>NC_091287.1:180495656-181169406 GCF_032444005.1 Ranitomeya imitator | reverse complement strand
TATCGTTATCCAGGACGCTGCAACGTCATAGATCGTTGTCGTTCTCGTTGCAATATTGCTCAGTGTGAAGGCACCTTAATTTACCCATGATGGGGGTTTTGAGTAATGAACCAGGCAGGGAGTTTATAAAAGCCTCAGGTATCTTTTGCATGTGTTTAGAGTTAATTAGTTGATTCAGAAGATTAGGGTAATAGGTCGTTTAGAGAACCTTTTCTTGATATGCTAATTTATTGAGACAGGTTTTTTGGGTTATCAGGAGTTGTATGCCAAAATCATCAGTATTAAAACAATAAAAGACCTGACAAATTTCAGTTGGTGGATAATGAATCTATAATATATGAAAGTTTAATTGTAATCATTACATTATGGTAAATAATGAAATTTAACACTATATGCTAATTTTTTGAGAAGGACCTGTACCACCCGGTTACAGACAAGCCAGTTTGATGGTCCACAAGGTGTCATAAAAATGTAATCTTTATTATGAAATAAATGTACTCACTACTCACCACTGTGAATGCTGAGCTGGAGCAAGAATGCTGAAATACTGCGACACAAGAAGCCATTATTTTGTAAAACCGGAGAAGTTTTATAAACTTAATAATTATTAAAAATAAAATGATCCCATGCAAACAGCGAATCCACTGAAAAATAAGAAGAAATAAATAAGGCAGTTTTGCAGTGGTTTAATGGCTCCAATTTAATAGTAGCTGATTAAGTATGAAATAAAACTAAATTAAATATAATTGCATGCCTCCCACAGCCAAATGCTGTGCTCAGCTAGACCCATTTTACCTGAGAGAGTTGAGTATTCGGCTTAGAAATGCTGTTTCCTTTTCCTTTTTTTTGTTGTTTTTTCCTTTAAATTCACGACTAAATGATGTATTCCTGGACCATGATATTGATGACCTTACCATACGTCAGGCCATCAATATTAGATTCTGAAGGACTGACATCCCGCAAGAACAGCAATCAGCTGACTGGAAAAAGCAGGGCGCCTTGGGGAACACGCATACCTTTCTTTATTTACCGGGCACAGCTCTGCACATTTTGTGTAGTCGGTGTGTAGTACTGCAGCTCAGTCTCATTCACTTTAATGGGGCTAAGCTAAAGGGAGCTCCAGTTGCAGGCTCAACCAACAAAATATGGATTATTGAGCTGTACTTGCTATACAATGAAAGTAAATAAGATGTGAGAACTACTGGAAGGGTGCACAGGTAGGTTCCCACACCATGTGACAAATATAAAGAGAACCTGGCACTCAACTTAAGTGTATGCACCTTAATTTATTGTGTAGTACCAGTAAACATTTCAGTCTAAATAGACCTTCATCAGTACGTTACTGAAGAATGTCTATTTAGACCGAAACGTTTACTGGTACTACACAATAAATTAAGGTGCATACACTTAAGTTGAGTGCCAGGTTCTCTTTATATTTATGCTATACAATGAATGTGATGCAGCACTACAGAGCACGATGGCGCCTTGAATAAGCTGATCATGAACATCAAAATCCTACTTTATATTTTTTATTTTTAAATGAAGTGAAATACTTTCTAACTTTTGATAAACTTCACCCATAAACATAAATCACCCATTTACAGGATGACACAAGTAAGATTGTTGATGGTCAGGGAGATGATCCCTTACTGATCCCAAGAACAGGGAACCTAAAGTCTTTCCATGTGAAATTTGTGGTAGTGAGTATTTGTGAACGTTATACCTAAAAGACTGTCACACATGCTCTCCAATGATACATTCACATGCGTGACTTTGGGAGCCCCTGTTTTGTGATGAGAAGTGTAGCTAGCAGGCACAGCTTCAGAGATCATACATTACTACCATTCCTGTGAACAAATGATATATGTTGTTAATAGGACAACCCCTTTAGGTCAAAGTCTATAGGAGGAAAACACTTTGCAACACTGAAAGCTTTCCGCATTTTGGAAAAAAATTGTCACCAGAGCCAAAAAACATTAAATCATTCAAACTGTCTATCAAATAAATTAACCTTGTTGTTAATCGATTAGAGCTCAACTTTACTTTTTCTAGTTTAGCATATGAAAGTAAAATTAAGTTTTGATCAGTCAGCGTTATTTGAAACGAAGCTAGTTCTCTTATTGAAACCAGGAAACAGCCTTATACTGCATTTTAGAAACTAAAGAAACAAAAGAAGAAAACCTCTGATGCCGATTCATCAAACAGTTTGCATCAGTATTCTAGACAAAACTTTTAATGCAGCACACAAAGGATTTTAGCTGGGCCAGCAAATACATCATAATGTATGCTTCAAATGTGTGAGAGTATATTTCTTATGCTGGCACATGACAGCTAGAAGATGCGCCAAATTCATTAAGAGTGATATGCCTTTTAAAGGGAATCTGTCAGCAAGTTTTGCTACCTCATCTGAGACCAGCATAATTTAGGAAAAGAGATCCTGATTCCAGCGATGTGACACAATCAGAAATCTTAGATGTAGTATGTAGCAGACCTGAGAAAGCTAACTCTGCCCACCCCAGGCTCTCTATCTACATAGAATCATAGAATAGTAGAGTTGTGAGGGACCTGCAGGGTCTTCGTGTCAACTCCCTGCTTAATGTAGAATTCAGTCTGATCAGCCTCTGGTTGAAGACTTCCATTGAAGGATAACTCACCACCTCTCATGGCAGCCTGTTCTATTCATTGATCACCCTCACTGTCAAAAAGTTTTATCTAATATCTAATCTGTATCTCCTCCCTTTCAGTTTCATCCCATTACTTCTCGTGTTTTCATGTGCAATTGAGAATAAGGATGATCCCTCCACACTGTGACATCCCTTCAGATATTTGTAGACAGATATTAAGTCTCCTCTTAGCCTTCTTTTTTGCAAGCCAAACATTCCCAGATCCTTTAACCATTCCTCTTAGGCCATACTTTGCAGTCCACTCATCATCCTGATAGCTCTTCTTTTAACTACAGTTTTTCGATGTCTTTTTTAAAATGTGTTATTTTTTTTTTTAAACGTGGTGCCCAGAACTGGACACAGTATTCCAGATGAGGAGAATTACTTCACGTGATCTAAATTCTGTGCTTCTGTTAACATAACCCAGAACTGTGCTTGCTTTTTTGCTGCTGCATGACACTGTTGACAGTTGTTGTGCAGTCTGTGATATATTAGCATACCCAAGTCTTTTTCACATGTGCTGTTGCTTAGTTCTATTCCTCCCATTCTATGCATGTAATATTTGTTTTTCTTGCCCAGATGTAGAATCTTGCATTTGTCCCTGTTAAATATCATTCTATTAGTCGTCCATTGTTCAAGATTATCTAGATCCTTCTGAATCCTTTCTCTGTCTTCTCTAGTGTGAGCTATCCCTCCTAGCTTTGCATCATCTGCACATTTGATTGATCTACCTTCAGTTCCCTTATCTAGATCATTTATAAAAATGTTCACAACACTGGGGCCAGGACAGAGCTTTGTGTTACCCCACTTGAAACACTCTTTCAATTGGATGTGCAACCATTTATTACCACTCTTTGAGTACGATCACTGAGCCAGTTATGAATCCACTTAACTATAGCCCTGTCAATCCCATACTTCGTCATTTTTTCAATAAGGATAGTATGAGATACTTTATCAAATGCTTTGGTGAAATCGAGATGTACTATATCTACCACATTTCACTGATCCACCCAGTCATCGATTCCAACATAGAAGAAAATTGGGTTAGTCTGTCATGACTTGTTTGCTAGAAACCCATGCTGGCTTTGGCTAATTACTGTATTCTTATCAAAGTACTTAAATACATGCTGTTTAATAATTTGTTCAAAGATCATTCCTGGTGTAGAAGTAAGGCTCACTGGCCTGTAATTTCCTGGCTCCATCTTAGTCTTTTATAAAGATAAGGACAACATTTGCTCTTCTCCAATCTTCTGGGACTTCGTCTGATTTCCAGGGTTTTACAAAGATTCTGGCTAGTGGTTCTGAAATTTACTCTGCTACCTCTTTCAGTATTCTAGGACAGGGGTGGGGAACCTTTTTTCTGCCAAGGATCATATGTATATTTATACCATCATTCAAAGGCATACACATTGCAGGCTAACTCCACCCACAAAGTACATCCTGATGTTGACACTGGTATCAGAATGTAATCTTTAATTGTATGTGCCTCAGTGTTCAGTAGTGAAGGCTGCGTGTGTATGCTCACACAGCTAGAAGAAATTAAAAGGCTGGTGGCCATCAAAACACAGCTGCTGGCCCAAGCACTGTGGTTCAGCAACATCTGCCCGGGGGCCAGAGAAAAGGCAATCGTATACCATAAATGACCGGCGGACCTGAGGATCCCCACCCCTGCCCTAGGATGTAATTCATCTGGACCATGAAATTTAAATTAATTTAAATGTGTTTATGTTTTGAAAATGGAAAATGATTTTGTAGTTAATAAAAACATTTTATTTAAAAAAAATCATTTACTTTAGCTAAGTATTCCCTCACCATCTCTCTGTTTATAGATCGTGTGGATTATTTTATTCCTTCGATGGCACTGTGAAGAGAGCACAGGAATTTAAAAGTTTGGCCTTCTCAATATAATTTTTGACCACTTCCCACTTTTTTATTTTTTTTATTTTTTATTTTGACATACTCCAAGTCCTTCTAACACTTGCCCTGTATTCCCTGCAGACAGCATTATATTCTTCTTTAGATGTGCCCCCCTCTTTCAATGTTATATACGTTTCTTTTTTTGCTTTTAGTAAGTCTTTAAGATCTGTCTTCATCCATCCTGGTGGTCTTTATAAATGCTTAAAATTCTTCCTTCTTTTCGGGATTGTTACCGAATGGACAGTGAGAATTTCATTTAGCAAAATCTCTCAACCTTCTTGGACATTTTTGTATTTTAGAACATCCGGCCATTGCACCTTTCTCACCCTTTTTCTGAGTCCATTAAAATCTGCCTTTTCTGAAGTCCAACCTCTAAGGCCGGCGTCACACTTGCGAGTTTTACGGATGTAAGAGCGCAGAAACTACGTCCGTAAAACTCGCAAAACATGCGGCACAATTATTCTCTATGCCCCTGCTCCTATCTGCCGTATTAAACTGATCAGTATTATACGGCTTTCTACGGCCGTACAAAATCGCAGCATGCTGCGTTTGTCACCGTACTGCGCAAGAAATACGCCAATGAAAGTCTATGGAAGCGTGAAAAATACGGATTACACACGGACAAGCAGTGTGACTTGCGAGAAATACGCAGCGGTGTTAGAGAGAAAAGCCGGTAATTCAGTGCGGTGTACAGTAAAATCACACTGACAGCTTACAATAGAATAGGTAGAATTAATGTCTACACATAGAATAGGTATATATATATATATATGTCATTGAGACACATATATGTATATATATTAATATTTATTCCAGCGCTATACAGCTTGAAAGCCGGTAATTCAATTACCGGCTTTTTCTTTCTCCTTCCTAAACCCGACATGATTTGAGACATGGTTTACATACAGTAAACCATGTCTTCTCTCCATTTTTTTTGCAGATTCCACACTACTAATGTCAGTAGTGTGTATCTGCAAAATTTGGCCGTTCTATCTACTAAATTAAAGGGTTAAATGGTGGAAAAAATTGGCGTGGGCTCCCGCGCAATTTTCTCCGCCAGAGTAGTAAAGCCAGTGACTGAGGGCAGATATTAATAGCCTGGAGAGGGTCCATGGTTATTGCCCCCCCCCCCTGGCTAAAAACATCTGCCCCCAGCCACCCCAGAAAAGGCACATCTGGAAGATGCGCCTATTCTGGCACTTGGCCACTCTCTTCCCATTCCCGTGTAGCGGTGGGATATGGGGTAATGAAGGGTTAATGCCACCTTGCTATTGTAAGGTGACATTAAGCCAAATTAATAATGGAGAGGCGTCAATTATGACACCTATCCATTATTAATCCAATTGTAGTAAAGGGTTAAATAAAACACAAACACATTATTTAAAATTATTTTAATGAAATAAAAACAATGGTTGTTGGAGTATTTTATTCTACGCCCAATCCAGTCACTGAAGACCCTCGTTCTGTAACAAAAAAAACATAATAAACCAACAATATCCTTACCCTCCGCAGATCTGTAACGTCCAACGATGTAAATCCATCTGAAGGGGTTAAAATAATTTGCATCCAAAACCACGGAAAATGAAGGTAAAGTAGGCCTATATTTACCTATATTTACCTTCATTTGCGGTGAGGCGCCCTCTGCTGGTTGTCCTCATATGAACTCGAGCCTGGGAGCTTTCTAGGAAAGTTCCCACGATCTAGGAACAACCAGCAGAGGGCGCCTCACCGCAAATGAAGGTAAATATAGGTCATTGACCTACTTTACCTTCATTTTCCGTGGTTTTTGCAGCCATGAGCATCATTGCATTAGCAAAGCTCGTGGATGCAAATTATTTTAACACCTTCAGATGGATTTACATCGTTGGACGTTACAGATCTGCGGAGGGTAAGGATATTGTTGATTTATTATGTTATTTTTGTTACATATCGAGGGTCTTCAGTGACTGGATTGGGCATAGAATAAAATACTCCAACAACCATTGTTTTTATTTCATTAAAATAATTTTAAATAATGTGTTTGTGTTTTATTTAACCCTTTACTACAATTGGATTAATAATGGATAGGTGTCATAATTGACGCCTCTCCATTATTAATTTGGCTTAATGTCACCTTACAATAGCAAGGTGGCATTAACCCTTCATTACCCCATATCCCACCGCTACACGGGAATGGGAAGAGAGTGGCCAAGTGCCAGCATAGGCGCATCTTCCAGATGTGCCTTTTCTGGGGTGGCTGGGGGCAGGTGTTTTTAGCCAGGGGGGGGCCAATAACCATGGACCCTCTCCAGGCTATTAATATCTGCCCTCAGTCACTGGCTTTACTACTCTGGCGGAGAAAATTGCGCGGGAGCCCACGCCATTTTTTTCCGCCATTTAACCCTTTAATTTAGTAGATAGAACGGCCAAATTTTGCAGATACACACTACTGACATTAGTAGTGTGGAATCTGCAAAAAAAATGGAGAGAAGACATGGTTTACTGTATGTAAACCATGTCTCAAATCATGTCGGGTTTAGGAAGGAGAAAGAAAAAGCCGGTAATTGAATTACCGGCTTTCAAGCTGTATAGCGCTGGAATAAATATTAATATATATACATATATGTGTCTACTGACATATATATATATATATATATATATATATATATAGACAGTATATATATATTTTTTTGGGACACATGGATCACTTCTATAGCGGTATGTTGGTTTTGCAAGCCTGCGAGAAAACCACGCAGTACGGATACCATACGGATTACATACGAAGGATGCCATGCGCAAAAAACGCTGACACACCCTGCCTACTGAGGAGCTATGGACCACTATTTTCGGGACTTTTCAGCGTATTACGGCCGTAATATACGGACCGTATTGTTTTACGCTGTGTGTGACGCCGGCCTAAGTCTGAGCCCTCGCTGGTCTTCCTCCTCTTGTAATCCAAAATTCAATGAAAGCATGATAGCTGCCTCCTAAATTCCAGCCACCTTTACTTCCTCAACAATTTCCTCCCTGTTGGTAAGAATTAGGTCCACAATGCCAGATTATCTTGTTGTCTCTTCTAGCTTTTGAAAGATAAAATTGTCAGCAAGAAAAGATAAGAATTTTCTGGACCCAGTACTTTTGCTTGAGAGAGATTCCCAACAAATATCTGGATTGTTAAAATCTCCCATGATCATTATGTTGTAATTTTATTTTTAGAACAAAGACATCTGATGTAAAAAGAGTACATCCATATCTTCAGTCTGTCAGGTGGCCAATAGTACACACTTACAATAGGGTCCTTTCTGTTCTTCTCTCTTTGCATTCTATTTGTCATTACATTATCTATTGACAGCGAGCTGCTTATCACAGGAGGGGCCGTGGTCAATCTAGCAGGTGAGTGAGACCTAGTACAGGCAGGGATAGTCTCCTGGTGATAAAACCTTTATTATAAGTAAACAACAGCACACAGCCTAAAGGTACCTTCAGACTAAACGACGCTGCAGCGATCCAGACAACGATCCGGATCGCTGCAGCGTCGCTGTTTGGTCGCTGGAGAGCTGTCACACAGACCGCTCTCCAGCGACCAACGATGCCGGTAACCAGGGTAAACATCGGGTTACTAAGCGCAGGGCCGCGCTTAGTAACCCGATGTTTACCCTGGTTACCATCCTAAAAGTAAAAAAACCAAACGCTTCATACTTACCTTCCGCTGTCTGTCCCCGGCGCTGTGCTTCTCTGTACTTGCTGTGAGCACAGCGGCCGGAAAGCAGAGCGGTGACATCACCGCTCTGCTTTCCGGCTGCTGTGCTCACAGTGAGTGCAGGAAAGCACAGCGCCGGAGGACAGACAGCGGAAGGTAAGTATGAAGCGTTTGTTTTTTTTACTTTTAGGATGGTAACCAGGGTAAACATCGGGTTACTAAGCGCGGCCCTGCGCTTAGTAACCCGATGTTTACCCTGGTTACCAGCGAAGACATCGCTGAATCGGTGTCACACACGCCGATTCAGCGATGTCAGCGGGAGAGCCAGCGACCAAAGAAAGTTCTGGCCTTCTAGCCCCGACCAACGACATCACAGCAGGATTCTGATCGCTTCTGCGTGTCACACTGGACGATATCGCTAGCGAGGACGCTGCAACGTAACGGATCGCTAGCGATATCGTTTAGTGTGAAGGTACCTTAAGTCACACATCCCTGAATTCAGTGTTTTTACCTCTACATAATGCTGTAATCACATTACATTGCAAAAACCTGATGCCAGATTCCCTTTAATGACTTTGGCGCAGCTGACACTTCATCAAGATGAATAATGCAAGGTAGGATTAATCACAGCTACTTTGTGTTCCTGTAAGTGCTGCATTTTTTCTGCACATTTTGGTGCAGAAAATACGCTGTGCTTTAAAGGGAATCTGTCACCCCATTTTAGGCCTATAAGCTAAGGCCACCGCCATCAGGGGCTTATCTACAGCATTCTACAAAGCTGTAGATAAGCCCCCGATGTAGCCTGAAAGATAAGATAGCCTAAAATGGGGTGACAGATTTCCTTTAACAGTTCAAACAAAGTGGATGTGGTATAATGAAAATTCATGTTCAATGTACAAAGATGCTGGGAAAGTTATTGGTGTTTTCTTCCTCAATGCTTCTATAGGGAGTTGAAAAAAAAGCGGATTTAAAAACACAGTTGTGTTTTAAAGGGACACTGTCACCTGAATTTGGAGGGAACAATCTTCAGTCATGGAGGCGGGGTTTTTGGGTGTTTGATTCACCCTTTCCTTACCCGCTGGCTGCATGCTGGCTGCAATATTGGATTGAAGTTCATGCTCTGTCCTCCGTAGTACAAGCCTGCATAAGGTAATCTTGCCTTGCACAGGCGTGTCCTATGGAGGACAGAGAATGAACTTCAATCCAATATTGCAGCCAGCATGCAGCCAGCGGGTAAGGAAAGGGTGAATCAAACACCCAAAAACCCCGCCTCCATGGCTGAAGATTGTTCCCTCCAAATTCAGGTGACAGTGTCCCTTTAACTACAAAATTCTGGCATTTCAGCTAGTTATAATTGACAAGAAAATGCTGCTTCAAATCTGCACCAAAAACAAAAAAAAAGGTGAAGACGCGGTGAAAAAAATAAAGAAAATGCAGCAAAAATGCAATAACAGCAGATATTTTTTGCATATTTTTGTTGAAGACACCTGCAGACAAAACAGCTGCGATTTTGCACATGAAACATAGCTTTTGGTGCATTTGATCAGATTTTACACGGCAACCCTATCAACAGTGTTGAAATAAAACAAAAGGTACCTTTTCGACAGCTGCAATAAGGCAAAAATTTATAAATTCTTTAAAAAATCCTCTTTGAAGATGATCTGTCATATCTACAGTGAGCATGAAGTGGTAGATTTGGCAGCTGTAGTAACACAGACTGAGCACAATTATAGAAGCCTGCAGAACAGAAAATAGGAAAATATTACATAACTGGCAATTTAAAGAGGACCCATGATCAGGTTAGAAGTGGCTAGTTATTACTCTTATTTTATTCCTCACTGCTCCCGAGTACTTTATTTTTTGTCTGTTTTTTTAATCCACTGTACAGTTCTTGACCTTTATTTAACAATTAGTAATATTTTATGAGGTATTTACCAAGGGGGCGGTGCTAACAGGATAACAATTCAGAGCAGTGTAAATACACGACTCCAGAGAATCCTGTTAGTCACACTTTAAACACTGTAAAAAATAAAAATGATCATGCCTCTGGAAAGTATGGAGTATTTAAACAAAAAGAATGAATACTTAGGAGGAGCAGCAGGAATAAAATAGTGGTATAAACTGGCCACTTTTGACTTAGTTGGATTCGGCAAAGCTTTAATCAAAAGTTTGGTTCGAGAACCAGAACCCGAAGTCCACAGAAGCCAATGGGGACCTGAACTTTGGTGTGCTGTAAATAGGCTGTAAAATGGTTGTAGTGAGGGCTATGGGGCTGTAAAATTGGTGTAAGAGCAGAACAACTGCCCTGCAAACAAATGTGGATAGAGAAATTTCTTAAAACAACAGGAATCATGTCGATAGGGCCTCTTTCTTGCCAAAAACATCGGCATCGGCAAAGGACAAATAGGCAGACGGCAAACCGGGCAGCGATGCCGGACAAGATGGGGCCTTAGCCGGACGTACTGGAGCCAGACACTTCTCATGACAGGAATGTCCCCAGCAGAGCACCTCTCCAGGTCTCCAGTCCAACACGGCATGTGCTGCCATAGCCATGGTAGCTACCATCAGCTATGGAGGGTTACCATTATTAAAACTTAACCTTTAATGAGGATAGCCTAAAATATAAGAACCCAACAAACAAACACATATATATATATATATATATATATATATATATATATATATATATATATATATATATATACAAAAAGTGCCCAAAATAACCAGTGCTCAAAATATAAAAGAATGGAACAGTCTCACCATTCAGGACGGACACTTGGATCTTTCACAGCCAGTGGGGCTTTGATGACTAACAGTCCAAGGGAAAAAGTAACGGGCTAGGGCACAAATCCTGTCTACCCTGTAAACCCTGTGTAGCTCCTGTCATTACAAGGACAGGCCCCAAGTGGACAACCACCAGATGAATGGGTGTAGATAAATGGATTTCCTCTTCTCCCTACGCGTTTCATCACCAGTGTAGGAGACTCATCAGGGGAGTTTGAACAAATATGTGTGCTACAGAGCACAAAAGTCCAAGCAAAAGACAGAAAAAAAGAGTCCGTATTTCAGAGTGGGTCCCGCAGTGGCTGAGTACCCATCAGCAAGGTATGGCTGTCTGTGTTTGCAGTCAAAATGTGTCCTCACTCGCACCCCCACAGAAACACCCTTTTATTATAATGCTGGTCACCGCCCCTCATTTGTTAGTACCCTGTAGTAGGCTAATGTAATCCAGATAGACGTATGTCATACTCACTCAGCATGTGTACACAACGTGCAGCGATGTGTGTACCGGATGTGCGGCCGCCATGTTGTGCGCGTCACCTCCACACATGCGCAGGAGAGGTGCGTTCCAAAACTGGAACGCACAATGGCCATATTGTGGGCGTCACTGAAGGAACGCCACAGCGGCGCCAACAGGATATACGCAGAATCGTCGCTAGTGCGCTCCATATTATATGCGGCCGCCATGTTGTACGCGTCACTTCCACACATGCGCAGGAAAGGTGCGTTCCAAAGTTGGAACGCACAATCGTCACATTGTGGGCATCACTGAAGGTACGCTACAGCGGCGCCAGCTGGATATAGGCAACATAGTCGCCAGTGCGCTCCATATCATGGGACACACAGACATCTTGTGGGCGTCGAAATATGACCGTCCCACTGGGGGCGTAGCTGAAAATACACTACAGCGGCGCCAAATAGAATGACATGCGTAGTATCACTGCGCTAAGATAGTGCGCCCTACATCGTGGAACGCAAAAAAGTCGCATAAATATGGGCATCGCAATAAAAACATTGCAGCGATGCCATGGCAACCCATACCTGCCAGAAGAGCGTGACCCACACCGTGGAACACACCTAAAAATGAATGCCTAATCGCCATATTGTTGGTGTCGCTGAATAGTAATACCATGTAAACAAGGATGTGCTCCAAGTCATGGAAAGTATGAACAATATAATCGTACTGTGAGCGTAACTAATCATACAACACGACGAGGCCATAGTAATAAAAGCCGCCAGATGACGTGCCGTGGGCACAGTTAGAATACCATGGCACAGCGACTTACAGGGTACACACAGTATGACAATGGGGGGGGGGGAAATGTGGTTATTTGTATATAGGGGGGACACTACTTGATAGTCATGCATAGCTAATGCCACCAGAGTAAGTGGAGGATGCTATAGTTGCAAAGCCAAAAATATATGTAAATATGTAGGGCTGCCTAATAGATAGAAACACAGAAATAAGTGAGCAAACAATATAATTAAATAAAAGTCGGATTCACAAAATGGTGAAGTTACACCCCTTATTTATAGTGCGATACATCCAAATAGGTAAAGCGCTAAGTTCAGAGACGCGGAGTGTCACCAATAGAGGGGAAAAGACAGTGGTCAAACCCCTAGGGGTCACGGTGGACCTATTATAGACTCTGCTTTCTTTGACTGATTGAATAGCTAGCGCCCAGATAAACGATACATAGTACCTATAGTAAACAGTAACCAATGGCCTATAAAAGAAAGAGATGGCCTAACATGAACGAGGGAACAAGAGAAGGGGTGGGGGCTTGGAGGGAGAAAAAAAAATAACTGGATTGACCCAACATGAGAGACATGTTTAAAGGAAACAGCTGAAATTCAGCTGTTCATTCAGTCCTTTGGGGTCACACGTGTCAAGCAAAAATATCCACTTGGCCTCTCTCTGGAGAAACATTCTATCTAGATCGCCACCCCTAGGTGACATCCGAACTTTGTCAATACCCATAAAGGAAAGGCCCTTGGTGCTACCCCCATGAGAAGCATTCACATGTCTCGCAATGGGGGTGTCTCTCCGATTACGTATGTCACCAAAGTGCTCTCCCACACGTCTCCTAAATTCTCGGATGGTTTTACCAATATATGATTGGCCACAAAGAAAGATCCAAGTGTCCATCCTGAATTGTGAGACTGTTCCATTCTTTTATATTTTGAGCACTGGTTATTTTGGGCACTTTTTGTATATGTATACAGTTAGGTCCATATATATTTGGACAGAGACAACATTATTCTAATTTTGGTTATAGACATTACCACAATGAATTTTAAACAAAACAATTCAGATGCAGTTGAAGTTCAGATTTTCAGCTTTCATATGAGGGTATCCACATTAAAATTGGATGACGGGTTTTGGAGTTTCAGCTCCTTAACATGTGCCACCCTGTTTTTAAAGAGACCAAAAGTAATTGGACAGATTCAATAATTTTAAATGAAATGTTCATTTTTAGTACTTGGTTGAAAACCCTTTGTTGGCAATGGCTGCCTGAAGTCTTGAACTCATGGACATCACCAAACGCTGTGTTTCCTCCTTTTTCATGCTCTGCCAGTCCTTCACTGCGGTGGTTTTCAGTTGCTGTTTGTTTGTGGGCCTTTCTGTCTGAAGTTTAGTCTTTAACAAGTGAATGCATGCTGAATTGGGTTGAGATCAGGTGACTGACTTGGCCATTCAAGAATTTTCCACTTCTTTGCTTTAATAAACTCCTAGGTTGCTTTGGCTTTATGTGTTGGGTCATTGTCCATCTGTAGTATGAAACGACGACCAATCAGTTTTGCTGCATTTGGCTGGATCTGAGCACACAGTATGGCTCTGAATACCTCAGAATTCATTCGGCTGCTTCTGTCCTGTGTCACATCATCAATAAACACTAGTGACCCAGTGCCACTGGCAGCCATGCATGCCCAAGCCACCACACTGCCTCCGCCGTGTTTTACAGATGATGTGGTATGCTTTGGATCATGAGCTGTACCACGCTTTAACCATACTTTTCTCTTTCCATCATTCTGGTAGAGGTTGATCTTGGTTTCATCTGTCCAAAGAATGTTCTTCCAGAACTGTGCTGGCTTTTTTAGCTATTTTTGAGCAAAGTCCAGTCTAGTCTTTTTATTCCTGATGCTTATGAGTGGCTTGCACCGTGCAGTGAACCCTCTGTATTTACTTTCATGCAGTCTTCTCTTTATGATAGATTTGGATATTGATACGCCGACCTCCTGGAAAGTGTTGGTCACTTGGTTGGCTGTTGTGAAGGGGTTTCTCTTCACCATGGAGATTATTCTGCGATCATCCACCACTGTTGTCTTCCATGGGCGCCCAGGTCTTTTTGCATTGATGAGCTCACCAGTGCTTTCTTTCTTTCTCAGGATGTACCAAACTGTAGATTTTGCCACTCCTAATATTGTAGCAATTTCTCGGATGGGTTTTTTCTGTTTTTGCAGCTTAAGGATGGCTTGTTTCACCTGCATGGATAGCTCCTTTGACCGCAAGTTTACTTCACAGCAAAACCTTCCAAATGCAAGCACCACACCTCAAATCAACTCCAGGCCTTTTATCTGCTTAATTGAGAATGACATAACGAAGGGATTGCCCACACTTGTCCATGAAATAGCCTTGGAGTCAATTGTCCAATTACTTTTGGTCCCTTTAAAAACAGGGTGGCACATGTTAAGGAGCTGAAACTCCTAAACCCTTCATCCAATTTTAATGTGGATACCCTCAAATGAAAGCTGAAAGTCTGAACTTCAACTGCATCTGAATTCTTTTGTTTAAAGTTCATTGTGGTAATGTCTATAACCAAAATTAGAAAAATGTTGTCTCTGTCCAAATATATATGGACCTAACTGCATGTGTTTGTTCGTTGGGTTCTTATATTTTAGGCTATCCTCATTAAAGGTTAAGTTTTAATAATGGTAACCCTCCATAGCTGATGGTATCTGTTTCCCCTGAGGGTGTTGTACAGTGTAGATTAGTCTGCACTATTGTTTTTTGCATAGCCATGGTAGGTCTTAAAAAAGGCATGAGACATGTGGGAAAGAACATAAAAGGCAATCCTCTCAGTATGAATTGTCTCCCGAAGAGTTCTCCCATCGACAGATGTTATTGCCATGGGGTTCTTGAGTGGATGAACTGGGATTTGGAACCGATCCACTACAGATAAACTTTCCGGCTGCCCCGGAGTCCAAATATGCCGACTCAACAAACTGGGTTTCACCGGTTGTCATGACCACAGTAAGGGTCAGGGGTAGGGATATGTCTTTTTCATCTAGGGAAGCCTCTCCTACCGACCCTAGATGCCGGAGCTTCTCTGGCTTTACCAGACTCAAATGGAGTGGCCCATGTCTCCACAATACAGGCACTGGCCTTTAGCGCTTCGATCCCTCAATCACTGTCTAGCAAGGGCAAGATGGTCGATCTGCATGGGTTCAGATGAGTCATTGGCAAGGGAAGGTGAAGGAACAAGCATTTTTTGAAAAGACAGAGCCAGGTGCCGCGGTCCTCTTTCACTCACCACCTCACAGGCACGCTCACAGAAACGAAGGTCTATACAGGTGGCGAGGTAGACCAGGTCATCGAAAGTAGTCGGCAAGTCTCGACCAGCTGGCTTATCCTTTATGTTTCCAGAGAGGCCCTCCCAGAATGTTGCCACCAATGCTTCATTATTCCAACCGAGTTCGAATGCTAGAGTATGGAAGCGTACTGCATATTGTCCCACAGAGGAGTTGGACTGGCATAAGCGAAGAAGAACAGAAGCTGTAGAGATTTTTCGCCGGGGTTCGTCGAATACTTTGCGGAAGGCTTCCAAGAATATGGACAAACTGGAGATGATAGAGTCCTCTCTCTCCCATAATAGATTCAACCATGCCAGTGCCTCACCTCCAAGATGTGACATAAGAAATACCAGCTTTGTTGGATCTGACGGGAAGTGATGAGGAAGGAGTTCAAAGTGTAGCCGGCACTGATTGATGAACCCACGGCAGAGCTTCGGATTGCCATCATAATGTGGTTGAGCTGTGAGTCGGGTAACTGGATCTTGAACCAAGCAGACTGTCTGGGAAGTCTCAGTAGACACGGCTGCTTGAACATGCTGGAACTCTAAAGTGATGTTTAAGGTCTCCAACTTAGTGGTTAAGGACTGCAACTGTATGGACAGCTCTTTCTGTGCGTCTTTCTGTTGGCAAAGTTCCTGGTACATGGTCCGAACAGGCAGGTCCAGGGTTCAGCTGGATCCATGGTGTGAGCAAACTGTCACAGACGTGGTTAGTGGAACCACTGCACCACGGACCGTGGAGAGCCTGGAGGGACATGACCAAGTAAAACACCTGACTGTTCACTAGAACCTCTGATGGTGAGGTTAGATTTGGCTACCGATGAACGCTAGGTGCCACTCCAGGACAGACCAACGGACACGCAGAATTCAGTATACAGAGTTAGGATCAGAGTGCATCAGACAGAGTTCGCACCACAGTGCAGCAGGCAGGATCTGCATCATAGTGCAGCAGGCAGAATTTGCACCAGAGTGCAGCAGGCAGTGTTTGCATCAGAGTGCAGCAGGCAGGATCTGCATCAGAGAGAGGCAGGATCTGCATCAGAGTTCAGCAGACAGGATCTGCATCACAGTGCAGCTTGCAGGATCTGCATAAGAGTGCAGCAGACAGGATTTGCTCCAGAGTGCAGCAGGCAGGATTTGCAAGGGAGTGCAGCAGGGACAGGTATGCAATCTTACACAACTTAGACTGCAAAACGGGAAGGTTGCTCAGGCACCTTCCCAGTGGTGCGGAAGCAATATATAGTTAATGTCCCACAGCTATTGGCTGTGGAGGAAATAGCAAGTGCATGCGCTGACCCTTTATGAGGGTGGAAGTGTACGCGCATGTGCTCTAAGGACATGGCTAGAGGACCGGCTGGAGGCTTGAAGAGATGGGGAAGGGAAGAAATGACCATAGCACAGGTGAGTGAAGTGACACACCAGAGACCCTGCCTTTCAGAGCAGGACTCTGGCGTGGTGCTAACAACATGAAATGTAAACATTTATTATTTTCTATGCAGATGTTCCATTTTAAACAATTTTTTGTTTACTGCAAGACATCAGGAGGAGGTAGACAATTGCAAATCACTATTTATTACTATGTTTCTGCAGTTTTCTAAAATATCCCATAGTTGGCCATAGTGTTCTGCTTGACTGATCATAGGCCTTTGAAAAGAAGAAACATATTGTGAATTTTGCTGCCTTGAGTTTGCACAGGCCTTGAGGTGCCAAAATACAAGAAACAAGTCCAAAAAGAATCCAACTTGGAAATTGCACGCCTCTAGGAATTTATCTTGGGAGGTAGTAAGCGTTTCAGCACTCAGTATGTTGTGCTCTGGTGTCATTGTGAAGAGACAACACTCTAAATATTGTTTTTCCTAGTTTAAAAAAAATACCATATGTCCCTAATCTTTTGACTGGACATTTAAAAGAGTTCTGAGGAGAAAAAGGACTATGAAGAATAGACACCTAAATTTCTGGATTTACAAAGCATTGGCCAGCAAATGCAGAGATTTAAAGGAAAAAATTAATAAAAATAAAACCCTGAGATGTAACCCTATTTTGGAAGAGATAGCCCTTAGGTAATTTATGAATTTTATCAATGGGTTAATTTGCAGCAAATGTCTAAAATTAAAAACGTAATTTCTCTCTCTGTTTATTTTTTACACCATTGAGTCTGTGGTAAAAGTGCAATATTGAATAAACATGGGAGAATTTATTCAAGTTGAATTGAATTCTATCAGAATTGTTTCAAAAATTTGTCTTCTGCAGAATGTGGATTTGTTTATTTGCTCTGATTAGTGATGAGCGAGTGTACTCGTTACTATTCACTATTCGCACAGACAGTATGGTATTTGGATTACTCGTTACATTGCGAGTATTTGTGTACTCGTCTAGCTATATTCGGTTGACCGCCCTGCAGCTTTGGCGCCTCCTTTGCAGCCAATAAACATGCTGGGCTTCTTATCCAATCACATTTCAAAAACCTGACCTGCACATCCAAACATAGACTCAGTGTGAACAGGTGCTGAACCCAGAGTCGCCAACTCGTATATAGTTAAGTAAATAAGGCAGCACACTGCAGCGCTAAAACATGCAAATTGAAAACACGAAATTTGAACTGCATTACTGCACTAGAAATATGAAAAATGAGAGCTTTTAGCACATAAAAATGGCCAATTTTATGTGTACCTTCTTTTGAAATGTATTCTCTAGCCTTCTGATCATGCACTCCGTCTCCTAGCTTCAGGTGTTTTAATTACAGCAGGTCCAATACCCCTCCACAGAGAGAGAGAATTTTAGTCCCAGAAGAGGTTTCACATGCACCCATTCAGATGGAGACGTTTATTCTCAGCGAGGTAGGCAAGCGTAGGACCTGGTATAAGAGAGATGCCGTAAAGAGGCTACCAGGTACACATAAAATTGGCCATTTTTATGCGCTAAAAGCTCTCGTTTTTCATATTTCTAGTGCAGTAATGCAGTTCAAATTTCGTGTTTTCAATTTGCATGTTTTAGCGCTGCAGTGTGCTGCCTTATTTACTTAACTATATACGAGTTGGCGACTCTGGGTTCAGCACCTGTTCACACTGAGTCTATGTTTGGATGTGCAGGTCAGGTTTTTGAAATGTATTCTCTAGCCTTCTGATCATGCACTCCGCCTCCTAGCTTCAGGTGTTTTAATTACAGCAGGTCCAATACCCCTCAACAGAGAGAGAGAATTTTAGTCCCAGAAGAGGTTTCACATGCACCCATTCAGATGGAGACGTTTATTCTCAGCGAGGTAGGCAAGCGTAGGACCTGGTATAAGAGAGATGCCGTAAAGAGGCTACCAGGTACACATAAAATTGGCCATTTTTATGCGCTAAAAGCTCTCATTTTTCATATTTCTAGTGCAGTAATGCAGTTCAAATTTCGTGTTTTCAATTTGCATGTTTTAGCGCTGCAGTGTGCTGTCTTATCCAATCACAGTGATGCAGCAGACATCTTGGTTGTGGCATTAGGCTATGTGCACACATTGTGGATTTTGATCCAGATCCGCAGTGTTTTTGGACACGCGGAATTGCATCATATCCACAGTGTAGTGCACAAGCAATGTTAGTCAATGTGAAATTCAGAATTGGTATGCACATGCTGCGGAAAAATAAGAGCGGATTTATCAATACTTTTTGCGGATCTGCAGCATTTCTGCACCTACTGACTTACATTGAGTCAGTCAAATCCGCAGCAAAACAGCAGGTGTAAAAAGATTTGAGGATTTGCTGCGGAGTTGCATGCGAGAAACGCTGCAGATAGGGAGGAGCAAGAGTGTGTGGGTGGAGACTATGTGCGTGTGGGCGGAGACTATGGGCATATCCGTCTTCGGGGGGTCTGCGTGTTTGTGTGTGTGTGCGGGTCTGTGTGTGTCTCTGTGTGTGTGCGTGTGTCCCTGTGAGTGTGCAGGGCTGTCTCTGTGTGTGTGCATGTATCCCTGTGCATGTGTGGGTCTGTGTGTGTTTCTCTGTGCGGGCGTCAGTGTGTGCCTGTGTGTCTCTGTGTGTGTGCGTGCGGGTCTGTCTCTGTTTGTGCGTGTATCCTTGTGTGTGTGCGGGTCTGTGTGTTTCTCTGTGCGGGCGTCACTGTGTGCCTGCGTGTGTCTCTGCGTGTGTGCGGGTCTGTTTAGACAGGCATCATCTGATGAGACTACTGCTGCCATCCGGCTATGCCTGCTGTAACATATAACAGTTAACATATATGTAGCATATAACTAGCTTTGACAAAGACCGCAGCACGGTCGAAACGCGTTGCTTCACCCACTGGGGTTAAAGTGTTGTCTTAGGAGCATTTTTGTATTATTGTATTTTGTATTTTAAAAATTCTTCATTAAACAGTTTATTTATTTTAATTTTATTGAGCTGGAACATCGTACTTTTTTCTTAACATATAACAGTGACAGCTTTAACCGATGATAGGACAGTAGTCCCATCAGACGATGCATGTGTTAAATAGTAAAAAAAATAACAAAACATACAACATACAGTACATACTCTTCAAACACCTAGTCCCGATGACCTCGTTCTCCTGTAACAAAAATAAAATAATGAACCAACCTATACATACCTTTCTGCTGTAGTCCATTTAATAACGAGTTTCCCATGGCGATCTCATGTGTAGAACAGTGACATCGGGAGATGTCACTGTTCTACAAGGCCCTCAGGCATGCACTGACTGGAGATAATTCTCAGCAGTGTATTCCTCTGCCACTGTGAGTGTCACCTGAGTTCATGTTGTCACCGACAACGCTGTGTGAGAAAACTCTCATGCAGCGATGCCGTAAAGTGAGAGCACGCAGCTGTCTGCATAGCCTTTTCTGGCTATTAATTATAGGGGGACCCCACGTCATGTTTTGTGGGGCTTCCTTATTTTAATAGCCAGTAAAGGCTAAGTATACAGCTATGAGCTGATATTAATAGCCTGGGAAGCTCCATGGGTATTACGCCCTTCCCAAGCTTTAAACATCGTCCCCCAGTCGCCAGCTTTCCCTTTCTGGTTTTGAAAATTGCACGGGAGCCCACGCCATTTTTTCCCTTTTTAAAAAAAATTAAACAGATATTGCGTTTAATGCAGATTTTGAGTGTGTGTCTTTATTTAACTCTTTCTGTACCATTTTATTATGTTCATTATTAAACATCGGCCTTGGTATTACAGTGCCTACAAGTAGTATTCAACCCCCTGCAGATTTAGCAGGTTTACACATTTGGAATTAACTTGGCATTGTGACATTTGGACTGTAGATCAGCCTGGAAGTGTGAAATGCACTGCAGCAAAAAAGAATGTTATTTCTTTGTTTATTTTTTTTTTAAATTGTGAAAAGTCTTTTCAGAGGGTCATTTATTATTCAACCCCTCAACCCACCAGAATTCTGTTTGGTTCCCCTAAAGTATTAAGAACTAGTTCAGGCACAAAGAACAATGAGCTTCACATGTTTGGATTAATTATCTCTTTTTCCAGCCTTTTCTGACTATTTAAGACCCTCCCCAAACTTGTGAACAGCACTCATACATGGTCAACATGGGAAAGACAAAGGAGCATTCCAAGGCCATCAGAGACAAGATCGTGGAGGGTCACAAGGCTGGCAAGGGGTACAAAACCCTTTCCAAGGAGTTGGGCCTACCTGTCTCCACTGTTGGGAGCATCATCCGGAAGTGGAAGGCTTATGGAACTACTGTTAGCCTTCCACGGCCTGGACAGCCTTTGAAAGTTTCCTCCCGTGCCGAGGCCAGGCTTGTCCGAAGAGTCAAGGCTAACCCAAGGACAACAAGGAAGGAGCTCCGGGAAGATCTCATGGCAGTGGGGACATTGGTTTCAGTCAATACCATAAGTAATGTACTCCACCGCAATGGTCTCCGTTCCAGACGAGCCCGTAAGGTACCTTTACTTTCAAAACGTCATGTCAAGGCTCGTCTACAGTTTGCTCATGATCACTTGGAGGACTCTGAGACTGACTGGTTCAAGGTTCTCTGGTCTGATGAGACCAAGATCGAGATCTTTGGTGCCAACCACACATGTGACGTTTGGAGACTGGATGGCACCGCATACGACCCCAAGAATACCATCCCTACAGTCAAGCATGGTGGTGGCAGCATCATGCTGTGGGGCTGTTTCTCAGCCAAGGGGCCTGGCCATCTGGTCCGCATCCATGGGAAGATGGATAGCACGGCCTACCTGGAGATTTTGGCCAAGAACCTCCGCTCCTCCATCAAGGATCTTAAGATGGGTTATCATTTCATCTTCCAACAAGACAACGACCCAAAGCACACAGCCAAGAAAACCAAGGCCTGGTTCAAGAGGCAAAAAATCAAGGTGTTGCAGTGGCCTAGTCAGTCTCCTGACCTTAACCCAATTGAAAACTTGTGGAAGGAGCTCAAGATTAAAGTCCACATGAGACACCCAATGAACCTAGATAACTTGGAGAAGATCTGCATGGAGGAGTGGGCCAAGATAACTCCAGAGACCTGTGCCGGCCTGATCAGGTCTTATAAAAGACGATTATTAGCTGTAATTGCAAACAAAGGTTATTCCACAAAATATTAAACCTAGGGGTTGAATAATAATTGACCCACACTTTTATGTTTAAAATTTATAAAAATTTAACTGAGCAACAAAACTTTTTGGTTTGTAAGATTTATGCATCTGTTAATAAATCCTGCTCTTGTTTGAAGTTTGAAGGCTCTAACTTATTTGCATCTTATTAAACCTGCTAAATCTGCAGGGAGTTGAATACTACTTGTAGGCATTGTATATATCTAAAAAAGAAGAGAATGTCCAGCTTCACCAAATCCGTAAAAAAGAGTTTTCTTTATTCACAAACTTTAAACAGAGGATACAGACTTCAGCACAAACCATATGGGTAAGAATCTCAACGCGTTTCTGGAGAATAAGCTCCCTTAATCATGACATCTGATAGATAGATTGCTAGATAGATAGATCTATCCATAGATAGGCCATGTGCACACGTTCAGTTTTTTTTGCGTTTTTTTCACGTTTTATCGCGCTAAAAACGCTATAAAAACTCAATAAAAATGCATACATTATGCATTCTATCATTTAGAATGCATTCTGCATGTTTTGTTCACATGGATGCGGTTTTTTCCGTGAAAAAACCGCATCGCGGTAAAAAAATGAGCATGTTCATTATTTTTGCGGATTTTCTGCGTTTTTCCCGCAATTCTATGCATTTGGGAAAAAACGCACAAAAAACGCACAAAAAAACGCATCAAAAACGCGTCAAAATCGTGGTAAAATCGCGATAAAAACGCATGCGGATTTCTTGCAGAAATGTCCGTTTTTTGTCAGGAAAATTTCTGCAAGAAATCCTGATGTGTGCACATACCCATACAGTGCCTTGTGATAGTATTCTTCCCCGTGGAACTTTTCAACCTTTTCCCACATATCATGCTTCAAACATAAAGATACCACATGTAAATTTTTGGTGAAGATTAGAATCAACAACAAGTGAAACACAATTGTGAAGTTGAATGAAATTTATTGGTTATTTTAAATTTTTGTGGAAATTCAAAAACTGAAAAGTGGGGTGTGCAATATTATTTGGCCCCTTTACTTTCAGTGCTGCAAACTTACTCCAGAAGTTCATTGTGGATCTCTGAATGATCCATTGTTGTCCTAAATGCCTAATGATGATAAATATAATCCAATTTAAAATAACCAATAAATTTAGTTCAAAAACTTCACAATTGTGTTCCACTTGTTGTTGATTCTTCACCAAAAATTTACATTTGGTATCTTTATATTTGAAGCATGATAAGTGGGAAAAAGGTTGAAAAGTTCCAGGGGGCCGAATACTTTTGCAAGGCACTGTAAATATCGATAGATATATCTATCTATAGATATATCTAGCTATTTATAGATATATCTATGAATAGATAAAACAGCAAAAAAGGGAAACAGCACAAAAAAAATCAATAAAATCGTCTCTCCAGCCATAGATATATCTATCTATAGATATATCTATGGATAGATATATAGATATATCTATTTATAGATATACCTATTTATAGATCTATCTATCTATCTATCTATAGATCTATCTATCTATAGATATTCACTTATATTTGTTTTGTGTACATTATATGTATGTGATGATATTATGGTATTAAATGGAGAATGTAAAAGAAGAGGTTGGACAAAAATGACATCACAAATCTTTTTTTTTGTTAAATAATAGATCTTTATTTAGCTTACAAAAATGCATACAAATCCGTATGAAAAAAACGCAAGAAATTCCGCATCAAATCTGCATTAACAGCGCATCAAAAACGCGTGGATTTTCAACTGAGTTTTTTGCCAAGAGATGAAGCATCTGAGCAGAAAATTCCACAGGCAAATTCGCAATGTGTGCACATAGCCTTACTGTGACTGGCTGGCCGCCCAGCGCCATAGGGTCTATTGAAGCCCTGCCCCTGCCATTTTGCGCACACTGCATCCGGAGCCTGCGTTCTGCAAGCATAGGGAGAGATCGCTCAGCTGCTAGGGAGAATCTTTAGGCCTCTTGGTAACACAAAAGCCCTTTTCAGGGCTACCTGCAGTGTATACTAGGTCAGTGTAGAGTAAGGAGAGAGAGATACTCAAGCAGGGACAGTTTAAGGTGGGTTTCACACGTCAGTGTCTCCGGTACGTGTAGTGACAGTTTTCTCACGTATCGGAGACACTGACACATGTAGACCCATTCAGGGTAGGCGGGAGGTGACCCCAAACTTTAATTTAAACAAAAAAAACTTGATCTTTCATCCCTTCTCTCCTGCTAGCGCTGCTTTCAGCCGAGCAGGACAGAAGGGATGAATGCCGGCTTCAGCACCACACGCAGGGGACAGCACTTACTCTAGTGCTGTCTCTCTTTCGGCGGTCCGTGTGGTCCTCAGGCGGCACACAGGCAGCACACGGCTGCCACACTGATGTGCCATGTGAGCACACGGACACATGGATACAGATATTTCCGGTACTGATTTTTGCGGTACCTGAAATATCTAGACGTGTGAGACTGGCCTAAAGGAGTCGGTCACTAGCTCAATAATACCACCCAAAAAATGTCAGAGTACAGGGAGGGAAAGATTGTCTATTAGTTAGGGAGAGGTTAAAGTGTTTTTCCAGTGTTCATCTTAATACATCTCTTGTACAAAAGAAAAAAATGACCTAGCTTCAAAGGTACCGTATATACTCGAGTATAAGCCGACCCGAGTATAAGCCGACCCCCCTAATTTTGCCACAAAAAACTGGGAAAACTTATTGACTCGTGTATAAGCCTAGGGTGGAAAATGTAGCATTTACAGGTGAATTTCAAAAATAATAATAGATCATTCTTGCCCCATAGCTGTGCCATATAGTGCTCTGCACCGTTCAGATTTCCCCATAGCTGTGCCATATAGTGCTCTGCACCGTTCATTATTGCCCCATAGCTGTGCCCTATATGCTCTGCACTGTTCATTATTGCCCCTTAGCTCTGCCATATAGTGCTCTGCACCATTCAGATTTCCCCATAGCTGTGCCATATAGTGCTCTGCACCGTTCATTATTGCCCCATAGCTGTGCCCTATATGCTCTGCACCATTCATTATTGCCCCATAGCTGTGCCATATAGTGCTCTGCACCGTTCATATTGCCCCATAGCTCTGCCATATAGTGCTCTGCACTGTTCATATTTCCCCATAGCTGTGCCATATAGTGCTCTGCACCGTTCATACTGCCCCATAGCTCTGCCATATAGTGCTCTGCACCGTTCATACTGCCCCATAGCTATGCCATATAGTGCTCTGCACCGTTCATATTTCCCCATAGCTCTGCCACATAGTGCTCTGCACCGTTCATACTGCCCCATAGCTGTGCCATATAGTGCTCTGCACCGTTCATTATTGCCCCATAGCTCTGCCACATAGTGCTCTGCACCGTTCATATTTCCCCATAGCTCTGCCATATAGTGCTCTGCACCGTTCATATTTCCCCATAGCTCTGCCCCATATAGTGCTCTGCACCGTTCATATTTCCCCATAGAGCTCCACATATATCTGTGCCATATAGTGCTCTGCACCTTTCATATTGTCCCATATCTGTGCCCCATATAGTGCTCTGCACTGTTCATATTGTCCCATATCTGTGCCCCATATAGTGCTCTGCACTGTTCATATTGTCCCATATCTGTGCCCCATATAGTGCTCTGCACCGTTCATATTTCCCCATATCTGTGCCCCATATAGTCCTCTGCACCGTTCATATTGTCCCATAGCTGTGCCCCATATAGTGCTCTGCACTGTTCATATTGTCCCATATCTGTGCCCCATATAGTGCTCTGCACCGTTCATATTGCCCCATAGCTGTGCCCCATATAGTGCTCTGCACTGTTCATATTGTCCCATATCTGTGCCCCATATAGTGCTCTGCACCGTTCATATTTCCCCATATCTGTGCCCCATATAGTCCTCTGCACCGTTCATATTGTCCCATAGCTGTGCCCCATATAGTGCTCTGCACTGTTCATATTGTCCCATATCTGTGCCCCATATAGTGCTCTGCACTGTTCATATTTCCCCATAGAGCTCCACATATATCTGTGCCATTGCTGCTGCTGCTGCTGCTGCAATTAAAAAAAAAACACATACTCACCTCTCTTGCTTGCAGCTCCCCAGCGTTCGGTCCCGGCGTCTCTCTGCTCTGACTGATCAGGCAGAGGGCGCCGCGCACACTATATGCGTCATCGCGCCCTCTGACCTGAACAGTCAGAGCGGAGCGACGGCGGGAAGATGGAGCGGCGGCTGGAACGTGGACAGGTGAATATTACATACTTACCTGGTCCCGGCGTCCGGCTCCCTCTACCTGTCACAGCTGTCTTCGGTGCCGCAGCCTCTTCCTCTATCAGCGGTCACCGGCACTGCTGATTAGAGAAATGAATAGGCGGCTCCACCCCTATGGGACGTGGAGCCGCTTATTCATTTCTCTAATGAGCGGTCCCACGTGACCGCTGAAGAGGGGAAGAGCTGCAGCACAGAAGACCGTGGGACGGCAGGGGGAGCGCCAGGATCGCTGGAAGCAGGTAAGTATGCCTCAGTGCCCTCACCCCCTCACCCGCCGACCCTGCCACCCACCTTGACTCGAGTATAAGCCGAGAGGGGCACTTTCAGCCCAAAAATTTGGGCTGAAAATCTCGGCTTATACTCGAGTATATACGGTACTTCCAATTATCATTAAACCTATAACATGCAGGAAGCATATGCCAAGTAATAAAGGAATAATTGTATTGACAAAAGTAAACATACAAGTTTTTTAAAAAACTTTTGAAACAAGTATTTGTCTTAATGGGTGGATACAGATATGGACCTGAAAACACAGGGTAAATTTTTCTTAGACAATGAGCTAAATTCCATAAAAGATAATGAAATCATACAATGATATTTCTTGCAAAATATATACTATAAATAAGTCTTATTGGTTTTAGGACAAATACATGCGTAGTGCTAATATAGCCATAAATTGAGGTATCCACATGAACCAATATAGAGACGGTTGAAAAAATCTGAGCAATAAGACTAGGCTCAAATTATTGTGTATATTAATTTGCTGCCCTCTACAGCATGTGTATATTTTATAGTGATTGCTCTATATCTCCACCCGGGAGGGATAAAGTGCTCAGTGCTCACTTGAAAAAATATTATTCTATGCCATCATGGGAGTATATATGAAATAAAGTGCACAAAGTGCTACTGATTTTTGCAGTAAATTGATCTATGATGAGAGGCAAACATATGAGAGACGCCATCCTGAAAACCATGCTTGCCTCTCATCATAGATCTATCCACTGCTAAAATCAGTAGCACTTTGTGCACTTTTCCTACTACCTGCTATCATGCACGCACCAGGCCATTTTCCCAGCTGTTTTGTGGTCACAGCCTGCCTTCTGCTGTCCACATTAGTCCACTTAAACTTCTGTCAGGGATCTGCCTCTTCATATTCCAATTCCTCGTTCCCATCCTCCTGCTCCACATCCTCTGCTGAAGTACCGTCCCCATCACTGCCAAGCTGTGACCTGTGCAGAAGCGCATTGGCAAAGCCGCAACACGCTCTGCTGAAGCTGATCTGCTTAGGTCATAAACCACACACAGCAGCAGAGCTGTGGCAAGCTTTAAAACAATAGACCGATCAGTGGCTCTCCCCGCTGCACCTCCAACCTGGTCTGGTCATCTGCAGTAATGGGCATGACCTGGTGGCGGCTTTAAAGGTGAGCAAGCTGGTACATGTGCCATGCATGGCTCACGTGCTGAACCTAGTTGGTCAGAAATTTCTGACAAGTTACCTTCCTTGCTGTACCTACTTAAGAAGGTGCGCCATATTAGTGCCCATTTCCGCCATTCCTCTACGGCTTTTGCTGGTCTTACAGTGCTGCAAAAGCGCTTGAATTTGCCAAGTCACCAATTCATTCGTGACCTGCCCATGCGGTGGCAAGGATTAGTGAGCTGCAGAGGGCAATAGCTGAAAGCCAGCTTCAACATCCCTGTCAGATTGAGAGTCAGCCACCACACAGAACAATTGTCAAGTGGGTGTGGATGGCTGACATTTGTGAGGTTCCAAGAACTGCCCCAAGCTCGTGAGCGGTGATCAGGCTATTATCAGCGTAACCATCCCGCAGCTGTGTCTCTTGAATCAACCACTGCATAATCTCAAAGAGGAAGCTTTGAGTGCCCAGCATGTTGGTACGGAGCCAGATTTCACAATGGGTAATACTACCCACCCCAGCCAATATTCTGAGGCAACATTGGGTGATGATGAGGAAGATGAGGAGGATGAAGATGGAGAGGAGTTGTTTTTCTGTGCTTCCAAGGGGACTCCAAATGCTACAAAGGGGACACCCAACCCAGGTTTCATGTCTGTGCAGCCTGGATGGGCTGCAGAGGAGGAGGTGGAGGAGGAGGAGAAGGTGAGTCAGAGTGAGGAGAGGATTGGTACTGTTCCTACTCTTGGAGACACAGAACATTTTCCTTTTTGCAGCTTGGCTCACATGGCACAGTTCATGTGTAAGTGTCTGTGGGTGATACACATTTTTCCAACAATCAATACTGGTTGGCCACCTTTCTCGATCCACCTTACAAGGAGAAATTTCCTTCTCTGCTTTTGGAGTCACCAAAGAGTTTTACAATGGAATCATTCAAGACAACCATTGTAGATCAGTTGCTGAAAACATCATCCTCAGACAATGCTTGTGGCAGAGGTAGCGGCTGTTTTTAACACCAAGGCATAATGGGGGAGACACGAACACCAGGTCCAACAGAGGTGGGGGGAAAATGTGCAGAAATTGGGCAATTTTCAATAAGCCAGCACAACAGCTAGGGCTATCTGTGCCTGTAACAATGCCAAGGAGGGAAAAGTTGAAGAACATGGTCAAGGAGTACTTAAGTGACCATACGTGTGTCCTTTCTGATGCTCCAGTTCCCTTTAATTATTGGGTGTCCAAGCTGAACACTTAGTCCAATCTCTCCTTATAAGTCTTGGAGGTGCTGGCCTGCCTGGCAGGTAATGTGATGTCACAGCGTGTTTTCAGTTTTGCTAGGTCAATCATCACTGATAAGCACACATGCCTCTCCACGGAAAATGCAGACAGACCTACTCTGATTAAATTCAACAAGGACTGGATATCTCCATAGTTTGCAATCCCTCCAGATGACAGCAAGCCCACCTAAATTCACCAAAAATGCTGATTCATGCTACTGCTCTTAACATCAACCCCTTCCCATAAAAACCCTTCTTCAACCATGACTCAGCCCATAGGGCTAACTTTTACAAACCTTATGCACATTGTGCAGTGGACAAACCAGGACAGTTTTCCTACGCCAGCCTAACTACTATTTGTGATTGGAGACCCTTGGGATGGTGGCTTCCTGCATCAACCATGGTTCAGCCCATAGAGCTAATTTTTACAAACCCTATGTACATTGTGCATGATAATGTCATGATTAAGGGCGCTTAGTCTCCAGAAACGCGTTGAGATTCTTACCCGTATGGTTTGCGCTGAAGTTTGTATCCTCCCTGTTTAAGTTTGTGAATAAAGAAAAAAAAATTTTCACAGATTCGGTGAAGCTGGACATTTTCTTTTTTTGGATTCTACATGCCTGGACACAGCAGGTCCGTGCTCCTGAAATTTGGCTTATGCATCACGGGTGAGCTGGTTTATATTTCTTCTTTTAAAGTTACATTGTGCAGTGGACAAATCTTGAATGTAGAGCGGTCCTACCAAACTAATATTTGTCATTGGAGGCCCTTGTGACAGGTTGTCCCACATTGTGACTGAGATAGGAGATACATATTCAATAGAAATCTAGGTTTGGTAGTTGTAATTTTACTTCTGTAAAAGTGGCTTAATACTGTGATAGACTTATTCCCAGAAACCATATGTGAGTTAGAACTGCATGCAGGCATATTCTCCAGGCTCTTCCCATTCTGTTTCATCACTTTTTCATCCATTTCATCCTTTTCCTCAGGCCCCCAGACCCCTTCGTAGGGTTCAGCAGAAAATTACTCGCATTTCCCATTGACTTGCATTGCACTCGCTATTCGAAATGAATGCGCGATTTTTACAAAGTATTCGTTACAAGTATAGTGATTATGAATATTACAGTACTCACTCGTCACTAGCTCTGATCAAATTAAGCAAAATGTTGGCCAGTCGATTGGACACTAAGTAACAAACTGTATTTTTCTATTTCAATACTGCTCATGTTTACAGGGACAGAATCTTGCTTTATATTACATTTTGATTGCTCAGTTTCCTTCATTCTACTCTAGTCTAGTAGAATACATCATTCTGAATTTACAGTAAATCACTGTGAAATGCTAATCCAATTTCCAGAGAAGACAAGAAATTGATTTTGTTTAATTGACATAGGATCCCCTGTACATCTGATAGAACTCAACAACTATTGAACACAGATAACATCACAAAGTTAAATAAGAAAACATAGAATTATCCTCTCAAAAATACTTAGTTTGTCATCACCTCCACCCAATTCCAAGGTTCCTGCCAGTAGCTTCTGAAACCCCTCTGAGTCATAATATTGAGTTGTAAATAAAAGTATATAAGTGCCATTCCGAGGTACATGAGCTGTAAAACAAAATTGGAATTATTTGCGATCCTTTCATACTAAAAAACTCATTTAAACATGCCAAAACATTACCATGCAGAGGCTCCAGACCTTTTGCACCTGGATTTTTATACCCCTTATATACCCCTTGATGATTGGACAATTTTCTATTTTTCAGCTTTTTTTCCCCCATCTTATTCCAAGAGCTATAACTTTATTATTTTTTCATTAACATAGCCATATAACATTCTCTATTTTGGGGGACAAGTTGTAATTTTCAATGACACTGTTCACTTTATCATGTAGTATACACAAAAAAAAAAAACAATTTCAGGTGGGGTGAAATGGTGAAGAAAAAACACAATTCCATCATTGCTTTTTCAACTATGTTTTTACAGCTTTCATCATGCGGTTAAAATGACATCATTATTTACCAGTGGTGCATAGTAAATTTGACTATATTTACTTATACTGTATGTTGCATTCTGTGAATGTTAAAATAATCTTGCAAAATGATTCTCCATGCCTGTGTAACAACCACTCCGGTTGTCATAGCCAGATAGCTATGAGGGCCACCCAGCGGTCTGCGCTCATAGCAAGTGAGCATGTCTGCTACACAGAGCAGGGCTGCAGCCCTGCTCTATATAGCACAAGCGAGACTATTGAAGCAAGTAAAAAAAAGGTTTTAAAAATATTTAAAAAATAATATATATATAAAAGTTCAAATCACCCCCCTTTTGCTCCATTCAAAGTTAAACAGTTAACGAAAAATCAAACATACACATATTTGGTATCGCCGCTTTCAGAATTGCCTGATCTATGAAGATAAAACAAGAATTAACCTGATCGCTAAACGGCAAAATGAGAAAAAAAGTCAAAACGACAGAATTACGTTTTTTGGTCGGCGCAAGATTGAATAACGGGCGATCAAAAGAACGTATCTGCACCAAAATGGTATCATTAAAAACGTCAGCTCAGCACACAAAAAATAAGCCCTTACCCAACCTGAGATCACAAAAAATGGAGACGCTACGGGTCTCGTAAAATGATGCAATTTTTTTTAGCAAACTTTGGATTTTCTTTCATCTCTTAAATAAAAAAGAACCTAGACATGTTTGGTGTCTATGAACTCATAATGACCTGGAGAATCATAATGGCAGTATTAGCATTTGGTGAACATGGTAAAAAAAAAATCCAAAAAAAGTTATGGAATTGCACTTTTTTTGCAATTTCACCGCACTTGGAATTTTTTCCCCATTTTGAGTACAAAGTATTGTAAAACCGATGGTGTTGTTCAAAAGTACAACTTGTCCCGCAAAAAACAAGCACTTACATGGCCATATTGACTGAAAAATAAAAAAGTTATTGCTCTGGGAAGAAGGGGAGCAAAAAACAAACACAAAAATGAAAAAGGGCTCCGTCTTGTAGCGGTTAGGACTCGACAATACCAAATATGTTTATTATTTTATTTTTTAAGTTTTAACTGGGAAAAAGTGGTTATATAAACATTCATATAAAAAAAACCATTTCTTTTTATTTTTACTTTGTTAGTCCCGTGAGATCATTTGATCATTTATACAATATGTCTGACATAATTTGCTAGAAGTCAGTTATGATTGTTCATCGTTTAAATGATTATCTGCTCTGGTAAATGAACCCTAACTCAGTAGATTTATGTTAGGGCCTTTATTAGACCCCAAATTGCTAGGCTATGTGCACACGTTGCGGATTTTGCTGCGGATCCATGCGTTTATAGTACAATGTAAACCTATGGAAAATGCAATCAGCAGTGCACATGCTGCGGAAAAAAATGCGCGGAAACGCTGCGGGTTACATTCCGCAGCATGTCAATTCTTTGTGCGGATTCCGCAGTGATTTACACCTGCTCCATAATAGGAATCCACAGGTGTAAAACCGCAGGTGGAATCCGCATAAAATCCGGGGTAAATCCGCAGTAAATCCACAGGTAAAACACAGTGCACGTAGAGCCGCAGCGTCAAACACGCAGCGTCTAGATGTTACAGCATAGTGGAGGGGATTTCATGAAATCCCGTCTCCACTATGCGTTAAAACATGCAGGAGGCAGACCCGCGTAAACGGACATGTGGCACGTCTTTTCAGAACGCAGCATGTCTGTTCACAATGCAGTGACGCTCCGTCGCCGCACCGTAAATTTACCATAGACAATCATTAGATGCGATAAAACTGCATCTAATGATTAGTCACATGCGTAGTAACTGCATAAACACAGCTTACTATGCATGTCTCCTAATTTACATGCCGGCTCACCTGTCCCGCTGCCGGAAGTCCCTCGTCCACTGCACTTCTCGCGGTAAGCCAAGTTCTCGCGATAACTTCGCTTATCGCGAGAACTGCCGTGCACGTAACCGGGGGTTATCTCCGGTCACTAGGCTGGTTCTCACGGTCAGCAGATCTGCTGATTGTGAGAACGCTGCAGTGTAGGTGATCATCTACAGGCTCTGCTACATCTGGATGTCAGGCATCTAGATTGTGTGCAGATACAACACATAACATACAACATTGAACATACACCATGCAACATACACCATGCAACATACACCATGCAACATACACCATGCAACATATACCATGCAACATACACCATACACCATGTAACATACAACATACACCATGCAACATACAACACGCAACATACGCCATACAGCACGCAAAATACAACATACACCATGCAACATACAACATACACCATGTAACATACAACATACACCATGCAACATACAACATACATCGTACAACACGCAACATACAACATACACCATGCAACATACAACATGCACCATACACCATGCAACATGCACCATATAACATGCAACATACAACATGCACCATACAACACACACCATGCAACATGCACCATGCAACATACAACATGCAACATACAACATGCACCATGCACCATACAACATGCACCATGCAACATTCACCATGCAACATGCACCATACAACATTCACCATGCAACATACACCATAAAACATGCACCATGCAACATTCACCATGCAACATACAACATTCACCATGCAACATACAACATGCACCATGCAACATACAACATACACCATACAACATGCAACATACACCACGCAACATACAACATACACCATACAACATACACTATGCAACATACAACATACACCATGCACCATACACTATGTAACATACACCATGCAACATACACCATGTAACATACACCATGCAACATACACCATGTAACATACACCATGCAACATACAACATGCAACATACACCATGCAACATACAACATACACCGTACAACACGCAACATACAACATACACAATGTTTGTTTTATTTTATTTTGCCTCTCTATTGCGGAGATATTACTTTGTGAGTTAACTTTAGTTAAGTCCAAGTGGGTATTATTAGATACAATTTATTGTGGGCATGTACTTCTTTTCCCTAACACCCACTTCGACTTTGAAAAAGTTAACTCTTAGGCCGGTGTCACACTAAGGCTGCCATCACACTAGCAGTATTTGGTCAGTATTTTAAATCAGTAATTGTAAGCCAAAACCAGGAGTGGAACAATTAGAGGATAAGTATAATAGAAACATATGCACAACTGCTGCATTTATCACCCACTCCTGGTTTTGGCTTACAAATACTGATGTAAAATACTGAAAAAATACTGCTAGTGTGACAGCAGCCTAAAGAGAAATATGGACGAGTGTGAGGCACAAAAAGAACGCATTGCACAAGGACCAATGATTCTCTATGGGGCAGCTCCCATCAGCCGTATATTTTTCAGACGTATTTTACGGGCTGAGAAAATCTCAGTAAGCTGCGATTGTCAGCGTAGAAAAATACGGATTAGACACGGACCATCAGTGTGACTTGCGAGAAATTCGCACCGGTGTCCTGTAGAAAAGCCGGCAATTCAGTGCGATGTACAGTATTGACACCTGTCGATTATTAACCAGGCTTAATGTCACCTTACAATAGCAAGGTGACATTAACCCCTTATTACCCCATATGCCAATGCCACAGGGCAGTGGGAAGAGAGAGGCTAAGTGCCAGAATAGGCGCTTCTTACAGATGTGCCTTTTCTGGGGTGGCTGGGGGCTGATGTTTTTGCCAGTGGGGAGGCCAATAACCATGGTCCCTCTCTAGGCTATTAATATCTGCCCTCAGTCACTGGCTTTCCCCCTCTGGGTGAGAAAATTGTGCGGGAGGCCATGCCAGTTTCATCCGTGAATTAACCCTTTAATAACTCTAACCCGTGAATTAACCCTAACACATATAGCTCCCAAATTTTGCACACACACACACTACTAACATTATTAGTGAGGGATAGGGTTGAGCGAAACGGGTCGTTCATTTTCAAAAGTCGCCGACTTTTGGCAAAGTCGGGTTTCATGAAACCCGATCCGACCCCTGTGCGGGGTCGGCCATGTGGTACGCGACTTTCGCGCCAAAATCGCGTTTCAATGACGCGAAAAGCGCCATTTCTCAGCCAATGAAGGTAAACGCAGAGTGTGGGCAGCGTGATGACATAGGTCCTGGTCCCCACCATCTTAGAGAAGGGCACTGCAGTGATTGGCTTGCTGTCTGCGGCGTCACAGGGGCTATAAAGGGGAGTTCCCGCCGACCGCCATGTTACTGCTGCTGATCTGAGCTTAGGGAGAGGTTGCTGCCGCTTCGTCAGAAGCAGGGATAGCGTTAGGCAGGGTCCATTAACCACCAAACCGCTTGTGCTGTAGCGATTTCCACTGCCCAACACCACCTTCGGTGTGCAGGGACAGTGGAAGCTACATTTTTTTTTTTTTCCCCCTCAGCGCTGTAGCTCATTGGGCTGCCCTAGAAGGCTCCCTGATAGCTGCATTGCTGTGTGTACGCCGCTGTGCAAACCAACTGCTTTTTTCAAAGCACAAATCCTCTTGTTCCTTACTTTCTGCACAGCTATCTTTTTGGTTTGTACACACTTTTTATTTAATTTGTGCATCAGTCCACTCCTTATTGCTGCCTGCCATACCTGGCTGAGATTACTGCAGGGAGATAGTAATTGAAGGACACTCCCTGTTTTTTTTTTTTTTTTTGTGGGAGATTAAGATTGACATTTCTGCTAGAGTGCCATCCCTGTCTGTGTCATCTCTCACTCAGTGGGCCATAGAAAGCCTATTTATTTTTTTGCTTGATTTGGGTTATAAAATCTACCTGAAAAAATCACTACATCAATCAGTGGGAGAAAAATATTGGCCTCAGGGCTTGTGTGCCACTCTTGACTCCTGTGTGCATCATCACTCACTCAGTGGGCCATAGAAAGCCTATTTATTTTTTTGCTTGATTTTGGTTCTAAAATCTACCTGAAAAAATCACTACATCAATCAGTGGGAGAAAAATATTGGCCTCAGGGCTTGTGTGCCACTCCTGACTCCTGTGTGCATCATCACTCACTCAGTGGGCCATAGAAAGCCCATTTTTTTTTTTTTTTTGCTTTATTTGGGTTCTAAATTCTACCTGAAAAAATCAATAAATCAATCAGTGGGAGATTAATATTGGCCTTTGGGCTTGTGTGCCAGTCCTAAGCGTGCCATCTCTCTCTCTCAGATAGTGGGCCATAGAAAGCCTATTTATTTTTATTTTTTTTTATTGGGTTTATAAATTTTCCCTGGAAAAAAAAAAAAAAAGTGGGAGATTAATATTGGCCTCTGGGCTTGTGTGCCAGTCCTGAGCGTGCCATCTCTCTCACAAATAGTGGGCCATAGAAAGCCTATTTATTTATTTTTTTTTGGTTTTATAAATTCTCCCTTAAAAAAAAAGGGAGATTAATATTGGCCTTTGGGCTTGTGTGCCAGTCCTAAGCGTGCCATCTCTCTCTGTCTCTCAGATAGTGGGCCATAGAAAGCCTATTTATTATTTTTTTTATTGGGTTTATAAATTTTCCCTGGAACAAAAAAAAAAAAGTGGGAGATAAATATTGGCCTCTGGGCTTGTGTGCCACTCCTGACTCCTGTGTGCGTCATCTCTCACTCAGTGGGCCATAGAAAGCCTTTTTTTGTTTTATTTGTTTTCTAAATTCTCCCTGAAAAAATCATTTTATTTTCTTTGGTTTCTAAATTCTTCCTGAAAAAATCATTTTATTCTATTTTTTTTTTTCCTAAAGTCTCCCTGAAAAAAAAAAAAAAAAACAAATCAGTGGGAGATTAATATTGCCCTTTCTGCTTGTGTGCCAGTCTTGACTCCTGGGTGTGCCATCTCTCTCTCTCTCTCTCCAATTGTGGGCCATAGAAAGCCTATTATTTTTTTTAGCTTGATTTGGGTTCCAAAATCTACCTGAAAAAATCACTACATCAATCAGTGGGAGATAAATATTGGCCTCTGGGCTTGTGTGCCACTCCTGACTCCTGTGTGCGTCATCTCTCACTCAGTGGGCCATAGAAAGCCTTTTTTTGTTTTATTTGTTTTCTAAATTCTCCCTGAAAAAATCATTTTATTTTATTTGGTTTCTAAATTCTTCCTGAAAAAATCATTTTATTCTATTATTTTTTTTCCTAAAGTCTCCCTTAAAAAAAAAAAAAATCAAATCAGTGGGAGATTAATATTTACATTTGTGCTTCAGTGACAGTCCTGCGTGTGTGGCATCTCTCTCATTTGTTGCCACCAACAACAGAGTGTGTAACATTGTGCCTGATTTTCGTTGTGGTCTCACTCACCTGTAAAGGGGTAGCTAAATCATACTGAAGTTATAGCTCACCGTGTAATTTGTGTGACAGCAACAAATACCGTTAGTTTGTTTACGTTTTTAAAACAATGAGGAAGTATGGTGGAAGAGGTCGTGGCCGGGGGTGTTCATTGTCAGCTGGTAATGAGGGTAGTGGTAGTGGTGGAGCATCAGCTGGTCGTGGGAAAAAAAATATTGCACCTAAGTCTGGAGCTGTGGAGCCAGGTTCGTCGTCTGGCTACACAAGGCCTCGAACGCTCCCTTTTCTGGGAGTAGGAAAACCGCTTTTAAAGCCGGAGCAGCAAGAGCAAGTTTTGGCTTATCTTGCTGACTCAGCCTCTAGCTCTTTTGCCTCCTCTCGTGAAACTGGTAAATGTCAAAGCAGCGCGTCGTTAGTGGATGTTCATGGTCAGGGACAAGTCGCTTCCTTGTCCTCTTCAGCAAAAACAACAACAGAGAAGAATGCAGCAGGCGACACAACGGGTTACTCCATGGAGCTCTTTACACATACCGTCCCTGGCTTAGAAAGTGAAGCAGTTAACAGTCCATGCCCATTACAAGTTGAATCTGACATGGAGTGCACTGATGCACAGCCACAGCCAGACTACTATGCTGGTCCTTTGACTCAGACCACAACATTGCCCTCGCAGGGTGCTGATCAAGAATCAGACCCTGATGAGACTATGTTGCCCCATCACGAACGCTATGCCACCGACCGACACGGTGACACAGACGAAGTTGCACACGAGCTACAAGAAGAGGTAATAGATGACCCAGTTCTTGACCCCGATTGGCAGCCATTGGGGGAACAGGGTGCAGGCGGCAGCAGTTCTGAAGCGGAGGAGGAGGGGCCGCAGCAGGCATCAACATCGCAACAGGTTCCATCTTCCGGGCCCGTATCTTGCCCAAAACGCGTGGCAAAGCCAAAAGCTGTTGGAGGACAGCGTGGCCATCCGGTTAAAGCTCAGTCTGCAATGCCTGAAAAGGTATCCGATGCTAGAAAGAGTGCAGTCTGGCATTTTTTTAAACAACATCCAATTGATCAGCGCAAAGTCATCTGTCAAAAATGTTCAACTACCTTAAGCAGAGGACAGAATCTGAAAAGTCTCAATACAAGTTGCATGCATAGACATTTAACCACCATGCATTTGCAAGCCTGGACTAACTACCAAACGTCCCTTAAGGTTGTAGCACCCTCGGCCAATGAAGCTAGTCAGCAACGCAACATCCCTTCCGGCAGTGTAGGGCCACCATTTTCCGCACCACCTGCAGTATCTGTGCAGGTTTCTTTGCCAGGCCAAAGCAGTCAGGGTCAGGGAATCACCAGTTTCGTAGTAGGAAACACTGCATCTAGGGCACCGGTGGCAACAATACCATCTCCCACCGTCTCTCAGTCTGCCATGTCCACCGGCACCCCCGCTAGTTCCACGATCTCCAGCTCTCCAGTCCAGCTCACCCTACATGAGACTATGGTTAGAAAAAGGAAGTACTTAGCCTCGCATCCGCGTACACAGGGTTTGAACGCACACATAGCTAGACTAATCTCGTTAGAGATGATGCCCTACCGGTTAGTTGAAAGCGAAGCTTTCAAAGCCCTGATGGACTACGCTGTACCACGCTACGAGCTACCCAGTCGACACTTTTTTTCCAGAAAAGCCATCCCAGCCCTCCACCAGCATGTTAAAGAGCGCATCGTCCATGCACTCAGGCAATCTGTGAGCACAAAGGTGCACCTGACAACAGATGCATGGACCAGTAGGCATGGCCAGGGACGTTACGTGTCCATCACGGCACACTGGGTAAATGTGGTGGATGCAGGGTCCACAGGGGACAGCAAGTTTGGGACAGTTCTGCCTAGCCCACGGTCTAGGAAACAATTGGCTGTAGCCGTTCGCACCCCCTCCTCCTCCTCTTCGTCCTCCTGCAAAAGCGAGAGCTCGTCCACAGACCGCAGTCGCACAACCACTCCATCCGCAGCTGCCACTGTTGCACACCAGGTCTCCCATTATGGGGCAGCTACTGGCAAACGTCAGCAGGCTGTATTGGCTATGAAGTGTTTGGGCGACAACAGACACACCGCGGAAGTTCTGTCCGAGTTCTTGCAGAAAGAAACGCAGTCGTGGCTGGGCACTGTAGATCTTGAGGCAGGCAAGGTAGTGAGTGATAACGGAAGGAATTTCATGGCTGCCATCTCCCTTTCCCAACTGAAACACATTCCTTGCCTGGCTCACGCCTTAAACCTGGTGGTGCAGTGCTTCCTGAAAAGTTATCCGGGGTTATCCGACCTGCTCCTCAAAGTGCGTGGACTTTGCTCACATATCCGCCGTTCGCCCGTACACTCCAGCCGTATGCAGACCTATCAGCGTTCTTTGAACCTTCCCCAGCATCGCCTAATCATAGACGTTGCAACAAGGTGGAACTCAACACTGCACATGCTTCAGAGACTGTGTGAACAGAGGCGGGCTGTTATGTTTTTGTGGGAGGATACACATACACGGGCAGGCAGTAGGATGGCAGACATGGAGTTGTCAGGTGTGCAGTGGTCGAAGATTCAAGACATGTGTCAAGTCCTTCAGTGTTTTGAGGAATGCACACGGCTGGTTAGTGCAGACAACGCCATAATAAGCATGAGCATCCCCCTAATGCGTCTGCTGATGCAAAGTTTGACGCACATAAAGGATCAGGCGTCTGCAGCTGAGGAAGAGGAAAGCCTTGATGACAGTCAGCCATTGTCTGGCCAGGGCAGTGTACAGGACGAGGTAGCGGGCGAAGAGGAGGAGGAGGATGAGGAGGATGATGGGGATGATTATATTTTTAATGAGGAAGCTTTTCCGGGGCCACTGGAAATTGGTGGCGCGGCAAGGCCGGGTTCTGGTTTTTTGAGGGACACAAGTGACGTGGATTTGCCTGAAACTGCCCCTCAACCAAGCACAACCGCAGATTTGAGCACTGGAACTTTGGCCCACATGGCGGATTATGCCTTACGTATCCTCAAAAGGGACACACGCATAACTAAAATGATGAATGATGACGATTACTGGTTGGCCTGCCTCCTTGATCCTCGCTATAAAGGCAAATTGCAAAATATAATGCCACATGAGAACTTGGAACTAATATTAGCAACCAAACAATCAACTCTTGTTGACCGTTTGCTTCTGGCATTCCCTGCACACAGCGCCCGTGATCGTTCTCACACGAGCTGCAGGGGCCAGCAGACCAGAGGAGTTAGAGGGGCAGAAATCAGAAGTGGCGTTGGCCAGAGGGGTTTTCTGACCAGGTTGTGGAGTGATTTTGCTATGACCGCAGACAGGACAGGTACTGCAGCATCAATTCAAAGTGACAGGAGACAACATTTGTCCAGTATGGTTACAAACTATTTTTCATCCCTTATCGATGTTCTCCCTCAACCGTCATTCCCATTTGATTACTGGGCATCAAAATTAGACACCTGGCCAGAATTGGCAGAATATGCATTGCAGGAGCTTGCTTGCCCGGCAGCTAGTGTCCTATCAGAAAGAGTATTCAGTGCTGCAGGTTCAATACTAACAGAAAAAAGGACTCGTCTGGCTACCCAAAATGTAGATGATCTAACCTTCATTAAAATGAACCACAACTGGATTTCGAAATCTTTTGCCCCACCTTGCCCGGCTGACACCTAGCTTTCCTATGAAAAGGTCTTGCCTGTGGACTATTCTGAATGCCTTTTCCAATCTCGTAATTTTCTGCACCTGATTGTCCAGCATACGACATGTTTACACCTCACTAAATGGCCAAACTCCCCACACGGGGCCGTGGTATCGACACTTGGCGACAGCACCCGTGAGAGTGCAGTTTGTCTGAAGAGGTGGGTGAGCCCGCTTTTGGTCGACGGCACTGCCACTGGGTCCCTCCTAGTACAATAAAGTGTCTCTGGCGGTGGTGGTGTGCACCCAACGTCAGACACACCGTTGTAATGTGAGGGGCCCTGGGCCTGTACCGCCGGCCACAAGACAGTTTCCCCCCACCCCAGCTCAAACAGTGCTCTACCACTTGCAAAATTATCTCACAGCTCCACCAATGTTTAGTCTATGCGCTGACATCCTTCAATGCCTGCCACTGACAATACCATTGTATTGACATTTTTGTTATGTTAGGCCTTCGATGCCTGTCTGTGGTCACTCCTTCCACTAGGCCTCCACTGACCACACCACTGCTGCCCGTGTACCCCTGTAACCAATTTAAAATTGCCTACAGCCATGTGTTATTATTTTAGGCCTTCGATGCCTGTCTGCGGTCACTCCTTCCACTAGGCCTCCACTGACCACACAACTGCTGCCCGTGTACCCCTGTAACCAATTTAAAATTGCCTACAGCCATGTGTTATTATTTTAGGCCTTCGATGCCTGTCTGCGGTGACTCCTTCCACTAGGACTCCACTGACCACACCACTGCTGCCCGTGTACCCCTGGAACCAATTTAAAATTGCCTACAGCCATGTGTTATTATTTTAGGCCTTCGATGCCTGTCTGCGGTCACTCCTTCCACTAGGCCTCCACTGACCACACCACTGCTGCCCGTGTACCCCTGGAACCAATTTAAAATTGCCTACAGCCATGTGTTATTATTTTAGGCCTTCGATGCCTGTCTGCGGTCACTCCTTCCACTAGGCCTCCACTGACCACACCACTGCTGCCCGTGTACCCCTGGAACCAATTTAAAATTGCCTACAGCCATGTGTTATTATTTTAGGCCTTCGATGCCTGTCTGCGGTCACTCCTTCCACTAGGCCTCCACTGACCACACCACTGCTGCCCGTGTACCCCTGGAACCAATTTAAAATTGCCTACAGCCATGTGTTATTATTTTAGGCCTTCGATGCCTGTCTGCGGTCACTCCTTCCACTAGGCCTCCACTGACCACACCACTGCTGCCCGTGTACCCCTGGAACCAATTTAAAATTGCCTACAGCCAGCCCAATTTTTTTATTTTAGGCCTTCGATGCCTGTCTGCGGTCCATTCTTTCTACTACTACTACACTGACCAGGGCACTGCTGCCCGTGTACCCCTGGAACCAATTTAAAATTGCCTACAGCCATGTGTTATTATTTTAGGCCTTCGATGCCTGTCTGTGGTCACTCCTTCCACTAGGCCTCCACTGACCACACCACTGCTGCCCGTGTACCCCTGGAACCAATTTAAAATTGCCTACAGCCATGTGTTATTATTTTAGGCCTTCGATGCCTGTCTGCGGTCACTCCTTCCACTAGGCCTCCACTGACCACACCACTGCTGCCCGTGTACCCCTGTAACCAATTTAAAATTGCCTACAGCCATGTGTTATTATTTTAGGCCTTCGATGCCTGTCTGCGGTGACTCCTTCCACTAGGCCTCCACTGACCACACCACTGCTGCCCGTGTACCCCTGGAACCAATTTAAAATTGCCTACAGCCATGTGTTATTATTTTAGGCCTTCGATGCCTGTCTGCGGTCACTCCTTCCACTAGGCCTCCACTGAACACACCACTGCTGCCCGTGTACCCCTGGAACCAATTAAAAATTGCCTACAGCCATGTGTTATTATTTTAGGCCTTCGATGCCTGTCTGCGGTCACTCCTTCCACTAGGCCTCCACCGACCACACCACTGCTGCCCGTGTACCCCTGTAACCAATTTAAAATTGCCTACAGCCATGTGTTATTATTTTAGGCCTTCGATGCCTGTCTGCGGTCACTCCTTCCACTAGGCCTCCACTGACCACACCACTGCTGCCCGTGTACCCCTGGAACCAATTTAAAATTGCCTACAGCCATGTGTTATTATTTTAGGCCTTCGATGCCTGTCTGCGGTCACTCCTTCCACTAGGCCTCCACTGACCACACCACTGCTGCCCGTGTACCCCTGGAACCAATTTAAAATTGCCTACAGCCATGTGTTATTATTTTAGGCCTTCGATGCCTGTCTGCGGTCACTCCTTCCACTAGGCCTCCACTGACCACACCACTGCTGCCCGTGTACCCCTGGAACCAATTTAAAATTGCCTACAGCCATGTGTTATTATTTTAGGCCTTCGATGCCTGTCTGCGGTCACTCCTTCCACTAGGCCTCCACTGACCACACCACTGCTGCCCGTGTACCCCTGGAACCAATTTAAAATTGCCTACAGCCATGTGTTATTATTTTAGGCCTTCGATGCCTGTCTGCGGTCACTCCTTCCACTAGGCCTCCACTGACCACACCACTGCTGCCCGTGTACCCCTGGAACCAATTTAAAATTGCCTACAGCCATGTGTTATTATTTTAGGCCTTCGATGCCTGTCTGCAGTCACTCCTTCCACTAGGCCTCCACTGACCACACCACTGCTGCCCGTGTACCCCTGGAACCAACATCAGAAAATATAAAAATAAGTATTTTGCTTATAAAAAAGAAAATACTGGAGAGATATCAAATGCAGACATTTTAACATTAGAAACAAACACATACAACAAAAATCTGGTACAGTACTAAAAATGGCCACCAGCTACAATAACTTTCTCCTGCAAGTAGTTAACTGAAAGGTTTTTTCAATTTTAAACACAGATATGGCATCCACCGAGTGTTGTCCTGTCGCGTCTTCTTTATATTATTGCCAAGAAGATGCAAAACAATGAAAATAATAAAATCATTATTTACCAAAAAAATAGAGTAAGTCAAAACCACATTGCAAATAAACATTCATTACAAATAAAGAAGCAGGGCGCGTCCGAGGGTGAGTATATACCTAATAAGAATATAATCACCCTCGGACGCGCCCTGCTTCTTTCCGACAGCCTTCCTTCCTAAGAATCAGCCCTTCCGTGGTGTAGAGAGAGGGTTTGTTACACTCCTAGGTGTTCCCCAGGTTGCCTTTCCTGAGCTTCGATCTTCCGGCTCTCGTTTAGTAGTTGTTGGAAACTACGCTGCATTGGGCCTACAAATTGGGTATGGGGTGTAGAGAGATGGTGTGTTCCACTCCAAGGTGTTCCCCAGGTTGCCTTTCCTGAGCTTCGATCTTCCGGCTCTCGTTTAGTAGTTGTTGGAAACTACGCTGCATTAGGCCTACAAATTGGGTATGGGGTGTAGAGAGATGGTGTGTTCCACTGTAGAGAGATGGTGTGTTCCACTCCAAGGTGTTCCCCAGGTTTCCTCGCCAATGCTTCGATCATCATGCTCTCGTTTAGTAGTTGTTGGAAACTACGCTGCATTAGGCCTACAAATTGGGTATGGGGTGTAGAGAGATGGTGTGTTCCACTCCAAGGTGTTCCCCAGGTTTCCTCTCCATTGCTTCGATCTTCATGCTCTCGTTTAGTAGTTGTTGGAAACTACACTGCATTAGGCCTACAAATTGGGTATGGGGTGTAGAGAGATGGTGTGTTACACTCCAAGGTGTTCCCCAGGTTTCCTCTCCATTGCTTCGATCTTCCGGCTCTCGTTTAGTAGTTGTTGGAAACTACGCTGCATTAGGCCTACAAATTGGGTATGGGGTGTAGAGAGATGGTGTGTTACACTCCAAGGTGTTCCCCAGGTTTCCTCTCCATTGCTTCGATCTTCCGGCTCTCGTTTAGTAGTTGTTGGAAACTACGCTGCATTAGGCCTACAAATTGGGTATGGGGTGTAGAGAGATGGTGTGTTCCACTCCAAGGTGTTCCCCAGGTTGCCTTTCCTGAGCTTCGATCTTCCGGCTCTCGTTTAGTAGTTGTTGGAAACTACGCTGCATTAGGCCTACAAATTGGGTATGGGGTGTAGAGAGATGGTGTGTTCCACTGTAGAGAGATGGTGTGTTCCACTCCAAGGTGTTCCCCAGGTTTCCTCGCCAATGCTTCGATCATCATGCTCTCGTTTAGTAGTTGTTGGAAACTACGCTGCATTAGGCCTACAAATTGGGTATGGGGTGTAGAGAGATGGTGTGTTCCACTCCAAGGTGTTCCCCAGGTTTCCTCTCCATTGCTTCGATCTTCATGCTCTCGTTTAGTAGTTGTTGGAAACTACGCTGCATTAGGCCTACAAATTGGGTATGGGGTGTAGAGAGATGGTGTGTTCCACTCCAAGGTGTTCCCCAGGTTTCCTCTCCATTGCTTCGATCTTCCGGCTCTCGTTTAGTAGTTGTTGGAAACTACGCTGCATTAGGCCTACAAATTGGGTATGGGGTGTAGAGAGATGGTGTGTTACACTCCAAGGTGTTCCCCAGGTTTCCTCTCCATTGCTTCGATCTTCCGGCTCTCGTTTAGTAGTTGTTGGAAACTACGCTGCATTGGGCCTACAAATTGGGTATGGGGTGTAGAGAGATGGTGTGTTCCACTCCAAGGTGTTCTCCAGGTTGCCTTTCCTGAGCTTCGATCTTCCGGCTCTCGTTTAGTAGTTGTTGGAAACTACGCTGCATTAGGCCTACAAATTGGGTATGGGGTGTAGAGAGATGGTGTGTTCCACTGTAGAGAGATGGTGTGTTCCACTCCAAGGTGTTCCCCAGGTTTCCTCGCCAATGCTTCGATCATCATGCTCTCGTTTAGTAGTTGTTGGAAACTACGCTGCATTAGGCCTACAAATTGGGTATGGGGTGTAGAGAGATGGTGTGTTCCACTCCAAGGTGTTCCCCAGGTTTCCTCGCCAATGCTTCGATCATCATGCTCTCGTTTAGTAGTTGTTGGAAACTACGCTGCATTAGACCTACAAATTGGGTATGGGGTGTAGAGAGATGGTGTGTTCCACTCCAAGGTGTTCTCCAGGTTGCCTTTCCTGAACTTCTATCTTCAGGCTCTCATTAAATTGTGGTTAAACGGAACAACTGCATTTGGCGTACTAGTTGGTTTGGGGCCTACTATCGGTGTCTGCCGCTCCTTGCTGTTCTCCTGGTTTCCTGTCCTGAAATTCCGTTTTCAGGCGCTCGTTAAGTAGTTGTTAATGTTAGACTGCATTTGGCCTACTAGTTGGGTTGGGGCCTACTATCGGTGTCTGCCACTCCTTGCTGTTCTCCTCCACTGAACAAAGCTGTGCCGCCTGTTTACTACTGTTGCCAATTTTGAACTGCATTTCGACTACTTACTGATTTGGGCCTACTCTCTGTGTCAGCCTCTCATTCCAGTTGTCCTCCACTGCAATGCCCCCTGATTAGTCCTGTGTTACCAATTTTGAACTGCATTTAGCCCACTTTATTCTTTGGGCCTATATCTGTGTTTCCTCCTCATCCTGCCCATTGCCCAGCCAGTGATAGATGAGTCTGCTGGTACATTGACCCATAACGCAACATTTCCCGTGCACGCTACACTGCAAGATTGTGACCCTGCTGAAAGTCAGGTCCCCCTTCCCGCATACCATACCACCTTACACGGGGACAAACAGGAAGGTGCAGATGAAAGTGCAGGTTCCTTCATCAGGTGGGGGGAGGAATACTAGTTGGCGACGGCACTGGCACAGGGCCTCTCATGGTACGCAAAAGTGTTGCTGCCGGTGGGAGGCGCCCCCGCCGTGCAAACACAACGCTGTACTTTGAGGGGCCCTGTGCCAGTGCCAATGCCAACGAGTGGGGCCCCCCTGCTTGCTCAGGTTCACAGCACTTGCAAAGTTGAAATACTTACCTCTCCCTGCTCCACTGCCGTGACGTGGTCCAGATTTCCTGGGCCCACTAATTACTTGAACCAGCCCTACCCACCACAACTTTAGCCAAATGACCCCCAATTTCAAATGCCTTCCAATTATTATAAGGTAAATTATGCTTGACAAGCTTCATTAAGAAGAATGGATGGTTTTGACATTAAAATGGGCACTCTAGGTGTTTTCCTGGCCCCCACTCACTGCCGACTATGCTGCCCCATTGACTTGCATTGGGTTTCGTGTTTCGGTCGATCCCGACTTTACGTCATAATCGGCCGATTTCACTCGACCCGACTTTTGAGATAGTCGGGTTTCGCGAAACCCGGCTCGACTCTAAAAAGGTCAAGGTCGCTCAACTCTAGTGAGGGATATATTAAAATAAATTGCTGGCTTTTATGCTATCTAGCTCTGTATGAAACAAATATATATATATATATATATATATATATATATATATATATGTGTGTGTGTCTCACTGACACACATATATATATATATATATATATATATATATATATATATATATAGACTGTATATATGTTTTCATGAATATTTGAGCCCATTGATTCATTATATGTCCATTTTGCAAGCCAGCGAGAAAATCTCACCGTACGGATGTCATACGGATGACACACGGATACTTTTTGGAGAAAAAAAATCGCATCCTCGCATTGAATACGGATGACATATGGATCACTGTTCATGAACATTTCTGCGTATCTCAGCTGTAAAAAACGGACTGTATTTTTATACATTAAGTGTGACGCCGGCCTTAACGTTTCAAGTATTTTGATTGCTAATATCTCCACGATAGAGAGGCAAAAAAACCAACACAAAACATGTTTTATTACATTCTGCAGTCATTATTACATCCTGTGACCAGTTGAAAATTAAGTGAAATGTCCTGTATACTTACAATTGAGTGTAAAGAGGACCTATCACCAAATTTTTCTTTTAGACTAGACACAGGATATGATAGTGGCTGCAGAGTGGAATAAAAATATTTTGTTATTAATAAAGTATTTGCCACCTAATAAGTTCCATTTTTAAAAAAAATAAAGTTAGTGTTGTCAGATATTTTTCACCAAGGCTGGGTACTTCATCTCTCTATATGATGCTGACCAATTATAAGCAGGCAGCAACAATCAAAGTTGAAAAAAAAGGCATCCCACCATGGCTTAGAGCAATTTCCTTTGATGTGAGATGTAATGATACAGCTCTGATCTCCTGCATGAGTCAATGTGGAAAGAAGGGAAGCACAGCTAAGTTTAGCAATTTTACATTATAACCTCTTCGATCAGCTCTCCTGATTAATGTGTGTGTCAGTATTCAATACTGTCATTACATCTCACAGAGGCGTAATTTGCCTGCTCTGGACTACTCTAGTGTAGTATGTAATTCCACCATGCTCTAATCTCACTGCAGACTCAGGGCAATTACAACTTGTGCACAACAGACAAAAGTCTGATACTGACACTTTGAGTTCACGTCTCTGGACAGGTGAGGGGAGGATCAGTACAGCAGAGCTGACAGTGCTAGGAGAGAAGGAGAGCTAGGAGGTTTCTAATGTGACACAGCTAAACTCAGCTTTGCTACCATATCCCTCCCCCATGGGCCTTATCTGAAAGGTTTTAGTCACCTCTGCTTGCTAATAATGCAGGAGGTTCGACCCGAAGATCAGAGCTCTCTCATTACATCTAACACACTAAGAAATATTCTCAAGCTAATGTGTGGGCATGTTCTGATTTCCTTTTAGGGGTTCTAAATAGTTGTAGGACATTGTAGGTTTCCTTGAACCAAGCATTTCGTCTCTATGGGACAAGGGGAAGTCCAGGTCTCGCAATCCTAGAGCCTAAAAAGCTCAAGGTCCAAGGAAGCATAGCTCTATCATCTCTGTTCTTGTAAAAACAGATGACGTTGGAGTTACTATACTTTCACTGTAGATATGGGATTATGAAATAAAATTATCTGACGGATAATTGTTGTGGCACCTCTTTATGTCCAATATAATGTAATATATTATAATCATACATAAATATATATATATATGTATACATATATATCGTAACATGGTGAATTAAATAAATTACCTCAGATGTCATAATGAAATAATCCATAAGTGTGGTGATTCTGTAAACTTTAACAGAATCTATATGTGGTGAAGTGACAATACCCCCTGAAACAGGTAGTTCTGTGAGCAGTGATACCATAGTAAATAGACTTGTTGGAGGGTTAAAAAGGAGAAATTGTACAGCAAATGCTCTTGTTCTTCTGTCTATCCACTGTTGGTTCCTTACATTCGATAGTGCTAAATGAGTCTCATTCCTATAATTGCAAAGATAAAAGTGTTAAAAGCAGACATTATATAATTACACACAAAAACAAAAAAAATATTTTAGTCAGAACTGACCTGAATTTCAATGACATTTACCTTGATCGGCCTAGATTTATAATTGAACCTCTTTCTTCATAGCACTGAATTTTACCACACTGGTAAAAATTTTGATTTTGGATCTTCATTGAACCATATTTATCTTTGTCACTACTTGATAGATGTGAACGAGTACAGTCGGAAAAGTTTGATGTTGAAAATGAAGAAATCTAAAAAAATGTAAGAAGATTTCATTGTAATCATCTATTTTTAGCACACAAAAAGTATATATCCACTTCTGTAATATTTGTATTGCACCTTAAAATTAGTTGTAACGTTGTAATCGCTCTGCAGTGAGATTAGAGCATGGTGTAATTACATCCCACACAAGAGTAGTCCAGCACAGTCAGATTACGCCTGTGTGGGATGTAATGACAGTATTAATTACTGACACAGTCATTAATCAGGAGAGCTAAGCCAAGATATATGCAAACACTGAAAACATTGAATCTAAACTGTTCTACTGTACATACCTCTTTTGAGCTATCAGCCTACAGTTAAATGGACAAACATGTCTCTCCCGGCCATAAGCCTACAAATTCAAATGCTCAAGAGAGGTATGTACAGTAGAACAGGGACCCATCAGAGGGAGGTCAACTTGCTGTTGTTGATGGGCATACAGGAATTGGCAAATTTATGCGTTAAGAACCTTCATTTTTGTAAGTTAATCTTACTGAGCAATGACACAGGTTAGATTCAATGTTTTCAGTGTTTACATGTACAGTATGTTGGCTTATATAGAGTGTTGCAGTGTTTTCTTTTTCTATATAATGCAGCTATCACAGCTTGCACCTTTTCACAAATACATATACATACAGCTATTGCCGAAAGTGTTGGCACCCTTGAAATTGTTCCAGAACATGAAGTATTTCTCCCAGAAAATTATTACAGTTACACGTTTTGCCATACACGTTTATTTCCTTATTGTGTATTTGAACAACAGAAAAAAACAGGAAAAAAAGGCAAACTAGACATAATTTCACACAAAACCACAAAAATGGGAGGGACAAAATTGTTGGCACCTGTCCAGAATGGTGGGTAAACACTAAACAACTTTGTTTTAAGCCGGTACTGCTTGATGAAAATCACATCTGAAACCAGATGAAAAGCGGAGAAGTTGACTCAATTTGTGTGTCGGTGTGTACCATACTGAGCATCGAGAACAAAAAGAATTAACAGAAAGAGGAGAAGAGTACTGTCAAAGGACTTGAGAACCAAAATTTGTGAAAACGATCAACAATTTCAAGGATACAAATCCATCTCCAGACATCTTGATGTTCATTTATCCACGGTGCGCAATATAATCAAGAAGTTTGCAAGCCAAGACACTGTAGCTAATCTCCCTAGACAACAGAGAAAATAGATGAAAGGTTGCTTGCAAAGTGGGATAGTCTGGATGGTGGATAAGCATCTCCAATCAAGTTCCAAAAAATTCAAGATGTCCTGCAGGCTAAGCGTGCATCAGTATTAATGCGAACTATCCATCAACATTTGACTAAAATGAAATGCTGTGGCAGGAGACCCAGGAGGACTCCACTGCTGATACAGAGACATAAAAAGCTAGACTGCAGCGTGCCAAAATGTACCTAAGCCAAAATCCTTCTGGGGAAGCGTCTTATTGATGAGTCCAAGATAGAGCTTTTGGTAAAGTACATCATTCTACTGTTTACCAAAAACGGAATGAGGCATACAAAGAAAAGAACACAGTGCCTACAATCAAATATGGTTGAGGTTCTTAGATGTTTTGGGGTTGCTTTGCTGCCTCTACGACTGGGTGACTTGTCTGTGTGCAAGGCATCATGAAGTATAAGATTATGAAAGGATAATGGGTCACAATGTAGTGTCAGAGAGTTGGGATTGCATTCTAGGACATGGGCCTTCCAGCAGGATAATGACCCCAAACTTACTTCAAGAAGCATCTATAAATGAATGGAAACAAAGTGCTGGAGACTTCTGAAGACGCAAACAATGAGTCCGGATCTACATCCCATTGAACACCTGTGGAGAGGTCTTAAAATTGCCTGCTTCCTGTGACCCCGCACCACCGCAGCTGCCTGCCCCCCCAATAAGCTCACTTCAGATAATAAGACACACCCTCATTTTCATCCCAAATTTGGAGGGCAAAAAGTGAGTCTTATAATCTGAAAAATACGTTCTCTACATATAGTGGGGAAAATAAGTATTTGATACACTGCCGATTTTGCAAGTTTCCCACCTACAAAGAATGGAGATGTCTATAATTTTTTTATCATAGGTATATTTTAACTGTGAGAGACAGAATCTAAAAAAATCCAGAAAATCACATGTGTTATTTTTACATAATTAATTTGCATTTTATTGCATGAAACAACTATTTGATATAATAGAAAAACAGAACTTAACATTTGGTACCGAAATCTTTGTTTGCAATTACAGAGGTTACAGATGTTTCCTGAAGTTCTTGACCAAGTTGGTACACACTGCAGCATGGATTTTGGCCCACTCATCCATACAGATTTTCTCCAGATCTTTCAGGTTTCTGGGCAGTTGGTGGGTAACATTGAGTTTCAGCTCCCTCCAAAGATTTTCTATTGAGATTAGGTTTGGATACTGGCTATGCCACTTAAGGACCTTGAAATGCCTCTTATGGCTCCTTAGTTGTCCTGGCTGTGTGTTTCAGATCATTGTCATTGGAGGACCCAGCCGTGACCCATCTTCAGTGAGGGAAGGATTCCACTGATTCTGAGAATTTTTTTTATGTCATACTGTACTTCATGATAGTGGTAAAATTTATTTGATATGACTTGCATTTATTTGTAAAAAACTGAAATTTGGCGAAAACTTAGCAATTTTCAAACTTTGAATTTCATGCCCTTAAAGCAGAGACTTGCATCACGCAAAATAGTTAATAAATAACATTTCCAGATTGTCTACCTTACATAATCAGAATTTTTTAAATACTTTTTTTTTGTTAGGAAGTTAAAAGGGTTAAAAGTTGACCAGCGATGTCTCATTTTTCTAACAGCATTTACAAAACCATTTTTTATGGACCATATTACATTTGAAGTGACTTTGAGGGGTCTATATGACAGAAATTTCCCAAAAATGGCACCCCTGAAGGATCTCAAAACCACATTCAAGAAGTTTATTAACCCTTTAGGTGCTTCACATACATTTTTGGAATGTGAGAAAAAAAGATGAACATTTAACTTTTTTTCACCAAAATTTTACTTTGGAAATATTTTTTTTTTTTTCGCAAGGATGACAGAAAAAAATGGACCCCTAAATTTGTTTTTTTAAATTTTCCTGAGCATGCAGATACACCATACGTGTGGAAAAACCATGGTTTGCACACATGGCAGAGCTCAGAAGGGAAGGAGTGCCATTTGACGTTTTTAATGCAAAATGTGCTGGAACAATTAACAAACACCATTTTGTGTTTGGAGAGCTCCTGATGTGTCTAAACGGTGAAAATCATCTCCCACAAATGACATTATTTTGGAAACTAGACCCATCAGGGAACTTATCTAGATGTATGATGAGCACATTGAACCCCCAGGTGCTTCCCAGGTGAGGGAGAAAACTACTGCTTGGGCACATGGCAGGACTCGGAAGGAAAGGAGCGTCATTTGACTTTTTGAATGCAAATTTTCTGGAATCATTAGCGGACGCCATGTCCTGTTGGAGAGCCCCTAAAGTGCCTAAACAGAGGATACTCCCCACAAGTGACTACATTTTGGAAACTAGACCACTAAAGGAATGTATTCAGATGTGCTTTGAGCACTTTGAACCCCCACACGCTTCACAGAAGTTTATAACGTTAAGCTGTGAAAATAAAAAAAAAAAATCACATTTTTCCCACAAAAATAAATTTTAGCCCCAAATATAGCATTTTCAAAAAGGTAACACAAGAAATTGAGCCATACAATTTGTTGCACAATTTCTCCTGAGTACGCCGATACCCCATATGGGGGAGAAAATTACTGTTTTGGCGCACAGCAAGACTCATAAGGGAAGAAGCGTCATTTGACTTTTTGAAAGCTAAATTTGCTGGAATAATTAGCAGACGCCATTTCCCATTTGGAGAGCCACTGATGTGCCTAAACAGTGGAAATTCCCCACAAGTGATCCCATTTTGGAAACTAGAACCCTCAGGGAATGTATTTACATGTGTGGTGAGCACCTTGAACCCCCAAGTGTTTCACAGAAGATTAGAACGCTGAGCAATGAAAAAAAACAAATTTCCCCACAAAAATCTTATTTTAGCCCCATTTTTTATTTCCACAGGGATAACAGGAGAAATTGCACTATACAATTTGTTGTGCAATTTCTCCTGAGTACGCAGATACCCCAAATGTAGAGAAAACTACTTTTGAGACAGTGCAAAGTTCATGAGGGAAAAAGCGCCATATTGGAGCTCAGATTTTTCTGGTTTGAGGGTGCCATATCAAATTGGCAGAGCCCCTGAGGTGCCAGAACAATAGAAATTCCCCTTATGTGAAGTAATTTTGCAAACTACAACTTCCAGTTTATTCATCTAGGGGTGATCATATTGACACCACATGCCTCACAGAAATTTATACCATTGATTGGTGAAGAAAGAAAAAATGACATTTTTATCACAAAAATGTTGTTTTAGCACCAAGTTATTAATACTTCTAATGGCTAATAGGAGAAATTTTTACAACAAACTGAGGTCCATTTTTTCCTGAGTGTGCCAATACCATACATGTAATTGAGAAATACTTTTCAGGCACAGTCCAAAACTCAGAAAGAAGGAGCGCCATATTATAGTGCAGATTTTACTGTTATAGTTTGCAGGTGTCATGACCCAGTGGGAGAGCCCCTGAGGTGCTCGCACAGTAGAACACACCATAAGTAATACAATTTTACAAACTACACCTTTGAACAAATTCATCTAGGGGTGCAGTGATCATATTGACTGCACGGGTATGTCACTAAATTTTATACCATTGTGCAGTGAAGAAAAAATAATTACATTTTTACCACCAAAATATAGTTTTAGCCACAGATTTTTCATTTTCACACAAGACGTAGGTAAAAATGGCACCACAGTTTGCTCCACAATTTCTACTGAGAATGGCAATACCCCATATGTGGCTGTACAGTACTGCTCAGCCACATGTCGAGACTCGGGAGGGTTGGAGCGCTACTTGCCTCCTGGAGTGCAGATTTTCCTAGAATAGTTTGTAGACTCCATATAAAGTGCCCCTAAGTGCTAGAAGAGCAAAATCCCTCCCTCAAGTGACCCCATTTTGGAATTTATACCCCTCTGGGAATTTATCTACAGGTACAGTGATGATTTTGACTACTTCCAGAAACAAGTAGCAGTGGATGTTGCTGAAAATGGCAAACTACCATTGTAGTGACCAATACATTATAATGGCCAGTACGCTACACCCAGCTCAAGCTTCTGGAGATGCGCACCAGTAAATTAGGCGGGTTCTCATCGCTACAGAGATGCCAAACATGTGGATGCTATGTGTGCTTTAGGCATGCTGGGGCTCAAAAGGGAGGGGGGGGGCATTTGGATTTGGGAGCGCAGAATTTGCTGAATTTCTTTAGGAAGGTGAGGAGCCATTTCGCTTTTCCAGAGCCTTTGAACTATGAGTTTCGTGGAAGTCCCCTATATTTCCGTTGACAGATGACAGATCTGAGTGGGGACTTGCCTTTTTTGTGGATTCAGTTGAAATTTTTGTTAGGAACATTTTGCATAACATTTGGGATCACATTTATCCAGCGCTTAACGCTGAGCACTTACATGGGGATTTCCATCTAAATCTCTGAGTGACATGATTCAGATGAAAGTTCCGAGGGATCCATTCACTATAATGAGGCGGCTCTGTCTGGCCTCTGTTCAGCGGTGCCCTTTTCAAAAGTGCACAAAAACTGTGGTTGACTGCGCCTAAATGCTTGCCTAAAAAGATGGACACTGCCGGATCACAGGCCAGACAGTGTCCACAGTGCATACAACTGCCTCATTATAAGGAATATTCTATCGGGAGTCCCATCTGAATCAAGTATTTCAGAGATTTACATAGAAACCCTGGTGTAAGCGCTCAGTGCAGAGCACAGGATAATTGTGCGCCAAGCCTTACTGCATTCTATGGGAGGCAGAATGAACAAATCAACAGCAGGTGAAGAATTGGTTTTGTTTATTTTTCACGCAGTTCCTCCTGCGGTATAAGTGATTAGGCGACTTTATTCTTTGGGTCGGTGCGATTACAGCGATACCAGATTTAGATCTGTTTTTTATGTTTGGCTGCTGTCACACACTAAAATACATATTTAGACATTTATAATTTATCATTTATAATTTATAATTTTTCCATATTTCAGGTGACAGAGTCATGTAGGGGCTTGTTTTTTGTGGGATGAGTTGTCATTTTTATTGGTACCATTTTCGGGCACATTACTTTTTTTTATCACTTTCTATTCTGATTTTTGGGAGGCAGAATGAACTAAAACCAGCAATCCAGGAACTGTTTTTTGGGGGGTTATTTTTATGTATTTCCGCATGTGGTAAAATTGATAACCTAGCTTTATTCTTCAGGTCAGTATTATTATAGCGATACCACATTTATATAGCTTTTTATGTTTTGGCACTTTTCCAGAATAAAAATAATTTTATAGAAAAAGTAATTATTTTTGCATTGCTTTATTCTGAGGATGAAGCTGGGTGATGGCTTGTTTTTTGCAGGACAAGATGACATTTTCAGAGGTACCATGTTTACACTGTAAAGTTGTAAGTTGTATTTTAGATGATTATCTTTATTATTGATCAACAACTATGTTCTTAATCAACCCAAAAGACTCAAATATCAAAGCTTAATATTTTTGGAAGTTAGAGTGGTTTTTTTTTAGATTTGTCTATCTTAGGAGGATATCTGTTTGTGCAGGTAACTATTACTGTGCAAAATTATTAGGCAACTTAATAAAAACCAAATATATTCCCATCTCACTTGTTTATTCTTACCAGGTAAACCAATATAACTGCACAAAATTTAGAAATAAACATTTCTGACATGCAAAAACAAACCCCCCCACTGGTGACCCCATTCTGGAAACTACACCCATCAAGTATTTTATTCAGGGGTATAGTGAGGATTTTTAACCCAAAGGTACTATACAGAATTTTATAACATTAGGTCGTCATATTGAATATGTTGTCAGTATTGTTGAGCGCAAGTGCTCTACTAAAGTTTACATGGGGGGGTTCCGATATTCATCAAATATTGAGCAAGATCAAGCATCCCCAATGTAAACTCGAGTAGCAAGCACTGGCGCTCAACACTAGTCGTCATATTCTCATACTTTTTTTAAGTTTTGAAAAAACCTTAACCCCAATGCTAACCCTAACCATAGCCCATCTGAAGCCTATCCCCAACCTCAACCCTAACCCCAACAAACGAAATAAATAAAAATTATAAAATAATAAAAATGTAACCTGACTAAGAGGATGACACAGGTGAGGGGTGATACTCTTATTATTAGCATTTGATCACTTTATAGGGTTTATCACAGTTATCAAAATATACCAACAGAAAAAATCCCTGCTGTTGCCAGGTACAGGCTGGCAGATATCGGCGGGCGCACTACGCATGCATCTTTCTTTTTTTTTTCATGAAGAGTAGGTGGGGGGCCGGATGACGAAGCTGGAGAGACCGTTGTGGGCTTGGGGACCTCATTTCTCTTTCCTCTGACATGTATATCATGTCAGAAGAGAGAAATGTTTTTAACAGCTGGCACATTTCTTTTAAATGTGATCACTATTATTCATTGAATAATGGTGATCACGTGATCAGCGACAACAAAAACCAGACTTGATCGTGTTCTCCAGGGTCTCAGCTGCTGACTTATTCTGACTGCCATTTTAAAACAGCAATGAGGGAATAAGGCCACTTAATGGCGGTCGTTTTAATGCGTATCAGCGGCCGTTAAGGGGTTAAATGGGAAGATACTTACCATTAACTACACTGCAAAAAATGTGGTAGCAAAATGAATAAATTGTTATAGACAAGAAACATTAATAGAAATGTTGTCAATATTCTAACGCAGGGGTGGGCAAACTGTGGATCGCACAACTGTTCCAGTCCGGCCCCCTAAGACAACCGAAGGGCCCTCAAATCTAGTGACCATTTGACGCCACCCACTATCACTGCCATCGTTGGGATGCAGACATCAGTGAATACATTGGTGGTGTAAGAACCACCGGCCCCATCTTCCACTAATCAGGAGGTGACACCGCTAATGCAATGACGTCATTTCATCATGTCAGCTGTGCACTACAGAGAAAGGGGTAAAGGCAGGGCATCAAGGGGTACAGGAGCGAGGTGACTGTGGTGGTTTTTTCATGTGGAAAGGAATGTTTATATGTATATAGGAGGCTATATGGGACTCATTCTGTATATAGAAGGCTGTGTTGGGATCATACTGTATATGAGAGACTATGTGGGGCTCATACGATATATAGGGGCTGTATGCGGGGTCATACGGTATATAGGGGGATATCAGCATATTTAATTCTGCTCAACATTAAGTGATACAATTAATATTAATATAAAATAATTAACATTAATATGTTAGTATTAAAATTAATATTGAGCATAATTATTTCAACCTATTGGTTCAGCCCTGCACCACAGTCACGGTCTCTCATATGGCCCCTTGGGAAAATGCATTGCCCATCTCTTTTCTAATGGAGTTAAAAAAAACAAAAAACACAAATGTCATTCATCTTTGCATAGAGGATACCTCCTAAAGGATCAATAGACAGTTACATAAATATTAAGCCAATATTAAGGTCACATCCTTATTACAAACTAAACCCCAATTATACAACCCCAAATACATTCTTACCATGCATGCAGAATAATTTGCAGGTTCTAATTTTCTCATTATTGGAGCTCCAATTAAATAGAATTTTCCTTGCACTGATGCAGCCTGCAGATTTATAAGACAAATAATTACTATACATTTATTAATAAAAAGTACCTAAACTACCAATTATTTTATTTAATCAAAACAGATGCAGTAATTCTGTAATAACATACACACACACATACACACACATCTGCATAAATGGTAAGGCTTCTTTTAATGATAAAAATCTCTAGTTTGTGTGATTGCATTCACAAAGTCATTGTGCATTGTCCATTTTTTCTTTTTTAAGTGAACACCACACAAATATGATATTCTACAGGGCCACTCAAATGTAAGTTTTCTTTTTGGACATGTATTAAAAATCAAGACAAATCCTTGGCTGCTCTGACTTTTTAAGTCAAAGTCAACCGTTTAAGTGAAAGGTACAGCACACAATGTACAATTCGCAGACACAAAACAGGTTTATATGTGTGAATATAACCTTAACCCTTTTGCTGGTTGGGTTTTCTTGACAATGTTAGCCAGGACAATTTTCTTTTGATGTGTACAAATAAACAATTAAAACTTAGATTACTAAATAATATTTTGATATTAATTTCCAATGACTAGGTATTTTCTATTGTCAAAATGCCACTCAGCACTTTATAGACGCAGGCATCTTCAAACAGGTTTAGCTAAACATGTGATACAAACAGAATATTAGATATACCACACCCCTTAAAATAAGTTTAACATGTGCAGAATCCATTCATACCACTAAGGCAAGGGCCGCGATTGCCACAAATGAGACAAAGAAGAAACTCTTGCCTTAGGTAGCGGTCCGAACAGTGTTTAAGGGGGTGACATTTTGCCGACACCACCCCCCACCCTACAGGAGTGGGATTTGTCTAGTTCTTAGAACAGGTTGTTAAACCAACAAAAGGCTTGGAGAAGTATATCTCCAACCATAAATATGTAACACCCCAGGGGACCGGTTGTTACAGTGCTGTTGCCTTACTTTCGGGGAGGGCGATATCATGCTTGGAGGCAATGGGAATTTCCTTTTTACCAGGTAAGGCACTCACATGCAACACATTCCAAATCTAGGCCAGGAGGGGGAGCTCAGGACCCAGATTGAGGAGAGCTTCCCTGAGCTTTAAGTGTCCTGGTCTGGAGGAGTTAGGTCAGTTGGAGAGAAACACTGATACAGAAGGACGTCTGGAGCAGACGGAGAGGCCTGGCAGGCAGCCACGTGGGAGCTGCAGACTCTGGAAAGAGCGATAGCCTGAAGGGTTGAATGTGGTGGAGCTACAGAGGAAAGGAGCAGAGGAGAAATAAAGGGCTCAGAGGGGAACAGCGGGGAGGACACCCTCAGAGCCATAGCGCGGAAGCCGAGTACCGGGAGCCCGAGGCCTTAGTGGAACTGTAGGACACTTGGCAGAACCGGAGGGCTAAGAAATGTAAGTGATCAGCCCGCACCACACCTGAGATGCAGCAGCACCTGAGGAGCCAGGGGCATGATAGAGTCCCTGTAAAACGGCTCAAGCTTCCCATCATGCAGGTACCTGTTCCAGGACAGGTGAAAAGAGGACTTTGCTAGTAAGCTTGAAGCAGCAGGGACCTCACATACAACAGCGCTGGTAGGAAAGGCTTACGGACCTCAACTGGGGAGGAGTTCCCTATTGACTCCAAGCCGGCTGGACCCTATCTACACCTGCACCTGCACCTGCACCTGGTACCATGGACTGAGGCCTGTTACATCTACAGTAAACCAGGTAAAGGCTTATCATACTGTGTCCTCCACTTATTCGGCGGTATACACCACCATCATCGCCATACTCCTTGGGAGCCCTGGGGACCCTCGATTGTGGGAAGCGTTACCATCATTGCTGCAACAACATTCCCCAGAGGACCCCTTTAAAGCAGCGTCGGTCCCCCTATTGACCGAACACTACAGGTGGCGTCACGACAGACTTTATCACAATTCCCTTTAAAGACCGTTCCCCTATTACAGTGAGTCCCAGAGCCACGGACTGGGTCGCAGCCACCATGACATCCCCTTTAATTGCGACCGGACCTGGTGCCAAGTGTTATGAAAGGCAATTCAGTACTACAATGGACATAGCGGTCAGAGCACATACAGTGATCTGACAATAACCCAAAATCATAGAACAAGCTCTGAGACGTGGGAACTCTGCAGACCGCAATCCCTAATCCTCTCCAAACAACACTAGAGGCAGCCGTGGATTGCGCCTAACTCTGCCTATGCAACTCGGCACAGCCTGAGAAACTAACTAGCCTGAAGATAGAAAATAAGCCTACCTTGCCTCAGAGAAATACCCCAAAGGAAAAGGCAGCCCCCCACATATAATGACTGTGAGTTAAGATGAAAAGACAAACGTAGAGATGAAATAGATTCAGCAAAGTGAGGCCCGACTTTCTTAACAGATCGAGGATAGAAAAGGTAACTTTGCGGTCTACACAAAACCCTAAAGAACACCACGCAAAGGGGGCAAAAAGACCCTCCGTACCGAACTAACGGCACGGAGGTACACCCTTTGCGTCCCAGAGCTTCCAGCAACAAATTAGACAAGCTGGACAGAAAAAATAGAAAACAAATAGCAAAGAAGAACTTAGCTATGCAGAGCAGCAGGCCAAAGGAATGATCCAGGGAAAAGCAAGTCCAACACTGGAACATTGACAGGAAGCCAGGATCAAAGCATTAGGTGGAGTTAAGTAGAGAAGCACCTAACGACCTCACCAGATCACCTGAGGGAGGAAACTCAGAAGCCGCAGTACCACTTCCCTCCACCAACAGAAGCTCACAGAGAGAATCAGCCGAAGTACCACTTGTGACCACAGGAGGGAGCTCTGCCACAGAATTCACAACAGTACCCCCCCCTTGAGGAGGGGTCACCGAACCCTCACCAGAGCCCCCAGGCCGACCAGGATGAGCCACATGAAAGGCATGAACAAGATCGGGAGCATGGACATCAGAGGCAAAAACCCAGGAATTATCTTCCTGAGCATAACCCTTCCATTTAACCAGATACTGGAGTTTCTGTCTAGAAACACGAGAATCCAAAATCTTCTCCACAATATACTCCAATTCCCCCTCCACCAAAACCGGGGCAGGAGATTCAACAGATGGAACCATAGGTGCCACGTATCTCCGCAACAATGACCTATGGAATACGTTATGTATGGAAAAAGAATCTGGAAGGGTCAGACGAAAAGACACAGGATTAAGAACCTCAGAAATCCTATACGGACCAATGAAACGAGGTTTAAACTTAGGAGAGGAAACCTTCATAGGAATATGACGAGAAGATAACCAAACCAGATCCCCAACACGAAGTCGGGGACCCACACGGCATCTGCGATTAGCGAAACATTGAGCCTTCTCCTGGGACAAGGTCAAATTGTCCACTACATGAGTCCAAATCTGCTGCAACCTGTCCGCCACAGTATCCACACCAGGACAGTCCGAAGACTCAACCTGTCCTGAAGAGAAACGAGGATGGAACCCAGAATTGCAGAAAAATGGCGAAACCAAGGTAGCCGAGCTGGCCCGATTATTAAGGGCGAACTCAGCCAAAGGCAAAAAGGACACCCAGTCATCCTGATCGGCAGAAACAAAGCATCTCAGATATGTTTCCAAGGTCTGATTTGTTCGTTCGGTCTGGCCATTAGTCTGAGGATGGAAAGCCGAGGAAAAAGACAAGTCAATGCCCATCCTACCACAAAAGGCTCGCCAAAACCTTGAAACAAACTGGGAACCTCTGTCAGAAACGATATTCTCTGGAATGCCATGTAAACAAACCACATGCTGGAAGAACAATGGCAGCAAATCAGAGGAGGAAGGCAATTTAGACAAGGGTACCAGATGGACCATCTTAGAAAAGCGATCACAGACCACCCAAATGACTGACATCTTTTGAGAAACGGGAAGATCAGAAATAAAATCCATAGAGATATGTGTCCAAGGCCTCTTCGGGACCGGCAAGGGCAAAAGCAACCCACTGGCACGAGAACAGCAGGGCTTAGCCCCAGCACAAATCCCACAGGACTGCACAAAAACATGCACATCCCGCGACAGAGACGGCCACCAAAAGGATCTAGCCACCAACTCTCTGGTACCAAAGATTCCAGGATGACCAGCCAACACCGAACAATGAACCTCAGAGATAACTTTATTGGTCCACCTATCAGGGACAAACAGTCTCTCCGCTGGACAACGATCAGGTTTATTAGCCTGAAATTTTTGCAGCACCCGCCGCAAATCAGGGGAGATGGCAGACACAATTACTCCTTCCTTGAGGATACCCGCCGGCTCAGACAAACCCGGAGAGTCGGGCACAAAACTCCTAGACAGAGCATCCGCCTTCACATTTTTAGAGCCCGGAAGGTACGAAATCACAAAGTCAAAACGGGCAAAAAACAGCGACCAACGAGCCTGTCTAGGATTCAACCGCTTAGCAGACTCAAGATAAGTCAAGTTCTTATGATCAGTCAATACCACCACGCGATGCTTAGCTCCTTCAAGCCAATGACGCCACTCCTCGAATGCCCACTTCATGGCCAGCAACTCTCGGTTGCCCACATCATAATTTCGCTCAGCAGGCGAAAACTTCCTGGAAAAAAAAGTGCATGGTTTCATCACTGAGCAATCAGAACCTCTCTGCGACAAAACAGCCCCTGCTCCAATCTCAGAAGCATCAACCTCGACCTGGAACGGAAGAGAAACATCTGGTTGACACAACACAGGGGCAGAAGAAAAACGACGCTTCAAGTCTTGAAAAGCTTCCACAGCAGCAGAAGACCAATTGACCAAATCAGCACCCTTCTTGGTCAAATCGGTCAATGGTTTGGCAATACTAGAAAAATTGCAGATGAAGCGACGATAAAAATTAGCAAAGCCCAGGAACTTTTGCAGACTTTTCAGAGATGTCGGCTGAGTCCAATCATGGATGGCTTGGACCTTAACAGGATCCATCTCGATAGTAGAAGGGGAAAAGATGAACCCCAAAAATGAAACCTTCTGCACACCAAAGAGACACTTTGATCCCTTCACAAACAAAGAATTAGCACGCAGGACCTGAAAAACTGTTCTGACCTGCTTCACATGAGACTCCCAATCATCCGAGAAGATCAAAATGTCATCCAAGTACACAATCAGGAATTTATCCAGGTACTCTCGGAAGATGTCATGCATAAAGGACTGAAACACTGATGGAGCATTGGCAAGTCCGAATGGCATCACTAGATACTCAAAATGACCCTCGGGCGTATTAAATGCAGTTTTCCATTCATCTCCTCGCCTGATTCGCACCAGATTATACGCACCACGAAGATCTATCTTGGTGAACCAACTAGCCCCCTTAATCCGAGCAAACAAATCAGATAACAATGGCAAGGGGTACTGAAATTTAACCGTGATCTTATTTAGAAGGCGGTAATCTATACAAGGTCTCAGCGAACCATCCTTCTTGGCTACAAAAAAAAACCCTGCTCCTAATGGTGACGATGACGGGCGAATATGCCCCTTCTCCAGGGATTCCTTCACATAACTGCGCATAGCGGCGTGCTCAGGCACGGATAAATTAAACAGTCGACCTTTTGGGAATTTACTACCAGGAATCAAATTGATAGCACAATCACAATCCCTATGCGGAGGTAGGGCATCGGACTTGGGCTCATCAAATACATCCCGGTAATCAGACAAGAACTCTGGAACCTCAGAAGGGGTGGATGACGAAATTGACAGAAATGGAACATCACCATGTACCCCATGACAACCCCAGCTGGACACCGACATGGATTTCCAATCTAATACTGGATTATGGGCTTGTAGCCATGGCAACCCCAACACGACCACATCATGCAGATTATGCAACACCAGAAAGCGAATAACCTCCTGATGTGCAGGAGCCATGCACATGGTCAGCTGGGTCCAGTATTGAGGCTTATTCTTGGCCAAAGGCGTGGCATCAATTCCTCTCAATGGAATAGGACACTGCAAGGGCTCTAAGAGAAACCCACAACGCTTAGCATACTCCAAGTCCATCAAATTCAGGGCAGCGCCTGAATCCACAAATGCCATGACAGAATACGATGACAAAGAGCAGATCAAGGTAATGGACAGAAGAAATTTTGACTGTACCGTACCAATGGTGGCAGACCTAGCGAACCGCTTAGTGCGCTTAGGACAATCAGAGATAGCATGAGTGGAATCACCACAGTAGAAACACAGCCCATTCAGACGTCTGTGTTCTTGCCGTTTAACTCTGGTCAAAGTCCTATCGCACTGCATAGGCTCAGGTTTAAGCTCAGGTAATACCGCCAAATGGTGCACAGATTTACGCTCACGCAAGCGTCGACCGATCTGAATGGCCAAAGACATAGACTCATTCAAACCAGCAGGCATAGGAAATCCCACCATGACATCCTTAAGGGCTTCAGAGAGACCCTTTCTGAACATAGCTGCCAGCGCAGATTCATTCCATTGAGTGAGCACGGACCACTTTCTAAATTTCTGACAATATACCTCTATCTCATCCTGACCCTGACAAAGAGCCAGCAAATTTTTCTCTGCCTGATCCACTGAATTAGGTTCATCGTACAGCAATCCGAGCGCCAGGAAAAACGCATCGATATTACTCAATGCAGGATCGCCTGGCACAAGAGAAAATGCCCAGTCCTGAGGGTCGCCGCGCAAAAAAGAAATAACAATCAAAACCTGTTGAACTGGATCACCAGAGGAGCGAGGTTTCAAGGCCAGAAATAATTTACAATTATTTTTGAAACTCAGAAACTTAGTTCTATCTCCAAAAAACAAATCAGGAATAGGAATTCTTGGTTCCAACATAGCTTTCTGATCAATAGTGTCTTGAATCTTTTTTACTCTTGCCGAGAGCTGATCCACAAATGAAGACAGACTTCTAATGTCCATCGCTACACCTGTGTACTGAACCACCCAAATGTCTAGGGGAAAAAAAAGGCAAAACACAGTGCAAAGAAAAAAAAATGGTCTCAGAACTTCTTTTTTCCCTCTATTGAGAATCATTAGTACTTTTGGCTTCCTGTACTGTTATGAAAGGCAATTCAGTACTACAATGGACATAGCGGTCAGAGCACATACAGTGATCTGACAATAACCCAAAATCATAGAACGAGCTCTGAGACGTGGGAACTCTGCAGACCGCAATCCCTAATCCTCTCCAAACAACACTAGAGGCAGCCGTGGATTGCGCCTAACTCTGCCTATGCAACTCGGCACAGCCTGAGAAACTAACTAGCCTGAAGATAGAAAATAAGCCTACATTGCCTCAGAGAAATACCCCAAAGGAAAAGGCAGCTCCCCACATATAATGACTGTGAGTTAAGATGAAAAGACAAACGTAGAGATGAAATAGATTCAGCAAAGTGAGGCCCGACTTTCTTAACAGATCGAGGATAGAAAAGGTAACTTTGCGGTCTACACAAAACCCTAAAGAACACCACGCAAAGGGGGCAAAAAGACCCTCCGTACCGAACTAACGGCACGGAGGTACACCCTTTGTGTCCCAGAGCTTCCAGCAACAAATTAGACAAGCTGGACAGAAAAAATAGAAAACAAATAGCAAAGAAGAACTTAGCTATGCAGAGCAGCAGGCCAAAGGAATGATCCAGGGAAAAGCAAGTCCAACACTGGAACATTGACAGGAAGCCAGGATCAAAGCATTAGGTGGAGTTAAGTAGAGAAGTGTTATGGCTGGCAATCAGGCAACACAGCGTGCAGTAATCAGCGCACATACAGAGATCTGGCAATAACCAAAAACAATAGGACGAGCTCTGAGACGTGGAATCTCTGTAGACTGCAGTACCTGATCTATCCTCACACAACTATAAGCAGCAGTGGATTGCGCCTATCACTACCTATGCAACTCGGCACTGCCTGAGGAGCTGACTAGCCTGAAGATAGAAATACAAGCCTGACTTACCTCAGAGAAATACCCCAAAGGAATAGGCAGCCCCCCCACATATAATGACTGTTAGCAAGATGAAAAGACAAACGTAGGAATGAAATAGATTCAGCAAAGTGAGGCCCGATATTCTAGACAGAGCGAGGATAGCAAAGAGAACTATGCAGTCTACAAAAAACCCTAAAACGAAAACCACGCAAAGGGGCAAAAAGACCCACCGTGCCGAACTAACAGCACGGCGGTGCACCCCTTTGCTTCTCAGAGCTTCCAGCAAAAGTTAATAGCAAGCTGGACAGAAAAAACAGAAAACAAACTAGAAGCACTTATCTAGCAGAGCAGCAGGCCCAAGGAAAGATGCAGTAGCTCAGATCCAACACTGGAACATTGACAAGGAGCAAGGAAGACAGACTCAGGTGGAGCTAAATAGCAAGGCAGCCAACGAGCTCACCAAAACACCTGAGGGAGGAAGCCCAGAGACTGCAATACCACTTGTGACCACAGAAGTGAATTCAGCCACAGAATTCACAACAGTACCCCCCCCTTGAGGAGGGGTCACCGAACCCTCACCAGAACCCCCAGGCCGACCAGGATGAGCCACATGAAAGGCACGAACAAGATCTGGGGCATGGACATCAGAGGCAAAAACCCAGGAATTATCTTCCTGAGCATAACCCTTCCATTTGACCAGATACTGGAGTTTCCGTCTAGAGACACGAGAATCCAAAATCTTCTCCACAATATACTCCAATTCCCCCTCCACCAAAACAGGGGCAGGAGGCTCCACAGATGGAACCATAGGTGCCACGTATCTCCTCAACAACGACCTATGGAATACATTATGTATGGAAAAGGAGTCTGGGAGGATCAGACGAAAAGACACCGGATTGAGAATCTCAGAAATCCTATACGGACCAATAAAACGAGGTTTAAATTTAGGAGAGGAAACCTTCATAGGAATATGACGAGAAGATAACCAAACCAGATCCCCAACACGAAGTCGGGGTCCCACACGGCGTCTGCGATTAGCGAAAAGCTGAGCCTTCTCCTGGGACAAGGTCAAATTGTCCACTACCTGAGTCCAGATCTGCTGCAACCTGTCCACCACAGAATCCACACCAGGACAGTCCGAAGACTCAACCTGTCCTGAAGAGAAACGAGGATGGAACCCAGAATTGCAGAAAAATGGAGAGACCAAGGTAGCCGAGCTGGCCCGATTATTAAGGGAGAACTCAGCCAACGGCAAAAATGACACCCAATCATCCTGGTCAGCGGAAACAAAACATCTCAGATATGTTTCCAAGGTCTGATTGGTTCGTTCGGTCTGGCCATTAGTCTGAGGATGGAAGGCCGAGGAGAAAGATAGGTCAATGCCCATCCTACCACAAAAGGCTCGCCAGAACCTCGAGACAAACTGGGAACCTCTGTCAGAAACAATATTCTCAGGAATGCCATGTAAACGAACCACATGCTGGAAGAACAAAGGCACCAAATCAGAGGAGGAAGGCAATTTAACCAAAGGCACCAGATGGACCATTTTAGAAAAGCGATCACAGACCACCCAAATGACCGACATTTTTTGAGAAACGGGAAGGTCAGAAATGAAATCCATCGAAATATGTGTCCAAGGCCTCTTCGGGACTGGCAAGGGCAAAAGCAACCCACTGGCACGTGAACAGTAGGGCTTAGCCCTAGCACAAATTCCACAGGACTGCACAAAAGCACGCACATCCCGCGACAGAGATGGCCACCAGAAGGATCTAGCAACCAACTCCCTGGTACCAAAGATTCCTGGATGACCGGCCAGCACCGAACAATGAAGTTCAGAGATAACTTTACTAGTCCACCTATCAGGGACGAACAGTTTCTCGGCCGGACAACGATCAGGTTTATTAGCCTGAAATTTCTGCAACACTCTCCGCAAATCAGGGGAGATGGCAGACACAATGACTCCTTCCTTGAGGATACTCGCCGGCTCAGATAACCCCGGAGAGTCGGGCACAAAACTCCTAGACAGAGCATCCGCCTTCACATTTTTAGAGCCCGGAAGGTATGAAATCACAAAATCAAAACGAGCAAAAAATAACGACCAACGGGCCTGTCTAGGATTCAAGCGCTTGGCAGACTCAAGATAAGTAAGGTTCTTATGATCAGTCAAAACCACCACGCGATGCTTAGCACCCTCAAGCCAATGACGCCACTCCTCGAATGCCCACTTCATGGCCAGCAACTCTCGGTTGCCCACATCATAATTACGCTCAGCAGCAGAAAATTTCCTGGAAAAGAAAGCACATGGTTTGAACACTGAGCAACCAGAACCTCTCTGTGACAAAACCGCCCCTGCACCAATCTCAGAAGCATCAACCTCGACCTGGAACGGAAGAGAAACATCAGGTTGACACAACACAGGGGCACAGCAAAAACGACGCTTCAACTCCTGAAAAGCTTCCACGGCAGCAGAAGACCAATTAACCAAATCAGCACCCTTCTTGGTCAAATCGGTCAATGGTCTGGCAATGCTAGAAAAATTACAGATGAAGCGACGATAAAAATTAGCAAAGCCCAGGAATTTCTGCAGACTTTTTAGAGATGTCGGCTGAGTCCAATCCTGGATGGCCTGAACCTTAACCGGATCCATCTCGATAGTAGAAGGGGAAAAGATGAACCCCAAAAATGAAACTTTCTGCACACCGAAGAGACACTTTGATCCCTTCACGAACAAGGAATTAGCACGCAGTACCTGGAAAACCATTCTGACTTGCTTCACATGAGACTCCCAATCATCTGAGAAGATCAAAATGTCATCCAAGTAAACAATCAAGAATTTATCCAGATACTCACGGAAAATGTCATGCATAAAAGACTGAAAAACAGATGGAGCATTGGCAAGTCCGAACGGCATCACCAGATACTCAAAATGACCCTCGGGCGTATTAAATGCCGTTTTCCATTCATCTCCCTGCCTGATTCTCACCAGATTATACGCACCACGAAGATCAATCTTAGTAAACCAACTAGCCCCCTTAATCCGAGCAAACAAGTCAGAAATCAATGGCAAGGGATACTGAAACTTAACAGTGATCTTATTAAGAAGGCGGTAATCAATACACGGTCTTAGCGAACCATCCTTCTTGGCTACAAAAAAGAACCCTGCTCCCAATGGTGATGACGATGGGCGAATATGTCCCTTCTCCAGGGACTCCTTCACATAACTGCGCATAGCGGTGTGTTCAGGTACGGACAAATTAAATAAACGACCCTTAGGGAATTTACTACCAGGAATCAAATCGATAGCACAATCACAATTCCTATGCGGAGGTAGGGCATCAGACTTGGACTCTTCAAATACATCCTGAAAGTCCGACAAGAACTCTGGGATGTCAGAAGGAATGGATGACGAAATAGACAAAAATGGAACATCACCATGTACTCCCTGACAACCCCAGCTGGTTACCGACATAGAGTTCCAATCCAATACTGGATTATGGGTTTGTAGCCATGGCAACCCCAACACGACCACATCATGCAAATTATGCAGTACCAGAAAGCGAATAACTTCCTGATGTGCAGGAGAAATGCACATGGTCAGCTGGGCCCAGTACTGAGGCTTATTCTTGGCCAAAGGTGTAGCATCAATTCCTCTCAACGGAATAGGACACCGCAAAGGCTCCAAGAAAAATCCACAACGTTTAGCATAATCCAAATCCATCAGATTCAGGGCAGCGCCTGAATCCACAAACGCCATGACAGAATACGATGACAAAGAGCACATTAAGGTAATGGACAAAAGGAATTTGGACTGTACAGTACCAATAACGGCAGAGCTATCGAACCGCCTAGTGCGTTTAGGACAATTAGAAATAGCATGAGTAGAATCACCACAATAGAAACACAGTCTGTTCAGACGTCTGTGTTCTTGCCGTTCTACTTTAGTCATAGTCCTGTCGCACTGCATAGGCTCAGGTTTACTCTCAGACAATACCGCCAGATGGTGCACAGATTTACGCTCGCGCAAGCGACGACCGATCTGAATGGCCAAGGACATAGACTCATTCAAACCAGCAGGCATAGGAAATCCCACCATTACATCCTTAAGAGCTTCAGAGAGACCCTTTCTGAACAAAGCCGCTAGTGCAGATTCATTCCACAGAGTGAGTACTGACCACTTCCTAAATTTCTGACAATATACTTCTACATCATCCTGACCCTGGCATAAAGCCAGCAGATTTTTCTCAGCCTGATCCACTGAATTAGGCTCATCGTAAAGCAATCCCAGCGCCTGGAAAAATGCATCAACATTACTCAATGCAGAATCTCCTGGTGCAAGAGAAAACGCCCAGTCCTGTGGGTCGCCGCGCAAAAAAGAAATAATAATCAAAACCTGTTGAATAGGATTACCAGAAGAATGAGGTTTCAAGGCCAAAAATAGCTTACAATTATTTCTGAAGCTCAGGAATTTAGTTCTGTCACCAAAAAAACAAATCAGGAATCGGAATTCTTGGTTCTAGCATCGATTTCTGATCAATAGTATCTTGAATCTTTTGTACATTTACAACGAGATTATCCATTGAGGAGCACAGAGCCTGAATATCCATGTCCACAGCTGTGTCCTGAAGCACTCTAATGTCTAGGGGAAAAAAAAGACTGAAGACAGAGCTAAGAAAAAAAAATTCTGTCAGGATTTCTTTTTTCCCTCTATTGGGAATCATTGGTGTGGCTCCTTGTACTGTTATGGCTGGCAATCAGGCAACACAGCGTGCAGTAATCAGCGCACATACAGAGATCTGGCAATAACCAAAAACAATAGGACGAGCTCTGAGACGTGGAATCTCTGTAGACTGCAGTACCTGATCTATCCTCACACAACTATAAGCAGCAGTGGATTGCGCCTATCACTACCTATGCAACTCGGCACTGCCTGAGGAGCTGACTAGCCTGAAGATAGAAATACAAGCCTGACTTACCTCAGAGAAATACCCCAAAGGAATAGGCAGCCCCCCCACATATAATGACTGTTAGCAAGATGAAAAGACAAACGTAGGAATGAAATAGATTCAGCAAAGTGAGGCCCGATATTCTAGACAGAGCGAGGATAGCAAAGAGAACTATGCAGTCTACAAAAAACCCTAAAACGAAAACCACGCAAAGGGGCAAAAAGACCCACCGTGCCGAACTAACAGCACGGCGGTGCACCCCTTTGCTTCTCAGAGCTTCCAGCAAAAGTTAATAGCAAGCTGGACAGAAAAAACAGAAAACAAACTAGAAGCACTTATCTAGCAGAGCAGCAGGCCCAAGGAAAGATGCAGTAGCTCAGATCCAACACTGGAACATTGACAAGGAGCAAGGAAGACAGACTCAGGTGGAGCTAAATAGCAAGGCAGCCAACGAGCTCACCAAAACACCTGAGGGAGGAAGCCCAGAGACTGCAATACCACTTGTGACCACAGAAGTGAATTCAGCCACAGAATTCACAACAGAGAAGCACCTAACGACCTCACCAGATCACCTGAGGGAGGAAACTCAGAAGCCGCAGTACCACTTCCCTCCACCAACAGAAGTTCACAGAGAGAATCAGCCGAAGTACCACTTGTGACCACAGGAGGGAGCTCTGCCACAGAATTCACAACAGCCGAGTACCCCACTGCCCTGGTGGGCAACTCAAATACGTTTGAAAACATGAGTAGTGTGATGGTACATCAAGGGTTGAAGCAACGTGCAGCATGGCATGATGAAGCACATGGTCAGGCTACTCACATCACTGTTGCTTCATAGAGGCAGCAATTCAGAGGCAAGGTATGCGCTTCGTAGTGCAGCCCAAGATACAAAGGACCTTTATGTAAAATGAGGGGATTTCCATTAGGGCAAAGTATGAGAGATGGCACAGTATAGTGAGGGTCAGCGTGTGGGGGGACAATATGGAAGGGACATAGTGAAAAAAAGACCACAGTATAAAGAGGGGCAAAGGGAGGGAGGACAATATTGAGTTAGATGCAGCATGAGGTGTACAGTGTGGGGGACATCGTGAACAAGAGGTGCAGTAAACATGGATTGAGTAAAGTATGGGGCTATAGTAAGGAGCATGGGAAAATACAGTGTGAGGGTACATTGTGAAGAGGGGACAGCATGGCGTAAAGTACGGGAACAGTATAGAAAGGGGGCAATATGGTGGGAACTCTGAAGATGGGAACAGTGTCAGGGGAAACAGTGGAGACAGGACAATATGAAGTGAGGATGGGGTATTAGCCATAATACATTATGACATTTAGGTCATAAGAGCGAACTGTGTGGAGGCAATGTGCCATAAGTGTGGGAGTCATATTCTGTGCAGACAGTAAGAGGCAATTATTTATTCAGAGACAGAGCATGATCAGTTTATTTTTAAAGGCATCATGTTGAGATGTACTGCTGAAGGCTGGAGAAGAGTGAAGTCTGCAGAGATGAGCTGTGGATAGGAAATATTATCATGGCATCTGGACCATATGAAGAAGAAAGGGAACAGAGTTACTCCAATCAAAAAAAATCACCTGTAAGATACCTTAATGTAATGATTTGCGAGACTGCATCTAATCAGTACTGTGGTCACTGTATCATCTGCAGTCTGATGATGGCTGGTAAAAAGAACTTCCATCATCTCCTGGCCACTGCTAAGAACATACTGGGAGTTGTAGGTTCATGCGAAACAAGTTTATATGGTGGAAGTTGACTTGACATTGCAGTTGATCACTGTACTAAACCTTGTGCTGTATTTAGGCACTGATGGTGATTCTAAAGATCTATTCATGTACTTTTGGTGGCTCTGGTGATGTATTCATTCACTGATGGCGGTTCTGGTGATGAATTCATGAGCTGACAATTATTCGTATATATTCCTGAACTGTTATTGCTTCAGACTGTGTTCGCTATTCTGCACTGAGCTTTTGAAATAGAAACCGAGCAAAATCTCACCAAATCCTTCTCAATCTCAAAACTCTAAGTTTTGAGGATTGTTAGGTTTTAACATAGCCATGAAGCACGGTTTGGATTGCTACTTGTACAAGATCAGAACCACCGCAAGCATATGAATAAATCACCAAGTTTATTACAGTGTTCAATTACAGTGTCAGGTCAGCTTCATGTACAAATGTTTTGCATGAACCTACAACTTCCAGTATGTCCTTAACAATGGTAAGGTGATGCTGGGAGTTGTTATTATTATTTATTTATAAAGCACCATTAATTCCATGGTGCTGTACATTAGACGGGGTTACATCAAAATACAAATATCACTTACAGTAAACAAAACTAACAATGGCAGAGTGGTACAGAGGGAAGAGGACCCTGCCCTTGCGGGCTTGCATTCTACAGGATTATGGGGAATGAGACAGTAGGTTGGGGGTTGCAGTAGCTCCGATGGTGTTGAGGTGGCTGTGTGGTCATTACAGGTTGTAAGCTTTTTTGAAAAGATGGGTTTTCAGGTTCCATTTGAAGGATTCAAATGTGGTGGATAACCTGACGTGTTGGGGCACAGAATTCGAGATGATGGGAGATATTCGGGAGAAGTCTTGGAGGCGATTGGGTGAGGAGCGAATAAACGTGGAGGAGAGAAGGAGGTCTTGGGAGGACCGGAGATTACATGAGGGAAGATATTTAGAGATTTGCTTCGAAATATACAGAGGAGAAAGGTAGGTCAGTGTTAGTAGTCTAAACTGGATACGCTGGGAAATTGGGAGCCAGTGAAGGGATTTGCAAAGAGGGGAAGCAGGAGTGTAGCGAGGAGAGAGATTAATTAGTCGGGCAGCAGAGTTAAGGATGGACTGGAGGGGTGTGAGGGTGTTAGAAGGTAGGCCACAAAGGAGGATGTTGCAGTAGTTGAGGCAGGAGATGATTAGGGAATACACAAGCATTTTGGTAGAGTGAGGGTTGAGTAAAGGATGGATTCAGGAAATATTTTTGAGCTGGAGGTGACAGGACGTGGCAAGAGCTTGGATGTGCGGTTTGAAGGACAGGGCAGAGTCAAGGGTTACTCGGACGCAGCGGATTATCGGGACAGGGGAAAGTGTGAATTCATTTATTGTGATAGAGAAGATTGATCAAGTAGGGAAGGTGTTCAAAATGGAAGAAAGATAATTAGTTCAGATTTGTCCACACTGAGTTTGAGGAAGCAAGAGGAGAAGAAGGAGGATATGGCTGACAGACACTCTGGAATTCTGGACAGCAGAGAGCTGTAAGTTCCTGATGTAGCTTCAGCTAAGTGTGCTAGGTTATCTCATAGATGTCAAACTCTGGGTCAAGGGCCAAATATAGCATGCAGGGTGGGTGTATTGGGTCTCCCACCAGGCATCACACTTTCATCTGTATCGGCATACTTCTGCCATCATCCTCCCTCGGTGTCAGATGTCTCACTGCAGAGGGCGCAATGATATCACTACAATGTTCCCCTATGTGGAGCGTGCAGAGGTTCAGAGAGCTTGCAGTCAACACCGGAGCAGAGGGGGACACGTTTTTTATGTGGGGCCATTATACTGTATGGAGGAATGTGCGGGGCCCATTTTACTAAATGGAAGACTATGTGGGCCAATTATGCTGTATGGAGGACTATGTGCAGCCATTATCATGCATGAAAGACAATGAAGGGCCAATTACACTGTATGGAGGATTATGTGGGGTCCATTATACTGTAAAGAGGACTATGTAGGGCCATTATACTGTATAGAAGGCAATGAAGGGCCCATTATAAAGTATGGAAGGCAATGAAGGGCCCATTATACTGTATGGAGAACTATGTGGGGCCCATGATAATGTATGGAGGACTATATGGGGTTATTGCATTGTATGGAAGACTATGTGGTGCCCATTATACTGTATGAAGGACTATGTGGGGCCATTATACTGTATGGAAGACTATATGGGGCCCATTATACTGCGAGGTGAACCATATGGGCCATTATACTGTATGGAAGGCAATTCGGGGCCCATTATACTGTATGGAGGACAATGAGGGAGCCATTATACTGTATGGAGGACTATGTGGGGCCCATGATACTGTGTGGACTATGTGGGGTTATTATATTTATGGAAGACAATGTGGTGCCCATTATACTGTATGAAAGACTATGTGGGGTCATTACACTGTATGGAAAACTATGTGGGGCCCATTATGCTGTGAGAAGGACCATGTGGGGCCATTATACTGTAAGAAGGACAATGCAGAGCCCATTACACTGTATGGAGGACTATGTGGGGCCATTATCTATATATATAATTGTCTAAGGGTTTTTCCGTCTGTCTGTCTGTCTGTCTGTCTTGGAAATCCCGCATCTCTGATTGGTCGAGGCCGCCAGGCCTCGACCAATCAGCGACGGGCACAGCATGGCGACGATGATGTCATAAAGGTTGCCTCGACCAATCAGCGACGGGCACAGTCTGCTGCGAATTCGCCTCGACCAATCAGAGACGGGCACAGTATCGACGTAGATGTCATAATGGTTGCCATGGCGACGATGATGTCATAAAGGTTGCCTCGACCAATCAGCGATGGGCACAGTCTGCCGCGAATTCTGGAATCATCATTGTCCATATAATACGGGGACATACATATTCTAGAATACCCGATGCGTTAGAATCGGGCCACAATCTAGTACTGTATAAAAGGCAATGCAGGTTCCATTATACTGCATGGAGGACTATGTGGGGTCATTATACTGTATGGAAGGCAATTCAGGGCCTCTTGTACTGTAAGAAAGACTAAGTGGGACCATTCTATTGAATTGAGGACTATGTGTGGCCATTATACTGTATGGAAGACAATGCAGGACCTATTATACTGCCGTGAGAACAATATGGGGCCATTAAATTGTATGTAGGACTATGTGGGGCCCATTATACTGTATGATGGGTCATCATACTGTGTTTTTGTTGGCATCATACATTATTATTATTATTAGTGATGAGCGAGTGTGCTCGTTACTCGAGTTCTCCCATGCATGCTCAGGTGTTCTCCAAGTATTTGGGTGTGCTAATAAATTTAGTTTGTGTCGCCGCAGCTGTATGATTTGCGGCTGCTAGACAGTCTGAATACATGTGGGGATTTCCTAACAAACAGCCAATCCCTGCATGTTTTCAGGCTGTCTAGCAGCCGCAAATCATGCAGCTGTGGCGACACAAACTAAATTTATTAGCACACCCAAATACTCGGAGAACACCCGAGCATACTCTGGAAAACTCCACTAACTCACTCATCACTAATTATTATCTGTATTATTCAGGGTTTTTATTCTTTGCTATTACATATTTAAATTAGCCCATTGGGCCATTTGCTTTTACTGCTTCTACAGTGGCATGTAAAAGTTTGGACACCCCTGGTCAAAATTACCATTATTGTGAACAGCTAAGCAAGTTGAAAATGAAATGATCTTTAAAAGAGCTAACGTTAAAGATGACACACTTCCTTTGCATTTTAGTCAAAAAACATATTTATTGTAATTTTTTACATTTTAAAAATTACAAAAAGGAAGCTGGTCCAATGCAAAAGTTTGGGCACCCTTGTAAATTTGTGCGCTCAGATAACTTTGACCAAGGTTTCAGACCGTAATTAGCCTATTAGGATTATGGCTTGTTCACTATTAAGGCTATGTGCACACATTGCGGATTTTGATGCATTTCCGCAGCGTTTTGGGACACGCGGAATTGCATCAAATCCACTGTGAAGTGCACAAGCAATGTTAGTCAATGGGAAATTGAGACTTGGTGTGCCCATGCTGCGGAAAAAAAGTGCGGATCTGCAGTGTTTAATTTTCCTCAGCATATCAATTGTTTTTGTGGATCTGCTGCATTTCTGCACCCATTGACTTCCATTGCTTCAGTCAAATCCACGGTTTTGCTGCGGAATTGCATGCGAGAAACGCTGCAGACCGGGAGGAGGAAGACTGTAACAGTTCAACAGTAAAAAAAACAAAACATACAGTACATACTCACCAAACACCTGGTCGCCGATGTCCTCGTTCTCCTGTAATAAAATAAAATAATAAACCAACAGTATACTTCCTGTTCCGATGTACTCCATTTAATAACGACTGTCCCATGACGATCTCCTGTGTAGAACTCAGTCACTGTTCTACAAGGCTCTCCGGTAGGGTTGAGCGACTTTTACTTTTTTAGGGTCGAGTCAGGTCTCTCTCTCTCTCTCTCTCTCCCAACCTCCCCCCCTCCGTCCCTGAACAGAAAAGCTGGTGTTACACATTTCAAATCGCTACAGCGCACAAGCGACAAGATGACGATAGGCGTCCACGCCCCTAAGACCTATGTCATCACTCTGCCCACGCTCCTTCATTGGCTGAAAAAATGGCGCCAAGCGCGTCATACGAAACGCGACTTTGGCGCGAAAGTTGCGTACCGCATGGCCGACCCCACACAGGGATCGGGTCGGGTTTCATGAAACCCGACTTTGCCAAAAGTCAGCGACTTTTGAAAATGAACGATCCGTTTCGCTCAACCCTACTCTAGGGCGATGCACTGAGCGGAGGTAATCCTCCGCAGTGTATCCCTCCACAGCCAGGAGAGAGGTCACCTAAGTTCATTCATGCTGTAATAAAGCCACGGCAAGTAATGCAGCAGACATTTTAGGGATCTGTATCTGAATCTGTATAGTGCTTTAATGAAATAGAGCTCACATATCAGGAATAGAAACAGGGAGAGAAAGTTATAAAACAATGGAAAGATACAACAGACAGTATGCATTGTTCAATGTAAGCAGCGATGATGTGTTTAATATTTTATTTAATTAAAATACTTTATTCTGGCTGTGTCTTTATTTAACTCTTTAACAACTATAGGATTAGTAATGGATAGGTGTCTTATTGACACCTCTTCATTACTAAGCCGGCTTGAGGTCACCTTACAATACAAAGGTGACATCAACCCCACAAATATTACCTCATATGCCACTGCAACAGGGCAGTGGGAAGAGGGAGGCTAAGTGCCGGAATTGGCACATCTTAGAGATGCCCCATTTCTGGGGTGGCCGTGAGCTGGTATTTGTAGCAGTGAGGGCAATATCTATGGTCCCTTCTTAGGCTATGAATATCAGTCCACAGCTGTCTGCATAGCATTTTCTGGCTATTAATTATAGGGGGACCCCGCATCATTACATTGTTATTTTTTTGAGGGTCCCCTTATTTTAATAGCCAGTAAAGGCTAAATATACAGTCGTGGGCTAATATTCATAGCCTGGGAAGATCCATGGTATTAACCCCTTTCCCAGGCTATAAACATCTGCCCCCAGTTGCTGGCTTTCCCTCTCTGGCACAGAAAATTGCCCAGGAGCCCATGCCATTTTTTTCAATTTTTTTAATTAAACAGATATTGCGTTTAAGGCCTGGGTCACACTTGCGAGAAACTCACAGTCTCGCACCTCAATACCCGGCAATGCCACCGGGACTCAGGACCTGAGTGTGCGGCTGCATGTATTTCTATGCAGCTGAACGCTCCAGTCCGAGTGACAACGGCAGTGTCGGGTACTGAGGTGCGAGACTCATGTGAGTTTCTCGCAAGTATGACCCCGGCCTAAAGCAGATTTTGTGTGTGTTTGTGTGTGTGTGTGTGTGTCTTTATTTAACTCTTTATGTACCATTTTATTATGTTTATTACTAAACATAGGGATTGGTATTATCTCTCTATAGATCTATCTATCTATAGATATATCTATCTATCTATCTATCTATCTATAGATATAATCAGAAAAAAGAAATTTAAGCACAGCAGAAAACTGGGTGCAGAGTCTCATAGGCATATACCAAACCTTAGAAGTAAAGTAAAAAAAAATCTGAAACTGCACTCCATAAGGCAATAATAAGATGCTCTTTATTGGCCCATGTGGTAACATTTCGGTCCTGGTTGCAGACCTTTCTCAAGCCTTGAGAAAGGTCTGCATCCAGGATCGAAATGTCGCCACATACAGTATCTATCTATCTATCTATCTATCTATCTATCTATCTATCTATAACTCTATCTATCTATAGATCTATCTATGTATCTATAGATCTATGTATCTATAGATCTATCTATCTATAGATCTATCTGTCTATCTATCTATAGATCTATCTATGAATCTATAGATCTATTCTGTGTGTAAACATTATTCGTCAATGGAGTATGTAAAAGAAGAGGTTGGACAAGGAAATTACATCACAATTCTTTTTTTTTTTTGTTAAATAATATATCTTTATTTAGCTGACAAAAAAGCAGGAACATCCGCATAAAAAACGCATCAAAAACGCGTGGATTTTTAACTGCGTTTTCTGCCAAGAGATGCATAATCTGGGCAGAAAATTCCACATGCAAATCTGCAATGTGTGCACATACCCTTACTGTACTGTACAGGAGGCAAGAGAAGAATTTTCATCCATAGATACTAACAACAAACAAACAAGTTCTTTGCTAGGTGGAAGAGACTAGCAGATACAGATATTTACCTCATTATGTGAAACCTCTGCATTATACCATTTATTCCCATATAGACCATCAAGTAATACACTAAAGCAATAATTCCACCATTGGTTTTCTGTTCTGATTTCACTAAATGGTTGTTTAGCATTCCTAAAGGGAAGCATATAAGAAATTGTGCTCTCAAATAAAGAAATAACACATCAAATGGAAAGTAATAAAATCAGACATTATTAAATTTTAGTGCGGTCATACACTTGTTGGTTATATGCTAACTTTTTTTTCATCGAATAATGATGTGATTCCACCATGCTTGTCTATTTCGAAAGGGAAAGATAAATAAGCAGCTACTGGACCCTAAGGCTAAATTCATACTTTGCTTAGTGATACATTTTGTATGCAGTGTCATTTTGGTTTTTTTGTTTTTTTAAACACACAGTAGACACAATGAATAGATGCAGTCTTAGGGCAGCAGCTTACCTTTGGAGAGAAAAAAAGGTTCTATGTATGCTTGAGTGACTGTCAGAATTCCGCTATAATCACAAAGCTGGGCAACTTTATTATTAGTGATGAGCAAATCAATTTCAAGCTAAAAAAATTCATAACAAATTTTAAGAAAATCATTGGACCTTGCAAATTCAAACAATTTGTGAATCGCCTAAAAAATGCCAGCCACCATTTTACACAAAGGAAAAATTGTATCTGCCAGAGAAAGCTGAAATGTCCTCAGGTTGTAAGATTTCCCATAATGCCTTGCAGTTATCTCATCCCATGCTATAGCACAGCCAACCATAGCCTGTAGAAAAGGCACGGCAACTAATGCAGCAGATATTTTAGGGTGAATCTGTATAGTGCTTTAGTGAAATAGAGCTCACATCTCAGGAATAGAAACAGGGAAAGTTATAAAACAATGGAAAGATACAGCAGACAGTATGCATTGTTCAATGTAAGCAGTGATGATGAGTGTAGTAGTCTGTCAATAAGTCTGGGGTCACACAGCCATTGCTTGTATCATGTGAGAGAATTGGGCGGATTATGCTAATGACATTGAGCTCAAACGCTATCAGAATTTGATCACCTTAGTGTGACCCAATTCTGACGCATGAGAGAATCGCAGCACTGGTGCGAAGAAAGTGGAGAACTTAAAGGGAACCTGTCGAGACTTCGGCACTATCTTCAATGGAGCACAGTGACCCGCTCCACTGCGCAGGTCCCAGATTCCCAGCCCCGCAGTGTGAATACATCATAACACACTGCAGAGCGGGATCTGCGGCCTCAGCAACACAAAGGCGCTGGTGACATCATGGCAGAGAGGAGGCAGCACCTGGTGGGATGATGGATAGCTACGAGGTGCTTGAGTCAGGGAGAAATCATACCTCCCTCACTCAATAGAGGTATGGCGCCAAATGTCATAAAACTGATTAATTCAGCATTCCTAGGGGTGTTAAACATAAGAGCCACCTTCACAGAATGCAGCCTTAGTCCTGCTGAAGGTGGCTCTTTTCCTTAAAATTGCCCTGGGGGGGTAACAGGTTCCCTTTAATTTATTCATCTTTTTCGTTGACTCTGTGCACCCATAGACTTGTATGGGTGAGCATGATCAGATTCACTATATAACAAATTTTTATTTATTTTTTTGTTCCTGGGTACAAAGTGTGTTTTCCTTACCCGTTATGCCTAAAACAAATAGAAAATAGCGGTTGTTCCACAAAAACTTTGCTTCTTTGATCAGGACAATGAAATATTGAAATTTGTCTGATTTTGGAAAAATTCTTGATTCGTATTCAATACTGAGTAGTCTTCTAGAATATTGTTGAACTGCTAGAATTCTAGAATTGTGCAGAGGTTTCTACAATTTTCCGGAATTATCTAGAATTTTCTACAAACTTTTAGAACTTTCAAGAACGTTCTCGGACTGTTCAATAGTAGTCATACAAGTATTAAAGCACAGGTGACTCGAACCAACATTACGGTTTACGTTATTGCTGAGTAAGAGAATAACGAATCGTAGTTAAAGAGCAATTATTTGTTTTAGATGGCATCAAGAGTAGAGATGAGCGGTGTTCGAGTCGAACTGTTCGCCAATTTCAAATTCGAGCTGTTTTGGGCGGTGTTCGAGTGGTTCGACGAACCCGAACAATTTGCTTAAAATTCGGCTGTTCGAGTTTCTGTTCTATAACTGTTCGTTCACCAAAAGCCTAACTTGATTTGCACATTAAAACTGTTTATCATTGTTAATAGACTGTTTCAGTGTATAGTGGGCGGGGGGAGGGGAGGGGCGTGGGAAAGATCTGTGCTGAAATAACGCCGATCTCCATTTTTTTTTTCTTTCCCGCATTTACAGTGGGGCGGTGCAGTCTCTCAGCCTATCAGCAGTGTGCACACACACAGCAATGTGTATGTGATGCACACAAGCAAGAGCATGTGTCATTGGCTGTGTATGTCACATGTCCTCCTTGCCCTATAAGAACCAGCCATTTGCCCCGTTGCCACCATTTCCTCACTGCTGCAGCTTAGTGTTAGACAGCACCGCTGCTGCTGTGGGCGCTATACAGACTAAGAGTTTTTTTTGGCGCGAATTGTCAGAGAGATAGGTTTAGGGAGTTGGGAGGAGTCAGGACAGGTTGTAATATCAGCCCTTTTCAGGGTAGGTTACAGCAGTTTATAGCACTGTTTGCCAGGCAGGTCTATGCTAGTGCTGTGCAAGTGTTTGTCACAGCATTTGGTGTAATCTAGCTCAGCCAATCCTTTTGGGCTAGTAGCATTTTCTGATAGTCATCTGAGTAGCCCGCCTGTGAAGCTAGCTACACCGCCTGTGTATCTCAATTTTTACTGCATCTAACCCAGTTAATAGTTTTGGGCCTAGGAGCAGTGTCTGCACATCAGCAGAGTAGCCCACCAGTGAAACTAACTACACAGCCTGTGTATCTCAATTTTCACTGCATCTAATCCAGTTATTAGTTTTGGGCCTAGGAGCAGTGTCTGCATGTCAGCAGAGTAGCCCGCCTGTGAAACTAACTACACCGCCTGTGTATCTCTATTTTCACTGCATCTAATACAGTTAATAGTTTAGGGCTTAGGAGCAGTGTCTGCACGTCAGAAGAGTAGCCCGCCTGTGAAACTAACTACACCGCCTGTGTATCTCAATTTTCACTGCATCTAATCCAGTTAATAGTCTAGGGCCTAGGAGCAGTGTCTGCACGTCAGCAGAGTAGCCTGCCTGTGAAACTAACTACACCGCCTGTGTATCTCTATTTTTACTGCATCTAACCCAGTTAATAGTTTAGGCCCTAAGAGCAGTGTCTACACGTCAGCAGAGTAGCCTGCCTGTGAAACATACTATACCGCCTGTGTATCTCAATTTTCACTGCATCTAATCCAGTTATTAGTTTTGGGCCTAGGACCAGTGTCTGCACGTCAGCAGAGTAGCCCGCCTGTGAAACTAACTACACCGCCTGTGTATCTCAATTTTCTCTGCATCTAATCCAGTTATTAGTTTTGGGCCTAGTACCACAGTTTGGCCACTCAGTTCTGCTCGGTTTTCATCCATCGGTTGTTGTGCCAACAACTACAGATACAGAGTTGCCAATTAGTTAAGCATTAAAATGAGTGGCAAAAGGCCTGTTGGTGGTGGAAAGGGGAATAGGCGTGTTGGAAAGGGAAAAAAAGATTGTATCTGTGGGGTAGGTGGTAAAGCAACAGTAACATCTGCAGAAGAAAGACCATCTTCCAGCCAAAGTAAGATGCCTACTTCTTTTCGTGGACAATCTGATATGATCCCTTTCTTACGACCATCGCTACAAGCATCGCCAAAAATTCCAGATGAGGCACAAAAACAGCAGGTGATTGAATGGATATCAAGTGCTCGTTCAAGTGGGCTCTCCTCCATATCAACTTCAACATCACAGCTACTCCAGTCCTCAGAGTTGTCACCCCAATCGCACTTGCTTTCTCACAGCTCCCAAGTCTCCAGCTGCCCGTCTGAGCATGGGGTAACACACATGGTTGAGTCTGTAGAGCTGTTTACGCATACTATATGTTAGGCGTCGAGTTCCCGCCTCTGCACAGGGGGAATCTCGAACCATCTCTGCTGCGGTCTCCCATTCTTCTCCAGCCGCAATGGAGTCTACTCAGCGGAGACGTCGTTCCCAGCATCTTGCTCAGTCTCACTCTGTGCATAGGATTACTGCTGCTTTTCCTGCTTCTGCCATTGAAGCCAGTGCTGGGCAGCGGCGAGCAGACGCTTTTGGGACTAAGTCCTGCTTTTTCCCTTCTGAGCATGCCCAGGGTGAGATCTCCCGTTGGAGATCGAGGGTCACATGCTCAGATGCTGCAGCGGTTCCCATTGGTCCACCAGGAAGGTCTTGAAGGTGCTAAACTTCTGTGGCAGCTTCCCATCGGCCCTCTATTGGAAGGTCCTGAATGTGCTGCAGCTATATAAGCTTCGCATGACCACACGGCCATGCACTAGTGTACATTTGTAAACGTGTGTGTGTTGTGAGTGAAAGTTGTTCTTTAAAATCCCCTCCCTATTGTATGACTGCTCGCGAAAGGTGGATGATTGCTATCTAGCGCCCGACTTAGCCATCAGCACGTAACACACAATACAGCGTCTTATTGCTGTGACCGCCAGTGCGGCGCCGTGTGCTTTCACAGCGCTTTCCTGACCCAAGTCTGGGTGGTTAGTGGCGTCCGCCAGTGCGGCACCGCACGCACTCTCGTGCATCTTTATTATTATTATTTCTGTCACTCTGATACCCCAGTTGTGGTGTCGAGTGCATGAGGTCTATATGAACTCAAATCCTGTGTCTTTGGATCGAGTTCCAAGACTCCTTGCTTGCGCTCTTGGTGCGGTACCGTGGCCCTGTGAAGCAACAGGGTTCGCTTCCTTCACACAGGGTGAAGTTAACCCGTGTGTGTATTCACATTGTACCGCCATATAGTCCGTCATTACTTGGCAGCAGGTCCCATCTCTGCACGGTGGACCCCGGGCTGCAAACGCACCTTACTCTATCTGTCTTATTATTTGGTGCGTTCCGCTAGCCCTAACACTATAGCCTGGGAATCAGAGGTCTGCTCCAGAGCTTCTGTGAATCCAGACGAGGAAATGATCTGCACTGATGCCCAGAATCTTTGTGAGTCGGATACAGACCCAGATGACGAAGGTTCTGAGCATAATGTAGACCCTTGTTCCCAAACTGTAACTCCTGTAGGTGGAGACAATGAGGAAGATGATGAGACTGAGATACCTGATTGGAACGAAAACTTGACTTTTCGGTCGGGGCAGTAAGAGGTTGACTCTGAGGACGACGGGTGTGAGAACACACAGGATGATGATGACGAGGTTGTTGACCCCACTTACTGTCAACTCCCAGTCCGCCAGTCCATGAGGTCAGCAGAGGAGGTGGAGGAGGATGCTAGTGACGAGTCTGACGACAAGGTAACGGTGCACCTTCCTGGACACAGACGGAGTATTGGAAGCACGTCAACAACTGCATCCTCAACCCCAACTGTGCCTCAGACCAGAAGTCGTGGTGGCTCTTCAGGTCGCACGGGCTCTAAGCCTTGCATAGCCTGAGCATTTTTTGACATCGCAAAGGATGACCCAACTCATGTTGTCTGTAAGATTTGTTAACAAAATCTCAGTAGAGACCAAAAAATCACTAGCTTGAGTACTTCATACATGAACCGTCACATGGATATGAGGCATAAGTTGCAGTGGGAAGCTCACTGTGCTACAATGCGGCCTAGTGGGCCGGGTCAACCACCGTCTGCCCCATCAAGTGCATGCACGTCCACTTCATCCTCTGTGACTGTGGGAACAGCAGTCGCACATGGTTTTGGATGCAGACCTTCCACCTCTTTACCCGCAACAGCCAGTGTGATTGGCAGGTCGTCAGGACATTTGCAAGTGGAAACACCTGCTGGTGTTGAGCGCTCTCCGACATCGACACCACATTTTGATCAAGGCAGCATAACTTTTCCGCATTCACCTTCCTCACAGACCAGCAGTTTGCCGGGGACACCCTACTCAACTCCGTCTAAGCACGGCAGCCAGCCCTCAGTCCCTCAGATGTGGACAAGTAAAAGACCATTTCCTCCTAGCCATGACAAAGCGAAGAGGTTGAATTTTTCCATCTGCAAGCTGTTGGCTACAGAAATGCTGCCTTTCCGCCTGGTGGACACAGAGGATTTTCGAGAATATATGTCCGTCGCAGTGCCCCAGTACCAGATGCCCAGTCACCACTACTTCTCAAAGAAAGCTGTGCCTGCGCTAAACCAGCATGTCACACACAACATCACCGCTTCCTTGAGAAACTCTGTGTGTGACAGGGTGCATTTCACCACAGACACTTGGACTAGGAGACATGGACAGGGGCGTTACATGTCGGTGACTGGGCACTGGGTAACTACGGCGACATCAGGAGAAGGGGCTGCTGAGTCTTACTGTCGCCACGAGTTGCTCGTCGATCCTCTGTATCTAGAAGTTCCTCCACTGTTTCTGCCTCCTCAACCTCCTCTCGGTCCTCCACCTGCACCCAAAGCCTGTCTGGTAATGCCACCCGCGTTGTAACTGCGCAGAAGGAATCCTGCACACCTCCTCACTATGCTGTCACCAGGGCTCAAGGGCATCAGGCAGTGTTTACATTGAAATGTCTGGGAAATGTGAGTCACACAGCTGAGGAGTTGTGGTCAGCTCTGGAGACCGAGTTCCATCAATGGTTGTCTCCACTCAACCTGCAGCCAGGGAAGGCTGTGTGTGACAATGCTGCAAACCTGGGTGCGGCCCTTCGCCGGGGCAATGTCACACACGTGCCTTGTATGACTCACATTTTGAACCTGGTTGTCCGGCAATTTTTATCCCACTATCCCGGACTAGATGGGCTTCTGCAGAGGGCACAGTCGCTGTGTGCTCACTTCCGCTGTTCGCATCCCACAGTTCGATGACTTGCATCTCTACAGAAATAGTTGGGCCTCCCGCAGCTCGATGATTTGCATCTCCACAGAAGATGTTATGACGTATAGCCTGGGCCAATGAGATCAAGAGGTGGGGCAAATTATGCTGCAGGAGTGGTCTCAGATCAGGGACCTATGCACCCTTCTGCACAGTTTTGAAATAGCGACGAAGATGTTTAGTGATGACGATGCCATTATCAGCATTACCATTCCGGTAATTTACATGCTGGAGCATACCTTACACAGTGTTCGGAGTCAGGTGGTGGAACAACAGGAGGAGGAGGAGGAACAGGAGGAGTCGTATGTGGAAGGGATCATATCTCCAAGGTCAAGAAGGTTGGCAGCACCAAGGCGGCCTGCATTGGAGGCTGGGGGAGAGGGATTACCGAGGGCGCATGGTAACAGCCAAACTGTTGAGGAATGTGCAGGAGGCGAGGAAGAAGTGGAGGATGAACTGGCGCTGGGCATTTTAGACTCATCAGATGAGGGAGACCTTGATTAAATTTCTGTTGTGCGAGGTTGGGAGAGGGCTGACGAAGGAAGCATGATTCTCACCTCGCCACCACCAAGACAACAAGGACTTGGTCCTCCTGGATGCGCAAAACACATGAGTGCCTTCTTGCTGCACTACCTGCAACATGACCCTCGGATTGTCAGAATCCGAAGTAATGCCGACTACTGGGTTGCCACACTCTTAGATCCCCGGTGCAAAAGCAAATTTGGCGAAATAATTCCTGCCTTAGAAAGGGATTCACGCATGCAGGAGTATCAGCAGAGACTGTTACAGAATCTAACATCTGCTTTTCCACAAAACACCAGTGGTGCATGTAGTGAATCTCTGAGTTCTAACTTGCCAACCATGGGACTATCGAGTCATCACTCAAACCGTAACAGTAACATCATATCTGTTGGTAACAGCAATTTTTTCCAATCGTTTCAAGATTTTTTTAGACCATCCTTTGCAAGGCCACAGGAGACAAGAAGTCTGACGCACAGCCAACGGTTAGAGAGGATGGTACAAGAGTATCTCCAAGTTAACATCGATGCCATGACTGTGGAACTGGACCCTTGCTCATTTTGGGCTTCCAATCTTGAAAAATGGCCAGAGCTCGCCACTCATGCCTTGGAGATCTTGTTGTGCCCCGCAGCCAGCGTTCTCTCTGAACATGTGTTCAGCGCTGCTGGTGGTGTGCTGACAGATAAGCGCACGCGGCTGTCCAGTGACAATGTAGACAGACTAACGTTCATCAAGATGAACAAATCCTGGATCCGCAAGGACTTTTCTACCCCTGTGTCATCTTGGGGAGACAAAAAGCTTGATGATTTTTGAAAATCACCTCACCAACTGTTTTAAAAAACTCTGGTGAAATTGATGGCACTTAAGTGGTGTCTGTGGCCGAATTTTTGGAAAAAATGGAGACTCTTATTTAGTCTACTTGCTGCGTTTTACATGACGTTGCCATCGTCAATTCCAGGTGGGTGGGGTCGTCTGCAGAGTTGTTTCCTCATACTATGGCCTGGGATTCAGAGGTCTGCTCCAAAGCTTCAGTGTCTGCTAGTCAGCAGAATAGCCCAGCCACCCACCGCCTGTTTACCTAAGTACTATTTTTTAACGGCATCTAGCCCAGGAAATAATTTTGGGCCTAGTAGAATTTGGTGCAACTCAGCAGCGTACCCTACCCATGAAGCAAGCTACACCGCCTGTTTACCTAAGTACTATCTTTTAACGGCATTTGGCGCAGGAAATCCTTTTGGGCCTAGTAGCAATTTCTGCTACTCAGCAGCGTACCCCACCCATGAAGCAAGCTACACCGCCTTCTTTCTTTCTCAATCTAACCCCTCGGCTCTGGGGTGTCCACTCTCCCTCCAGCTCTCTCCTTCTCACAGGTGGACTACCGCGTGTTTTCACACTGTGGCGAATCTTTTGGGCCCAGGCATAAGAAGTCGTCGAGGTAATGGATAATATGTGCCGCCTTACAAACGTCCATGACGACACATTCATGGAAGCAACCAAACGCCTCAAATAGTGAGCAGGATATGGAGCACCCCATGGGCAAACAGCGATCTATGTAGTATGCTCCTTCACAGAAGCAGCCCAATGGGAGGACACTATTCGGAGGTACAGGTAGTAACCGGAACGCCCCCTCAATGTCTGTTTTGGCCATTAGGGTGCCCCTTACCAACTTCTTGACCCGCCTGATTGCCACGTCAAAGGAGGTACTGTACATAGTACTGTACTTGGTTCCGTGTCGATGTTGTCGTTTACTGACCTGCCCCTTGGATATGACAAATGGTGGATTAATCTGAATGCATTGGGTTCATTTTTTGGCACAACTCCCAATGGGGGTACCACTACGTCTTCTAAGAAAAGTGTTCTGAATGAACCCACCGCCATTCTACCTAAAGATATTTATTTTTTTATCAAGACGTCTGGGTGTTGGTAGAATGAGTTCAGATTTTTACTACAGCCTTTCTTGATTTTAGAAGGGCATGACATACCTATATCTGTGTCTCCTCCTCCTTTTACTCTTCCACCTCTTTTCTTTTCGCATGACTATATATAGTTGTGACTTTTCCATGTGTTTCTTGTGTCTTGTGAGCAGTTTATCAGCTTTTGGACACCTTTCAAAGGGAACCTGTCACCTGAATTTGGCGGGACCAGTTTTGGGTCATATGGGCGGGGTTTTCGGGTGTTTGATTCACCCTTTCCTTACCCGCTGGCTGCATGCTGGCTGCAATATTGGATTGAAGTTCATTCTCTGTCCTCCATAGTACACGCCTGCACAAGGCAAGATTTGCTTTGATCAGCCATCTTCAGGAAAAAGCTGCAAGTCAGACAGCGAAGAAGATATTGGAGATCAAGATTACGTTTTCACAGATGCGGTTAAGGAGAGAAGGCCATACTTTCCAAACCAGAAAGATGTCAATGATCTGATCAGAGACCTTCAACTTACCAAGTCTAATGCTGAGCTTCTGACATGCAGGCTAAAGCAGTGGAACTTGTTGGATCGAAGCGTGCACGTCACAGATCAGAGAAAGCGTCACCAAAGATTTTCCAACTTTTTCAGTCGAGAAGATGGGTTGTGCTTCTGCAACAATGTGGCCGGTCTTTTTGAGGCTATAGGTATCACTTGTAACCCGAGTGAATGGCACCTATATATAGTCAGTTCATCTTGGAGCCTCAAAGCCGTGCTGCTTCTCAACGGAAACAACTACCCGTCTCTCCCTATGGCTCACTCTGTGTATCTCAAAGAGGACTACACCAGCGTCAAGATGTTGCTGAGTGCCTTGAAGTATGACAACTAAGGATGGGAGGTCATTGGAGACTTCAAAATGGTGTCATTCCTGATGGGCCTTCAGGGCGGTTTCACAAAATTTACTTGTTTCCTTTACCTCTGGGACAGTCGTGACACTAAGGCGCTAGTAGGACTGGCCACAGCAGACTGAGTTCTCTGTGGGGAAGAGCAAAGTCAAGTGGGAGCCGCTGATAGAACCTCTGAAGTTGGTGATGGCACCACTGCACATCAAGTTAGGCCTCATCAAGCAATTTGTCACGGCTCTTGACAAGGAGTCAGCAGCTTTCAAGTACCTCCAAGATCTCTCTCCAAAACTGTCCGAGGCAAAGGTCAAGGCTGGTATCTTCGTTGGACCGCAGATCAAGAAGTTCATAGAATGTGACGAGTTCGCCAAGCTGCTGAACAGGACGGGGAAAGAGGCTTGGAACAGTTTTGTTGCAGTGGTTCATGGCTTCCTGAGTAATCACAAGGCTGAAAACTATGTGCAGTTGGTTCAGACTCTCATAATGAATTACGCCATAATGGGATGCAGAATGTCTCTCAAAGTCCATATCCTTGACGCTCATCTTAACAAGTTCAAGGAAAACATGGGAGCTTACTCAGAGGAGCAAGGCGAGCGCTTTCATCAAGCTATATTGGACTTTGAACGTCGTTACCAGGGACAGAATAACGAAAAGATGATGGGGGACTACATTTGGGGGCTTCTTCGAGAAAACGATTTGCAGTACACTAACAAATCTAGAAAAACTACTCATTTCTGAACCTTTTTGAGTGATCTTTTTTGCTGTCTTTGTCTATTTACCATTCAAGTGTTTTTTTTATCAGACTGCATGAACGAAAATATAATAATTTCCTTTTTTTGGCACAATAAATATCACATTTTTATGGTCTGTGGTCATAAAATCAAAGTTTGTGCTGAAATGTAGTAGTTTTTCCATAGTCTTTAAACATAAACAGTTGAAATATTACACTTGGAAGCTAGGAACAAAAATTGTGTTACATACAGTTAGGTCCATATATATTTGGACAGAGACAACATTTTTCTAATTTTGATCATAGACATTATCACAATGAATTTTAAACAAAACAATTCAGATGCAGTTGAAGTTCAGACTTTCAGCTTTCATTTGAGGGTATCCACATTAAAATTAGATGAAGGGTTTAGGAATTTCAGCTCCCTAACATGTGCCACCCTGTTTTTAATGGGATGAAAAGTAATTGGACAGATTCAAAATTTTAAATAAAATGTTCATTTTTAGTACTTGGTTGAAAACCCTTTGTTGTCAATGACTGGCTGAAGCCTTAAACTCATGGACATCACCAGACGCTGTGTTTCCTCCTTTTTGATGCTCTGCCAGGCCTTCACTGCAGTGGTTTTCAGTTGCTGTTTGTTTGTGGGCCTTTCTGTCTGAAGTTTAGTCTTTAACAAGTGAAATACATGCTCAATTGGGTTGAGATCAGGTGACTGACTTGGCCATTCAAGAATATTCCACTTCTTTGCTATAATAAACCCCTGGGTTGCTTTGGCTTTATGTTTTAGGTCATTGTCCATCTGTAGTATGAAACGACGACCAATCAGTTTTGCTGCATTTGGCTGGATCGGAGCACACAGTATGGCTCTGAATAACTCAGAATTCATTCGGCTGCTTCTGTCCTGTGTCACATCATCAATAAACACTAGTGACCCAGTGCCACTGGCAGCCATGCATGCCCAAGCCATCACACTACCTCCGCCGTGTTTTACAGATGATGTGGTATACTTTGGATCATGAGCTGTACCATGCCTTCACCATACTATTCTCTTTCCATCATTCTGGTAGAGGTTGGTCTTGGTTTCTTCTGTCCAAAGAATGTTCTTCCAGAACTGTGCTGGCTTTTTAAAGATGTTTTTAGCAAAGTCCAGTCTAGCCTTTTTATTCTTGATGCTTATGAGTGGCTTGCACCGTGCAGTGAACCCTTTGTATTTACTTTCATGCAGTCTTCTCTTTATGGTAGATTTGGATATTGATACGCCGACCTCCTGGAGAGTGTTGTTCACTTGGTTGGCTGTTGTGAAGCAGTTTCTCTTCACCATGGAAATTATTCTGTGATCATCCACCAATGTTGTCTTCCGTGGGCGCCCAAGTCTTTTTGCATTGATGAGTTCACCAGTGCTTTTTTTCTTTCTCATGATGTACCAAACTGTAGATTTTGCCACTTCTAATACTGTAGCAATTTCTCGGATGGGTTTTTTCTGTTTTCGCAGCTTAAGGATGGCTTGTTTCACCTGCATGGAGAGCTCCTTTGACCGCATGTTTACTTCACAGCAAAACCTTCCAAATGCAAGCATCACATCTCAAATCAACTCCAGGCCTTTTATCTGCTTAATTGAGAATGACATAATGAAGGGATTGTCCATGAAATAGCCTTGGAGTCAATTGTCCAATTACTTTTGGTCCCTTTAAAAACAGGGTGGCACATGTTAAGGAGCTGAAACTCCTAAACCCTTCACCCAATTTTAATGTGGATACCCTCAAATGAAAGCTGAAAGTCTGAACTTCAACTGCATCTGAATTGTTTTGTTTAAAGCTGTCCGCTTCCTGGTGGTCCATGACTGAGATGCTGAGGAATATCTAGTCCCTGTCATCCCTGAGATCGATCGTCCTGAATCCGTTTTTTTCGGCTGGATGGTTCTGTGCACCAAAACAGCCCCGTGAGAATATTATGTGTGTCCTCATCTAATTTAGTTTCTCCTGGGGTGGATTTTAGCCATGCCTCGGGTCCTTGGGTACTGCTTTTAGTGGGAATAATGTAGGTGCTTTGGAGTTGGAATGGGGTAGTATTGGCAGTTTGTTAAGGAGTGTGCGGGAGTTGTTAGAAAAATTGGATAGGGTGAATAATGGGTCATTGCGGTCCCCGGTTACTGTATTTCTGCCAGTAGATAAGGAGGGCCACATGCAGTTCCTTTTAGTTTAAAGAATTTGTTGTTGATCGTCAACACCCCACGGTGGTTAATAAGAAAATTAGGCATATTTCTTAACACAAGGTGAAAGTATTCCCTGGCAAGACTCTTACAGGTGCTTCTCACAAGATTGGAATATCATCAAAAGTTAATATATTTAAATTTTTCAATACAAAAAGTGAATCTCATATATTATATAGAGTCATTACAAACAGAGTGATCTATTTCAAGTGTTTATTTCTATTAATGTTGATGATTATGGCTTACAGCTAATGAAAATCTAAATGTCATTATCTCAGCAAATTATTATAATTAACAAAAAAACACCTGTAAAGGCTTCCTAAGCATTTAAAAAGGTCCCTTAATCTGTTTCAGTAGGCTCCAGAATCACGGGGAAGAATGCTAACTTGACAGATGTCCAGAAGGCAGTCATTGACACACTTCACAGGGAAGGTAAGCCACAAAAGGACATTGCTAAAGAAGCTGCTTGTTCACAGAGAGCTGTATCCAGACATATTAATGGAAAGTTGAGTGGAAGGAAAAAGTGTGGTAGAAAAAGGTGCACAAGCAACCGGGATAACCGCAGCCTAGAAAGTAGGGTTAAGAAAAGGCCATACAAATATTTGGGGGAGATTCACAATGAGTGGACTGCTGCTGAAGTCATTACTTCAAGAGCCACCATACACAGACGTATCTAGGATATGGGATACAAGTGTCGCATTCCTTGTGTCAAGCCACTCATGACCAATATACAACGCCATAAGCATCTTACCTGGACCAAGGAGAAAAAGAACGAGACTGTTTCTCAGTGGTCGAAGGTGTTGTTTTCAGATGAAAGTACATTTTGCATTTCATTTGGAAATCAAGGTCCCAGAGTCTGGAGGAAGAGTGGAGAGGCACACAATCCAAGCTGCTTGGGGTCTAGTGTGAAGTTTCCACAATCAGTGATGTTTGGGGAGCCATGTCTACTGCTGGTGTAAGTCCACTGTGTTTAATCAAGAGCAAAGTCAGCGCAGCCATCTACCAGGAAATTTTAGAGCTCTTCATGCTTGCCTCTGCCGACAAACTTTTTGGAGATGGAAATTTCATTCTCCAGCAGAACTTGGCACCTGTCCACACTACCAAAAGTACCAATACCTGGTTTAAAACAACGGTATCATTGTGCGTTATTGGCCAGCAATCTCGCCTGACCTTAACTCCATAGAGAATCTATGGAGTATTGTCAAGAGGAAGATGAGAGACACCAGATCCAACAATACAGATGAGCTGAAAGCTGCCATCAAAGCAACCTGGGCTTCCATAACACCTTAACAGTGGAACAGGCTGATCACCTCCATGCTACGCCGCATTGATGCAGTAGCTGATGCAAAAGGAGCCGTGACCAAATATTGAGTGCATTTACTGAACATATATTTCAGTAGGCCAACATTTCGGATTTTAAAATAATTTTTCATGCTGGTGTTATAAAGTATTCTAATTTACTGAGATAATGATTTTTGGGTTTTCACTGGCTGTAAGCCATAATCATCAACATTAACAGAAATAAAGACTTGAAATAGATCACTCTGTTTGTAATGACTATATATAATACATGAGTTTCACTTTTTGTATTGAAGAACTGAAATAAATTACCTTTTTTATAATATTCTAATTTTGTGAGAAGCACCTGTATCGTGTGGGCGAATGGCAGGTCTATTCCCCATCGTGCACTGCCTCCTACTGCTTGACTAACAGCTCCTTTTCCTGAAGTCACACAGCATAGAGGTATCAGTAGAACAGGAAGAGGCAGTGCTGGGCAGGGAATAGAGCTGGAGAGACAGAGGATTCAGATCTACAGCTTAATTTGCATAATAATTCATAAACTGATTTAACAATAATAGAGCAAAGGATTGGCCATGTAAAGGTATTGCTGGACTTGACTTTGAAATAACTAGATACACATATAAATAGTTTCGGGGAGAAAAGACCAAACTTACTTTCCTATATTAATAATGGTAATGTGTACATAAAAATCAGATGCTATATAGTTGCTTGCTATTGGATCAGACCTTTTTTTGTGCATACATACACTTGAAAAGGCGGGTTTCATCTGACATATGGAAAAGAATAGTACATGATTTTTTTATGGAGTCCATAAAAAAACAGTAACCTGATTAGCCCAATTGAATAAAATTGATCCTAGCTCTGTCCATTTCATGTCAATTTTTCCATTGACAAGACTATATGGTTGTGTGAACATAACCTTTGACAAAGTGTAAAACTATTTAGCTGAAGTTGCAATACCATTTAAATTATTTGTGAATTATTTATAGTTTTACTTGCAACTTGTTTTTTTCCAACTCATTCCATATTGTTAATATAATATTAGTTTACATTTTTCCTGAAGCAAATTTTGTACAATCAAGCTGTATCACTTTTAAAACTATATCTTCATACCACCAGTTATTATATCTTACTATGAAATAAAAATTTAAGATTGATATAAAACATCAATGTGTCTGAATTTCTATCCATGTCTTTTGCATACCTTGTAAATTCATTTCTCACTGCTTGGTTTACATAATATTCATTGTCGGAGTATTTGCCAATTATAATGACAATTAAAATGGAGGCCATGAACACGTGAACTGCAAGTTCTCTGAAAAAATACAAAATATTTATTACTCATAATTTCTATAAATCATTTTGATACCTAAAACTTGAATGGCCGATAATGACAGTTGTATAGTCATTGTAAGTCTTTCTAGCAAAAAGCAAAAATATTTTAATCGTTTTTTGCTTCTATCTGTTTGTAAGGGGTTACAAGGACTGATGTGTGCCCCTATCCCTTTAATTTTAAACGTGATCTATTATTACTGTATACATATCGTTGTCTAGTACTGTGTATGTTATATTTATGTGACAAGTGTATTTATTTATAGTATTCTAGCTGCTGCTGCACAGTGTATATTGTTTTACTATAGGGAAAGTGCAGTGCTTAAGATCAGCCACTAGAAGGGGGCACAGAGATCATTGTACTGTACATAGGAAAACAACTTTGGAGTTTCAGGTAGTAAATAGTTAAACATAGGAGGGTCACGTGGATAAGACAGGTGTCATGCTGCAGTGCAGTATAGCAGAACCTCCACCAGGGGGAGCTTGTGAGGGGAAGTGAGACTGCGCACACAGAGTAGCACCACAGAGCAGCAGCAGCACAGGCAGCACCAAGTGGTGAGAGAGTGGTCAGACAAGCCAACAGACAGTCAGAACCAGAAGTACCAGAAGTTGCAGCAGTACACGTGGTCAAGAACAATCCTGGGGGTTCAGCAATGGTCAAAAGCGGAAAAGACAAAGACAGAAAGCAGAAGCAACTCCGAATACAAGCCAAGTCAAAAACCAGGGAATCAAACCAACTAACAGGGAAACACTGGGAAAGGACAGACAGAGTGAGTCAACAGACACGGGGCAAGTGATGGATAACAGCAGGACAAATCAAGATCTACCAGAGTCAGGTACACACGCCGAAGACAGAACTATAGCTGATACCGCCAGCAGGATGCATCGGAGCAAAATAGCAAACCTGAACCCAGAACGAGGCAGAGCAAAGTTAACCCTTGACATGATCCACCCGGACAGGACAAAAACCCCAGAACGGATCATGGTAACAGGGAAGACTTCCAGGTAGAGTCAGAGAGGACCAGGGTGCCTGTTGAGCACAGAAGGGCTCTATAGCCCCTGGGTAACACCGTGTCATGCAACATTTGCCACAAGGAAAGGGCCCGGTCAACTATTTTCTGGGTGGAACATCAGCAGTGGAAACAGTACAGCAATGCTAGTGGTGCAGTATAAGTGGGACTGCAGTTGCTTAGAAGACTAAGCAGTATGGGCAGGTCCCTCATCATGTGGCAGCTTATGGCTTGGGCTAATGCCCTCAGAACCGATGCGAAACAGCTGAGGGATCTCCAGAACAATGTGAGCCTGGCCAGGGAGGACGCTGAGGAACTGAATGGCACGGTTCATCCCGGAAGTGAGCTTAGTGACAAGAACAGGAAAACAGGAAAAGAGAGAGAATTGTGTACTGTGAAACCTGATGTTCACGCTGTAAAGAATATGGATGTGCTGCAGACAGAACCAAGTAAAGCTGTTGCTGATAAAGTTGAGCTGGACTATGTCTCCCTTTGTGCGGTACTGTCTATAAGGAGCCTTCGGCAGCCTAGGGTTGACCTTGACGGCGCAGAGACCCAGGACACAGGTACACAGAAGGAAATACATTATTGTATTGTGAGGGGAGGCCAGGGTGTGATATAGTGATTGCTCTCAGCCATGACTACCGTCCAGGCTCAACCTCACACTTGGCATACTCAGCAGGATGCCAAAATCGTGCAGCGTGGGCATCCTGTGAGAGATGACATTGTTGTGAAAAGAGAAGATGAGACTGTAAATTCGAGACAAGTGACTAGTCACACCCTTACCAAGCCCCAAAGGAAGGGGAAGATAGCATCAAAATGTGTATATATATATATATATATATATATATATATATATATATATATATATATATATACGTAAATAATAACATGTCCTGGACATTTGACCTTATTGACCTAGAGGACTGTGAGTCATGCAAGCCCGTTTAGAGTATGGACTCTTTTTTGTCTTTGCCTTTTTGTTGTGCTTGTTGCTCCCCTTTTGCTGGAAAGCAGGACTGGGTACTGAAGTACCATATTTAAAGGAAGGGGGCCGACTTCCTTTAGAGACTTATGGACTTGGCTCATATTGAGTCCAGCACTTCTACCTCTTTTTTATCTTATTCCTCCCTGCATGGAGTATTGAATATAATTTAAAAAAAGGTTATATGGTTGAGGACAACCATCTTAAAAGGAAGGGGGAATGTAAGGGGTTGTGAGGACTGATGTGCGCCCCTATCCCTTTAATTACATCCTGGTTAAACATGATCTATTATTACGGTAGACATATCATTGTCTAGTACTGTGTATGTTATATTTATGTGACAAGTGTATTTATTTATAGTATTCTAGCTGCTTCTGAACAGTGCATATTGTTTTACTATAGGGAAGTGCAGTGATTAAGTTCAGCCACTAGATGGGGGCACAGAGATCATTGGACTGTACATTGTAAAGTAGGAAAACAACAAAGGAGTTTCAAGTAGTAAATAGTTAAACATAGGAGAGGCATGGTGGATAAGGCAGGAAAGACTTCCAGGTAGAGTCAGAGAGAGCCAGGGCGTCTGTTGAGCGCAGAAGGGCACTATAGCACCTGGGCAACAGCGTATCACGCAATGTTTACCACAAGGAAAGGGCCCGCTCATCTATTTTCTGGGTGGAACATCAGCAGTAGAAACAGTACAGCAGTGCTAGTGGTGCAGTATAACTGGGACTGCAGTTTCCACAAGAAGACTAAGTAGTATGGGCAGGTTCCTCATCATGTGGCAGCTTATGGATTGGGCTGATGCCCTCAGAACCGATGCGAAACAACTGAGGGATCCCCAGAACAATGTGAACCTGGCCAGGAAGGATGTTGAGGAACCGAATAGCAAGGTTCATCCTGGAAGCGAGCTTAGTGACAGGAACAGGAACGCAGGGAAAGAGACAGAATTGTGTAACCGGATGTTCACGCTGTAAAGAATATGGATGTGCTGCGTTCAGAACCAAGTAAAGCTGTTGTTACAGTTGAGCTGGACTGTGCCTCCCTTTGTACGGTACTGTCTATAAAGAGCCTTTGGCAGCCCAGGGTGGACCCTGACGGCGCAGAGACCCAGGACACTGGTACACAGAAGGAAATACTTTATCGTATTGTGAGGGGTGGGCGGGGTGTGATACAGGGATTGCTCTAAGCCATGAGTACCGCCCTAGCTCACACTCACATGTTCACCTTGATGGTGCTATTAATTCCATGTCCCCATCTGTAGTTTGTTGAAAAAAAAACCCCTGTGCTTTACACAAACTACCAACTATGAGTCTCTGTCACTAACAGCGCTGCAGCCAATAACTGAGCTCAGCGGCTCTGCCTGAGATACATACACAAGCCGCTAAGAGTTGTTGAGCTCAATTAGTTGCAGCACTGTCAACATGACGTCAGCGTTCCAAATAATAACAGACAGCAGGTGCAGCTGCAGAAACTCAGTGCTGGACCTGGGGAGGGTGATTAAAGAAAACTGTAGCCGAGAAACAGGGATTTTCTGAAAGAAAGAAAACCCTCTTTAATCCATCACTTTGCCTTTCTGTTTACTGATAATAAACTCCCTTCTTGCTTTTCTGGAGATGGATACCTCCTAGCTATGCTGCCATGTTAATGAAGTTATTTCTATTGGCTGCTCTGCGGTGAGCAAAGGATGACTATGATAACTGGCTGTGGAGAGAGGAGTAAGCATGCATGCAAAGGAAATTACAAAGATTGATTTAATGATGGAATAGACCCCTTCAGTAGTTAGGAAAACTGTCTGATGACAAAATATAGATATATCTGTTTATTGCTGTTCAGAACCACATTGATGAAAGAGCAAATATTGATTTTAGAATTTTTAAGTAATGCCTTCTTTGAAAGGATTATGTGTGTGTTTATTACCTAAATATTTTTCCAATAATTGTTTGTCTCCTGTGTTTGTCCTTGGCTACTTTTAATTGAGCGGGTGTAGGTGGACGAGCCAGGCGTAAATAACGAGCCCTTTTCCGAGCAGCAAGAATCTGTATAAAATATGCAGATAAATAAACAAACTGTTAAAATTACTATATGTGTATATTTCAGGATTTCAGATCCAAACAAATAAAACACACATGAACAAAATTTGTGGTATCCGTCTGATAAAGTACAAAAAACCCACAATGGCCACTGAAATAACTTAAAACTGACAAAAGTAATTTTCAATTTAAATTTACTGAATATTAATTCATTAAAATCAGACATTGTTGTTGAATTGTAGTTCAATTGAAAATAAATAAATAAATACATAATGACAATGGTCTGGGCAAAAATGATGGTACCCTTAATTTAATCATTTATTTCACAAATCTTTGAGGCAATAACTGCAAGAAAACGATTTTTGGAACTCTCGATGAGGCTCCTGCACCCATCCACTTGTATTTTGTCCCATTCCTTGTGAGCAAACTGCTCCAGCTGTCTCAGGTATGAAGGGTGGCTTCTCCAGACTCCCAAGTGTCTCCTCCTTTGTCAGATGTTCAGTGGGATTTTGATGAGGGCTCATAGAAGCCTCTTAAGAATAGTCCAATGCTTTGCTCTTTGCCACTCTTGGGTGTTTTTACCTGTGTGTTTTAGGTCATTATCCTGTTGAAGGCCACACTACTTGCGACTGAGACTAAACTTTGTGGCGGGATAAAGTTAATTTCCTCCCCTCAGCAAGGCTCTAAGTGTGGGCGCTGGGCATGTTTAGAATGCTAGTAATCTGTATATTAACCCCATATCTTCATATTAATAGCATTTTTTCACATGACAGGTTCGCTTTAACATTTCTGAATAATATGTGCAACTGTAGTAACAGGAACATCAAGATAGTTTTATAGCTTTTACTTTTATCATGTTTATGTATAATTTTCTTTCTAAGGCTGGGTTCACATTGCGTTCTGCACCTCCGTTAAACGGACTATGTTACATCGCGGCATAACGCGGTGTAACGTAGTCCGTTAACGCCGCCATTGAAAGCAATGTCAGATGCATCACTAGCGCACGCCCACAATGAGTGTGCGCTAGCCATGTGCTGTCATTGAGTGACGGACCCTGAGACTCAGGCTGCAGCGTTTCCGGGTCGGTCACCGCTAGCGCAGATAGAGCTAGCAGATGCTCTATCTGTGCTAGCGCGCTGCAAAACCAGCACTTGCGTTAACAGCAGCCTGTTAACGTCTGTGTTGAACGGGCTGCTGTTAACGCAATGTGAACCCAGCCTAAGGCTTCTCACTTAATGTATGAAAAATCGGTCCGAGTCTTCCTGCCGAGAGTCACATGAGTGTTCTACGTATGATTATCTGTGTGTAATGCGTTTGTAATGCGATGATTTCTTGCACCTATGTATCCGTATGACATGCGTATGGCTTTACATTCATCACTGCTCTTCCCCACTGAATTTAATGGCTCAATGGATTGAAATGAGGAAAATGTGTGAGTATTTGTCGCAAGTCACACGGATGGTCCATGTGATATCCGAGTATTTCTCACACCCATAGGCTTGCATTGGTGAGTCTCGGACTATATACACGTACAATCGTAGCATGCTGCGATTTTGCACACATGTCGAATACGCCTGAGAAAAAAAAGGTGATGGGAGCCGCCCCATAGATTAACATTGGTCCGAGTGCAATGCGATGTTTTCTCGCATAGCACTCATCTGTATTCTACAATAGCGTGACCTCGGCCTAATTTCTGAACTCGCTCCTTTAGCTTTCTTTGCTCCATGTTCAGTGTGGCACATCATGATACCAAACCGCACAGAACTACTTACCATCCTTTAAATAGGCAGACTGACTGATAATATGTTTGTAGACACCTGTGTTGGTAATTTCAGGATACACTTTGGTTTAACTTGTCCCTATGGTCACATTAAATTCAATCTTTTCTGAGGGTGCCATCATTTTTGTCCTGGCCATTTTCATTTATTTGTTTTTTCAAAAGCTTTATATTGAACCGCATCCACAATTTAAAAGCCATCTTTGATTTTCATTAGTTGATATTCAGTAAATTTACTGTAAATTGAAAACTACTTTTGTCAGTTGCAGGTTATTTCAATAACCATTGTGGGTTTTTTAAACTTTACCAAAAGGATAATTGTTTACCAACAATTTTGTGGATGTGTGTGGGCACAGGCTCCAATTCATTTAAGTTTTTTGCCACAATTCCCACAACTTTTTTAGATGTCCTAAAGTTTTTCCACCATATTTTATGGGTTTTAGTGCTTTTATGCCAACTACAGTCAGCCCAACTATGTTTCTGAAATGAGCCTGGGATTGAGCGGCTGGGCACAATGGTTAAATTCAACACAATGCTTAAAAATAGGGCAAACTACAACAGAAATGTACTCTAGGCATCAAGACTGGTGTGTAAAATCAGGACCACAGTGTTCAATCAGGTTACTATCAAAGAATTTTAAGTGAAAAGTATATAGCAACAAAAAATTTAAAACATCTTTAAACATTCATCCCTTATAAAAAAAGTACAGTATACCTTTTCAAAGTTTGAGGTTTCATGACTACTTTGTCGAGAATGAGCTGTTAAGTTCTCTGGAGACAGACATGGCTCACCAACAATGTACTTCACATCTTCATTTAATGCTTCCAAAAAGAAGTCAGTCTTGTCTCTTTTATGCCACGCTACAAACAATGCAATGAGTAAAATCTGAAAAAAAGAACACTTAAAAGTATTACTGTACTCCACTGCGAAAAATAAGATACAACTTTTGAAAGGTCATAAAAACGTATTTATTTAAAGCAAACCTGTCACCTAAATTTGGCCGGCTTTGTTAACGGTCCGATAGGCGGTGTTTTCTGTTCTTTCATGCACCTCTTCCTTTCCCGATGGCAGCAATATTGCATTGAATTTGATTTGGTTTCCTCCATAGAACACGCGTGCGCAATGCAATATCACCTTGCGCACGTGCAGTATGCTTTGCCCAACTGCGGGCAAAGCCGAAAAGCATTACTGCACATGCTCCGGCACACTCTGTCCCGGAAGTATTTTGCTGTGTTCCGGGACATGCGCACTAATGCTTTTCGGCTTTGCCCGAGGTTGGGCAAAGCATACTGCGCGTGCGCAAGGCGAGATTGCATTGCACACGCGTGTACTATGGAGGAAACCGAATCACATTCAAGACAATATTGCGGCCAGCGGGAAAGGAAGGGGTGCATGAAAGAACAGAAAACACTGCCCATCGGACCGTTAACAGAGCCTGCCAAATTCAGGTGACAAGAGTCCCTTTAAGTCCATTATATGTAGAGTACCAACATATTCTACTTAACATAAGTTTTACATAAGCTATAATCACTCACATTAGTTCTTGTAACCTGTGATGTCATGCAACCAGGAAAAACACAATTTAAAATGCACATGTAATACACATTAATAGCAAGTGTAGCATGTCTGCAATGAACAAGTTATCACCCATCCAATAAATAGGTGATAACTTGTTTTAAACCAGGGGTGGGGAATCTTTTATCTGCCAAGGGCCATTTGGAAATTTATACCATCCTTCGGGGGCCGTACAAACTTCACCCACAAAGTGCATCCTGACTCTGGCACTGGTTTCAGGACGTAATCTTTCATTGCATGCCCTACAGTGTTCAGTAGTGAACACAACATGGGTATGCTAACAGAGCAAGAAGAATTTAATGAGCTGTTGTAATTAAAACACACCTCCCTGCCCAAGAATGCAGTCCCTGAGAATCTGCTGGGGGGGGGGGGCTGATTAAAGGTCATCAAGGGTCGTAAATGGCCCTGAGACCTGAGGTTCCCCACACCTGTTTTAAACGAACAACTCACTTTAAGCATAGTTATTCATGGTTTTCATTTTTGTCACTAAGCTTTTTAAAGATTTGTGTATATGTATTTAATGTATGTCCAAATGTACTCCAAGTTAAAAGGGTTGTCCGGTCCAAAAGATAAGTCTGCCATCATTCTATGTGACCGCACACTTGTGAATCCCCCCATCATCTTTCCCCCATCTCACTCTACCCCTCCACCAGATCTATCCATCAATGTCAATGGCTGCTCACTTTCCCCAGTCCCACATGCTTGGTGCCTCGGGGTGATCCTCAACTCTGCCCTCTCTTTCAAGCCACATATCCAAGCCCTTGCCTCCTCCTGCCGTATCAAACTCAAAAGTATTTCCCAGATCTGCACATTCCTTCACCACAAAACTGCAAAACCACTAGTGCATGCCCTTATCATCTCCCGCCTTGACTACTGCAACCTCCTACTCTCTGGCCTCCCCTCTAGCACTCTGGCACCACTCCAATCCATCCTATACTCTGCTGCCCGACTAATCTACCTGTCTCCCCGCTATTCCCCAGCCTCTCACCTATGCCAAGCCCTTCACTGGCTTCCTATCATCCAGAGACTCCAGTTCAAAGCCCTTACTATGACCTACAAAGCCATCCACAACCAGTCTCTTCCATACATCTGTGACATGGTCTCCCGGTACTTACCTACACGCAACCTTCGATCCTCACAAGATCTCCTTCTCTACTACCCTCTTATTTCTTCTTCCCACAACCACATTCAAGACATCTCCTGTGCTTCCCCCATACTCTGGAACTCTCTACCCCAACACATCAGACTCTCGTCTACCACGGAAACCTTCAAAAAGAACCTGAAGACTCACCTCTTCCGACAAGCCTACAGACTGCAGTGAACATCAACCTACTGAACCGCCGCACAACCAGCTCTACCCTCTCCTAGTGTATCCTCACCCATCCCCTGCAGACTGAGGCCTCGTGGGCAGGGTTCTCCCTCCTTCTGTACCTGTTAGTGCCTTGTTTTTTGCTCATGTTTATTGTATTTGTCTATATTTGCCCTCTTTTTCACATGTAAATCGCCATGGAATAAATGGCGCTATAAAAAAATGTATAATAATAATAATAATCTGTGTGTTCACTTGCAACTTCATAGTAAGTACCCTGTGTGAATCTGGCTCTGTCTGACTGGTGTGCCACTGTCATTATGTTCGTCCTGTGTGAACTTGGTCCAGTCTTTCCTGTCTGTACCTATCCTTACCCTGTCTGTTCTATTTGAACCTGCTTCTGTCTGTCCTGTGGGAACCTCTGGTTCCGTGCTTGCACACATCTGCGGTTTCCTGCTTGTCCGCATTTGTGGTTTCCTGCCTGGCCGCATCCATACCTGCCAATGACCCAGTCCTTCCTGAAACGGTTTCTGTCACTCTAGTATGAACTGGTGCCTACCTCTGCCCGTATGTCAGCCGTGCCCGCCAACAGCTGCTTGCCAGTATATCAGCCATTCCCGCCTGCATTTGCCAGTACGTTAGCCAGGCTTGAGTGCCTGCCAGTACATCAGCCGTTCTCGCCTGCACTGACCTGCCTGTATACCAGCCATGTCTGCCAGTACTAGCCTGCCTGTACATCACCCATATCTGCCAGCGTCTGTCTGTATACCAGCCATGACTGCCAGTACCTGCTTGTCAATGAATCCGCTAAGCCAGACAGTATACCTACAGTACGTTACTGCACCTGTCATTATAGTGTCCTGTCCCCTTGGGGATCAGCTGCCACTGCCGGACACTACCCTGGAGTGGTACCTGGCAGCTACCTGCCGCACAAGCCTGACATCACCACTAGAGGCTCCAGTGAACAACAAGGTAGCTGCTTAGTCACACCCCTCCAGGGTAAGTCTGGTCAGTGGCACAGTGGGGCCACAACTCACGCTCAGTAGGCTTTACTGAGAGAGGTGTCCACAGTCACCCATGGATTCAGACATTAGCCTTGGAGAGCTATTCACACTGGTCAGGGACCCATCAGACTCATGAGGCCACCTTAATTGTTTACCAGTTGACATAATGGTTAACGATGTGTTAATGTTTTCATTCTCAGTGTACTAAAGAAATCACCACTTGGACTTTTTTGTCTCCTTCACAAGAGATGCTGCAAGCCCCCTCTGCTGCAGATAACATTCCTCCTGTTAATTGTCTGTTTTTCATGTTAATATTTATATTAGGGTATAAAACTTGTCTATCGTCCAAAAATACTTTTATCCCAAATGGCTGCTTTTTCTGACTCAGACTCTGTTATGGTAGCTTCTTTCAACATGAAGGGCTTAAAGGGAACCTGCACAGTAAACTACAGACAGTGTAAAGTCGGCGCCGTTATACTGATTAAAATGACACTTTTGTTGATTAATTCTGTCTTGTGGCTTTTGTTTTTTCTTTATTTTCAGTTTTTAGTTAATGATATGCTCGTGCCCCGGGCGGGTCTGGTAGAGGGGGACTTCATGCGGTGCTCTGATTAGGCATCTGATCGCTGAAAACTGCTATTGCGCAGGCGGTGCCATCTCGGAGGAGAACATTTTTTTCTTCTCTAGCAAGATGGTGCTGCCGGCGCCTGCGCAATAGCAGCTATCAGATAACAGCTATGTACACCGATATCTGCTATTGCGCTGGCATGGCGGGCGCTATTTAAAAAAAATTCTTTGTTATTCACCTCAGGAAAAGCTCAACCACATGTAGTAACTACACAGTAAACATGTGATTTTGCTGCAGACTAGCATCTGCCTGCAGAAGATTTTTTTCATCACTATGTTCAGGTATTCATTATGCAAACTTGGGGGTAGGTCACTGAGGGGATCAGTGACCTGTCAAGAGTCTACATTATGAATACCTAATCAGAGCACCACATGAAGACCCCCCTAGGCCTGCCCCGGGGCTCGAGCATATCAGTAATAAAAAAATGAAAATAAAGATTCAAAAACAACCACAAGACGGATTTAATTAAGCAAAGTATAATTTTAATCAGTATAATGGTGCAGACTAAACTCTTCCTTAGATATGTATATCAACAGGTCAATCAACACTATCTCAAAAAGTTATCAGAAAAATACACTTTGCCCTAAGCTACTTCCACCAGATAGATCCTTGGAGATTATGCATTACAAATGTAAAATATTACACCTTCTCCCTTCCCCATAATTGTTATGACAGATTAGACAATTTTTTTTATTCCAAATAACTCACTACCGTTGATCAAAGCCACCTTCATAGACCCTGACCATGCACCGATCATCATAAAACTTACCATTACATCATTTCCACTTACGTCTACAATTTAGAGACTAAACAAAACTCCATTAGACAATGGATAAAATATTTCTAAACTAATTCCACTGAACTATACTTGAAATATACTTAAAAAAAACCTCAAAATCATGCTTTCCAATCCCAATAATCTGGGATACCCACAAATCATTAATAAGCGGGGAGCTTATTGCTCTAAACTCCCAATTGAAACAAAATAAAGATAAGGAAGTTACATCTATCCTACACTAAATACATTCTTTAGAAACCATACGTAAAAAATCATTAGCTAAAAAGGTACAAAACGACCTTTGCAGTCTGAGGAATAAACTAAAAGACATTCTAAAAACATTAGCACAGACAAAACAATCTTTTATTAGGAAATCTTGGTTGGCAATAATAGGGTAACAGACTCAACAGAACACATTGCAAACGCATTTAAACTTTTCTATGAAAAACAATATAATTTAGGAGCTCCAAACACAATAAAAATCCAAGAGGGATGTCTCCAGGTTTTCATGGAAAGAGCCCCAGTGGGTCTCATTAACACATAGCATGATTCATGATTAGTGTTTAGCATTCCGATACCGCAAGTATCGGGTATCGGCCGATACTTGCGGTATCGGAATTCCGATACCGAGATCCGATACTTTTGTGGTATCGGGTATCGGTATCGGATCAATAGGGATGTGTAAAATAAAGAATTAAAATAAAAAATATTGATATGCTCACCTCTCCGGCGGCCACTGGACATCATGCTGGTAACCGGCCGGCTTCTTTGTTTAAAATGAGCGCCTTCAGGACCTGTGAATGACGTCGCGGCTTCTGATTGGTCGCGTGCCGCCCATGTGACCGGCACGCGACCAATCAGAAGCCGCGACATCATTCTCATTCACAAAACTCCTAATTCTAGGAATTAAGGACCTGCGAATGACGTCGCGGCTTCTGATTGGTCGCGTGCCGGTCATATGGGCGGCACGCGACCAATCAGAAGCCGTGACGTCATTCGCAGGTCCTGAAGGCGCTCACTTTAAACAAAGGAGCCGGCCGGTTACCAGCGTGAAGTCCAGGGGCCGCCGGAGAGGTGAGCATATCAATATTTTTTATTTTAATTCTTTATTTTACACATCCCTATGGATCCCAGGGCCTGAAGGAGAGTTTCCTCTCCTTCAGACCCTGGGAACCATGAGAATACCTTCCGATACTTGATGTCCCATTGACTTGTATTGGTATCGGATATCGGTATCGGCGATATCCGATATTTTTCGGGTATCGGCCGATACTATCCGATACCGATACTTTCAAGTATCGGACAGTATCGCTCAACACTATTCATGATGCAAATATATGGCAGAGAAATATAGGTATAGTACAATGCCAAAGATTTCACTTACTACTTACATTACATTAGGGATATTTATAGTAAATTCTACGAGGGGCATTCATTAAAGGGAACCTGTCACCCCCAAAATCGATGGTGAGCTAAGCCCAACAGCATCAGGGGCTTATCTACAGCATTCTGCAATGCTGTAGATAAGCCCCCGATGTATCCTAAAAGATGAGAAAAATAGGTTATGTTATACTCACCCAGGCGTGGTCCCCGCTGTGGTCCGGTCCGATGGGTGTCGTGGTCTGGTCCGGCGCCTCCCATCTTCATCAGATGATGTTCTCTTCTTGTCTTCACGCCGCAGCTCCGGCGCAGGCGTACTTTGTCTGCCCTTTCCCGGCGCCTGTGCACTGCAGTACTTTGCTCTGCCCTCCATAGGGCAGACAAAGTACGCCTGAGCCGGAGCTGCGGCGTGAAGACAAGAAGAGGACGTGATCGTAAGAAGATGGGAGGCGCCGGACCGCGACGCCCATCGGGTCAGACCGCCCGCCCAGGTGAGTATAATCAAACCTCTTTTTCTTATCTTTCAGGTTACATCGAGGGCATATCTACAGCATTACAGAATGCTGTAGATAAGCCCCTGATGCCGGTGGGCTTAGCTCACCTTCCATTTTGGGGGTGACAGGTTCCCTTTAAAGATTTCCCCTGACCCACTTATATCATTACACATGTGCAGTTTCAGTATCCTGTGATAAATAGAAGTCTCTATAGGTTACATGCCAATTTGCAACTCAGAACTGATAACGGTCTTGATTTTACAGGTGCTGAAGTGGTGTGAGGTTTGATAATGGACCCAGTGGAATACACAGCAATCTTCAAGTTCCTTTACTTGAAGCACACCAAAGGAGATGTTCGATGAAATGAAAGAGGTTTATGGTGATGGTTCCTGTTGTGAATTCTGCTCTTGGGTTCCCTCCGGTGGTTGTAGGTGGGAATGCAGTTGTCTCTGAGTTGCAGTCCTGGCCAAGTGTATCTACTGATTGCAGTTCTGACTGGGATATTTAGGTGTGCAGGATTCACTAGTCCTTGCCAGTTGTCAATGTTTCTTCTGAAGTGTTGGATAACTTTCTAGCTTCTCCTGCTCAGCTGTCATTTCAGCAAAGATAAGTGTCTGGTTTTTGTTTCTGTGGCACACATGCAGTGTGCTTATATTCTGTGCTATTAATTTGTTTTTCCCTTGTCCAGCTTAGACTGTGTCAGTGTTTTCTCAGTCTTGTTGGATTCTCTGGAGATGCGGATATACGCTCCACATCTTTAGTTAGATGGTGGAGTTTTTGTATTTTCTGCTGTGGATATTTTGGAAGGATTTTTAATACTGACCGCTTAGTATCCTGTCCTGTCCTTTCCTATTTAGCCTGTTGTGCCTCATTTGCTAAATCCTGTTTCCTGCCTACGTGTGTCTTTTCCTCTACTACTCACAGTCAATATTTGTGGGGGGCTGCCTATCCTTTGGGGTTCTGCTCTGAGACAAGGTAGAAATTCCTATTTCCATCTATAGGGGTATTTAGTCCTCCGGCTGTGTCGAGGTGTCTAGGTTTTGTTAGGCACACCCCACGGCTACTTCTAGTTGCGGTGATAAGATCAGGGTTTGTGGTCAATATAGTTACCACCTACTCCAGTGTAAGTTTTCATGCTGCTCCAAGGTCACCTGATCATAACAGGTTCCCCATTATATGATGTAGTCAAGAACTGACATCATCAATTCAAATGTGGTCGGACTTCGGTGCAAACAGCTCCAATTCCAGGGCAACCCCACTCTACTATTGATGAACACACCTTTCCAGCAAGTGGAGGTCACCATTTTGGAAAATCGCCATATATCCATTCGCCACCTAGCTCAAATTTTGTCAAGATTGGTGTGGGGTTCGTGGAAAAAATCATCCAAGATACGAGATCTGAAACAACGGATACTGGAAACCTGTGTGTTGCTATCAGTGTGTCAAGAGTGGGAGAAGAGTGTTGCATTGACAATCCAACACAATGGGCAGCACTTTGAACAGATTTTATAAGTGGTCATAAACTTGTAAATAACTCAAGAAAGAATAATGCTACATTAAAACCAAGCACACCATTGTTTTTCTTGTGAAATTCTCAATAAGTTTGATGTGTCACATGACCGTCTTCACATTATAATCCCTTCATGACCTTGGGAATTTCCGTTTTTTGCTCCCCTCCTTCCCAGGGCCATAACTTTTTTTTTTTTTGTCAATATGGCCATATGAGGGTTTCTTTTTTGCGGGACGAGTTGTACTTTTGAATGACATAATTGGTTTTACCATGTCGTGTACTAGAAAATGGGAAAAAAATTCCAAGTGCGGTGAAATTACAAAAAAAATGAAATCCCATGCGTGTTTTTTGTTTGGCTTTTTTGCTAGGTTCACTAAATGCTAAAACTGACCAACCATTATGATTCTCCAGGTCACTATGAGTTCATAGACAAGTTCAAACATGTCTAGGTTATTTTTTATCTAAGTGGTGAAAAAAAATTCCAAACTTTGGTTAAAAAAAAATTGCGCCATTTTCCGATACCTGTAGCGTATCCATTTTTCATGATCTGGGGTCGAGTGAGGGCTTATTTTTTGCGCACTGAGCTTACGTTTTTAGTGATACCATTTTGGTGCAGATAGGTTCTTTTGATCGCCCGTTATTGCATTTTAATGCAATGTCACGGCGACCAAAAAAAACATAATTCGGGTGTTTCAAATTTTTTTCTCGCTACGCCGTTTAGCGATCAGGTTACTCCTTTTCTTTTATTGATAGAATATGAATCTGATATTGATAGTATCTGAATGCGGCGATACCAAATATGTGTATATTGAATTTTATTGTTTTATTTTGAATGGGGCGAAAAGGGGGGGTGATTTAAACTGTTATATTTTTTTATTTATTTCACTTTTTTTTAAACATTTTTTTTTACTTTTGCCATTCTTCAATAGCCTTCATGGGAGGTTAGAAGCTGGCACAACTCGATAGGCTCTGCTACATAGAGGCGAAGCATAGATCACCTCCATGTAGTGGAATTACAGGCTTGCTATGAACGCCAACCACAGGGTGGCACTCACAGCAAGCCGGTATCAACAACCATAGAGGTCTCAAGGAGACCTCTGGTTATTATAGTGACGCATTGCTGACCCTCGATCATGTGACGGGGGTCGGCGATGAGCGCATTTCCGGCCGGATGGCCGGAAGCGGTAGTTAAATGCCGCTGTCAGAGTTTGACAGCGACATTTAAGTAGTTAATAGCGGCGGATGGATCGTGATTCCACTCGCCGCTATTGCAAGCATATGTCAGCTGTTCAAAACAGCTGACATGTCGCGGCTTTCACGTGGGCTCACCGCCGGAGCCCACATCAAAGCAGGGGATCTGACCTCAGACATACTATCCTGTATAGGTCAGAAAGGGATTAAAAAATAAAGTTGGATCCAAAATGGCCGACTTCAAAATGGCCGCCATGGTCACCACCCATCTTGAAAAGTTTTCTCCCTCCCATATACTAATGTGCCACAAACTGGAAGTTGATATCACCAACCATTCCCATTTTATTTAGGTGTATCCATATAAATGGCCCACCCTGTATATACACATCATGACGATCCTGTGCACGCGTGATTGCCGCGTGGTGTAAGTTGATTCTGACAGCTGATAACCAGCACTCACTGCTAGGAGCAGTGCCTGCACCACTCTGGGCAGTTTAACCTACTAAGTGCTGCAACCGATGATGTGTTTTGCAAACAACAAGCCATGGATAACAAAGGAATTGAAGCATTTGCTCAACAGGAAAAAAAAGGCATTTAAACTGGGTGACAAAGAGGAAATTAAAATGATACAGCATGAATTGAAGCATAAAATAAAGGAGGCCCAGGAAGCCTTCAGAATTAAACTTGAAAAGAAACTGTCCCACAATAATACCAGGGAGGTTTGGTCAGGAATGAAATTACTGACTGGGCTTAAGGTGAGGCCTGAAAATGATCGAGGAACAATGGACAAGGCTAATGAGATGAACGAGTATTTCAACAGGTTTAGTACATGTGTACTGCCAACTGATAGTGGATGGGAATTGGGTGCAAATTCTGCAACATCGATATTGGAGGATGAGCAGACTAATTTTAGAGTATCCGAAAATGATGTGAGGAGGCAGTTTAAGTCACTTAACATTGGTAAAGCAGCAGGACCAGATGGTCTCAGCTCACGTGTTCTCAAAGTGTGTGCAGACCAGCTGTGTACTGTCTTTACACGCCTATTTAATGGAAGCATACAAACACAGAGGGTACCAGTGTTATGGAAAACTTCCTGTCTGGTGCCGGTACCCAAGACTTCTTCTCCTGCAACCCTAAATGACTATCGTCCTGTAGCCTTAACATCTCACGCTATGAAGGCCTTGGAAAGATTAGTGCTTGCTCACTTCAGACCAAGGGTCAATGCTTTTATCGATCCCCTTCAGTTTGCTTACCGACATAGATTGGGGGTGGATGATGCTATTCTTTCTGTGTTACATAGTGTACACTCATTTCTGGAGACTGACGGAACCACGGTGCGAGCGATGTTCTTTGATTTCTCGAGTGTATTTAACTCCCTGCAGCCACTTTTACTACACAAAAAGATGACTGATATGAAGGTTGAGGAGGGGATGAGAAATTGGATAACTGACTACCTATCAGATCGGCCACAGTTTGTACAAATGGGAGCAGTGGTGTCAAGCAGATTACTGAGCAGTGTAGGTGCCCCCCAGGGAACGGTGCTTGCGCCCTTTCTATTCACACTGTATACTTCAGACTTTCAGTATAAATCTGAACTTTGCCACCTTCAAAAATTTTAGGATGACTCCGTGGTTGTGGGATGCATTAGGGGAGATCAGGGGGATGAGGAATATAGAAGGGTGGTGTCGAATTTCGTGGATTGGTGCAATGGTAACTATCTACAACTAAATGTTAAGAAAACCAAGGAGTTGGTGGCCAACTATAGCAGGATTAAGTTGGAATGCTTAACGATCACTATTGCTGGTCAGGAGGTAGAGCAGGTGGAGAGTTACAAATATTTGGGGGTCCATTTGGATAGCAAACTGGACTGGAGATGCCACTCAGAGTTTGTCTACAAGAAGGGGATGAGCAGATTGTATTTCCTAAGGAAACTGAGGTCTTTTAATGTGTGTAGCAAAATGTTAGAAATGTTCTACCAGTCTGTAGTGGCAAGTGCCATCTTTTTTGCAATCACGTGCTGGGGTAGTAGTGTGCGGGCCTCTGATGCTAATAAGCTGAATAAGATTATTAAGAAGGCAAGTTCTGCTGTGGGCTGCAATCTGGACTCTTTTGGGGAGGTAGTGGAGAAAAGAACTCTGAGAAAGTGTATGGCAATTATGAACAATAATGCACATCCACTATATGAGCTATTCATGAGACAGAAGAGCACCTTCAGTAACCGGCTAATACTTCTGAGGTGTAAGAAGGAAAAATATAGGAAATCGTTTGTGCCAACTGCCACGGGAATGTACAACAATAACATTAGGGTTAAACCACCAAGGTGAATGTCTACTTATTTCTCTACATTTCAGTTCACTCGTTGTGTATGTCCTATTCTAATGTATAATGTATAATGTTCTTCTGTCAACTCCACTGTCATGTCAACTATGTAATTCTTTTATGATTTTTATGATTTGATTTAAGTTGTGCTGCTGTGATACCATAATTTCCCACGGGATCAATAAAGTGTATCGTATCGTATCGTATCGATGTCGATCGCAGCATTTAGAGAAGGCAGGCAGAGGGAAGGAGCTCCCTCTGCCCTACGATCGGCGCCCCAGCAATGACGTCACGGGGACACAATCATTGCCATGGGGACTCATTGTCGATATGACAACATCCAGGTCACCAGAGCTAGCAAACTTGTGACACCATGCTCAGAGCATGGTGTATCAAATTTTTGTGTCAGTGCAGGGCTGACAGTATTTAAAGCATAGCAGTGGAATAAAGTGGCAAGTGGAATAAGATGCAATCAAAAAGACAAAAATGAAAATGTCATTAATGTTATAGCTCTCAGAATAAGTCAATGCAAAAATAATTATTTTTTCTATAAAAAATGTTTTTATGATGTAAAAGTGCCAAAACATAAAAAAACTATATATGTGGAATTGCTGCAATCAAACTGACCCGAATAATAAAGCTACTATATCAGTTTGCCAAACACGGAACGGCATAAAAAACAATCCTGAATTGCTGTATTTTGTTCATTCTGCCTCCCAAAAATCAGAAAAGAAAGCGATAAAAAAAGTAATGTGACCAAAACCGGTACTAATAAAAATGTCAACTCATCCAGCAAAAAACAGCCCTCACATGACTCTGTTGGCTGAAATATGGAAAAATTATAGGTATCAAAATATGGCGATGCGTTTTTGCAATAACAAGTGTCCTTTAGTGGGTGACAGCAACCAAGCATGAGAAATTGCACTATAAATGTTATGGTGCAATTTCTCCTATTACCCTTGTGAAAATGCAAAATTTGAAGTTAAAAACATTTTTGTAACTGCTTTCCTTCCTAGCCCTGCCATGCACCCTTGAATGTGGTTTTAAGCACTTTGAGGGGTGCAGTTTTTAGAATGGTGTCACATTTGGCTATTTCCTGTCATATAGACCCTTCAAAGTCACTTCAAAGGTGATGAAGTCCCAAAAAATGGTTTTGTAAATTTTGTTGGAAAAATAAGAAATCAATGGTGAAATTTTAACTCTTATAACTTTCAAACAAAAAAAAAAATTATGTTTCAAAAATTGTGCTGATGCTCAGTAGACATGTGGGACATTTTTTAATTATTAACTATTTTGTGTGACACAATTCTCTGGTTTAAGGGTATAACAACATTTAGAAAATTGCTAAATTTTCTAAATTTTTGCCAAATTTCCTTTTTTTTTAAATATCATAAATGCAAGTCATATTGAGCAAAATTTACTACTATCATGAAGTACAATATGTCATGAAAAAAAAAACAATCTTGGAATCAGTGGGACCTGTTGAAGCGTTCCAGAGTTATTACCTTATAAAGTAACACTGATCAGAATTGTAATATTTGGCCTGGTCATGAAGGTGAAACAGGCTCAGGGTGAAGGGGTTAATCAACATTATTACATCGCTCCTAAAAACGTATGATATACCATATCTATTTTGACTGGGTAGAACAATTAAGTCATACAAACTCCCAAAAATACTATTTACAATGAATGTTTCCCATAAATCTCCCTAGAACATTTTTCAATACCATTAGGCAGATTATCTCTCTTTATTTATGGAAATACAAAAAGTTACATTGTCTCATAAACTACTAACCTACCCTAAATCATAGGTGGTCTAGGTCTCAGACACATACTCATATTACAAAGAAATTCATATTGGCAGATGGCTTAAATTAGTCCACTCTCAAAAATCTCTCAAAAATAAAATAAGAAAAACAACCTAGAACTCCTTCTACGAAGCAGGAACGCAAGTCAAATACATTTGGATTGACAAGCATCCTCCAGCTGACAACAAACTAGATGATATCACCATGACAATCTGAAAAATTAAAAGAGATCTAATTAAAACTATATCAACGTCTAAGACGCCTCCAGCTTTAGCCCCAGTCAGTGACAAATCTTATTTCTTGGGCCTCACCTACATAGATATTTACGATCTATGGACTTACTGGCCCACATATACCATATTTCTGTATCTATCCAATAAAATTCCCATGACAAATTCATTGCCAAAAAAAAATCCAGTCAACTTCCTACAACAGTTACACGTCACTCACATTCTTAAACAATTCAAAGAAAATTTTCCATCCATTTGTTATTGGTCATGGCTTGATTTACTGACTATATTCCCTTTCCTTCTCCCTAGAATGTTATAAAAAATATATACAGTTAGGTCCATATATATTTGGACAGAGACAACATCTTTCTAATTTTGGTTATAGATATTACCACAATGAATTTTAGACAAAACAATTCAGATACAGTTGAAGTTCAGTCTTTCAGCTTTCATTTGAGGGTATCCACATTAAAATTGGATGAAGGGTTTAGGAGTTTCAGCTCCTTAACATGTGCCACCCTGTTTTTAAAGGGACCAAAAGTAATTGGACAGATTCAATAATTTTAACTAAAATTTTCATTTTTAGTACTTGGTTGAAAACCCTTTTGTTGGCAATGACTGCCTGAAGTCTTGAACTCATGGACATCACCAGACGCTGTGTTTCCTCCTTTTTGATGCTCTGCCAGGCCTTCACTACTGTGGTTTTCAGTTGCTGTTTGTTTGTGGGCCTTTCTGTCTGAAGTTTAGTCTTTAACAAGTGAAATGCATGCTCAATTGGGTTGAGATCAGGTGACTGACTTGGCCATTCAAGAATATTCCACTTCTTTGCTTTAACAAACTCCTGGGTTGCTTTGGCTTTATGTTTTGGGTCATTTTCCATCTGTAGTATGAAATGACGACCAATCCGTTTTGCTGCATTTGGCTGGATCTGAGCACGCAGTATGTCTCTGAATACCTCAGAATTCATTCGGCTGCTTCTGTCCTGTGTCACATCATCAATAATCACTAGTGACCCAGTGCCACTGGCAGCCATGCATGCCCAAGCCATCACACTGCCTCAGCCATGTTTTACAGATGAAGTGGTATGCTTTGGATCAAGAGCTGTACCACGCCTTCACCATACTTTTCTCTTTCCATCATTCTGATAGAGGTTGATCTTGGTTTCATCTGTCCAAAGAATGTTCATCCAGAACTGTGCTGGCATTTTTAGATGTTTTTTTAGCAAAGTCCAGTCTAGCCTTTCTATTCTTGATGCTTATGAGTGGCTTGCACCATGCAGTGAACCCTCTGTATTTACTTTCATGCAGTCTTCTCTTTATGGTAGATTTGGATATTGATACACCTACCTCCTGGAGAGTGTTGGTCACTTGGTTGGCTGTTGTGAAGGGGTTTCTCTTCACTATGGAGATCATTCTGCGATCATCCACCACTGTTGTCTTCCGTGGGCGCCCAGGTCTTTTTGCATTAATGAGTTCACCAGTGCTTTCTTTCTTTCTCAGGATGTACCAAACTGTAGATTTTGCCACTCCTAATATTGTAGCAATTTCTCGGATGTTTTTTTTTCTGTTTTTGCAGCTTAAGGATGGCTTGTTTCACCTGTATGGAGAGCTCCTTTGACCGCATGTTTACTTCACAGCAAAACCTTCCAAATGCAAGAACCACACCTCAAATCAACTCCAGGCCTTTTATCTGCTTAATTGAGAATGACATAACGAAGGGATTGCCCACACCTGTCTATGAAATAGCCTTGGAGTCAATTGTCCAATTACTTATGGTCCCTTTAAAAACAGGGTGGCACATGTTAAGGAGCTGAAAATCCTAAACCCTTCATCCAATTTTAATGTGGATACCCTCAAATGAAAGCCGAGAGTCTGAACTTCAACTGCATCTGAATTGTTTTGTTTAAAATTCATTGTGGTAATGTCTGTAACCGAAATTAGAAAAATGTTGTCTTTGTCCAAATATATATGGACCTAACTGTAACTACCTGATTTCACCTGCAATAATATATAAACCATCCTACTTGTTATCCTGGGAAAAAGAATTAGGCATTGCCCTAAAGGATACTGAAGTGAAAAGTATCCTCTTAAAGTCACACGGCTTCTCTAGGTGCACGCTCTTGCAAGAACATTCCTATAAAATCTTATCTTGATGGTATTGAACCCCAGAATTTCTGGATCAACTGGGTCTTTCTAAGACAAATTTGTGTTGGATATGACACATATCTTTTGGACCTGCTCTATCATACAGAACTTTTGGATGGATATAAATAAGATACTACATAGTTTGGGATTAATAGAAGGAAGTTTAAAACCAGAAGAAACTACTATCATGTCCCACTAAAAATTTTAAAAAAAGAAGACATGAGTTAGCTTTAAAGAGGTTGTCCACTACAATGTCTTGTGGGCAAATCAATGTAAACCTTGGAAATAAGGCTTTGTTCAAATACTTTACATTTCCAAATGTGCCTACAAGCGGCGCTATCGCTGTCCGCTCATAACCATCACATGACCCCCAGCTGCAGCTGCCTCTGATTTCCAGTGATGTCACGTCAACTTCCAGAATTGGAAGCTGACCCAGCATCACCGAGGTGGAACCCAGTCTCCCTGAGTGACTGGACTATGGGTGGAGCTTCACCACACGTCACAGCGTGTTCTTTACTTGATTCCATAAGCATTTTTAATTTATCCTTGTGATTGTTATCATAAAAATCATTAAATAAAGAATATTAAAAAATATGTATCAGCATGCTCCAATTTCACTCCAAAATCTGATGCGTGTGAAAAAAGGGACCATCTGTATGACATCCAATTTTTGTGGATACATTACAATTCTGTAGCATAGGAAACTCTAAATGGTAAATTTGTACGGTAAAATAGACTGTAATAGACTGTAAAAAAAAAGATAATGCATTATTTATACTGCGCAAAAAATTGTGTGAAATAAATAGCAAATTTTCTATTTTTTCTATTTCTCCCTACTGGTAAAAAAACATCCTACAAGCTAATCACTTAATTATATGTACATGAAAATGGTGCCAACAAGTCACATAAATCTGCAAGCTAATTTAGGCTTCCATAAAGCTACAGCAACAAATATTCAAAAGCTATAATTCTTGGAATTTTTCATACAGTTTACTTTTTTGTGCCAAAGTACTAAAACAAGAACAATATTAATATTTGCTATTGCGATGTAAACTTTTTAAATCTAGTCAGTGTCAATTCAGGTGATAATATCTCCGGAATGCTTCAAGGTATCCCAGTGGTTGATACCTTTTAATGGCTAACTGAAAAGATGGTAACAAATTGCAAGCTTTCGAGACTACTCAGGTCTCTTCATCAGGTATAGACTAAAAGAAATTCTGGAGAATCACATATTTATGCACAACATATCACAGAAAAAAAAAAAAAAAAAAAAACATGGATAAGGAATGTTTTATTGTCCTCTGATTGGGGTCTGGTTCTGTTGTGATGACCTCACATGGTCTGAGGGGCAAATTCCTTAGTTCCTTAGTTGATGAAAAAAGACATAAGTCCATGCGACACATTCATTTCTGCACTAAGACTGTCAAAGGTCATCATCAGTTCATATTCTTCTGTCTCTTTGGGATTTGAAGTTACCTTTTAAAACAAGTAATTTCATGTTCATAATGTTATGATTGGGGAGACAAAAATGTATTGCCACAGGTAAGCTCATCAAGAGAATGCCAAGAGTGTGCAAAGCAGTCATCAAAGCAAAAGTGGCTACTTTAAAGAACCTAGAATATTAGACATATTTTCAGTTGTTTCACACTTTTTTGTTAAGTATATATTTCCACATGTGTTAATTCATAGTTTTGATGCCTGAATGTACAATTTTCATAGTCATGAAAATACAGAAAAATCTTTAAATGAGGTGTGTCCAAACTTTTGGTCTGTACTGTACTTTAAAACACTTTATATAATTGCAAAATGAGATATAAATGTATCTTACCATAGAGGGCTGGATGATAAAAATACAGTAGGTCAGTGAGAAAAACACTGCATGTAACCATAGTACACATTTTGTGGGACCAAACCTGCAAGTAAGGAAAAAAGCAGTTATTTAAATTTTCATATTTAACTGCTTAGGCTGTGTGCACACGTTCAGGATTTTTTGTGGTTTTTTTTTGCTTTTTTTAGCTATAAAAACGCGATAAAAACACTTTAAAAAACGCATACATATGCATCCCATCATTTATAATGCATTCCGCAATTTTTGTGCCTATCGCGGTAAAAAATGCAGCATGTTCATTAATTTTGAGGATTTTTCGCGTTTTTACCGCTATTTAATTGCATTGGGAAAGCTCTGGAAAAAAACAGGAAAAAAAGCGGTAAAAACACACAAAAAACGCATGCGGATTTTCCTGCAGAAAAAAATCTGGTTTTGTTCAGGAAAATTCTGCAGAAAATCCTGACGCGTGCACATAGCCTTAATGGACGGAGCAAATTTGAGCCTTAATGACCAAACCCCCATTTTTTTTTTAATCTAAAATGTCACTTTATGAGGTAGTAACTCTGGAATACCCCAGTGATTCTCAGATTGTTTTTTTTGTGACTTATTGAACCTCATGTTATTGGTAAATTTATGTAGGTCGAATGGCAAAACACAAAACAAACTTTGAATTTGTAAACCTTAAAATCAGATAATAATATCGCACATACTAATTAATAAGCAATATCTCTCATATGTGTACTACAAATCAGCGTAATTTTTCAAATGTCCTTTTCATTTTCATTTTTTTAAGTAAATTTACAAATTTTATGTTATTAAAGACCTAATTATGTTTGAAGTGAATTTGAGGGGCCAGTGTATTGGAAAAGCCCTTAAAAGTGATAGCCTCTGAAAAACTGCACCCCTCAAAATATTAAAAACTGTTGTCAGAAAATGTGTTAACCCTTTAGGTTTTTCACAGGAATTCATGTAAAATGTAACAAAGAAAATATTTTTCTACTAAAATATTAATTTAGCCTCTATTTTGTCATTTTCATGGGAGGTAACAGGAGAAAAAGGATCCTACCATTTGTTACGGTTCTCCTAAAGGTGGATAATATCCCATAAGAGATCAAAAACTGCTGTTTGGGCACACAGCAGTACTCGGAAGTGAAGAGATGCTATGCAGTTTTTATTGTGCAAATTTGGCTGAAATAGATTACAGATGCCATATTGCATTTGCAGAGCCCCTGAGGTTCCAAAACTGCAGAAACCCCCAACCAGTTCCCCTCATTTTGAAAACTAGACCTCTCAAAGAATTCCTCTATGTAGTGTGCATTTTAAGAATTAAAATATAAAAACAAAAAGTTACATTTTTTTCCAGTAAAATGTCCTTTTAGTCCTATATTTCATCATTTTCACAAGAGGTAATAGGAGAAAACTGAAAATTTTTAAACATTTCCCCCGAACGAGCTGATATACCATATGTGGTCAAAAACGAATGTTTGGGCACATGGCAGGGCTCAGGGGGTAAGCAATGCTGTCTGATTAGTGGAGCGCAAATTTGACTGCTGAAGATGGTATATGATATGTCGTAATTGCAGAGTGAATGAGGTACAAAAATAGTAGAAAATAGACCACATAATGAATTCATTTAGGAGTGTAGTGAGCATTTTGTACTCACAGATGTTTCACAGAATTTTATAACATTGGGAAAAGAAAACAAAAAAAAATGTTTTTCTCCAGTAACATTTTTTTTTAGCCCTGAATCTACCACTTTACAGGAGGAAACACAAGAAAATAAACCCCTAAATGTATTATGCAATTCTTACCAACCACAGGGTCATACCCCATATGTGATAAAAAAAAGAATGCTTGGGTGCATGACAGGATTTTTAAAGAAAACAAAACAAAACGCTATTTAATTATTGAGTTACAAATTTGGCTGGAAAAGATTGGGTACACCATATCACATTTATCCCCTTTCTGACATTAGATGTACTATCCCGTCGAGGTGGTATGGGCCCGTATGACCACCGATGGGATAGTACGTCTAACGCGATCAGCATCGCTCACGGGGGGAGTTTGGCCGATCGCGGCCGGGTGTTAGCTGATTATCACAGCTGACATCTGGCACATTAACCCCCGGAATACTGCGATCAAACATGATCGCAGCGTTACGGTGGCATAGGGCAGCATCGCGCAGGGAGGGGGCTCCCTGCGTGCTTCTTTGAGACCCTCGGAGCAACGGGATGTGATTTTTATTGTAGATACATTTCAACTGTGAGAGACAGAACCTAAAAATAAAAAACAGAAAATCACATTGCATGATTTTTTTATAATTAAATTGCAATAAACAAAAAACACCGCTCTAAAAAGCTGTGTTTATGTGAGATGGTCTACCCACCTGAACAAGTGCTCAGTAAGATGCCATTATTTGTATACAGCTGATGCCAGCTGCTAGTGGGTGGACACTGAATAAGCCATTAGGGCCATTAGTTACACAAATCACTGCCCTAAATGCACAGAGAATTCAGCCTGCAGGCCTTAGGCAATAACACTAAATAATAGGTTTTGTTTTGAATGCACACTAATGAGGTTCACATACCTTAGGGTTCACAATGAGTCTGGTAGGTGTAAGCAGGGATGCCACCGGCCGGGACGTCCTTGGCTCTGCGCAGATGTGCGAGTCCTGCCTGCTTATTGCATAGATCCTCAGTAGGTATACACTCAGCAGATCTCTCACTCAGCCCTGCACTGACTTGCAGCAGGGCACTAATCATCTGGGAAGCACTGGCAGATATCTGCACATCAATCAAACTTTCAACTACCAGACTCATTGTGAACCCTAAGGGTACCAGATACATATGGTGAGGGGGCACCACGGGCAATAAATACTAAACTGGGATCCAACCCTGACCTAAGTACACAAGCATATAAAAAAGAAAGAAAAAGCAAAGGCCATAAAAGGGGATCACCAGACAGCAAGGAAATGTGCAAAACACAGCTTTTATTATGGTATAACACAGGACAAAAAAACATTTAAAAACATCTAAAAACCATAGAAAAACAGTAGCCTGAAATAAGGCATGTGCCTGTATACAGATACAGGGGGAACAAAAGGGTACAGAAGGGTATAGAGATTCCTCAGACTCCTATATGGACAGCATATAAGCTAATAAATATATCACATATAGAAACACAAATAAATCAGATGAATAACATATAGAACATAGGAGACATGAGGTAAATAGATATACATAGTAGAAACCTCTCTGGAAAATGCCGGTTGTAAAGCCTGAACTGCTAGGAACCAAAAATATGGTGTCACAAATCCTAGCATACAGATATAATGAGGCACGTGTCTAAATACCCTCAATCCTTAAACAAATGCAGCATACCACATGGACCAGAATACACATACTTTCCTAAGTGGTATATGAGAAGGCAAGCTCTAAGTTCTTAATCCTGGAAAATACCAAGACAAGCACATAATGTGGTGCTCATAAAAAAACAAAGTACCTAAGCACCCCATATGCATACCAACGTTCCCCCAAAGTATAGCGGGCATAATAGCCCAATGTGAATAACAGGCACAAGGACAAGCGAGTACCCTACGCGTGTCGCCACAGCGGTGGCTTCATCAGGGGTATGAAGCCACCGCTGTGGCGACACGCGTAGGGCGTTTTCCAGGATTAAGAACTTAGAGCTTGCCTTGTCATATACCACTTAGGAAAGTATGTGTATTCTGGTCCATGTGGTATGCTGCATTTGTTTAAGGATTGAGGGTATTTAGACACGTGCCTCATTATATCTGTATGCTAGGATTTGTGACACCATATTTTTGGTTCCTAGCAGTTCAGGCTTTACAATCGGCATTTTCCAGAGAGGTTTCTACTATGTATATCTATTTACCTCATGTCTCCTATGTTCTATATGTTATTCATCTGATTTATTTGTGTTTCTATATGTGATATATTTATTAGCTTATATGCTGTCCATATAGGAGTCTGAGGAATCTCTATACCCTTCTGTACCCTTTTGTTCCCCCTGTATCTGTATACAGGCACATGCCTAATTTCAGGCTACTGTTTTTCTATGGTTTTTAGATGTTTTTAAATGTTTTTTTGTCCTGTGTTATACCATAATAAAAGCTGTGTTTTGCACATTTCCTTGCTGTCTGGTGATCCCCTTTTATGGCCTTTGCTTTTTCTTTCTTTTTTTTTTTTTTTTTTTATTGAACCCTAAGGGTACCGTCACACAGTGGCATTTTGATCGCTATGACGGCACGATTCGTGACGTTCCAGCGATATACTTACGATCTCGCTGTGTCTGACACGCAGCTACGATCAGGGACCCCGCTGAGAATCGTACGTCGTAGCACATCGTTTGAAACTTTCTTTCGTCATCAAGTGTCCCGCTGTGGTGGCATGATCACATCGTGCAACATAGGTGTGCACGATATTGTATACGATGTAATGGGTGGAGGAAATGGATACGTAGGAGCGCCCAAATCTCCACCTCCTGTGTGCTGATTGGGTGGTACAATACTGTGCGCTCATTCGACAGACGTAATACTATTGTTCCCGGCCGATAAAACCGGAGCTGTCGAGCGCTGTATTCTTTTCTCTCTGGAGCACGTGCTTGCAACAGAACTGCTTGAAACAGAACTAAATCCTTGGATTCCCTGGACTTTAAACTACACTTTTACCGCAATAGGTATGTACAACGCTACAGCGTAGCAGATGGTGCGCTTCAACGAGGAAACCTCCTGTTAACCTCCTGTTAACGCTGGAGCGTGGACGATTGTTCCTTATGGAGAGTAGGGTAGGCCAGATCGCCTCAGGTAGACAGCTGTAGCGTGGCCTATTTTATCCTTTTACAGATCGAGCTGTAGCACGGTGGACTGCCCTGTTTTAGCCGGTAGCACCATATATATTTAGATCAATGGTCAAAACATTTTTTTGAAAAGCATGTGTATTTATTGTACGTTTGTTTTTTTTTGTAGGAAGTATGCTCACTTCCGGTGAGAGGTCTGTCATTGGTGCTGCTCTGGTGTTTGAGGCAGCACGTCTCCTAGAGGAGAGACGTCCAAAACGAAAACGTCGCATGTGGACACGGCTGCAGAAAAGATCTACATTGTCACACATGGGTCTCATAAGAGAGTTACGTGATAATAATCCTCATGATTTCCGAAACTACCTTAGGATGTCAGAGGAATCCTTCAAGATTATACTTGCTGCTGTTACGCCACTCATACAAAGGCGGGATACGCCTACATCATTCCATCTGCCACGCCCTAGCCCACCATGACCCAAAATGGCGTACCACACACTTCACAACACCGGCGGCACAAAGCACTCATGCCGACCATACATCATTCCATCTGCCACGCCCTAGTCCACCATAATCTAAAATGGCGTACCACACGCTTCACCACAGCGGTGCCACAAAGCACTCATGCCGACCATACATCATTCCATCTGCCACGCCCTAGCCCACCATAACCCAAAATGGCGGACCACACGCTTCACCACAGCGGCGGCCCAAAACACTCATGCCGACCATACATCATTCCATCCACCACGCCCTAGCTCACCATAACCCACAACAGCGTACCATCAGATACGCTTCAGCGGGGCATGAAGTGCTCAGGCCGACCACACATCGTTCCATCCACCACGCCCTAGCTCACCATAACCCACAACAGCATACCATTCGAGAATAGTAAAACCAAAAACACTCAGTTTGAAAAAATGTTGCAGTAATCCGCAAGTGCTAGTAAAAGATGTAAAATACAGGGTATTTGGTTGATACGTTTTTTGCAAAAAATGTATACTAAGCTGCTCTACCAATCTTCACGGTATACCCTTATCAGAGCAGTCCTAACTAATGTATGCAATCCCTATCTGATGTATTTAAAAACCTGATCATCTGTATATAACCTGTGTGAACAGGGTTCAGAGAGGAAAAATCCATGTGTGCATACAGGGTAGAACAGCTTTTGTGCAGATAGCCCAAGAGGAGTGGTGGAACTCCCCAGTCTTGTAGACACAAGAGAACAATTATGGAAACAGGAACACATGGGCTACTTGCACAGTGAACAAGTCTGTATGATCATGTTCACACACCACCAAGAAACCTGAAGACACAAAAGAGAATAGTAAAACCAAAAACACTCAGTTTGAAAAAATGTTGCAGTAATCCGCAAGTGCTAGTAAAAGATGTAAAAAACAGGGTATTTGGTTGATACGTTTTTGGTTTTACTATTCTCTTTTGTGTCTTCAGGTTTCTTGGTGGTGTGTGAACATGATCATACAGACTTGTTCACTGTGCAAGTAGCCCATGTGTTCCTGTTTCCATAATTGTTCTCTTGTGTCTACAAGACTGGGGAGTTCCACCACTCCTCTTGGGCTATCTGCACAAAAGCTGTTCTACCCTGTATGCACACATGGATTTTTCCTCTCTGAACCCTGTTCACACAGGTTATATACAGATGATCAGGTTTTTAAATACATCAGATAGGGATTGCATACATTAGTTAGGACTGCTCTGATAAGGGTATACCGTGAAGATTGGTAGAGCAGCTTAGTATACATTTTTTGCAAAAAACGTATCAACCAAATACCCTGTTTTTTACATCTTTTACTAGCACTTGCGGATTACTGCAACATTTTTTCAAACTGAGTGTTTTTGGTTTTACTATTCTCTTTTGTGTCTTCAGGTTTCTTGGTGGTGTGTGAACATGATCATACAGACTTGTTCACTGTGCAAGTAGCCCATGTGTTCCTGTTTCCATAATTGTTCTCTTGTGTCTACAAGACTGGGGAGTTCCACCACTCCTCTTGGGCTATCTGCACAAAAGCTGTTCTACCCTGTATGCACACATGGATTTTTCCTCTCTGAACCCTGTTCACACAGGTTATATACAGATGATCAGGTTTTTAAATACATCAGATAGGGATTGCATACATTAGTTAGGACTGCTCTGATAAGGGTATACCGTGAAGATTGGTAGAGCAGCTTAGTATACATTTTTTGCAAAAAACGTATCAACCAAATACCCTGTTTTTTACATCTTTTACTAGCACTTGCGGATTACTGCAACATTTTTTCAAACTGAGTGTTTTTGGTTTTACTATTCTCTTTTGTGTCTTCAGGTTTCTTGGTGGTGTGTGAACATGATCATACAGACTTGTTCACTGTGCAAGTAGCCCATGTGTTCCTGTTTCCATAATTGTTCTCTTGTGTCTACAAGACTGGGGAGTTCCACCACTCCTCTTGGGCTATCTGCACAAAAGCTGTTCTACCCTGTATGCACACATGGATTTTTCCTCTCTGAACCCTGTTCACACAGGTTATATACAGATGATCAGGTTTTTAAATACATCAGATAGGGATTGCATACATTAGTTAGGACTGCTCTGATAAGGGTATACCGTGAAGATTGGTAGAGCAGCTTAGTATACATTTTTTGCAAAAAACGTATCAACCAAATACCCTGTTTTTTACATCTTTTACTAGCACTTGCGGATTACTGCAACATTTTTTCAAACTGAGTGTTTTTGGTTTTACTATTCTTTTTTGTGTCTTCAGGTTTCTTGGTGGGGTGTGAACATGATCATACAGACTTGTTCACTGTGCAAGTAGCCCATGTGTTCCTGTTTCCATAATTGTTCTCTTGTGTCTACAAGACTGGGGAGTTCCACCACTCCTCTTGGGCTATCTGCACAAAAGCTGTTCTACCCTGTATGCACACATGGATTTTTCCTCTCTGAACCCTGTTCACACAGGTTATATACAGATGATCAGGTTTTTAAATACATCAGATAGGGATTGCATACATTAGTTAGGACTGCTCTGATAAGGGTATACCGTGAAGATTGGTAGAGCAGCTTAGTATACATTTTTTGCAAAAAACGTATCAACCAAATACCCTGTTTTTTACATCTTTTACTAGCACTTGCGGATTACTGCAACATTTTTTCAAACTGAGTGTTTTTGGTTTTACTATTCTCTTTTGTGTCTTCAGGTTTCTTGGTGGTGTGTGAACATGATCATACAGACTTGTTCACTGTGCAAGTAGCCCATGTGTTCCTGTTTCCATAATTGTTCTCTTGTGTCTACAAGACTGGGGAGTTCCACCACTCCTCTTGGGCTATCTGCACAAAAGCTGTTCTACCCTGTATGCACACATGGATTTTTCCTCTCTGAACCCTGTTCACACAGGTTATATACAGATGATCAGGTTTTTAAATACATCAGATAGGGATTGCATACATTAGTTAGGACTGCTCTGATAAGGGTATACCGTGAAGATTGGTAGAGCAGCTTAGTATACATTTTTTGCAAAAAACGTATCAACCAAATACCCTGTTTTTTACATCTTTTACTAGCACTTGCGGATTACTGCAACATTTTTTCAAACTGAGTGTTTTTGGTTTTACTATTCTCTTTTGTGTCTTCAGGTTTCTTGGTGGTGTGTGAACATGATCATACAGACTTGTTCACTGTGCAAGTAGCCCATGTGTTCCTGTTTCCATAATTGTTCTCTTGTGTCTACAAGACTGGGGAGTTCCACCACTCCTCTTGGGCTATCTGCACAAAAGCTGTTCTACCCTGTATGCACACATGGATTTTTCCTCTCTGAACCCTGTTCACACAGGTTATATACAGATGATCAGGTTTTTAAATACATCAGATAGGGATTGCATACATTAGTTAGGACTGCTCTGATAAGGGTATACCGTGAAGATTGGTAGAGCAGCTTAGTATACATTTTTTGCAAAAAACGTATCAACCAAATACCCTGTTTTTTACATCTTTTACTAGCACTTGCGGATTACTGCAACATTTTTTCAAACTGAGTGTTTTTGGTTTTACTATTCTCTTTTGTGTCTTCAGGTTTCTTGGTGGTGTGTGAACATGATCATACAGACTTGTTCACTGTGCAAGTAGCCCATGTGTTCCTGTTAGCATATCATTCGATATGCTTCAGCGGCGGCACGAAGCGCTCAGGCCGACCATACATCGTTTCCATCCACCACGCCCAAGCGCTTTTACTTACTTCGAAGCAGCGGTGCAAATCGTGGAATAGTCTGGGAAATACAAAATCCGACGTCCAGGTCCACCAAGTGTCCAAGTACAAAGTGAAGGTTTATTTTGAAAGCTGAGGTGGTGTCGGGAACAATAGCGCCCAGGTGACAATTTTTCCAACCATTATGTGCACAGTAACAAATGGCCTATCAGAACACTACAGGTGTAGTTAGCTAGCAGCACAAACACGCCCTTGTTGAGCACAACACGCCCCTCATGAACAACGTCACGCACAGATTATGCAAAATGTGCTCTGAATTGTGAGGAGCACCCCCTGTGTGACATGGCCGTACGACGGTCCCATACGATTTCTACATCGCAAATACGTCATGAAATTATCGCTCCAGTGCCGTGCATTGCGAAGTGTGACCGCAGTCTACGACGCTGGAACGATAATCGAGCGACGCTGGAGCGACACGGGATCGTGCCGTCGTAGCGATCAAAATGCCACTGTGTGACGGTACCCTAAGGTATGTGAACCTAATTAGTGTGCATTCTAAACAAAACCCATTATTTAGTGTTATTGCTTAAGGCCTGCAGGCTGAATTCTCTGTGCATTTAGGGCAGTGATTTTTGTGACTAATGGCCCTAATGGCTTATTCAGTGTCCACCCACTAGCAACTGGCATCAGCTGTATACATATAATGGCATCTTACTGAGCACTTGTTCAGGTGGGTAGACCATCCCACCTAAACACAGTTTTTTAGTGCGGTATTTTTTGTTTATTGCAATTTAATTATTAAAAAATCATGCAATGTGATTTTCTGCTATTTATTTTTAGGTTCTGTCTTTCACAGTTGAAATGTACCTATGAAAAAAATTACAGACCTCTCTATTGTTTGTGGAAAACTTTCAAAATCGGCAGTGTATCAAATACTTAATTTCCTCACTGTATATTTGTTACCAGTTTTCCACATTTTTTTACCAGTCTTATCTGTAATTGTCAGTTCATGCTAAGCTAGTAAGAGAAGACTAGCTGTCATGATGTCTCCCATAGACAGTACACATGAGGTATTCATGCTCTTCATGCATAACATAACATACTGTACATGCAAATTGTATTTTCAAAGATGTTTAAAAATTTAAGAAATAGCAAATAATATATATCTTATTATCCAGACATAATGAAGTGTAAAAATACCTGAATCCAAATACTACAATTACGGCCATACAAATCAAGCTGAATGTAGCACTAATGGTCCAACCCACATAGACACACCATGGAGGTAAAACTTTGCTCCCATGGAGGACAGAATTTTCAAACAAGCTGTGATCTAAAAAAAAAAAAGGAAAAAAAAAAAAAGCTTTATTTTAACCCTTCAAGGGAGCAATAATAAACCTTTTGAAAGATCTGTCCAACGAATTTATTTCCAGTGCTTTTAAAGGGAACCTGTCAACAGGATTTTGCACAGTAACCTACACACAGTGTCAGGTCAGCGCTGTTATACTGATTAAAATGATACCTTGGTTGATGAACTCTGTCTTGTGATTGTGGTTTAATCTTTATTTTCAGTTTGTAGTTAATGAGATTCTTGTGCCCTAAGGCAGGGCTGGTGCATATGGTGCTATGATTAGATATTCATAATGCAAACTGCTGACAGGTGACTGATCCCACAGTGACCCCCCCCCCCCCCCTAGTTTGCATAATGAAAACCTAAAATACTGAAGAAAAAGACAAAAAACAATATTACATGTTCATGATGTTATCCAGCTGGGGAAAAAAAACAATTTGAAAATGGCGCCCGCCGCACCTGCACAGTAGCAGGCCTCAGGCACCTTCCCATCCTCCTTCAAACACTCTATCATTACTCCACTGTTAAAGAAACCCTCTCTCGATTCATCCTGCACAAATAACTACAGACCAATCTCTAACCTCCCCTTCATCTCTAAACTCTTGGAGCGCCTTACCCGCTACCTCCCCACTCACTCTCTCCTAGGCCCTTCATCCCCTACACTCAACAGAAACTGCACTCATCAAAGTGATTAATGTCCTTCTGACAGCAAAGTGTAAAGGTGACCACTCTCTGCTCATACTTCTCAACCTCTCTGCAGCTTTTGATACTGTTGACCACCATCTCCTACTCTCTAGGCTCCAGTCACTAGGCTCTCTCCTGGATCTCTTCCTATCTTTCTGACCACTCCTTCAGTGTATTGGTTGTTGGCTCCACTTTGTCCTCTCTTCCTCTCACTGTCGGAGTACCTCAGGGCTCAGTCCTTGGCCCATATCTCTTGTCTCTCTACACGGCCACAATTGGACAGACCATCAGCAGATGTGGCTTTCAGTACCATCATTATGTCGATGACACACAACTATATACGTCATCCCCTGACCTTACTCCCCCTGTACTACAGAACGCCAGTGACTGTCTGTCCGCAGTCTCCGACATCATGTCCGCCTTCTATCTGAAACTCAACCTCTCCAAAACTGAACTTCTTCTGCTCCCACCGTCTATTAACCTCCCTAAACCTGACATTTCCCTCTCTGTGGATGGCACCATAATAACACCCCGGCAGCAGGCACGCTGTCTGGGTGTTACATGACACCAATGTCTCCTTCACTTCCCATATACAATCTCTTGCTGGCTTGAGCCACTTACACCCAAAGAACATCTCTAGAATCTGCCCTTTTCTCACCATGGAAGCAACAAAAACCCTCACTGTTGCCCTGATACACTCCCGCCTGGACTACTGTAATGCTCAATTAATTGGCCTCCCCTCATTCGACATTCCCCTCTTCAGTCTATCCTTAATGCAGCAGCCAGGGTCATTTACCTGGCTAATCAGATGCAACCACTCTTGGCCAGTCGTTACACTGGCTACCCATTCATTATAGGATCCAATTCAAAGTGCTTGTTCTCACCCACAAAGCTCTTCACAATGCAGCACCCCCTTACATCTCCTCCTTTATTTCTGTCCATCGGCTTAGCCAACAGCTGCGCTCTGCAAATGACTTTCGACTAACCTCTGCACTAATCCGTAGCTCCCACTCCCGTCTCCAAGACTTCTCCCGTGCTGCGCCAATCCTCTGGAATGCTCTACCCCAAGAAATTAGGACCATTCACAATTTGCATAGTTTTAGGCGCTCGCTCAAAACATATTTGTTCAGAGCGGCCTATCACGTTCCCTAATAAAAGTCACTTTATGTGTAAGAGCATGTGTTTAGCCCACTTCACTATCTCCATCTATCCCCCACCCCCTGAAGATGGCTGGACCATCATTGTAAATACATTATTGTAAATAAGCTCCTCTACTTTGTATCTCCCCCACCTCATTGTAGATTGTAAGCTCTCACGAGTAGGGTCATCTTATTGTGCTTCAATTATTGTATTGTTAATGTTGTTACCTATGACTTGCTTTTGAAACGGTTAAACTGTAAAGCACTGCGGAATATGTTGGCGCTATATAAATAAAGATTATTATTATTAGCAGCTATAGGGGTCTAGCTGTGATCCGATAGCTGCTATTGCGCAAGCGCTGGTGGCACCATCTTACTGAAGAAGAAAAAAAATCCTCCTCCAAGATGGCGTCGCCTGTGCCTGTGCAGTTGCAGTTCCTGGAACACAGCTATAGACATCGAGAGCTGTTACTGCGAGGACGCGGGTGGCGCAATCTTGGAGGAGGAATTTTTTTTCTCCATTAAGATGGTGCCGCCGGTGCACGAGCAGTAGCAGCTATTGGAGCACAACTAGACACCTATAGCTGCTATGGCACAGGCGCCGCGGGTGCCATTTTCAAATTGTTTTTTCTCCCTAGCTGGATAACATCAAGAAAATGTATTACTGCCACTCTAAATATCTGATTACAGCTAGCACCTGCCTGCAGACACTATTTTGTCTTTTTCTTCAGTATGTTAGGTATTCTTTATGTAAACTAGAGGCCTGGTCACTGTTAGGTGTCGAGTTTCCGCCGCTGCACAGGGGGAATCTCGAACCATGTCCACTGAGGTCTCCCATTCTCCTCCAGCCGCAGTGGAACCTGCTCAGCCAAGACGTCAGTCCCAGCGTCTGGCTCAAGCTGATACTGTGCGCTTTGTTACTGCTGCCTTTCCAGGCTCTGCCTTTGTAGCCAGCACTGATCAGCACCGAGCAGGCCTTTCAGGGACTAAGTCCTGCTTTTCTTATATTGAGTATGCCCACAGGACGACCTCCCATTGGAGGTCAGGGGCCACATGTTCAGATCCTGTTGCGACTCCTATTGGACCATCTGGAAGGTCCCGGAGTGCTATACTATAAAAGGTTTGCACGGCCACTCGGCCATGCGCTACTGTTAACTTGCTAATGTGTGTGTCTGGATGTATGCCTGTCGATGGATGAAAGCTCCGAATCATTCACATCCCTAGTGTTGTTGAGTGTTCACGAATGGTGGAAGCTACCTAGTGCCTGACAGCGCTATCCCGCACATCTAGCACACGATACTGCGTCTGTTAGCAGTGACAGCAAGTGCGGCGCCATGCGCTAATAGTGCGCTTTCCTGGCCCAAGTTTGGGTGGTTAGTGGCGTCCTCCGGAGCGGCGCTGCACGCACTCCTGTGCAGTTAATTCTTAGTTCAAGTTAATCTCTGACACCCCACTAGGGTGTCGAGTGCAAGCGGTCTAGAGGAACTCTTTCCCTAAATCTTGGGACAGAGTTCTGTGACCCTTTGTTTGCGCTCTCTGTGCGATACCGCGGCCCTGTGACATAACAGGGTTCGCTTCCTTCATACCGGGTGAAGTTAACCCGCGTGTGTATCCATATTATACCGCCATATAGTCCATCATTACCGAGCAGCAGGCGTCTTTTCTGCACAGTGGGCCCTGGACTGTGAACGCACCTAATATCCTCTCTAATTATTATTTGGTGCATTCTGCCAGTCCTAACACTGAGGGATCAGTGACCTGACAGCAGTCTGCATAATGAATACGAGAATCTCATTAACTACAAACTGAAAATAAAGATTAAACAACAATCACAAGACAGAGTTCATCAACCAAGGTATCATTTTAATCAGTATAACTACGCCAACCTGACACTGTCTGTAGGCTACTGTGCACAAACCTGCTGACAGGTTCCCTTTAAGAACTTTTTGATCAACTAGTACTATTTCTCCTTAACAGATCACCTGAGGATCTTTACCTCTAGTTACAAGATTAATATCATCTGATTATTAATGATAATGGATGAATTATAATTTTTAATCCACCCTAAATACTTATTTGTTATTGACCTCAATATTCTAAAACGCTTAGTCATTGTAGCAAATTATTTAAATCAATTATATTTATTTGTAGATTATGTGGGGTCCAGTATCACAATTATATCAACATGGTGTATAGACATATATTTAAGAAATATAAAATCAGCTGTTACAGGCTCCAATGGTGGCTGGAGATAATGCATAGAGCTGAACTGCACAGCTTAATTCATTGTATAGCAGACACTGCCGGGCACTGCAGAACAACTCTTATTCAGTGTGCAGTGTAACTCCATTTAATGTTTACTCTGGCTGCCACGGGAACCTGTAATAGCTGACCTGTAAATAGCCGTTTGGACCTCTCAGCTCTGGATACACAGGCCGCAGGTCACTCCGTTCCAATACATCACCATTTCTGAGCAGTTCCAGCACCTACACTGCAGTTATGCTACATCAGTAAGTGTTTGCTTTACCTTACTTATAAATATATATATTGTTTTGTCATACACTTATAATTTTTCTAATTGGAATTTCCTTTCTAACATTCACTTACTATTGCATTGGGATATAGTATTATTAGTGACTGCGAGGAATTGCTATTTGGCATTGTGATATCCCATCCTGATATCAGTCGATTATCATTGGTGGTTGCAGCCATTTCAATACCGACTGTCACCACTGTTGGTGGCTATCTGTTATTAGGTTTTTGGTTGTTCATCTACATGTTCATTAACACGCTGGTATTCACTCAAGTGTGCACATGGTAAAACTGGATTACCAAAGAACCCTTCAATGTGAGTCAATCTGGCAGCCTGGGAGATGGAAGTCGAGGCCTTTGGGCACACTAAGCCAGCGGAGCTGTAGGGAAATATGAACTCAAACCCTCAGAAACTGGAGGTGATGGAATCTGGGTGCACTGCTTGTGGTGAAGAATTCCTAGTGCTAGAGGAGTTAGGAAGAGGGATGCTCCACACATACTGAGAACCAGGGCTGAAGTTATGTTCGGTACCTGTCTGAAGTAACCCATTGGGCCTTACCCTATATGCCTGATTGTAATGACCGCAAGCTGCTAAGCAAAAGGTTGACTGGTTTAACAAATTAAGTGTCTTCTAGATTGTTTGTTGCAAAGGTTCTGGATGATGAAAGCCTGGAGGCAGGGGAGGCCTGTGGACCACAAGTAAGTGTGATCCACCCCACACAGCAGCACACCTGGACTGGACACGTTTTGTCTGTAGAATGGCAGAGCAAGCAGAAGCAGCAGCTCGCCCAGGACAACCTCGCAGCGCACCTTACAATTGGCATAGTCGGCAGGATGCCAGTTCCTCGCACGAAAAATGGGACTCGGGCACCTTACATCAGCTAAACACCTGGCGGCAATCATGCTCACACAGCTCCTGTGCATGCAAAATAGCCTGCACATATCTATAAGTCCAAAGTCGGTAAATACTTCGCAACCTGGACGTATGGATACAGCTAAGGTCGGGAAGGGGTTAAAGCAGTACTTCTCATTATCCCTGATTAAATACTTTAGCACAACGATGTGGTGTTTCCTGCCAATGCCTTCGATTTGATGGACACATATAATTTGAATAACTCTTCATCTGGTTTATATTCTTCCTGTTCTCTTGGTCAGTACTCTTGTGCCGATGTTTGGTCCTTTATTATTGATAATTCTCAATATTAAAGTTAAGGATTAGCTGTATTTTTTATCTCAATAGTATTTCACATTCTAGTTTCAATTTATACTTCAGCTACTTAGTCTGCCATCTTAGATGGGGGTTCTGCTGATACAAACTTATGGTTGTGTTTTAATTCATTTGAATCTGTTTGGTCATTATTTTACTGTATAGCTAATAAAGTATTGATTTATATTTTATATTTGGAACGTTAGTCCTTACTTTGCAGACATGTATTTTTATTTTACAAGAAATCATCAATGCCTTGTGATCATACAACCATTTTACCATTTTAAAAATAAAAAATAAAATAAAGTTGAGTACTGTGATTTTTTTTCCACTTAAAAACTACTAAATAGGGAGTCAATATTAATGGATAAGTTGCATAATTATGGTTAAGTTGCAGAGCATTCATGATTTTGAAGTGTTTACAGGACCATGCTGTTTATAAATAATATCTAAATTACTTAACCAAGACAGAATGACTTACTGGTGCCCCTCCTTGCACCCAGCATACACATTTTAAACTGTGACATATGAAGCAAAGATTGCACCACTTGGCATTAAAGCTGCTTCTAGTTTGGTACCTGGTGAATATTGTGAACAAGAGCTATTTTCACAATCCTTGAATCCTGTTTGACCATTTTTACCACCATTATTTGAACTACAGTCTTCAAATCCACTTGAGCTTTGAGAAGAAACTGATGGGCATTGACTCTGGTACCCCCTGCTTCCATTTCCAAAGTGAATGCTTGAAGTAGAAAAATCTCTCTGTATACAGAAAAACAGAGTACTGTAAAAGGTGTAGCTGCAGAATACAAATGAACATCATATCAATGAAATCAAGCTTGCAGTGCTGAGCATAAATGAACACACTCCCTTTGATAAGTAAAGTTTTAATCAATAACTCTCTGAACACAAGAATAATTTCAATAATATTGACAAGAGTTTCATAGAACATTTTTTTAACCCATAACATGAAAATAAGGTTAGTAATATAACAATAAATACAAAAATATTCAGTTTCACTCAAATTAGTTAATGCAATAATGAAAAACAACTACATCAATTATTTTGTATGACCTCCATCATTTTTAAGGACAGCACCATTCTTGAAGAATGACCTCTTTTAGAGCCTGGATGGGGGTTGATGTTCAACTTTTCTCATCAGAATTCTCCAAAGGTGTTCGGTTGTGTTCAGATCAGGAGACATGCTTGGTCACTGAAACAATCACCTTTTACCCTGTTTCTCTTCAGAAAAGCAACATTTGCCTTAGATGTGTATTTTATATCGTTATCATGTTAGAAAAGTGCATGCCTACAAAGAGCGCAGAGTGATAGCAACATCTTCTCTTTCAATGTAGAACTATACATACACTGTGTTTTAAATTATCGTGCAAATTGGATTTAAGTCTCATAAAGATTTAATTGTTTTGTTTTTCAAATAAACTCGTGGATGGTATTGTGCCTTAGGGCTCAATGGATCACTGAAATCAATCTTAAACACATGTGATAATTAGTTTTCCAGGTGATTCTAATTAGAGGAAAACTACTTAAAAATGATGGAGCAAAAGAGGGGAGAAGCCAGCGCTGCCTAAGGTTAAGACACAATACATAAAGTGCAAATGCACATATTGATTTCTAACTGTATTTTCAAAATGAGACATTTAGCAAACAATTGATCAGTTCTTGTCTCACTCTTTATCCGTGGTGCTGGTTTGGCAGTGTGGAGGTTAAACCTGAAATGTCTATAGCTGGACCTGGTCAACCTTTATCTGCGCTCGCCCTTTCTGGCACCATGGGAGTGATTCTGAAATGCTCCAGGTACAGCTTGCATTGAATGTGGTCTTGCTTTACTTTTGTTTAGGAGGCCTTTATGACACAGCGAATATAAAAAACGTAGCGTAGGACTGCCCCAATATGAGAATGCCGTGACATGGCGGGGTAGCTCAAAGAATTGATCAATTGTTTGCTAAGTGTCTCATTTTGTAATACAGTTAGAAATTAAAATGTGCATGTGCATCTTATGTATTGCGTTCTGACCATAAGCAGTGCTGGCTTCTCCCCTCTTTTTTGCTTTGATATTGGTACGTGGCTGACCACTACTGTTGCCGTGCATGCTGGGTTATGTGCGACATTCTTTCTGTGTTCTCTGTGATTGATAGGCTGCTGTACACACATACAGCAGCCCTGCCATGCCCTAGGTGCTGTTTAATTGTGCACCTGTGTCTCAGCCTGTCTCACTATTTATATGTATCTTTTACTTAAAAATGATGTTCCACATTATTAAGCAGGCCACAGGTTTCAAGCAATATGGGAAATTAAAAGGATCTCTCTGCTACTGAAAAGCGTTAAATAGTGCAATGCTTTGGAAAAGGTATGAAAACATTAGATATTTCACGAAAACTTAAGAGTGATCATCATACTGTGAAGAGATTTGTGACTGAAACAGAGCACAGACAGAGTTCATGCAGATAAAGGCATAATGAGGAAGGTTTCTGCCAGACAAATTGACTGGATTAAGAGAGCAGCTGTCAAAATACCATTACAAAGCAGCAAACAGTTATTTGAAGCTGCTGGTGCCTCTGGAGTCCCTCGGACCTCAAGGTGTAGGATCCTTCAAAGGCTTGCTGTGGTGCATAAACCTACTATTCGGCCACCCCTAAACAGTGTTCACAAGCAGAAATGGTTGCAGTGGGCCCAGACATACATGAAGACTACCGTATTTTCCGCTTTGTAAGACGCACTTTTTTCCCCCAAAATTTGGGGGGAAAATGGGGGGTGCGTCTTACAATGCGGACATACGTTATCGGTGCTGCCGCTGCGGGTGTCCGATGCTTGCTGCCACACTATCCCCGATGCTGCCTTGTGCTGCTGCCGCTGCGCTGTGTCCCCTGTGCTGCTGCCGCCGCGCTGTGTCCCTTGTGCTCCTGCTGCCGCGCTGTGTCACAGGTGCTTGCTGCCGCTCTCTGTCCCGTGCTGCATGGGGGGGGCTCTCCAGTTCCATCCATGCCTTCCTGTGCAGTGGATTCTTTCCAGGAAAATGGCCGCCGGGAGGTCTCGGGAGATGAGATCTCAGTGCTGAAATCTCATCTACCGAGATCTTGCTGCCGAGATCTTCATCTGCGCATGCGCCACTTCCCGGCGGCCATTTTCCCGGAAGGAATCCACCGAACAGGAAAGCATGGATGGAGCTGCAGAGCTCCCTCATGCAGCACGGGACAGAGAGCAGCGGCAGCACCCGGCAGCATTAGACAGACCATGGCATCAAGCATCGGTGACACAGCACGGCAGCATCACCCGGTAAGAGCGCGGCAGAAAGCATCAGGGATACAGCGTGGCAGCAGCACCCAGTAAAAAAAGTGTGGCAGCAAGCATCAGGGACACAGCATGGTGGCAGCACCCGTCAGCAAGGGACAGAGTGCAATGGCAAGCATCAGGGACACAGCATGGTGGCAGCACCTGGCAGCAAGGGACAGAGTGCAATGGCAAGCTTCGGGGACACAGCATGGCGGCAGCACACGGCAGCATGGGACAGAGTGCGACGGCAACACCCACCTCCTGCAGCAGCAATGCTGAGACCCAGCTTCACCACAGCCATCACCCCGGTAAGCAATAAGATGCATGGATTATAAGAAGCACCACCATTTTATTAAAAATGCTTTTTTCCTATTTTTCTCCTCAAAATTTGGGGTGCGTCTTATAATCCGGAGCGTCTTATAAAGTGAAAAATACGGTAATTTTCAAACAGTCTTGTTTACTGATGAGTGTCGAGCAACCCTGGATGGTCCTGATGGATGGAGTAGTGGATGGTTGGTGGATGGCCACCTTGTCCCAACAAGGTGGAGGAGTCATGTTTTGGGCCAGAATCATGGGGAAACAGCTGGTAGGGCCCTTTAATGTTCCTGAAGGTGTGAAAATGACTTCTGCAAAGTATATAAAGTTTCTGACTGACAACTTTCTTCCATGGTATAAAAAGCAGAAACGTGCCTCAAGGAGCAAAATCATCTTTATGCATGAGAATGCACCATCTCATGCTGCAAAGAATACCTCTGAGTCATTGGCTGCTATGGGCATAAAAGGAGATAAACTCATTGTGTGGCCACCATCTTCCCCTGACCTCAACCCTATAGAGAACCTTTGGAGTATCATCAAGCAAAAGATCTATGAGGGTGGGAGGCAATTAACATCAAAACAGCAGCTCTGGGAGGCTATTCTGACTTCATGCAAAGAAATACAAGCAGAAACTCTCCAAATCTCACAAGTTCATTGGATGCAAGAATTGTGAAGGTGATATCAAAGAAGGGTTCCTATGTTAACATGTAACTTGACCTGTTAGGATGTTTTGGAGTTAGTAGTAGTGTATAATTCAGATTATTCGTCAAACTCAATCTGACAGGTGCCCCGCCCCCTATCAAAGTGTATCAAAGTGTGTAACCCCTCCCCTCCCCTTGTCTGACGGCTGGTATCCAGCTGTCCCTCCTTGTTTGATTTCCCCTTTTGATATAGTTTGATATATTTTAATTTGTTACAGTTTGATATTGTTATCACAGTATTTTGATACAGTGATTATTATACCAGTATTTCTTTTTATATTTTATTCACAGTGTACACATATAGTGAATAGGGCTGGTGTTTCTGTATGCAATCCTACATCCTGTTATGTGAAAAGTATTCTCATTTTACATCTTATAAACTACAGCCAGAGTTTTCACATGTTATTCAACATCATTAACACACCCAGCTGTTTATTTTATATTCTATTGCTAAAATGTTTCTCTACTGAACACTAACTAAATGGTGAACATTACCTAAATGTTTAGGTTAACTGCGGTTCAGAGGTTTATAACACCTAGGTCAATTGTTGTTGTATTTGCTATCTGCATGTCATTTGCCCCAGGCATTGTGTATTATTTATGTTTTATAACGTCGAATGTTTGATATTTGCTTTCTCTTTTTTTGTGTCTGTAGATGTTCTGTCTATTTGTTTTTTGTATTCGCTTCCTTAGAAAACTTATTTGTAATTCTACTGAACATTAACAGTAAATTGTAAGCTGTGTTTATTCAGTGTAGCAGATTTTCTCCTACAGAAAAGTTATTGTGTCCTGTAGCTGTCTATTTGTTTTTGTATTCGCTTCCTTAGAAAACTTATGTGTTTCGACGGATCATTAACAGTAAATTGTAAGCTGTGTTTATTCACAGTGTAGCAGATTTTCTCCTTGTGTCTGTATATATATACAACACACGCAAGTAAGAAGCGGTGTGTTTTATACGAATATAAACCAAAGACACGATATTGTAAAAATGTAAAAAATTTTATTTCTCACAATAAAACAGCATCTCAAAGACATTTCAATACTATAAAAATTCTTACAGAATATAAAAAGTAAAAAACATTAAATAGTACAATGAACATACATCATTACACTTCTTACAAAATAATTAATATAGCGTTACAAGGCGAGTACAGCATTTTAGCCAGTACATTCTTTACATCGTGAGCCACATGGTTTGTAGCATCGGTAGAGACCTTTTTTTAGGTAGCAAAGTTCCACGTGTGGTACCTAATGACGGGGAATGTAAAGATTGAATTGTACGGGGTGCCGCCGCTAACTTCAGCGGTGTAGATACAGAGCGTGTCTCACTGTTGGTAATTTTTAATTCATCTAAAAGCTTCCTAGTAGCGGGGTTACCCACAACTGTAGACGGCATATTTAGCTCGGCCATAGCCTGCATAAATGAATCCCAACCCGGCGGTAAATTTCTACTGTTCAGAGCATGACTCTGCGTTGTACTACGTACCAAATCCAGTAAGTTAGACCCGGGTATTACGGATCCTTTGAAAATAAATTCAGCATTATTATTCCATGCTGTGACATTTTTATTCTGCAGCAGCCTGTTTAGTAAAAATTCAGCATTCTTTTTATATCTTTGGTTTATATGTCCGACAATTTCAGCGATCTCATGATTTTTATCAGAGTCGGTATTTGGCAATTGCTGCTGACCAGGATCAGGAGGGCTAACGAGATTTAAAGCCGTTACTTCTTTTGAGCTGTGCCTCGTATGTACCAAGTAGCATTGTAGCACAGAGCTATACATTTTAATTTTCACATCATCGGGAATGTCACGACGCTGTAAAATGTCGCTAATTTCACCATCAAGGCGTCGAATAACACTGTCGCGTATGTTATCTGTAGTACCGGGTCTTAGTTTGTCTAGCTCCTGTTTGGGGACTAGATACATTTTCGTTGCATGCTCCATTATCTTCCGGCGATCAGGCTTGTTATTATTGGAATTGCAAAAGCTAAAAGAGGGCCGATAAACTCGCCGGCCTGTTTTAGTAGGCGCTTCTTTTTCTTTATGGGCTGAGATCTGTCGCTCAGGGTTCTTATAGCTTTACGCCACTTCTTTAATATACCTTTTTGGCGCTCTTTCAGCGGAATCCTGCCTTTTAAGATATTTAAAGCAATCTCGCCTATGGCTGTAATTAAATCATTGCTTGCATCGCGCAAAATAGACTTTCTGACAGCGGGGGTTGCTTTCACTAGGGTTTTTAAGAGAGCCCAGTTACGCCGGAGCCTCTCAGACATCTTTACAGCACAACGCACACAGCGTAGAATGTCTGATACCGGGTAAAATTCACTTTTTAGAAGTGTTTTTCTTCTGAACATAGACAGCGGGCAACGCGGGTGGAAACAACCCAGTCCTTAAACGCAGATCCTCAGGGGTATTAGCTCTCAAATCTACAAGCAAATACCCGTAAGGCTCCCGCGTGGCATCCTCAAAAGCTTCTAGGAAAAAACGTGTTTTTCCGGGATACATCTGACGAGCTAGAGTTAAAATTTGTAATTTATCTCGGGGGTTATTAAAAAGCACCATGTACTTTGTGTTTAAATTTATCGTACGGCTTTTCTTACCCTGACAAAATATGTTTTGCACCAGGTAGAAAATGCTGAGATTTCTGTGGTGCACATACTTGGTAAAGGCTTTTTCTATCTCACAATTCTCACTAGCACTCTCCATGAGATCATCAACAATCGCCAAATTCACCTTCTCCGGTGGGAATAATTCGTCATCTACGAATGTATTCGGCAGACCCTCCACAAATCTGGCGTGGGGAAAAGAGAGAGAGATTTCATCATATAGTTTTTGCCAACACGAATAAAACCATACAATATTATCAGGTTTCTGAGAAAAATTAGCTTCAATATTATATAGCAGCTGTTTTACAAAATAGCTCTTTCCAGAATTAGACGGTCCTGCTAGAATGCACGAGAACGGGTGTTGCAGACGCGTATCCATCACAATACTCGACTAATACCCAAAAGGTAATGTTGTGAAATCGTCTAATAGTCGCCGCTTTGTATAAACGCACTTTTGTGTTTTGCGTAATGGCCTTGTTTCAATATCCCAGTACTTTTTATTTCTCACAATGGACGCCTGCTGTACGACAATACGTTTCTGAGTTTCTGCGGCAGAATTGCGCGGGTAGTCCAGAACTAGATCTTTCAGACTGTTGAAATTAATAGATTGAGAGTTACCAACATTTAGTGTTATCCCCTTAACTTTTAAGACAGTTTTACCGGTGTTGAGTTTGTAGCCGTAAGTTTTGGGGCCCGCGGATACAAATTCTGTGATGTGTGTACCATCGGGTATTTCACTGGTCAGCTCCCCCAGGTAATCGCCTAAAGGCGGTTGCCACTCACCATCTCTCTGTACAAAAATAACTGAATCTGTGTCGTGATAAAGACACCTCTCCTGCAGCCGGTCCAGCAGCGAATAGAGCTCTAACCGAGCATACGCTGTTGTAAAACACGCTATAAAAATGTTTGTGTTTTTGTTGAGTGTGTGGTGGCCTTTTGCATATTTCCAGTTAATGGTTGCAGTGTCATCATCAAGGAAATGTAACATCGAAATGTCATAGTAAGGCAGGAACAAATACTTAAAAAGCTCATCTGGATCCCTAACAATGCTGGTACATGATAGATTAGATCTCTGAGCAAACTTTCCCCATAAAGAATTTAAGAAAAGCTTGGAGATCTGTCGCTTAGCAGGGTTGACAGCTATATTTTCAGGCCGTAATTGGACACCTTCTTTTTCAAGAAAAGAGTCAATGTACTGCCGTTTCTTGGCGTCATCAGTGCACCAGCTAGGATAACCAGAGGCTTCCTGCTTATCCCTAAGATGTAATTTAATGTAAGGCGCAAACAGATCATCAGTGGTTTTAGGAAAATGCCATATTTCGTAGATGTGAGCGATCCGATACCCTTTTTCTATAGCCATCTCGAGCTCTATAGTGCACCAGGTGCCTGTCAGCGCCCGTTCTTCATCACTGTGGGCACAAATATCTGCCTGGGAATTTGCAGCGCATGTGTAGCAAAGGGGAAACATTAATTTTTTGTTGAGTTTTACCGGTAGAACTGGAAAAAATAAATCTCTCGGCGGGTAGACCTTGACTCTAGCAATGCCAAAGTATTTTTTAATGAATCCAAAATTGTCGTAGATGATGTCTGGATGGCCTACAGGGTATGTTTTAGTTTTGTTTACAAAGGGGTACAGACTGGTGAAATCGTAGTAGTGTAAAGTCTCCCCTTCTTCCAGATGGTGATAGAGCTTAATGGCGTTAGTTCGCCCGCCATAAAGCGCATCACGGGGGTCTAAAGGAACGGGGAATTCCATCTGGCGAAGAAATGTTTGAAGGTTAGAATCATTTTTAACCATTTCATTCCACTCATGTTCCCACATCAGTCTTACTGTGTACCCACAACACTGTAAGTAACGCTTTTTAGCTAAAAAGGTGTAATATAACTGACCGTAGGACGTACTCGTGACCTTATTCGTGTCATTTTCATTATAGCACACGGGACAACCGTGATAAAAACACCCCTGAAATTCAAAGGCTATGTGCTGGCCCCTAACATAGGCATATCCATCTAGAAAATACTTCCCGACCTGTTTTTCACCGCCTCTCAAAGCGTGCTGTATGTCGATGTTCTCGGAGTGGGCTACATACATGAGCCACTGTATAGTGGGTGTCGAGTAGCGCTTTTTTGCCTTGTGATAATTATCACCAGGTAAAATGGCGATTGTCTTTTTTGGAAGAAATTTAAACCGATACATTGTCATACACACCGAGGCCAGGGTGATGAGCTGAAAAGGATCAACACATCTGCTCACTACAATCCTTTGCTTTTGACGCTTACAGTATTTTTTAACATTTTTCTGCGTCATCTGCATAATACGCTCTCTATAGATCTCGCAGGCGTGTCTCAAAATTTCAACATCTTGTTTGCAATAAGATTTTAGCTCGGCCTTGAAGTCAAACGTTGTATTTACCTGTGTCTCATACCACTCCAGGAACTCTACCTTCTCACCAGGTGACATGTACTCCACCCCATAATATTTTACATCAGGTATGGGACCTACATAGTTTTGGTTTTCTCGGGTATTGAAAAAGTGTGGAAAATGCCCTTTGCCTCCTGAAAAGCCCATGGCCTGTGGTAATTTACTGAGTTTCATGGGGATAAAATTTAGAGAGTCTATGAACCTTATAGACAAATCGGGTAGCGACACACACAAGAGACGGCCACCTTGGGTTATCAACTGTACTTGTAGTTTTTCAGAAATCACAGATCATTTTAGATTTGTAAATTTGGAGCGTGTACGATCATTTGAAGAGGGCTTGAATATTGTTCATGAAGGCATTCAGGCATTACTGGATAGAATCATCAGGGACATTGAACCTGGCGACTTTGTACAGTTAAGGTTTGATGCCGGCGATACTTTAGACCCTATTTTCACTACAAAACAAACCCGTGAAGATTTTAATTCTGAATCTTTTTTAAATGCTGTTGCCAGCGCACTTCAAAGTAACAGTGAATGCATAGCATCCAATTCGCTAAAGCTAGTCGTCACCATCATTAAAAACCGACGCGGTGGTGTAAAAAGGCGCTTGAAATCTATAGCGAGCAGTCAGATCATTAAACAAAAGAGACAATGGCTGTATGATTTTAACAATTACACGACAAATCTGTGTTTGGCTGCTAGTGTGTGCGCCCTGATGGACGACACGGATGTCACTGATGGTGTTTTACTGAGCCGCTCTAAAAACATACACGCAGCACTGGGCATCCCTGATGATCAATTAGTGAGTTTTAGCGACATCCCTGCATTTGAAAAATATTTGGGGGTAACCATTAAAGTACTGTACTATAGTCAGGGAGATTGGCGTTACTTTCAGAGCGGTAATACACCTAATGGCAAAACAGTATTCATATTGTTCCATGATAATCACTACTACAGTATCAAAAATATGAAGGGTTTTATCGGTGCTAATTACTTTTGTGAGCTCTGCAATTCAGTGTTTCACCACAAAAACAACCACTCCTGCCAGTATTTTTGTAAAGCCTGTCAGAGAGAGAATTGTGAAGAAAGCGGTGCCGACCAACAGCCCAGATGTCCTGTTTGCAGAGTTTATTGCCGCTCGAGCGTGTGCTTAGATTATCACAAACAATTGGGATTAGGCGACCCGGCATTCTGCAGACTTAAAACATTTTGTGATAAATGCAACCTTTTTGTCCCCAGAAATAGCGAAACAGAGCATAAATGTAATGGTTTGCGCTGTCCTGTATGTCGCAGACATATAAATAAATTCGATGCCCATCTTTGTTACATGCGGAAGTATGTAGCACAGGATGAGTCAGATTGCTATATCTTTTATGATTTTGAATGTATGCAGGAGACAGGCACGCACATCCCCAATTACATTTATGCTACAACGCTGTATGGCCACCCCTCCTGGGAGTTTGAGGGTGATACCTGTACGCATGACTTTGTACAGTTCTTTACAAGCGGTAAATTTTCAGATCATACATTTATTGCCCACAATGGTGGAAGATACGACGCATACTTTATTGTTAAGGAACTGATTTCTGAAAAACTACAAGTACAGTTGATAACCCAAGGTGGCCGTCTCTTGTGTGTGTCGCTACCCGATTTGTCTATAAGGTTCATAGACTCTCTAAATTTTATCCCCATGAAACTCAGTAAATTACCACAGGCCATGGGCTTTTCAGGAGGCAAAGGGCATTTTCCACACTTTTTCAATACCCGAGAAAACCAAAACTATGTAGGTCCCATACCTGATGTAAAATATTATGGGGTGGAGTACATGTCACCTGGTGAGAAGGTAGAGTTCCTGGAGTGGTATGAGACACAGGTAAATACAACTTTTGACTTCAAGGCCGAGCTAAAATCTTATTGCAAACAAGATGTTGAAATTTTGAGACACGCCTGCGAGATCTATAGAGAGCGTATTATGCAGATGACGCAGAAAAATGTTAAAAAATACTGTAAGCGTCAAAAGCAAAGGATTGTAGTGAGCAGATGTGTTGATCCTTTTCAGCTCATCACCCTGGCCTCGGTGTGTATGACAATGTATCGGTTTAAATTTCTTCCAAAAAAGACAATCGCCATTTTACCTGGTGATAATTATCACAAGGCAAAAAAGCGCTACTCGACACCCGCTATACAGTGGCTCATGTATGTAGCCCACTCCGAGAACATCGACATACAGCACGCTTTGAGAGGCGGTGAAAAACAGGTCGGGAAGTATTTTCTAGATGGATATGCCTATGTTAGCGGCCAGCACATAGCCTTTGAATTTCAGGGGTGTTTTTATCACGGTTGTCCCGTGTGCTATAATGAAAATGACACGAATAAGGTCACGAGTACGTCCTACGGTCAGTTATATTACACCTTTTTAGCTAAAAAGCGTTACTTACAGTGTTGCGGGTACACAGTAAGACTGATGTGGGAACATGAGTGGAATGAAATGGTTAAAAATGATTCTAACCTTCAAACATTTCTTCGCCAGATGGAATTCCCCGTTCCTTTAGACCCCCGTGATGCGCTTTATGGCGGGCGAGCTAACGCCATTAAGCTCTATCACCATCTGGAAGAAGGGGAGACTTTACACTACTACGATTTCACCAGTCTCTACCCCTTTGTAAACAAAACTAAAACATACCCTGTAGGCCATCCAGACATCATCTACGACAATTTTGGATTCATTAAAAAATACTTTGGCATTGCTAGAGTCAAGGTCTACCCGCCGAGAGATTTATTTTTTCCAGTTCTACCGGTAAAACTCAACAAAAAATTAATGTTTCCCCTTTGCTACACATGCGCTGCAAATTCCCAGGCAGATATTTGTGCCCACAGTGATGAAGAACGGGCGCTGACAGGCACCTGGTGCACTATAGAGCTCGAGATGGCTATAGAAAAAGGGTATCGGATCGCTCACATCTACGAAATATGGCATTTTCCTAAAACCACTGATGATCTGTTTGCGCCTTACATTAAATTACATCTTAGGGATAAGCAGGAAGCCTCTGGTTATCCTAGCTGGTGCACTGATGACGCCAAGAAACGGCAGTACATTGACTCTTTTCTTGAAAAAGAAGGTGTCCAATTACGGCCTGAAAATATAGCTGTCAACCCTGCTAAGCGACAGATCTCCAAGCTTTTCTTAAATTCTTTATGGGGAAAGTTTGCTCAGAGATCTAATCTATCATGTACCAGCATTGTTAGGGATCCAGATGAGCTTTTTAAGTATTTGTTCCTGCCTTACTATGACATTTCGATGTTACATTTCCTTGATGATGACACCGCAACCATTAACTGGAAATATGCAAAAGGCCACCACACACTCAACAAAAACACAAACATTTTTATAGCGTGTTTTACAACAGCGTATGCTCGGTTAGAGCTCTATTCGCTGCTGGACCGGCTGCAGGAGAGGTGCCTTTATCACGACACAGACTCAGTTATTTTTGTACAGAGAGATGGTGAGTGGCAACCGCCTTTAGGCGATTACCTGGGGGAGCTGACCAGTGAAATACCCGATGGTACACACATCACAGAATTTGTATCCGCGGGCCCCAAAACTTACGGCTACAAACTCAACACCGGTAAAACTGTCTTAAAAGTTAAGGGGATAACACTAAATGTTGGTAACTCTCAATCTATTAATTTCAACAGTCTGAAAGATCTAGTTCTGGACTACCCGCGCAATTCTGCCGCAGAAACTCAGAAACGTATTGTCGTACAGCAGGCGTCCATTGTGAGAAATAAAAAGTACTGGGATATTGAAACAAGGCCATTACACAAAACACAAAAGTGCGTTTATACAAAGCGGCGACTATTAGACGATTTCACAACATTACATTTTGGGTATTAGTCGAGTATTGTGATGGATACGCGTCTGCAACACCCGTTCTCGTGCATTCTAGCAGGACCGTCTAATTCTGGAAAGAGCTATTTTGTAAAACAGCTGCTATATAATATTGAAGCTAATTTTTCTCAGAAACCTGATAATATTGTATGGTTTTATTCGTGTTGGCAAAAACTATATGATGAAATCTCTCTCTCTTTTCCCCACGCCAGATTTGTGGAGGGTCTGCTGAATACATTCGTAGATGACGAATTATTCCCACCGGAGAAGGTGAATTTGGCGATTGTTGATGATCTCATGGAGAGTGCTAGTGAGAATTGTGAGATAGAAAAAGCCTTTACCAAGTATGTGCACCACAGAAATCTCAGCATTTTCTACCTGGTGCAAAACATATTTTGTCAGGGTAAGAAAAGCCGTACGATAAATTTAAACACAAAGTACATGGTGCTTTTTAATAACCCCCGAGATAAATTACAAATTTTAACTCTAGCTCGTCAGATGTATCCCGGAAAAACACGTTTTTTCCTAGAAGCTTTTGAGGATGCCACGCGGGAGCCTTACGGGTATTTGCTTGTAGATTTGAGAGCTAATACCCCTGAGGATCTGCGTTTAAGGACTGGGTTGTTTCCACCCGCGTTGCCCGCTGTCTATGTTCAGAAGAAAAACACTTCTAAAAAGTGAATTTTACCCGGTATCAGACATTCTACGCTGTGTGCGTTGTGCTGTAAAGATGTCTGAGAGGCTCCGGCGTAACTGGGCTCTCTTAAAAACCCTAGTGAAAGCAACCCCCGCTGTCAGAAAGTCTATTTTGCGCGATGCTAGCAATGATTTAATTACAGCCATAGGCGAGATTGCTTTAAATATCTTAAAAGGCAGGATTCCGCTGAAAGAGCGCCAAAAAGGTATATTAAAGAAGTGGCGTAAAGCTATAAGAACCCTGAGCGACAGATCTCAGCCCATAAAGAAAAAGAAGCGCCTACTAAAACAGGCCGGCGGGTTTATCGGCCCTCTTTTAGCTTTTGCAATTCCAATAATAACAAGCCTGATCGCCGGAAGATAATGGAGCATGCAACGAAAATGTATCTAGTCCCCAAACAGGAGCTAGACAAACTAAGACCCGGTACTACAGATAACATACGCGACAGTGTTATTCGACGCCTTGATGGTGAAATTAGCGACATTTTACAGCGTCGTGACATTCCCGATGATGTGAAAATTAAAATGTATAGCTCTGTGCTACAATGCTACTTGGTACATACGAGGCACAGCTCAAAAGAAGTAACGGCTTTAAATCTCGTTAGCCCTCCTGATCCTGGTCAGCAGCAATTGCCAAATACCGACTCTGATAAAAATCATGAGATCGCTGAAATTGTCGGACATATAAACCAAAGATATAAAAAGAATGCTGAATTTTTACTAAACAGGCTGCTGCAGAATAAAAATGTCACAGCATGGAATAATAATGCTGAATTTATTTTCAAAGGATCCGTAATACCCGGGTCTAACTTACTGGATTTGGTACGTAGTACAACGCAGAGTCATGCTCTGAACAGTAGAAATTTACCGCCGGGTTGGGATTCATTTATGCAGGCTATGGCCGAGCTAAATATGCCGTCTACAGTTGTGGGTAACCCCGCTACTAGGAAGCTTTTAGATGAATTAAAAATTACCAACAGTGAGACACGCTCTGTATCTACACCGCTGAAGTTAGCGGCGGCACCCCGTACAATTCAATCTTTACATTCCCCGTCATTAGGTACCACACGTGGAACTTTGCTACCTAAAAAAAGGTCTCTACCGATGCTACAAACCATGTGGCTCACGATGTAAAGAATGTACTGGCTAAAATGCTGTACTCGCCTTGTAACGCTATATTAATTATTTTGTAAGAAGTGTAATGATGTATGTTCATTGTACTATTTAATGTTTTTTACTTTTTATATTCTGTAAGAATTTTTATAGTATTGAAATGTCTTTGAGATGCTGTTTTATTGTGAGAAATAAAATTTTTTACATTTTTACAATATCGTGTCTTTGGTTTTTATTCGTATAAAACACACCGCTTCTTACTTGCGTGTGTTGTATATATATACAGACACAAGGAGAAAATCTGCTACACTGTGAATAAACACAGCTTACAATTTACTGTTAATGATCCGTCGAAACACATAAGTTTTCTAAGGAAGCGAATACAAAAACAAATAGACAGCTACAGGACACAATAACTTTTCTGTAGGAGAAAATCTGCTACACTGTGAATAAACACAGCTTACAATTTACTGTTAATGTTCAGTAGAATTACAAATAAGTTTTCTAAGGAAGCGAATACAAAAAACAAATAGACAGAACATCTACAGACACAAAAAAAGAGAAAGCAAATATCAAACATTCGACGTTATAAAACATAAATAATACACAATGCCTGGGGCAAATGACATGCAGATAGCAAATACAACAACAATTGACCTAGGTGTTATAAACCTCTGAACCGCAGTTAACCTAAACATTTAGGTAATGTTCACCATTTAGTTAGTGTTCAGTAGAGAAACATTTTAGCAATAGGATATAAAATAAACAGCTGGGTGTGTTAATGATGTTGAATAACATGTGAAAACTCTGGCTGTAGTTTATAAGATGTAAAATGAGAATACTTTTCACATAACAGGATGTAGGATTGCATACAGAAACACCAGCCCTATTCACTATATGTGTACACTGTGAATAAAATATAAAAAGAAATACTGGTATAATAATCACTGTATCAAAATACTGTGATAACAATATCAAACTGTAACAAATTAAAATATATCAAACTATATCAAAAGGGGAAATCAAACAAGGAGGGACAGCTGGATACCAGCTGTCAGACAAGGGGAGGGGAGGGGTTACACACTTTGATACACTTTGATAGGGGGCGGGGCACCTGTCAGATAGAGTTTGACGAATAATCTGAATTATACACTACTGGAGTTAAAAAGCTTTCTTGTTCAGTGAGTGTGGCCTCCTAATGCCGTAAATTCCACAAATGAGCATTTTCAGTTCTTTAAAACATATCAAATGTTTAGAAATTCTACTGTGCCTAATAATTTGGAACAGTGGACTTTGAGTTTTTATTCATTTTGGAGATTATACTGTTATCATTGGGTGGTTGCTTCAACAAAATTCGATGTAGACTAACGGGTGATCACTTTTATTAGACTGACTGTCATTTGCACCGACCATTTAGGAAAATCTGAAAAAAATTTTTTAATTTGCATAATAATTTGGAACATGGTGTATGTGAATTCATGAAATTATTAATGAAATGTAGCTCCCCAATATCAGCAGCCCCACATATTGACACTGCCACCATCACTGTAGGCACCATGCATTTTCTTTGTTCACCTCACCTTTGCAACGCCATACAGTCTTGAAGATACTAGTTCCTAAAACATTTATCATGGTATAATCACTCCAGATTATAGAGTCCCATTAGTATCATATTTTTCAGCATGGTCCCAGGCAAAATGTAGGTGGCCTTTTTTTGTGAATGGGTTTTAGGAGAAGATTCCTTGATAGACAACACCCATGCATACCATTTCTCTGCAATGTACACAGTATTGTGTTATGGGAAACACTCATCCTGGTTTGGTTAGCTAATGGAGTGGACTAGATAGGTACAAAATTTTTGCTAAATTTTTGCATCACTTAGCTACAGTATTCTGGCTAAGTGAAGCTTTGCTTATCTCCTTCTAGCCTTCACCCACCTTTCTTGTATAAAGTATTTCCTTTCTCAGGTATTGTGACATTTCTCTTCCATGTGTTGCTATTGCTGGCAGCATGTAATGGCATGGGATTTCTTTGTTAAGTAACACCCTTCTATATTGACCTGTCTGCTGAACAGGGCCGGCTTCAGAACTTGGCACACCCAGGTAATTGCCGGGGCACTGAACAGGCGGGAGGGCCCATTCGCCATCGGAGACATTGGCGCGCTATGGGTGCCTGATGCCTGTGCCCACAAGCGACCCCCCCCCTACTTGCTCTGAGCCCCGGCACTTGCAATACTTACCTCTCCGTGTTACACCACTGTGGCATCTTCCATGTCTTCTGACTATGTGACGTTTCACGTCAGAGTGCGCAATGATGCGACTAGTGTGTGCCCTCTGACTGAACAGTTACAGTGCAGAGAGAGCAGGAAGACACTGCCGCTGAGGAGTCTGGAGCAGAGCAGTGAGGAGATTTAGTATTTCTTTTTTTTATGTTTGAAGCATTATATGGGGCCCATTATATATGGAGAATTATATGGGGCCCACCATACTGGAACATCATATGGGGCCAATTATACATGGAGCATTATTATTATTATTTATTTATATAGCACAATTGATTCCATGGTGCTGTACATGAGAAGGGGTTACATAAAAAATACACATATCACAGTAAGAAAACTAACAATTACAGACTGATACAGAGGGGCGAGGACCCTGACCTTGCGGGCTTACTTTCTACAGGATGGTGGGGAAGGAGACAATAGGTTGAGGGTTGCAGAAACTGCGGTGTTGGTGAGGCGATATAGTGATGAGGAGGCAGCGAGGTCAGTGCAGGCTGTAAGATTTCCTGAAGAGGTGGGTTTTCAGGTTCCGTCTGATGGATCCAAATGTGGTTGATAGTCAGACGTGTTGGGGGAAAGAATTCCAGAGGATGGGGGATATTCGAGAGAAGTCTTGGAGGCGGTTGGGTGGGAAGCGAATAAGTATGGAGGAGAGAAGGAGGTCTTGGGAGGACCGGAGGTTACATCAGGGAAGATATCGGGAGATTAGTTCAGAGATATATGGAGGAGACAGGTTATGGATGGCTTTGTAGGTCAGTATTAGTAATTTGAACTGGATACGCTGAGGAAAGGGAGCCAGTGAAGAGATTTGCAGAGGGGGGAAGTGGAGGAGTAGCGAAGAGACAGATGAATTAGTCGGGCAGCAGAGTTAAGGATGGACTGGAGAGGTGCAAGGGTGTTAGCAGGGAGGCCAAAGAAAAGGATGTTGCAGTAGTCGAGGCGGGAGATGGTGAGGGCATGCACAAGCATTTTAGTAGATTGATGGTTGCGGAAAGGACGGATTCTGGAGATATTTTTGAGCTGGAGGCGACAGGAGGTGGAAAGAGCTTGGATGTTTGGTTTGAAGGAGAGGTCAGAGTCGAGAGTTACTCCGAAGCAGCGGACTTCAGGTACGGGGGAAAGCGTGATGTTGTTAATTGCGATAGATAGGTCAGGTAAAGAAGATCTATGAGATGGAGGAAAGATTTTGAGTTCAGATTTGTCCACACTGAGTTTGAGGAAGCGAAAGGAGAAGAAGGAGGCATTATATGAGGCCCATCATATACTAGAGCATCATATGGGGCCCATTATTTATGGAGCATTATATGGGCCCATCATATACTGGATCACCATATGAGGCCCATTATATATGGAGCACTAAATGGGACCCATCATATACTAGAGCATCATATGGAGCCCATTATATATGTAGCGCATTATATGAGGCCCATCATATACTGGATCATCACATGGAGCCCATATATATGGAGCATTATATGGGGCTCACCACATACTGGAACATTATATAGGGGCTATCATATACTGGATCATCATATGGGGTAAATTCTATATGGAACATCATATGGGGCCCATTATATATGGAGTATCATATGGAGCCCATTATATATTGTTAGGGTTGGTGGAACGCACCGAGTATATATATGTATAAATAGGTGTGTTCGCAACCCGGGGGCCCCCGTGCGGGAGAGGAACCTGCTGCTGGCAAATGGCGGCGCTATATGGCAGTATAAGCGAACTCTGTTAACTCCACAGAGTCGCTAGAAATAAGATGCTGTGCCCTGTTAGCGTCACAGGGGAACACAGCTAACTGCTGAGCTGGAGGCAGTCAGAAGTCACGCACCCAGAAAAGCATACAAACAGTCCTCAACAGAGGAGCCGGTATTCTAGGGGCTTATTTCAGCCGGGTCCCTGAATACATTCATGCAATACTCCTCACCGGAGGTGCCGGTATTCTAGGGGCTTATTTCAGCCAGGTCCCTGAACACACACATACAAGCGCAACCACAATTAACAAGCTCATGATATGAGGTGACACTAGCGCATGGCCATGCGGCCATGCGAACCTTTTATAGCTGCAGCATGTACAGGACCTTCCAAGAAGGACCAATGGAAGGCTGCCACAGAACTTGATCAGGTACAGGGCCTTCCTGGAGGATCAATGGAAGTCGCTGCAGTACCTGAGCATGTGACCCTAGACCTCCACTGAGAGATGTTACCCTGGGCATGCTCAGTGTGTGCAAAGCAGGACTTAGTCCCAGAAAAGCCTGCTCGCCGCAGACCAGTGCAGGGTACAATAGCAGAGACTGAAAAGGCAGCAGTAACCCTTTGCACAATATCAGGCTGAGTGAGACGCTGGGACCGATGTCTCCGCTGAGCAGGCTCCACTGCGGCTGATGCAGAATGGGAAACCGCAGCAGACACGGCTCGAGATTCCCCCTGTGCAGCAGCAGGAACTCGACTCCTAACATATATGGAGCATTACATGGGGTCCATTCTGTTTGGAGCAATATATGGGGCTCATCATATACTGGAGTATTATATGGGGTCCATCATATACTGTATGCAGCATTTTATAGGGCCTATTCTGCATGGAGCATTATTTGGAGCCCATTCTGCATGGAGCATTATATGGGGCCCATCATATATTGTATAGAGCATATATGGGGCCTATTCTGTGTGGAGCAATATATGGGGCCCATTCTGTATGGAGCAATATATGGGGCCCATCATACACTGTATGGAGCATTAAATGGGGCTCATTGTGTATGGAGCAATATATAGGGCTCATTATACTGTATGGAGCATTATATGGGGCTCATTGTATTCTATGGAGCAATATATGGGGCTCATCATATAATGTATGGAGCATTATATGGGGCCCATCTTATACAGTATGGTGCATTATATGGGGCTCATTATTCTTTATGGAGCATTATGTGGGGCTCATTATACTGTAGGGGCAAAATATGTGGCTCATTATTCTGTATGGAGCAATATGCAGGTGCATCTCACAAAAATAGAATATCAATAAAAAGTTAATTTATTTCAGTTCTTTAATAAAAAAAGTGAAACCCATATTATATGGAGTCATTACAAACAGGGTGATCTGTTGTGAATTCTGTGGTCAGGCTCCCTCCTGTGGTCATGAGTGGTACTTCGGCTGGTTCTGTCCATGAGCTTCCTTTGGTGGATGTGAGTGGGGCTGCGGCTTCTGAGTTTCCTTCCTCAGGTGATGAGGTTAAGTCGTTAGGTGATGCTCTATTTAACTCCACCTAGTTCTTGTTCCTGGCCTCCAGTCAATGTTCCAGTATTGGTCTTGCTCTCTCCTGGATCGTTCTTGTGGCCTGTCTGCCCTGCATAAGCTAAGTTCTGCTTGTGTTACTTTTGTTTGCTATTTTTTCTGTCCAGCTTGCTATATTGGTTTGTCTTGCTTGCTGGAAGCTCTGGGACGCAGAGGGAGCACCTCCGTACCGTTAGTCGGTGCGGAGGGTCTTTTTGCGCCCTCTGCATGGTTGTTTGTAGGTTTTTGTGCTGACCGCAAAGCTATCTTTCCTATCCTCGGTCTATTCAGTAAGTCGGGCCTCACTTTGCTAAAATCTATTTCATCTCTGTGTTTGTATTTTCATCTTTACTCACAGTCATTATATGTGGGGGGCTGCCTTTTCCTTTGGGAATTTCTCTGAGGCAAGGTAGGCTTATTTTTCTATCTTCAGGGCTAGCTAGTTTCTCAGGCTGTGCCCGAGGCGCCTAGGTCTGGTCAGGAGCGCTCCACGGCTACCTCTAGTGTGGTGTGATAGGATTAGGGATTGCGGTCAGCAGAGTTCCCACGTCTCAGAGCTCGTCCTATGTTATTAGTAACTATCAGGTCATTTTCAGTGCTCTTAACCACCAGGTCCATTGTGGTTCTAAATCACCAGTTCATAACAGTACTGGAGGCCCAAAGTACTAATGCTTCTCAATAGAGGGAAAAGAGAAGTTCTGAGACCATTTTTTTTTCTCTGCACTGTGTTTTGTCTTTCTTTTCCCCTAGACATTTGGGTGGTTCAGGACACAGGTGTAGTGATGGACATTAAAGGCCTGTCTTCTTGTGTGGATCATCTCACTGCAAGAGTACAAAATATTCAAGACTTTGTGGTTCAGAATTCTATGTTAGAACCTAGAATTCCTAATCCTGATTTGTTTTTTGGAGATAGAGCTAAGTTTCTGAGTTTTAAAAATAATTGTAAACTATTTCTGGCTTTGAAACCCCGCTCCTCTGGTGACCCAGTTCAACAAGTTAAGATCATTATTTCTTTATTACGTGGCGACCCTCAGGACTGGGCATTTTCCCTTGCGCCAGGAGATCCTACATTATGTGATATTGATGCGTTTTTTCTGGCGCTCGGATTGCTGTATGATGAACCTAATTCAGTGGATCAGGCAGAGAGAAAATTGCTGGCTCTGTGAAAGTGTCAGGATGAGGTAGAGATATGTTGTCAGAAGTTTAGGAAGTGGTCTGTGCTCACTCAATGGAATGAATGTGCGCTGGCGGCAATTTTCAGAAAGGGTTTCTCTGAAGCCCTTAAGGATGTCATGGTAGGATTTCCTATGCCTGCTGGTCTGAATGAGTCTATGTCTTTGGCCATTCAGATCGATCGACGCTTAAGTGAGCGTAAAACTGTGCACCATTTGGCGGTATTATCTGAGCATAAACCTGAGCCTATGCAATGTGATAAGACTTTGACCAGAGCTGAACGGCAAGAACACAGACGTCGGAATGGGCTGTGTTTTTAATGTGGTGATTCCACTCATGCTATCTCCGATTGTCCTAAGCGCACTAAGCGGTTCGCTAGGTCTGCCACCATTGGTACGGTACAGTCGAAATTTCTTTTGTCCATTACTCTGATTTGCTCTTTGTCATCCTATTCTGTCATGGCATTTGTGGATTCAGGCGCTGCCCTGAATTTGATGGACTTGGAGTATGCTAGGCGCTGTGGGTTTTTCTTGGAGCCTTTGCAGTATCCTATTCCATTGAGAGGAATTGATGCTACGCCTTTGGCCAAGAATAAGCCTCAGTACTGAACCCAACTGACCATGTGCATGGCTCCTGCGCATCAGGAGGATATTCGCTTTTTGGTGTTGCATAATCTGCATAATGTGGTCGTGTTGGGGTTGCCATGGCTACAAGTCCATAACCCAGTATTGGATTGGAAATCTATGTCTGTGTCCAGCTGGGGTTGTCAGGGGGTACATGGTGATGTTCCATTTCTGTCTATTTCATCATCCACCCCTTCTGAGGTCCCAGAGTTCTTGTCAGATTACCGGGATGTATTTGATGAGCCCAAGTCCAGTGCCCTACCTCCGCATAGGGATTGCGATTGTGCTATCGATTTGATTCCTGGTAGTAAGTTTCCTAAAGGTCGACTGTTTAATTTGTCTGTGCCTGAGCATGCCGCTATGCGGAGTTACGTAAAGGAATCCTTGGAGAAGGGTCATATTCGTCCGTCGTCGTTGCCATTGGGAGCAGGGTTCTTTTTTGTGGCCAAGAAGGATGGTTCATTGAGACCTTGTATTGATTACCGCCTTCTAAATAAAATCACAGTCAAATTTCAGTACCCCTTGCCGCTGCTGTCTGATTTGTTTGCTCGGATTAAGGGGGCTAGTTGGTTCACCAAGATAGATCTTCGTGGTGCGTATAATCTTGTGCGTATTAAACAGGGCGATGAATGGAAAACAGCATTTAATACGCCCGAGGGCCATTTTGAGTACCTGGTTATGCCATTCGGGCTTTCCAATGCTCCATCAGTATTTCAGTCCTTTATGCATGACATCTTCCGAGAGTACCTGGATAAATTCCTGATTGTATACTTGGATGATATTTTGGTCTTCTCAGATGATTGGGAATCTCACGTGAAGCAGGTTAGAACGGTGTTCCAGGTCCTGCGTGCGAATTCTTTGTTTGTGAAGGGGTCAAAGTGTCTCTTTGGTGTTCAGAAGGTTTCATTTTTGGGTTTCATTTTTTCCCCTTCTACTATCGAGATGGACCCTGTTAAAGTTCAGGCCATTTATGATTGGACTCAGCCGACATCTCTGAAGAGTCTGCAAAAGTTCCTGGGCTTTGCTAATTTCTATCGTCGCTTCATCAATAATTTTTCTAGTATTGCTAAACCGTTGACTGATTTAACCAAGAAGGGTGCTGATGTGGTCAATTGGTCTTCTGCTGCTGTGGAAGCTTTTCAGGAGTTGAAGCGTCGTTTTTCTTCTGCCCCTGTGTTGTGCCAGCCAGATGTTTCGCTCCCGTTCCAGGTCGAGGTTGATGCTTCTGAGATTGGAGCAGGGGCTGTTTTGTCGCAAAGAAGTTCTGATGGCTCGGTGATTAAACCATGTGCCTTCTTTTCCAGGAAGTTTTCGCCTGCTGAGCATAATTATGATGTTGGCAATCGAGAGTTGCTGGCCATGAAGTGGGCATTCGAGGAGTGGCGTCATTGGCTTGAAGGAGCTAAGCATCGCGTGGTGGTCTTGACTGATCACAAGAACTTGACTTATCTCGAGTCTGCCAAACGGTTGAATCCTAGACAGGCTCGTTGGTCGCTGTTTTTCTCCCGTTTTGACTTTGTGGTTTCGTACCTTCCGGGCTCTAAGAATGTGAAGGCGGATGCCCTGTCTAGGAGTTTTGTGCCTGACTCTCCGGGTTTTCCTGAGCCGGCGGGTATTCTCAAAGAGGGGGTAATTTTGTCTGCCATCTCCCCTGATTTGCGGCGGGTGCTGCAAAAATTTCAGGCTGATAGACCTGACCGTTGCCCAGCGGAGAAACTGTTTGTCCCTGATAAATGGACGAGTAGAGTTATCTCTGAGGTTCATTGTTCGGTGTTGGCTGGTCATCCTGGAATCTTTGGTACCAGAGATTTGGTGGCTAGATCCTTTTGGTGGCCGTCTCTGTCGCAGGATGTGCATTCGTTTGTGCAGTCCTGTGGGATTTGTGCTCGGGCTAAGCCCTGCTGTTCTCGTGCCAGTGGGTTGCTTTTGCCCTTGCCGGTCCCGAAGAGGCCCTGGACACATATCTCTATGGATTTTATTTCGGATCTTCCTGTCTCTCAAAAGATGTCGGTCATTTGGGTGGTTTGTGATCGCTTCTCTAAGATGGTCCATTTGGTACCCTTGTCTAAATTGCCTTCTTCCGCTGATTTGGTGCCATTGTTTTTCCAGCATGTGGTTCGTTTACATGGCATTCCAGAGAACATCGTTTCTGATAGAGGTTCCCAGTTTGTTTCGAGGTTTTGGCGAGCCTTTTGTGCTAGGATGGGCATTGATTTGTCTTTTTCCTCGGCTTTCCATCCTCAGACAAATGGCCAAACTGAACGAACCAATCAGACCTTGGAAACATATCTGAGATGTTTTGTTTCTGCTGATCAGGATGATTGGGTGTCCTTTTTGCCTTTGGCTGAGTTCGCCCTTAATAATCGGGCCAGCTCGGCTACTTTGGTTTCGCCGTTTTTCTGCAATTCTGGTTTCCATCCTCGTTTCTCTTCAGGGCAGGTTGAGTCTTCGGACTGTCCTGGTGTGGATACTGTGGTGGATAGGTTGCAGCAGATTTGGACTCATGTAGTGGACAATTTGACATTGTCCCAGGAGAAGGCTCAACGTTTCGCTAACCGCAGGCGCTGTGTGGGTCCCCGACTTCGTGTTGGGGATTTGGTTTGGTTGTCATCTCGTTATATTCCTATGAAAGTTTCCTCTCCTAAGTTTAAGCCTCGTTTCATTGGTCCGTATAGGATTTCTGAGGTTCTTAATCCTGTGTCTTTTCGTTTGACCCTCCCAGCTTCTTTTTCCATCCATAATGTATTCCATAGGTCATTGTTGCGGAGATACGTGGCACCTGTGGTTCCATCCGTTGATCCTCCTGCCCCGGTTTTGGTTGAGGGGGAGTTGGAGTATATAGTGGAGAAGATTTTGGATTCTCGTATTTCGAGACGGAAACTCCAGTACCTGGTTAAGTGGAAGGGTTATGGTCAGGAAGATAATTCCTGGGTCTTTGCCTCTGATGTTCATGCTGCCGATCTGGTTCGTGCCTTTCATTTGGCTCATCCTGGTTGGCCTGGGGGCTCTGGTGAGGGTTCGGTGACCCCTCCTCAAGGGGGGGTACTGTTGTTAATTCTGTGGTCAGGCTCCCTCCTGTGGTCATGAGTGGTACTTTGGCTGGTTCTGTCCATGAGCTTCCTTTGGTGGATGTGAGTGGGGCTGCGGCTTCTGAGTTTCCTTCCTCAGGTGATGAGGTTAAGTTGTTAGGTGCTGCTCTATTTAACTCCACCTAGTTCTTTGTTCCTGGCCTCCAGTCAATGTTCCAGTATTGGTCTTGCTCTCTCCTGGATCGTTCTTGTGGCCTGTCTGCCCTGCATAAGCTAAGTTCTGCTTGTGTTACTTTTGTTTGCTATTTTTTCTGTCCAGCTTGCTATGTTGGTTTGTCTTGCTTGCTGGAAGCTCTGGGACGCAGAGGGAGCACCTCCGTACCGTTAGTCGGTGCGGAGGGTCTTTTTGCGCCCTCTGCGTGGTTGTTTGTAGGTTTTTGTGCTGATCGCAAAGCTATCTTTCCTATCCTCGGTCTATTCAGTAAGTCGGGCCTCACTTTGCTAAAATCTATTTCATCTCTGTGTTTGTATTTTCATCTTTACTCACAGTCATTATATGTGGGGGGCTGCCTTTTCCTTTGGAAATTTCTCTGAGGCAAGGTAGGCTTATTTTTCTATCTTCAGGGCTAGCTAGTTTCTCAGGCTGTGCCCGAGGCGCCTAGGTCTGGTCAGGAGCGCTCCACGGCTACCTCTAGTGTGGTGTGATAGGATTAGGGATTGCGGTCAGCAGAGTTCCCACGTCTCAGAGCTCGTCCTATGTTATTAGTAACTATCAGGTCATTTTCAGTGTTCTTAACCACCAGGTCCATTGTGGTTCTAAATCACCAGTTCATAACAGTGATCTATTTTAAGTGTTTATTTTTGTTAATGTTGATGATTATGGATTACAGCCAATGAAAACCCAAAAGTCATTATCTCAGTAAATTAGAATACTTTATAACACCAGCTTGAAAAATGATTTTTATATCAGAAATGTTGGCTTACTGAACTATATGTTAAGTAAATGCACTTAATACTTGGTTGGGGTTCCTTTTGCATCAATTACTGCATCAATGCGGAGTGGCATGGAGGCGATCAGCCTGTGGCACTGCTGACGTGTTATGGAAGCCCAGATTGCTTTGATAGCAGCCTTCTGCTCATCTGCATTGTTGGGTCTGGTGTCTCATCTTCCTCTTGACAATACCCCATAGATTCTCTATGGGGTTAAGGTCAGGCTAGTTTCCTGGCAAATCAATCACAGTAATACTGTTGTTTTTAAACCAGGTATTGGTACTTTTGGCAGTGTAGTCAGGTGCCAAGACCTGCTTGAGAATGAAATTTCTATTTCCAGAAAGCTTGTTGGCAGAGGGAAGCGTGAAGTAATCTAAAATTTCCTGGTAGACGGCTGTGCTGCCTTTGGTTTTGATAAAACACAGTAGACCTACACCAGCAGATGACATGGCTCCCCAAACCATCGCTGATTGTGGAAACTTCACACTAGACCCAAAGCAGCTTGGATTGTGTGCCTCTCCACTCTTCCTCAAGACCTTGGGACCTTGAATTCCAAATGAAATGCAAAATTTGCTTTCATCTGAAAAAAACACATTAAACCACTGAGCAACAGTCTAGTTCTTTTTCTCCTTGGTCCAGGTAAGACGCTTCTGGCGTTGTCTATTGGTCATCAGTGGTTTAACACTAGGAATGCGACACTTATAGCCCATGTCCTGTATACATTTGTGTGTGGTGGCTCATCAAGCAAAGACTCCAGCAGTCCAATCCTTGTGAATCTCCCCCAAATATTTTAATTGCCTTTTTTTAACAATCCTTTCAAGGCTACGGTTATTCCAGTGGTTTGTGCACCTTTTTCTACCACATTTTTCCTTCCACTCAACTCTCCATTAATATGCTTGGATACAGCACTCTGAACAGACAACTTCTTTAGCAATGACCTTTTGTGGCTTACCCTCCTTGTGGAATGTGTCAATGACTGCCTTCTAGACATCTGTCAAGTCAGCAGTCTTCCCCATGATTGTGGAGCCTACTGAAACAGACTAAGGGACCTTTTTTAAACACTTAGGAAGCCTTTGGGGGTGTTTTTTCTTAATTATTGCAATTTACTGAGATAATGACTTTTGGGTTTTCATTGGCTGTAAGCCATAATCCATCAACATTAACAGAAATAAACACTTGAAATAGATCACTCTGTTTGTAATGACTATATACTGTATAATATATGAGATTCACTTTTGTATTGAAGAACTGAAATAAATTAACTTTTTGATGATACTCTAATTTTGGGAGAAGCACATGTATGGGGCTCATGATTATGTATGGAGAAATAAACAAGGTTCATTATACTGTGTGGAGCACTATGTGATGTCCATAATACTTTATGGAGCAATAAAGGATTCTCATTATTCTGTATGGAGCACTATGTGGTGCCCATAATGCTGTATGGAGGACTATACTGTCTGGTTTCTGAGCTATTGCAGAATTTACAATGGATATCACTCATATAATGTAAGAAGTTAGTGAAATCTTTGGCATTGTACTATACCTATATTTCTCTGCCGTATCTGTGCATCATGAATCGTGGTATGTTTTAAAGGGGCCCACTGAGTCTCTTTCACCCAGGGCCCACGAAAACCTGGAGTCAGCCATGCTGCTGGACACCTGATTAATGAATAATTAAATTTACCTGTGGCTGATTTCTTGTTAATTAAAATCCTGTAGTCCAAATTTGAGCTTTGTTTCTAAGACCTTTATTGTGTTGTACTCATTTTTGCAACAATCTTGAATGAATTTGTTTGCAAAATTACTTTTTTGGGGGGTGTACAAAATAACAAATCTTATTTGCAATCAATGGCCAATATTTGTGGGAGCATTTTATAGTATGGTATCCAATAGAAAATGTTGATTCTAAAAGGAAACTTAAGGTTTTCTGATAAATCTGTTGTGGTATTGCAGCGCCCCAGAGTCCTGGTCGTTGCAGTAATGTCATTCTTCCACCAGGGGGAGTGATGTTACATCTGAAGGCAATAAAGGAGATCACCTTACCAGGTATCACAAACCACACAACACACTTCACACTCCAGTCCACCAGGGGGAGCTATGCTCCTATCTATTAGGGCACTCCTCACAATTAGGTAAAACTGGTGGCTTGGATAGGAAGTTAGGCAGAAGCTGAGTGGGGATTGACCAAGGCAGAAGCTGACTGGGCTTCACCCAGGCAGCACCTGTCAGGCAGACAGGGGAAAGGAGGAACATTAAACAGTTGCAGACAGAGAGGTCCCTGACAGGGGTGGGATCCTGTCAAAGGCCTAGATAGAAGGCCACGGAGCTGCGCCTGCCCCACGTGCGGCAGCATCCTAAGGAAGGGAATTGCATTGCTGAGAGTGAGAAATGAAGTCATAGCACAAGGAGAGGAATCCAGAGGGAGTTATGCCCTGCAATAGGCTGCCTCCCTCTGAGGCGCAAAAGCCGGTAGCCAGAACACCGAGGGAGTAAGGATCTCTATGCTTTACTTCAGAGACTGGCAGGACAGTTAATTCCACGTTGGCTGCCCGACCTTATACCCAGGAGGCATGGTGGCAACTTGTGGGGGCTGGGGCATCGTAGGGTCCCTGTAAAAAGCCTCAGGCCATCAGTCATATGGGTTTGTCCTATCCATACCATCTGGGGGACAGAGAGAAAGAGACATAACATCTAGAACACCAACATCAGTTGTGAGGACCTCACCGAGAAGCTCAGCAGGGAGGGACTACAACACTCAGGTGCTAGAGGAAGGCTACTGATTTCCACCTGGATAAAGGGTCTCTGGATTTGCCTTCAGACCAGCCGGACTCTGCCTACCCTGTGATCTGGTACTCTGGGCTGTGGACTCTGAAGCCTTCAGTAAAGGTAAAGAGACTGCAACCTTGTGTCCTCGTTCTTCACTGCGCCTCACACCATCCACCATCTACACTCTGGGAAGCCCTGGGGACATACTTCACTTGTGGGAAGGTATACCATCCAGCTGCCATAACATCACCCCAGTGGACCCCTAAGCAGCGTCAGTCACCCTGACCAAATACCACAGGTGGCATCACGAACACTAACCCTTTAAAGACTTTTCCCCAATTTACAACGGACGTCCCCTAGGGCCACGGACCGGGTCAGCCACCATGACATCCCTGACGAGAACCGAAGGGCCCGGCTCCGAGTACCCCATTGCCCTACATGGGAGGGGGGGGGATCCAGTATACTAATTGATGTTGAGCACATAATGATTCTGAAAAAGCACAGATTCTAAAACTGAGAAAAGTTCTGATGTTCAAAATGGACTGCAGATGAAGTTGTCTTTAATCATCATTAATACCTCATATTTCTTTTTCCAAGCATCATATGCCCAATACTGGAAATGCTGCCATGTCAAATTGGACTCGAATACAGTATCAGCTGCTGACACAGAATGTTGATGACCTAAAATTAGCAAAAAAAAAAAAGGATAAATGGATTGCATGGAAAAAACAGAAAAAAACAAGCACTTATTTAAAAATGGGTTACCATCACTCAATAGAAAAAAACTTAACATATTTAAAAAAAAACATGTTTTTCACTATTACGCCATGTGTCGAGTTCAACATGAAGAATTTGGTGATAGGTCCTCTGGAAAGAAATAGTCCATGAATTCCCCAATTCAGATATCAAAGAAACAAGTAGCTCACTGTTCTGCACTGTCTGTTTTTGTAGCCCCTGTTTACTTCTATGGAAGTTATGTAAACAGGATAACACAGTCTGTGCAGCAAATTAATGGCAGAACATAGATATTCCCAAATGAGCCAATCATGGCACACATGGGAATAACCATTTAGTGTCACTGAGCTCTTAGAAGAACCTGTTTGCCTATGAGGATAGCATGGTTGTGTACAAGATTATAATCAACTGCTCACAAGTAGGGATGAGTGGACCCATGGAGGTTCGGGTTCTGGTACCTTACCTGAACTTTATTCTAAACTTCAACCGGAACCCGAACCCCATTGACAACAATGAGGACCTGAACTTCTGAGCTGGAAAATTCTCTCCCTATCTCTCTCTCTCACGGACTTCCCCCAGAACTTGGAACATTGCAACAGACTTCCAGGAGAAGTCCATGTTCAGCGTTTAGAAACTTTTAAGTATGGATTCGCTCATCTCTACTCAAGACAGAAAAATAAATACCTGAATTTAATACAACAACAGTGCTTGTATGCTCTCGGCTTGAAATCGGGTTTCTCATGATGAGTATTTGGTGTGTTTTTGATGCTGCATATTTTCACTGCACAAAAAATACAGCATGGTAAATTTCTAGCAAAGTGAATGGGATTTTTTTAAAATCTCATGTTCACTGTGCTTTAAACTTTTATGCAGTCTAGCTGTGCATTTTTGAAATCCGTAACATGACCTGCAGCAAATATGTGTTTTATTTGCAACTAGCTGAAGAGCCCAGCGTTGCCCGGGCATAGTAACTAACTGTGGTTAGCTATAGCACCTTACTTCTCTCATTTTCCCATCACGCCTCTCATTTTTCCCCCTCACATCTCTCATTTTTCCCCTCACTCGTCTCATTTCCCCCCCTAACACCTGTCGCTTTGACCTCACACCTGTCATTTTCCCCTCAGTATATACCTGTATGTCATTTCCCCTGTATATAGTATATACCTGTATGTCATCTTCTGTATATAGTATATAACTGTGTGTCATCTCCTCCTGTATATACCTGTATGACATTTACCCTGTATATAGTATATACCTGTATGTGTTAGGGGTCAAGTTCCCGCCTCTGCACAGGGGAAATCTTAAAGCATCTCCACTGCGGTCTCCCATTCTTCTCCAGCCGCAGTGGAGCCTGCTCAGCGGAGACGTCGGTCCCAGCGTCTGGCTCGGCCTGTCACGGTGCGGATGATTACTGCTGCCTTTCCAGGCTCAGCCAATTGTAGCCAGTACTGGTCAGTGGCGAGCAGACGTCTCTGGGACTAAGTCCTGCTTTTCCCCTTCTGAGCATGCCCAGGGTAAGACCTCTCATTGGAGGTTGGTGGTCACATACTCAGGTACTGCAGCAGCTCCCATTGGTCCTTTAGGAAGGTCCTGAAGTTGCTCAGGTACTGTAGCAGCTCCCATTGGTCCTCTAGGAAGGTCCTGCAGTTGCTGCAGCTATAAAAGGTTTGCATGGCTGCACGGCCATGAGCTAGTATTAACCTAAGTTATGAGCTCAGTGCCAGTGTGGTCATGCTTGCATGTCGTCAGAGTTTGGCTGAAATAAGCCCCTAGAATACCCGCACCTCCGGTGAGGAGTTTTGTGTGTGCTATGCTGACTGCACGACCACTGTCGGCTCTATTAGGTAGATGTTCCTCTGTGGGGTTAACAGGGCACAGCGTTCTCTTTCTCAAGCGAATCTGTGAAGTAACAGAGTTTGCTTATATCGCCATATTGTACTGTCTTTTACTAGCAGCAGGTTGTCTCCTGCACGGTGACCCCAGGTTGCGAACGCACCTACTACTCAATATATATATTTGGTACGTTCCGCCAACCCTAACAATACGTACCTACTACTCAATAGATATATACCGTTTTTTAGAGCGTATAAGACAAATTTTGAACCCCTGAAAATCATCTCAAAAGTCGGGGGTCGTCTTATACGCCGGGTACGGCATGTGCAGGGAGAGGTCCTGTATGGTTCCCAAGGAGAGGAGACTATCCTTCAGGCCCTGGGATCCATATTCATGTAAAAAAAAAGAATAAAAATAAAAAATATGGGATATACTTACCCTCCAACGGCCCGCGGCTCTCAGCGGTGCAAGCGGCGGCCTCCGTCCCTAAGGATGCATTGAGCGAAGGACCTTCGATGACGTCGCGGTCACGTGACCGGTCGCGTGACCTAACAGAATACTAGCGCCAGGGTCTGGCTAGTAAATGGCAGACAAACAGCAATCCTTGTGGTACATCCAGCAGCTGGAGGGTAGGTTGGCAGCTCTCGAGCACACAACCTCAGCTGTGGATGTTACCGCAGTTGCTGTTCAGGCTGCTAGCGTGGCTGCAGCAACCTTATCCACTGCCACCCCTGTTCCGACTCTACCTCACCTCCCGCTGCAAGAAAATTTTTCTGGTGATAGTAAATCGTGTAGGGGTTTCATGAGCCAGTTCCCTATACACCTCAAGCTTCTGGCCGCACGTTTCCCCACAGAACAGGCAAAGGTGGGATTTATTGTGTCTCTCCTGTCGGACAGGGCATTGGAGTGGGCAATGCCGCTGTGGGAGCGTGGCGATCATGTGGTGCAGAGTGCTCTGCTGTTCCTGAGCACTCTGAAACAGGTCTTTTTAGGACCTCGAGTAACCCATGATACGGCGCTCCAACTGTTGGCATTGACTCAGGGCTCGTCCTTGGTCAGCCATTTGCCATCCACTTCCGTACCCTAGCATCTGAGTTGGAGTGGTCGGATAAAATGCTTATCCAAATATTTTGAAGGGGGCTGGCGGACCACGTCAAGGATGCTCTGGCCACTAGGGAGATTCCTGCCACACTGGGGGAGTTAATAGCTGTGTCCACTCGTATTGATCTCCATTTTTATGAATGGAGGTTAGAGCGAGCCCAGTGTAGGCAGAGGTTTCAGCTGGCTCCCACCTTTGCCAAACCTTTGGAATCTCCGGTCCTGGTCCCTGAGTCACATGAGGCCATGGAGGTGTCACGAGCGAGATCTAAGTCCCGGACCACTCGTACACTCAAGGTCTGTCATGTTTGCCAGCAGTCAGGACATCTTGCCACCAGATGGCCCCAGCGGTCGAGGAAACGTCAGCGTCTAGTGGTAGTAGGTGGAGGTACACTAGACACGGAGACGTTTGCCTCCAAATTGTCCTTTAAGGGGACAATTACTATAGGCTCATTCTCCCACTCGGTAGAGCTCTGCGTGGATTCTGGGGCGGAGGGCAATTTTATGTCTTCAGCCTTCGGCCAACGTTACGCAATTCCCCTGGTAATGTTAGCTCAACCAGTTACCTTACGAGTGGTGAATGGGTAGACACTACCCTCTCAGATAACACACCAGACCATCCCTTTTACTCTGGCTATGTCACCATCTCATCAGGAAATTATATCTCTGCTCATCATTCCTGAGGGAATTAATGAGGTTCTATTAGAGATACCTTGACTATGGTACCCTACCCTTGGCGAGACCACTAAGTCATCTGGGTAACTTCGCAATGCATCACTGGGAACGGAAGCTGGCGGCAGCCTCGCACGCATCGGGACCACTTCGGTGGACGCTGGAGGGTGAGTATATAACTATTTTTTATTTTAATTCTTTTTTTTAACAGAGATATGGTGCTCACACTGCTATATACTAAGTGGGCTGTGTTATATACTGCTTGACTGATATATACTACGTGGGCAGTGTTATATACTGCGTGGGCTGTTATTTACTGCATGGGCTGTTAGATACTATGTGGCTGCTATATACTACGTGGCTGCTCTATACCACGTGGCTGTGCTATATACTATGTGACTGCTACATACTACGTGGCTGTGCTATAAACTACGTGGCTGTGCTATATACTTTGTGGCTGCTAGATACTATATGGCTGTGCTATATACTACGTGGCTGTGCTATATTGCTATATACTACGTGGCTGTGCTATATAGTACGTGGCTGTGCTATATACTACGGGCTGTGCTATATACTACGTGGCTGCTATATACTAAACGGCTGTGCTATATACTACGTGGCTGTGCTATATACTACATGGCTGTGCTATATACTATGGGCTGTGCTATATACTACGTGGCTGCTATATAACAACGTGGCTGTGCTATATCCTATGTGGCTGTGCTATATACTACATACTACGTGGCTGTGCTATATAATATGTGGCTGTGTTATATACTACGTGGCTGTACTATATCCTGCACCCCGAACCCCCGAAATCCAGCGCCCTGAACCCCCGACATCCTGCAACCAATCAGCGACAGATGCAGTCCAACCGTGAATTGACGCGGGATTTAAACCATGCTTCGCCGATTGGTCGCGCCCGGCCAGCCACGACCAATCAGCAATATTGGCGCGATATTTAAACACCGCTTCGGTCATTGGTCGTGCCCTGCCCATAGCGAGCAAGGAGTATACGCAAAAAGGCAACAAAAATGCAGGAAAAATGCTATCAGTTTTTGCAGCATTTTTTGAGTAAGAACGCAGGTATAGCAGGATGTGAAACCCATTTATTTTTGTGATTTTCCCATGTTTAAATCATAATGTCTTGGTGTCCTCACATGAGGCTGACTGTTAGTATTAGTACAATTAAATTAAATTAGTGATATATGTGAAAGTAAACAATACCTGATCAACTGAATACCTTCCAATGAGGGAAAGTATACAATCTCCTACCAACTTAACCCCTTCATGACCTTCACCCTACTAGCACTGAGCTGCGGGAGGTTCATTTGTGACCAGAGCAGCACTAGAATGGCGCCACGATCGCCGCAGCCTCATGCTGAGCACCGCAGCGATTGCGTGCAGGTGTCAGCTGTATGTGACAGCTGACCCCCAGCAGCAATGCCCACGATCGGTGCTAGCACCGATCGTTGGCATTTACCGTATATACTCGAGTGCATCAAAGCGGGGTATCTGACCTCGGACGTACTATCGCATCCGAGAAAGGGGTTAAGGGTATAAAAATTAAAAGTTTGAAAATTGCTAAATTGTCTACATTTTTGCCAAATTTTCAATTTTTTCACAAAGAAACGCAAATCATATCGAAAAATTTTACAGCTATCATAGAGTACAATATGTCGCGAGAAAATCTCAGAATCACTGGGATCCATTGAAGCTTTCCAGAGTTATGACCTAATAAAGTGACAGTGGTCAGAATTGTAAAAATTGGTTTGGTCATTTAGGTGAAAACAGGCTAGGTCTCAAAGAGGTTAATACCCTAGCAATGTGGGACAGTAGACAATACCCTACCAATTGAATCCCTACCAATGTGTGAAAGTACACAATGCCCTACCAAATTTATACCCTATCAACTGAATGCCCTATCAATCTGTTAAGTAAACAATGACCTACCAATTCAATTTTCACCTGCTGTTTTGACATATTTTTTTATGTTTTCCCGTATGTCTTGCACTGATGGCCTAATACCTTGTATTATTCATGCTTGGAATGTGGAAGCAAATCTGAAATTTTGTTTCCTGAAAAACGCAGCAAAAAGGTAGCAAAACCTGAGTTTTGGCTGCAGCTATTTTTACTGCCAAGATATCAGGTTTTAGCTGCAGGAAAAGAAGCAGAAAAAAGCAATATGTAAACATAGCCTAAAATGCAGGTAAAAAACACAATTAAAAAATGCAAGCAACTCAATTTACTGTAATAAATTGCTGCAAAAATGTTGCTGTGAATCAACATCAAAAACATACACAGCTGTCAAAAGGTTCTTAAACAGGCAAAATCTCATATGAGCAGCTACCAAGCTCTCATTTTCTTTTTGCTTATTCAATACTAATTATGATCTATTTTTGTTAATTACATTATTGTTATCAATTTCAAATAAAATAATAGATCATCAATGGAGCTTTACATTTCATTTGCCTCATTTCTAAATGCCTAAAATAGACAGAAGAATCTAAAATGATTACAAATAATGTAGACAAACTGTTATTTTATAAATCCAAGAGATTGTTTTATTTTACCTTCTATATTGTCTATTGGAGAACCTTTAACAACTTTAAATCGATTGTCTCCAGAGTCTTTGGTGAACTTTTTCTTTAAGAAAATTAAAATGAAAAACAAATATGTTATTGCAATACATGTGACAAGTTTTATATACAAGTGTTTAGGATTAATAGTAATACACATTATTTATGTAATTTTTATTAACTGCTTAGCCTACTACAATCAATAGCCTCCATTGTAATAAAAAGTTGGGACATACATTGTTTACTTACCTGACTTAATCTAAACAGAAGGGATAATAATACTATAACTGGATACACAGCCAGAGCAACTTTCAGTCCACATTTGATAGAAATGGTAGAGATTTCAATAAGGCCGATCTCAACAGTATACTAGTAAATGCACAAAGAGAAATAAAATAAACAAAATGACTAATAATTAATGAATAAAAATGAATACTTCAAAACATTCATCCAAATGCATTAATAATTTCCATCACATTTGCATTAAATAAATGAAAGCAATAACAGAAATTAGGATAACTTTTTAATATAATAAATAAGAGTAGTTCTTGCAAAATAATTACTTAATACCATGTAATGCTTACATAATAGATCCTCCATCCTCTTATTAGCTGCCTATTCTAAAAATGATTTTGCATTTCATTTATTTTAATTAATTACAGCCACATATCTTCATAATTGTGTAACACTGTGAACATATGTTTTACAGGTTGTAAGCTTTGTTCTGTCAATTAGGGACAATGGAAATATCTCCAAAAATAATTGTAAAACTAACATGAATAGAGCCTAGAACAGTATCAAAAAATGTAGTATTAATTTCAGACCACTCCCCAATAATTTAGAGTTTGATTCGTCCACTCATGACCCACCTACTTAAAGCCACAGCTTTAGTTCTGATTTTGACAATCGGAGAATGGTCATATTTATTAAGTGTCTGAAGGTTTATGCACATGTTCCTTTTTGTCCACCTTCCAAAGCTATTTGTGTTTGTGGAATGCTTTGGAAATGCTTCGCCTTACTTACTTTTTAAAGATTATCATATACTGCCTGCAATTCAAATTCACTGACACTGTTGATTCTTCCAAAAAAATTTTATTTGCGGTGATTAAATTTGCATAAATCTCAATATTGAAAAGCTTGTAATTGCTTGAAAAATACACAATGGGGAGAGAAGAGAGACTACTGTGCTGACCGTAAGAGCTTACACTTTATAAGAAAAAAAGGACACAGATGATCATAAAAGTTTACAATCTATAGGAGAGAGAGGATCTCATTGATCATAAGAGCTTACCAAAAGAGTGACACTGACCCAGTGACTTTGTAGGTTGAAAATGACTCTGCCATACAAATTGTGCTCCACTGGGAACCACTAATCTGTGATGGGGCCTAGGTATTGACCACCTTTGTGCAAGGTACAACAATCTACTATAACTGATAGCTGCAGGGTATAATGTTGAGGCCCTCACAGCCATGTAAAAAGGAACTAGCCAGTAATGTGGTAAATGGTGCTGGGCAATGTGTTTTGATTGTTTTCCAAACCACAAATCGAATCTTAAACTATTCAAATTCAAGTTAATCCACAAATTGCTGAAAATTCGACTCAAACACGATCTTCCGTGGATCAAGCTGCTCATCTCTAGTGAAAAGTTATTTGGTAGACTACAATGTACCACTCATCAACTCCAAGTTCTAGGATGTACAATTATTCCTATCGATATAGTACTGTATAAGTGAAAACAACACCATCATTTTCAATGATTAGAAATTAGACCCTACTTCCCTTTCTTGCATTGGGAATTTTCTATAACATGTATGCCATATAATTTAAAAACAATCATGTACATAAAGCTGAGATAGTATTCTGTAAAAGTGTGTAGTTCAAGGGAACATTCACATGATGATCTTCTTCAAATTTGCTTGCTCTTGGATTGTCCCTGAAAATTATATTTCCAAAGAAGTTATTCTCCACAAATATAATGTTCCTTATTATGCTTTGTTGACTCTCTCCACAATTCAGCCATTTTGCAGAATCCAAGTGGAAGTGAATTCCCAAAAAATCTGAGTTTTGTCTAATGTAGATTTTTGTAATAAACAAGTAGAATTCAATTCCACTCAAATATATACACTTCAGTGTTTATCTCTCTCTCTCTCTCTCTCTCTCTATATATATACCCTCAACCTATTGTCTCCATCCCCACCATACTGTAGAATGTAAGCCCGCAAGGGCAGGGTCCTCACCCCTCTGTATCAGTCTGTAATTGTTAGTTTGCTTACTGTAAGTGATAACTGTAATGTGTATGTAACCCCTTCTCATGTACAGCACCATGGAATCAATGGTGCTATAGAAATAAATAATAATAATTAATATATATATAAAGTAGTGATATACCTGTTCTTCTTTCCAGTGAATAAGTAACACATTCAAGCACATGTATCCCAATAATAAGACAAAACATGCCGTTATTCGTTGGGTATGTGAAAACCAACTGTAAGAAGGCTGGCTAAAGATCGAGCCCCAGAAATGGAAATCCTCCAGATATTCAGTAAATTTGCAGTAGAAAAGCTGGAACACAAGAGATACAGTATATACCAGTTATACATGATAAACCACTTGTGATCATTTTCACAATAATGTCATTCAAACTTCCTTATATTTTACTGATGGGTGTCCAAAACACTTTTATAAATAAATCCAACATATTATTTTTTAGAAGGTGCATTTATATCTATAAAGCTGAGTGTATGTATGTCTGTGTATGTGTACGTATCAAGCCACGCCCACTCTATATAGCCCTGCCTACTCCACATAGTCACACTCATTCCACAGGCAAAGCCCCGTCCAGACAGCCCACGTTGTTAGTGCACACGGGCGGAGACACATTTACCTCGAAAGCTACCTTGAAAAACGCTGCAACGTCCCAGCCGCTGAGCTATAATCAGGGCCGCCGCTTTCAGAGTATCAGTGTGCAGCAGGCACAGGCCACATCTAGCTCCATCGTGTCTAGAATGGAGTTGCTCATGTGAGGTATCACGTTAAGTGAAAGGGAGGAGCCTCCTGGATTACACCGGTGTGCTCAACAGGAAGTTGCCGTGCACGTGTGAGGGGAAGAGAGGAGTGAAGTGAAAATGAGGAGTGAGGTGAAAATGAGAGGAGTAAGGGGAAAATAGTGGATTGAGGGGAAGCTGAGAGGAGTGAGGGGAAAATAGTGGAGTGAGGGGAAAATAGTGGAAGAGGGGGAAATGAGAGGTGTGAGGTGAAAATGAGAGCTGTGAGGTGAAAATGAAGAGGTGTCAGTGGAAAATAAGAGGAGTGAGGGAAAAATAATGGAGTGATTGGAAAATGACAGATGTGAGGTCAAAATGACAAGTGTGAGGGGGAAAATGAGAGGAGTGAGGGGAAAATGAGAGATGTGAGGGGGAAAATGAGAGGCGTGATGGGAAAATGAGAGAAGTGAGATGCTGCTGCAATATGAGGCTATGTATAGAGAAGAGTGAGGCACTGCAGGCGGAGGCTGTGTATAAGTCAACATTCACACATTCAATATTTGGTCAGTATTTTATCTCAGTATTTATAAGCCAATACCACTAGTGGGAGAAAAATACATAAGTGGTGACGTGTTTCTAATATACTTTTCCTCTAATTGTTTTACTCCAAGTTTTAGCTTACAAATACTGAGGTAAAAATACTGACCAAATAACATGTGAACTATGTCTAAAGGAGAAAAGTGTGGTGCTGCAGAAGTAGTAGGCTGTGTATACGATACGCTTTATTGCAATTAGTGCAATTTCTCTGTGGATCAAGTTTTTCCAATTGTATATGGAAGAGGAGTGTGAGGTGCTGCTGGAGGGGGCGACTATAAAGGAGAAAAGCTGTGCTGTAGAAAAATGCTGTGTATAAAGGAGGAGAGTAAGTTGCAGGAGGAGGCTGTGTAAAAAGAAGGAGCATGAGGTGCAGTAGGAATAAGGCCCCTTAACTGCCGCCGTTAAAAGTCGTATTGGCAGTCGTTAATGAGTTAATATTGTTGTGTTCCGTGCACCAGTGCGGGAGCATTGCTATGTTCAACAGCAACAATTTCTATTTCTTGTGCGCGTTCCCACAGTGGTCCTCGGAACACAGTGGGCTGTGCATGTACAGATTGAGAGCACTGTTTGCCGATAGATGCTATTGCGCATATGCCAGCACCGTTTTGTTGAAGCAACATTTTTCTTTTTTGAAGACCACAATATTAAATGCGCAGGCACAGTATTTAAAATAGGAAGCACGTCACTGAAGGTTCAGTGACCTGCCATTTAAGCCCAGAATGATCATGATGAGGCCAGAGTAACAAAAAAGATCTGCATACCGGTACGCCCCGGAGCACCAGCATCTCATTAACTTCAAACACAGATTAGAAAGAGAAACGTAAGATGGATTTATCCAACTCAGGTATCATTTTAATTGGTGTAACAGCGCCAACCTAACAAGGCCTGTTGTTTACTTAGCAAAATCCTGCTGACAGGTTCGCTTTAAAATTATTTAGACAGCTACAACTAATGCCATTCTAAATTAGTTCTCTTTAAAATTTCTAACTAAATGGTATTACACTCCCACAAGGTTGAAATCTGCTTTCGCTAAGAGAAAAGCTGCATTACACCTCAATGAGCAAGACTTACAGAAAGAAGAAAAGGAGGCACGACTTGAGTACAGAAATGGAAGAAAGGGAGGCAAGAGCTGCTTCCTCAAGGGCCACTGAAATGTCTCAGCAGAGAGAAGCAAGACTTGCAGACGTGAGAATAAGAACTGCTTCCTCAGGGGCCACTGAAATGTCTCAACAGAAAGAAGCAAGACTTGCAGACATGAGAATAAGAACGGCTTCCTCAAGGGTTACTGAAATGTCTCAGCAGAGAGAAGCAAGACATGCAGACATGAGAATATGAGCTGCTTCCTCAAGGGCCTCAGAAACATCTCAGCAGAGAGAAGCAAGAATTGCAGACAAGAGAACAAGAGCTGCTTCATTAAGGTCCGCTGAAACGTCTCAGCAGAGAGAAGCAAGACTTGCAAAAAATTAGAACAAAATCTGCTTCCTCAAGGGCCACTGAAACGTCTCAGCAGAGAGAAGCAAGACTTGCAGACAAGAAAATCGCAACTGCTTCCACCAGGACACAGGGAAAAGTTGGAAATTTGAAATACTCTGCCTTTTGCTACCACTCAGAGATCAACTATCAGGATAATCCAATAGTTAACATAGGAAAAATGGATGTGGTCTGCATGTACTGCAATGCCCTGAAGTGGAAAGATGAACTGCCAGGTTTATGCTGTGCAAATGGCAAGTAAAACTGCTTCCTCTCCTCTTACCACGAGATCCGCTGGAGTCTCTAATTACAGGCACCACTGCAATATCAAACCATTTCTTGGCCAAAACATCAGAAAGTTCAACTCCTGCTTCCAAATCATTTGGTCCATAAGGAGAAGTTTTTTTTCATCTGTATTTATGCCCACATTCAAAGTTCAAGGACCGATTTACCACTCAATTGGCTCACTGCTTCCATTACAAGGAAAAGAACCTCAATTTCTTCAATGCTATTTCATGGGAAATGTAGAAGCAGAGGCTCAGCAGAGATGCTCTTTAATTCCAAACACTCACCTTGATAGTCACTAACTCTCAGCAGTTCCTTCACTTAAACAATCCATATGTTGAACCTTTTAAGACTGCACATTAATGCATGCCAAGTGACAAATACAAAGTTGTAATCCGAGCTGACAAAACATCACAACGTGAGCATCAGCGGCATTTCAATGCCCCCACATTTGATGAGGTAGCTGTCATGCCATTCTGTCTTTTTCTGGTTTTTGGCATGACAATGCATATGTTTGCTTTAACCCTTTACTCTTTTCCCCCTAATTTGAGCTGGGATACTGTTGGCTGTTACTTGGATGGAGCCTTCTCAGTTCCCTGCTCTGCTGCGCAGTCGTACATGGGTGTTTACGTACTTGCCCTGCTGCATACCTTCCTCTTGTGCGGTCCCTGGTTGCTGTTGTGAAGCTGTCCGTGGGTTGTGAGGTTATTTGCAGTTGGTGCATGACTTTCCACGTGGCTCAGTGCATGAAGTTTCAGTCAGGTGCCCTGAGCCTCAGAACCTGCACTGTTGGTGCTGTAATGGTTTCTGTGTGTGCTTAGGGCGTGCGTGGCCACACCTCCCCTGCTTTTATCAGGGTTAGGGTGTGTACTTCAAATGCTGTCCCCAGCCAATTGCTGAGGGGCAGCTCATATATAAAGTTCCCCTGCCCTATGGGCGGGACCTGCGCTACACTCACAAAGCTCTTGAACTTTGCTATGTGTGTTTGTGTTCCTGGACCTCTCCTGTCTATGTTTTGGTACCAAAGTCCTTGCCTTGATTCCTGTTTTGTCCTGTTCTGGCGCCTGTCCTGGCCCGAATCCTTGATCCTGTACCTGAACCTGTCTGAACTGTGTCTGCTGTGATTATGTTCCTGGAATCCCTTTGCATCTGGAGCCTCACTCCCAGTGATTTTGAGTCTCTCGAAACTGGTGTTTCTGTTGAGCATCTACTACTCAGTGCTCTGACTATCATGCGGTGTTAACCCCGTCTGGCTCATGTTCAGTACGGTGGTGTTTGCACCTTCACGGCTTGAGTTCCTTCCTAGGTCCGATGCCCAGAGCCTGATGACCGCAGTCTGGAACCTGATGACCGCTGTCTGGAGCTTGGAGCCTGATGTCTCTGGTGGTGCCTGTAGGTCGTGTCAGATGTCCGGAACCAAACGACTCCTGTCTGATGTCTGCCGGTGACCCTGGGTCCAGATGTCCTGTCTGTATCCTGATGTCCTGCCTGTGTCTTGATGACCTCATGGACCCCGATGTCCTGATATCCTGTCTGTTCCCTGGTGTCCTGAGGACTTTCCTGATTCCAGATGTCCTGATGTCCTGTTTGTATCTTGATGGCTTGCCTGTACCCTGATATCCTGCCTGGGTCCTGATGTTCTGCCTATCTGTGCCTCGGTGATCCGTTGGTGCCTTGGGGTCCACTGGGTGGTACCCTTCTGAGGTGTGGAATCGGGAGCCTAACATCATCATGTTTTTTTTATGTACTGTGTGACTTTACTTTAGTAAACTTTACTTTCTCTATACCTGAAGTATTGGTGTAATCAAGTCCTACGTGTCTCTTTCCTTGTCCACATGCTCAGCTGCCACAGAACCCCGGTCTCTGCCCTCCCCTAGTTCAGGTAGGCCGGGTCCCCCTCTGTGGTTTAAAGGGTCTGTATTTCGTCCCCGGGGGATGCGCGCCCCACGCCTTCTGAGGTTGGTCGGCTTGGGGGCATCTATGGGCTGGGCCGCATTGTCGGCCGCAGCTGATCGTGACAGAAGCTCAGGACTCGGAATCAGTTCAGCATGTATGGACTGTAGGACTGTTTCTGAGCCCCGCTTGGCCAGCGGATGATATGGCTCGGATCCCAGCTGGTGGTGGACTAGATTGCTCAACCCTGCGATTGGTAAGCGGTGTGGATTACTGGAGCAATGAACTCTGCTGCTTGTGAACTGGGACTTACTGCCTTTCCCAAGAAAAGCTTCTGTGTATTTTTTTGGGAGGGGACTTCAGAAGAGGGGGCTTTAAGAGGGGATAATGTCATGCCGTTCTGTCTGTTTCTGGTTTTCGGCATGACAATGCATATGTTTGCTTTAACCCTTTACTCTTTTCCCCCTAATTTGAGCTGGGATACTGTTGGCTGTTACTTGGATGGAGCCTTCTCAGTTTCCTGCTCTGCTGCGCAGTCGTACATGGGTGTTTAGGTATTTGCCCTGCTGCATACCTTCCTCTTGTGCGGTCCCTGGTTGCTGCTGTGAAGCTGTCCATGTGTTGTGAGGTCATTTGCGGTTGGTGCATGACTTTCCACGTGGCTCGGTGCAAGCAGTTTCAGTCAGGTGCCCTGAGCCTCAGAACCTGCACTGTTGGTGCTGTAATGGTTTCTGTGTGTGCTTAGGGTGTGCGCGGCCATACCTCCCCTGCTTTTATCAGGGTTAGAGTGTACTTCAAATGCTGTCCCCAGCCAATTGCTGAGGGGCAGCTCATATATAAAGTTCCCCTGCCCTATGGGCAGGGCCTGAGCTACACTCACAAAGCTCTTGAACTTTGCTATATGTGTTTGTGTTCCTGGACCTCTCCTGTCTATGTTTTGGTACCAAAGTCCTTGCCTTGATTCCTGTTTTGTCCTGTTCTGGCGCCTGTCCTGAAGACAGTAAATCCAGGCCCGAATCCTTGATCCTGTACCTGTCCTGTACCTGAACCTGTCTGAACTGTGTCTGCTGTGATTATGTTCCTGGAATCCCTTTGCATCTGGAGCCTCACTCCCAGTGATTTTGAGTCTCTTGAAACCAGTGTTTCTGTTGAGCATCTACTACTCAGTGCTCTGACTACCATGCGGTGTTAACCCCGTCTGGCTCATGTTCAGTACGGTGGTGTTTGCACCATCACGCTTGAGTTCCTTCCTAGGTCTGATGCCCGGAGCCTGATGACCGCAGTCTGGAACCTGATGACCGCTGTCTGGAGCTTGGAGCCTGATGTCTCTGGTGGTGCCTGTAAGTCGTGTCGGATGTCCGGAACCGAACGACTCCTGTCTGATGTCTGCCGGTGACCCTGGGTCCAGATGTCCTGTCTGTATCCTGTTGTCCTGCCGGTGTCTTGATGACCTCATGGACCCTGATGTCCTGATATCCTGTCTGTTCCCTGGTGTCCTGATGTCCTGAGGTCTTTCCTGAGTCCAGATGTCCTGATTGTATCCTGATGTCTTGCCTGTACCCTGATGTCCTCATGTACCCTGATGTCCTGCTTGGGTCCTGATGTTCCACCTATCTGTGCCTTGGTGATCCGTTGGTACCTTGGGGTCCACTGGGTGGTACCCTTCTGTGGTGTGGAATCGGGAGCCTGACATCGTCATGTTTTGTTTATGTACTGTGTGACTTTACTTTAGTAAACTTTACTTTCTCTATACCTGAAGTATTGGTGTAATCAAGTCCTACGTGTCTCTTTCCTTGTCCACATGCTCAGCTGCCACAGAACCCGGTCTCTGCCCTCCCCTAGTTCGGGTAGGCCGGGTCCCCCTCTGGGGTTTAAAGGGTCTGGATTTTGTCCCCGGGGGATGCGCCTTCTGAGGTTGGTCGGCTTGGGGGCGTCTATGGGCTGGGCCGCATTTTCGGCCGCAGCTGATCGTGACAGTAGCTATTTTGATTGTAGGTAATGAGTTTCACAGCCTTAACATTGCTTCAGAAAAGGAACAATGGTTTGCAACGGGTGTCAGAAACTCACAGGTCCTATGATGCACTGCAATATCCAATTATCTTTTGGCAGGGACAGGATGGCTATCACTTTGAAATACCTTAGACAAATCCTGCAACAGGCAACTTTTCAGGGAAGTGTCGGCGATGGACTTCTTTTTTTACTCAAATGTTTTTTATTAAATATAAGAGTCCAATAAAACATTTCACATTAAGACATAAATTTCCATTTTTCCCACTCTTAACCCCCCCTTACCCAGCTCGTCCCCCTCATTCCTTTTTAGACAGCTCACGCTTTCCTCTTAACATATCCTGTGGTATTATATACGTTAACCATATGCAATAACTTTTATTTCTAAACGAATACACCGTAAATACAAGAATACGGGAACTTTTCAGAATATTTTCCCAGGCTCGAGTTCATATGAGGACATCCAGCAGAGGGCGCATCACCGCAACTCGAGGTAACTACAGGTCATTCACCTACATTCCATTCATTCGCCGGGGTTTTACAGGCATGGGCGGCGGCATTAGCAGGCTTCTGCTTGTAAAATTAGTTAACCCCTTCAGATGGATTTACAGCATGGGACGAGACTGATCATCGGAAGGTATGGAATATTGTTGTTGGTTTTTTTTTACATTTGTTCCAGGTCACAAGGGTCTTCAGGTGGATTACCAGTATAATAAAATATTACAACAACCTGTGTTTTTATTTAATTAAAATACTTTGTAATAATGTGTGTTTTTTTTAACCATTTCATACTATTGGATTAATATAATAGATAGATGTTATTGACGCCTCTCCATTATTAATCTGGCTTAATGCCACCTTACAATAGCAAGGTGACATTAACCCTTCATTACCCCATATCCCACCGCTACACGGGAATGGGAAGAGAGTGGCCAAGTGCCAGAATAGGCGCATCTTTCAGATGTGCCTTTTCTGGGGTGGCTGGGGGCAGATGTTTTTAGCCAGGGGAAGGGGGGGGGGGGGGGGCAAAAATTATAACAATAAAACACACCCCTGAGGAAAAAAGTATTTTAATATTCTTCATTTATCCATACTTACCATACTTCAGCGTCTGCAAAAAGCGTAAAATAATAAACCGTATACTACCTGTCCGCCGTAGTCCAATTAATAACGAGTGTCCCACAATGATCTCCCCTATAGAACAGTGACATCGGGTGATGTCACTGCTCTATAGGACCCTCAGTGACACACTGACAGGAGACAATTGCTCAAAGTCTCACTTTATGGCAATTGCTGTGTGGGAAAATTTCTTACACAGCAATGCCAAACAATAGACTAGGGACTATTTTTTTTACAGCGGTGGAGGAATACAGTGTGGAAGGATACCTTCCTCTTGTCATTGCGTTCCTGGAGCCTCTGGAGAGCGGTCACATCAGCTGATACTGCTGTTCTCCATGGGAGATCGTCGTGGGACACTCGTGGATTTCTGCGGATAGGGAGTATATTGGTTGTTTGTTATTTTCATATTTTTTTTACAGATGACACTGGCTTCAGGGAACAAAGTGACAAGTGATGGTGAGTATGAACTCTATGTTTAATGTACTGTATGTCTGTATGTATGTATTGTATGTAATGTATGAATGTACTGTATGTAGTATGTATGTATGTTTTTTTTTTCATTCAACACATTAGCCGGATGATGGGACAACTACTGTCTCATCATTGGCTAATGTGTCAATCACTGTCACTGTAGTAGGCATCATCCAATGGGACTTGTAGTCTCATCGGACGATGCCTGCACACACGCACAGAGCCCTGGCAGCCCGCACAGAGCCCCAGCACGCCGCACAGAGCCCCGACACACACGCACAGAGCCCCGACACACACCCACATCCCCCCGGCAGGCCGCAAAGAGCCCCAGCATGCTGCACAGAGCTCCGGCACACACACCCAAGCCGTGGCACACATGCACAGACCCCCGGCAGGTCCGCACAGACCCCACCCGCACAGACACACACAGTGTCCGCCCACGCACCACCCACACTCTTCCCCCCTCCGGAACAGGATGTAGAAGGACAGAAAGGGCTTATTTAGGTTCCGATATTTGTGTCCCATTGACTTGCATTGGTATCGGTATCGGCGATTTCCGATATGTTTTGGATATCGGCCGATCCAATCCGATACCAATACTTCTGGATATCGGAAGGTATCGCTCAACACTACTCACCACACATCTAGACAAATTCAATGAGGGGTACAGTTTCCAAAATAAGGCCCCTTGTGGGGGGTTTCAACTTTTTATGCACATCAGGAGATCTGCAAACACAACATGGTGTTCACTATAGATTCCAGCCAAATTTAGTTCCATATGGTTCTCCTTCCCTTCCGATCCCTGCCGTGTGCCCAAAGAATAGTTTTCTGCCACATATGGGTATCACTGTTCTATGGTTGCACAACAAATTTGGGGGTTCGCTTTTTCCTTGGACCCTTGTGAAAATACAAAATTTGGGAATAAACATTTTTGTGCGAAAAAGTAAAATTTTCATTTTCCCTTAACCCCTTAATCCCACTGGACATACTATCCCGTCAAGGTGACCAGGGACTTAATTCCCAGTGATGGGATAGTACATCAAGTGCGATCAGCCGCGCTCACAGGGGGAGCAAGGCCGATCGCGGCTGGGTGTCAGCTATCGCAGCTGACATCTGGCACTATGTACCCGGAGCGGTCACGGACCGCCCCCGGCACATTAACCCCCGCCACGCTGCGATCAAACATGATTGCAGTGTTCTGACAGTATAGGGAAGCATCGCGCAGGGAGGGGGCTCCCTGCGTGCTTTCCTGAGACCCTCGGAGCAACGCGATGTGATCGCGTTGCTCCGAGGGTCTCCTACCTTCTTCTCCCTGCAGGCCCCGGATCCAAAATGGCCGCCGGGCTGCATCTGGGTTCTGCAAGTAGGTGGCTTACCAGCGCCTGCTTAGAGCAAGCGTTTGTAAGCCTGCAGCCCTGCTTGTCAGATCGCTGATCTGACACAGTGCTGTGCAAAGATCAGCGATCTGTCACTATAGTGTGGTGTCCCCACTGGGGCAAAAAACGCTTTATTATCATACCGCTGAACAAAAAGTGGAATAACACGAGATCAAAAAGACGGATATAAATAACCATGGCAACGATGAAAACGTCATCTTGTCCCACAAAAAATGAGCCGCCATACAGCATCATAAGCAAAAAAGTAAGAAAGTTATAGTCCTCTGAATAAAGCGATGCAAAAATAATTATTTTTTCTATAAAAGTTTTTATCGCATAAAAGCGCCAAAACATAAAAAAATATAAATGAGGTATCGCTGTAATCATACTGACCCGAACAATAAAACTGCTTTATCAATTTCACCAAATGTAGAATGGTATAAACGCCCGCCCCCCCCTCCCCCCCATAAAAAGAAACTCAGGAATAGCTGGTTTTTGGTCAATCTGCCTCACAAAAAATCGGAATAAAAAGCGATCAAAAAATTTCACATGCCTGAAAATGTTACCAATAAAAACATTAACTCGTCCCGCAAAAAACAAGACCACACATGACTCTGTGGACCAAAATGTGGAAAAATTATAGCTCTTGAAATGTGGAGACGCAAAAACTATTTTTTGCAATAAAAAGCGTCTTTTAGTCTGACGGCTGACAATCATAAAAATCTGCAAAAAAAAACGCTATGAAAGTAAATCAAACCCCCCTTCATGACCCTTTGTTAGTGAAAAATATTAAAATTAAAAAAAGGAATTTATTTCCATTTTCCCATTAGGGTTAGGGCTAGGGTTAGGATTAGGGTTAGGGCTAGGGTTAGGGTTAGGGCTAGGGTTGGGGCTAGGGTTGGGGCTAGAGTTGGGGCTAGGGTTGGTGCTAGTGTTAGGGTTGGGGCTAGGGTTAGGGTTTCAGTTAGAATTGGGGGTTTCCACTGTTTCAGTCAATTTTGCATTGAAAAGTCAAACGGCGCTCCTTCTCTTCCGAGCCATACGCCCAAACAGTGGTTTACCCCCACATATAGGGTATCAGCGTACTCAGGACAAATTGTACAACTTTTGGGGTCCAATTTATCCTGTTACCCTTGGTAAAATGAAACAAATTGGAGCTGAAGTAAATTTTTTGTGAAAGAAAGTTAAATGTACATTTTTAAAAAAATATTCCAAAAATTCTTGTGAAACACCTGAAGGGTTAATAAACTTCTTGAATGTGGTTTTGAGCACCTTGAGGGGTGCAGTTTTTAGAATGGTGTTACACTTCAGAATTATAGACCCGTCAAAGTTACTTCAAACGTGATGTAGTCCTTAAAATAAATGGTGTAAAAATGAGAAATTGCTTCTCAACTTATAACCCTTATAACTCCCTAACAAAAAAAATGTTGGTTCCAAAATTGTGCTGATGTAAAGTGGACATTTGGGAAATGTTACGTATTAAGTATTTTGTGTGACATATCTCTGTGATTTAAGGGCATAAAAATTAAATGTTGGAAAATTGCAAAATTTTCTACATTTTTCGACAAATTTGTTTTTTTACCCAAATAAACACAGGTAATATCAAAGAAATTTTACCACTATCAAGAAGTACCATATGTCATGAGAAAACAGTGTCAGAATCATCAGGATCTGTTGAAGCGTTCCAGAGTTATAACCTCATAAAGAGACAGTGGTCAGAATTGTAAAAATTGGCCCGGTCATTAACGTGCAAACCACCCTTGGGGGTTAAGGAGTTAAAAAATGATGCTGTTGTAAAGTAGATCTGTAGTTAATGTCATTTATTAATTATTTTGTGTGATAGAACTACAGTGCCTTGCGAAAGTATTCGGCTCCCTGGAACTTTTCAACCTTTTCCCACATATCATGCTTCAAACATAAAGATACCAAATGTAAATTTTTGGTAAAGAATCAACAACAAGTGGAACACAATTGTGAAGTTGTACGAAATTTATTGCTTATTTTAAATTTTTGTGGAAATTCAAAAACTTAAAAGTGGGGCGTGCAATATTATTCGGCCCCTTTAACTTAATATTTTGTTGCACCATCTTTTGCTGCAAGTCGCTTCGGGTATGTCTCTATCAGTTTTGTACATCGAGAGACTGAAATTCTTGCACATTCTTCCTTGGCAAACAGCTCGAGCTCAGTGAGGTTTGATGGAGATCGTTTGTGAACAGCAGTTTTCAGCTCTTTCCACAGATTCTTGATTGGATTGAGGTCTAAGGTACCGACACACTAGACGATATCGCTAGCGATCCGTGACGTTGCAGCGTCCTCGCTAGCGATATCGTCCAGTGTGACAGGCAGCAACGATCAGGCCCCTGCTGTGCTGTCGCTGGTCGGGGAAGAAAGTCCAGAACTTTATTTGGTCGCTGGACTCCCCGCAGACATCGCTGAATCGGCGTGTGTGACACCGATTCAGCGATGTCTTCACTGGTAACCAGGGTAAACATCGGGTAACTAAGCGCAGGGCCGCGCTTAGTAACCCGATGTTTACCCTGGTTACCAGCGTAAAAAAAACAAACAGTAGATACTTACATTCAGCTGTCTGTCCCTTGCCGTCTGGTTCCTGCACTGACTGCTGGCCGTAAAGTGAAAGCAGAGCACAGCCACAGCGGTGAGTCACCGCTGTGTGACTCACTGCTGTGCTGTGCTTTCACTTTCACTTTACGGCCAGCAGTCAGTGCAGGAACCAGACGGCAAGGGACAGACAGCTGAATGTAAGTATCTACTGTTTGTTTTTTTTACGCTGGTAACCAGGGTAAACATCGGGTTACTAAGCGCGGCCCTGCGCTTAGTTACCCGATGTTTACCCTGGTTACCGGGGACCTCGGGATCGTTGGTCGCTGGAGAGCTGTCTGTGTGACAGCTCTCCAGCGACCAAACAGCGACGCTGCAGCGATCCGGATCGTTGTCGGTATCGCTGCAGCGTCGCTATGTGTGACGGTACCTCTAGACTTTGACTTGGCCATTCTAACACCTGGATACGTTTATTTGTAAACCATTCCCTTTGTAGATTTTGCTTCATGTTTGGGATCATTGTCTTGTTGGAAGACAAATCTCAGTTCCAGTCTCAGGTCTTTTGCAGACTCCAACAGGTTTTCTTCATGAATGGTCCTGTATTTGGCTCCATCCATCTTCCCATCAATTTTAACCATCTTCCCTCTCCCTGCCGAAGAAAAGCAGGCCCAAACCATGATGCTGCCACAATCATGTTTGACATTGGGGATGGTGTGTTCAGGGTGATGAGCTGTGTTGCCTTTACGCCAAACATATTGGTTGGCATTGTTGCCAAAAAGTTCGATTTTGGTTTCATCTGACCAGAGCACCTTCTTCCACATGTTTGGTGTGTCTCTTAGGTGGCTTGTTGCAAGCTTTAAAACAACACTTTTTATGGATATCTTTGAGAAATGGCTTTCTTCATGCCACTCTTCCATAAAGGCCAGATTTGTGCAGTGTACGACGGATTGTTGTTCTATGGACAGACTGTCTCACCTTAGCTGTAGATTTCTGTAGTTCATCCAGAGTGATCATGGGCCTCTTGGCTGCATCTCTGATCAGTCTTCTCCTTGTTTGAGATGAAAGTTTAGAGGGACGGCCGGGTCTTGGTAGATTTGCAGTGGTATGATACTCCTTCCATTTCAATATGATCGCTTGCACAGTGCTCCTTGGGATGTTTAAATTTTTGGAAAACATTTTGTATCCAAATCCGGCTTTAAACTTCTCCACAACAGTATCACAAACCTGCCTGTTGTGTTCCTTGGTCTTCATGATGCTCTCTGTGCTTCAAACAGAACCCTAAGACTATCACAAAGCAGGTGCATTTATACGAAGATTTGATTACACACAGGTGGATTATATTTATCATCTTTAGGCATTTAGAACAACATTGGATCATTCAGAGATCCACATTGAACTTCTGAAGTGAGTTTGCTGCACTGAAAGTAAAAAGGTCGAAAAATATTGCACGCCCCACTTTTCAGGTTTTGAATTTCCACAAAAATTTAAAATATGCAATACATTTCGATCAACTTCACAAGTGTTCCACTTGTTGATTCCTCACCAAAAATTTACATTTGGTATCTTTATGTTTGAAGCATGAAATGTGTAAAAAAGTTCCAGAGAGGCGAATACTTTCGCAATGCACTGTATCTGGTTGAAGGGTATAAAAAGCGTTAGGTGTCGAGTTCCCGCCACTGCACAGGTGGAATCTCGAACAATGTCCGCTACAGTCTCCCATTCTCCTCCAGCTGCAGTGGAGCCTGCTCAGCGGAGACGTCGATCCCAGCATCTGGCTCAAGCTGATACTATGCGCTTGGTTACTGCTGCCTTTCCAGGCTCTGCCTTTGTAGCCAGCACTGATCAGCAGCGAGCAGGCTTTTCAGGGACTAAGTCCTGCTTTTCCCATACTGAGCATGCCCACGGGATGACCTCCTATTGAAGGTCGGGGGTCACATTCTCAGGTCCTGTTGTGACTCCTACTGAATCATCAGGAAGGTCCCGGAGCGCTGCTACTATAAAAGGCAGCCATGCGTGTAAACCTGTTAACATGTGTGTGTGGATGTATGCCTGTCAATGTATGAAAGCTCCGAATCATTCCCCTTTCTAGAGTTGTTGACTGCTCGCGAATGATGAGCTACCTAGCGCCTGACAGTGCGATCCCGCACATTTAACACAAGAGGCACTGTCTATTAGCAGAGACCGCCAGTGTGGCTCCCTGCGCAAATAGTGCGCTTTCATGGCCCAAGTTAGGGTGGTAAGTGGCGTCCGCCAGAGCGGCATTGCACGCACTCTTGTGTGGTAAATCTTTAGTTTAATTTATTCCCTGACACCACTCTGGCAGTGTCGAGTGCAAGAGATCTAGAGGGACTCTTACCCTGAGTCTTGGGGCAGAGTTCTGTGACTCCTTGCTTGCGCTCTCTGTGCGATATTGCGGCCCTGTGACACAACAGGGTTCGCTTATTTCATACCGGGTGGAGCTAACCCGTGTGTTTTCTCTTAATACCGCCATATAGTCCGTCATTACCAAGCAGCAGGTGTCTTTTCTGCACAGTGGACCCTGGACTGTGAACGCATCTTATATCGCCTCTAATTAATATTTGGTGCGTTCCACCAGTCCTAGCAAAAAGTTTGAAAATTGCAAAATTGATATTTTCACAAGTAGACCCAAAAATATCTACGGTGCTAAAATTAACCAGTAAGAGAGAGTACAATGCGTCATGAAAAAATAATCTCTGAATCACTGGGATACATTACAGGTTCCACAGTTATTACCACATAAAGTGACACTTTATATTGTAAAATTTGGCCTGGTCAGGAAGTTGAAAACAGGCATTGGGTGAAGGGTGTGAGGCTTTGACAGGTGTCATGTGTGAGGGTCACTATTTGTCCCCCGGGATGCGCTCAGAAGCTTATTAGATCCGCTGGAGTGCCTTGTGTTCACAGCAAGTTGCCTGTGAGTCACAAGGCAGAATAAAAGTAAAGCTTTAGTCACACTAAACGACTTACCAACGATCACGACCAGCGATACGACCTGGGCGTGATCGTTGATAAGTCGTTGTGTGGTCGCTGGGGAGCTGTCACACAGACAGCTCTCTCCATCGACCATCGATCAGGGGAACGACTTCGGCATAGTTGAAACTGTCTTCAACGATGCCGAAGTCCCTCTGCAGCACCCAGGTAACCAGGGTAAACATCGGGTTACTAAGTGCAGGGCTGCGCTTAGTAACCCGATATTTACCCTCGTTACCATTGTAAAAGTAAAAAAAAAAAACTCTACATACTCACATTCTGATGTCTGTCACGTCCCCCGCCGGCGTCCACAGGGTTAAAACTGCCTTTGGCAAGAGTGCTACTAATGCACGCGCTGCTGCCGAGAGCTTCCCTGCACTGACTGTCAGCGCCGGCAGTAACAGCGTGTGCTCTGCTTTACGGCCGGCGCTGACACAGTCAGTGCAGGGAAGCTCTTGGCCGGAGCGCGTGCATTAGCAGCGCTCCTGCCGAAAGCAGTTTTAACCCTGTGGACGCCGGCGGGGGACGTGACAGACAACAGAATGTGAGTATGTACTGTTTTTTTTTTTTTTCACTTTTACAATGGTAACCAGGGTAAATATCGGGTTACTAAGCGTGGTCCTGCACTTAGTAACCCGATATTTACCCTGGTTACAAGTGAACACATCGCTGGATCGGCGTCACACACGCCGATCCAGCGATGACAGCGGGTGATCAGCGACCAAAAAATGGTCCGGATCATTCCCCAACGACCAACGATCTCCCAGCAGGGGCCTGATCGTTGGTCGCTGTCACATATAACGAGATCGTTAGCGGGATCGTTGCTACGTCACCAAAAGCGGCACGTTGCAACGATATCGTTAACGATATCATTATGTGTGACGGTACCTTAAGTTTGAATGTGGTCAAGCTAATTGACCAAGGAATTGTTCAAGAAAACCGGTTTGGGCTTTTATTTTTTAAACGGACTGCAGGAAGGTAGTGGGGCAGGTCCGTTTCTTCCAGCCCGGATCTTAAAAGTGGCCCATGGCCACAGAGTCTGGCAGAGAGTAAAAAAAAACCTTCAGGAGGGTTTGGGCATGTCAGTGTTGGTCTTGGACGCAGAGCGAGCAGGAGACTTGTGCAGAGCTCTGTCCGTTTGAAGCAATACGGGGGCCAAACAGAGTCTAAAGCCTCACACCTCGGCATACACAGTGGTGTAGTTCGTTCATGGCAACTGGTCGCGGACTGTCTTTTGTTTTCCTGGCTGCCATCCAGAGGTTACAGTGTGCTGTGCACTGTGTGAGTTTTTGGACACTAAATAAGTTTTGTTTTCAACTTTTCCTGGGACACTGCTTTCTCACTGCACAGCAAGGACACCACTGCACTACAAGGGGTTAAAGATCTAGCGAAGAACCATAGGCAGAGATAAGACTAGTCACAGGTAAAAACATGTAATTCACTAGGAGAGGTGCAGAAAGAATCCGGGTGGGGGTGACACCGGACTAATCTTGTTTCCTACTATAGTCTCTAGCCAGCTCTTCACACTGGAGCATTTCAGAGAATTAAAGTACAAACATACCGTAGCTATAATCATGCAGTCTTTCATGCTATCTGGGGTTGTGACAGCATGAATGGACTTACAAGTGCCTTTTAATGTCTGGTAGACAGTAGACCATAATGTTATATAGAAATTAGGCTATGAGAAGCCTTGTAATACAGGTAAGATTGCTATATTGGAGACTTCTTTCAATTGAGTATCATTTACCTTACGTGGGATCACTAATTTTCAATATAAGTGCAAGTTTTCAACTTTAGATGTAATGGAACAGAATGGCCTTCCGACTAAGCTGCCCGTCACTAATTTGATAGGTAAGCATGTCTTACAAATCACATGCAGTTTGACGTACTTAAAAAAAGTCCACCACTTTGCCTCACATGGATGTGACCCATTGCAGCTTAGAAACTACATACTATTCTTCCCCCCCACTTTTATACTATTTTTAAGGCATTTTTTTCGGATAAACAGTGATTTACACTAGAGGCAGAAGGCTAACTTGTAAAAAATGTAAAAAGAAACAAATATAGATATTGTATTATAATGTTGCCCAATTCTTTAAACCACTATATGCTATCTGCAGGTGACTTAAGACATTATTAGCATATGTCCATATTACTTGGTGTAACTTTTAACTACAACCATTTGATGCATATTTTCAAAACCTAAAGTCATAACCAATGCTAAATACTCATATGCATGGTGCTTACCCTTCTGAAACCTAATCCATGTCCTACAGATGTCAATTCACGCTCAACTTTTCCATCTCCCTCATCAATGGCCAGCCAACATTCTGCATAGAAAAACCAACTGGTTCCACTCTGCAAGTCTTTGACTATTACATGGCTAAGGTACAAGCTTGGGGAACTACCACTGTTGTTATGCCAAATGTGAATCTTCCACAACGGCCCAAGACTTTCTGGTACACTGGGAAAACATAAATATTACTTATTAGTAAAAAACTATACAGTTTACTGTAAACGCATATCAAATTCTTGTGCTAATTAGCAGTAATAGACCGAATAAGATTTTTTGCTATGTAGAAATACATTTGTAGTAGATATCAGATTGCAGTAATGGTATATGATTCTACATATTAATTTACCTCATTATAAATGTGTGTCGTGAATTTCTTTCAAATAGAGGTTTGTGTGGACAATACAGCTCACGTGTTTCAGAAACGCCATCCTCCCCATGTAGAATAATGTGTACCTACAATAAGATTATTGATTAGGCATGCCTAATTATATGTTAATTCAGAGTTATAATATGAAATAAAGGACAAGTCAAACATGTGTGAAATAATTGCATACTATTTTGTTATCCTTCAATGCATAATATATTATATGATGTTACATAGAGATGAGTGAATATATTATTGTGGAATTAAATTCTACAAAACTTGTATGCGACAATACATATATTTTTTGTAATTTACTACCATGTGGATTCAACAAAATAGCTGCATTTTTCTGAACCATAAAAAAATCAAAAGGCTAAAACATAAAACAAAAATTCTTATATATATATATATATATATATATATATATATATATCATATATAGTTACGATGTCACGATGTAATGGTTTGTCCCGTGACCTTGCACGCTCACGCGCAAAACCATCACAGGTCTCTTCAGAACAGTCACAGCAGTGGTCAGAAATATACGACGAGGACTGACCGGGAGATGGTGAAGAGCGGAACCATCTCCCGGTCAGTCCTCGTCGTATATTTCTGACCACTGCTGTGACTGTTCTGAAGAGACCTGTGATGGTTTTGCGCATGAGCGTGCAAGGTCACGGGACAAAACATTACATCATCACATCGTAACTTTCGCACGCTTGTGCAGAAGAAGGGGAATTTAGGGTTTGCGATGGGGATCAGAAGATGCAATAAGGACCATCGGGTGATGGTGAGGAGCAGAGGTTCCAGAAAGATGAGCAGTAAGGTGAGTATAAGGACTTTTTTTTTAATTTGTACATGCTATGGTTTTTTATGCACTTGGGCCATAAGACTCTCCACAGCATTATTGCATAAAAACAGACATTACATTAGCATAAAATAACTTCTCCTCAAATCGAATTTCCTGTAAAATTCACACAAACAGATGAATTTGAATTTTGCCTATTCTGCTGAGCTCTATTACTACACAGATACACATTTGCACAATACAGGTGAAAAATAACACGTGTTCATCAAGTTCAACTGAGGGATGGAAAAGGGTAAAGGGAAAGGGGGAACAGGTACAATCACAAGGCATGAACCAAATCTCTCTAAAACAGCAAATTTTTCCCTCCTGATCAAAAGTATTAATGAATGGTATAAATATTCAGAACAAGAATTTTATTAATTTACATAATAATTTATATTATTTTCCTCTAATAAAGCATCTAAGTCGATTTTTAGATCATCGACTCTTCCCATTGTGCCCATTGTCTAGTTGTTTTCAAGTTTGTTTTTTTTTAACAATTATAACTCTGACAACAGTCACAAAGGTAAGTTGGTAAATGTGTTTAAGTCCTCCAAAATGGTGTTGTGATTGGTTTAATAGGCCAAAAGCATCTTACATTCTCACTTTCATTATACATATTAATAGTACTTCAGTATCAATAGCAAGTTACCTTAGCTGTGGTTTTTGGTCTTGATCGGAAACCCACATCAACCATAATAGCAAATTGTTGTTGGTCTTTTGGAGAATTATCCTGAAGAAACACAAAGCCATCTTTTTGGTCTTCATGTTGGTCCTTCATTTTACCAAAAAACATCAGTAAAATGTAGAGCAGAGTACAAATTGCAACAATGATGGATGGGACTAGATTTGTCGTTGTGCTACAATAAATGAAATACAAGTATTAATTCCTATTTATGCATTTTTTCCTGCATGTCTTTATTTATCTATTACTGTCTCTTTATACATTGACAACACTTTGGCAAAGATTTAGTATTGATACTTTCCGTGCTTCACCTACTATTGGTGCCTGCCAATCTCATTATTTTGTTAGCTGCACTTGTCCTTCTTTATGTAGGAACTCAACTTTTGACATAATAACAATAAATTAAATGCTGCACAAAGATTGCCATCACCTGGTGTTAGGACTGGCGGAACGCACCAAGTATAAGATGAAATATTAATAGGTGCGTTCGCAGTCCGGGGTCCACCGTGCAGGTGAAAACCTGCTGCTAGTAAATGGCAGCGCGATATGGCGGTGGAAGCGAACCCTGTAAAGCCACAGGTCCGCAATACCGCACTAAAGAGTGCAAGCAAGGAGTCAGCGAAATCAATCCCAAGACTCAGGGTTGAAGTCCGTACAGACTACTTGCGCACAATATCTCAACTGGGTGTGTTAGGAAACTGATTTAGATAGAGCACCGAAGTGCGAACTGTGCCGTGCTGGCAGACACCACTAAGCACCCAGACGTGGGTCAGGAAGCGCACTAAAGGCGCATGGCGCCGCACTGGCGGTCACAGCAATGGACGCTGATTCGTGTGTGACACATTTAGTGGTTAGTCGGGCGCTAGATAGCAGCCATACACCTTACGCGAACAGTCATACAATAGGGTAGGGGTATTTAATGAATGACTTGCACTCACAACAAACACACGTATACAATTGTACACTAGCGCATGGCCGTGCGGTCATGCGAAGCTTATATATCTGCAGTACGTTCAGGACCTTCCAATAAAGGACCAATGGGAAGCTGCCACAGATGTTAGCCCTTTCAGGACCCTCCAGGAGGACCAATGGGAACCGCTGCAGCATCTGAGCATGTGACCCTCGATCTCCAACGGGAGATCTCACCCTGGGCATGCTCAGAAGGGAAAAAGCAGGACTTAGTCCAAAAAGCGTCTGCTCACTGCTGCCCAGCACTGGCTTTAATGGCAAAAGCTGGAGAAGCAACAACAAGCCTAAGCACAGAGTGAGACTGAGCCAGACGCAAGGACCGACGTCTCTGCTGAGCAGGTTCCACTGCGTCAGAAGAATGGGAGACCGCAGCAGAAACGGCCCGAGATTCCCCCTGTGCAGAAGCGGGAACTCGACCCCTAACATCACCCCCCCCAGAGCCCCTCCCCCTTGGGCCTCGCTACGTTCGAAGGCAGCAATGAGCTGCGGAGCCTGAATGTGCTCAGCAGGCTCCCAGGATCTATCCTCAGGACCGTAACCCCTCCAGTCCACCAAATAAAAATTTTAGCCACGAACCACCTTGCAGGATTAACCTCTTCGAGGACCTTGAAGGGACCCAAGTAGCAAGGAGCAAACTTAGTGGACTCAACACGCTGCCTGATGTTACGGGCGGAAAGCCACACTAAGTCGCCAGGAGCAAAGGTCGGAGCAGGGCGCCGATGTGCATCGGCGGAGGACCTCATTCTCTCAGGCATCCTGAGTGCGGTCCCAAATATCTCGTGCCTCCACTGCCCAGTCTGCCACCCTGGAGTCAGCAGAGGACACGGGCATAGGCACTGGAACCCGCGGATGCTGGCCATAATTAAGGAGGAAAGGAGTCTGACCGGTGGAATCGGCTACAGCGTTGTTAAGGGCGAACTCTGCCCACGGTAACAAGGATGCCCAGTCATCCTGCCTGGCAGAGACAAAATGTCGCAGATATGTGACCAAGGTCTGGTTGGCTCTCTCTACCAACCCATTCGTCTCGGGATGATAGGCAGAGGAGCGATTTAACTCAATACTGAGAAGATGACAAAGCTCTCTCCAGAACCGAGACGCAAACTGAGGACCCCGATCACTGACAATTTTGTCCGGCATACCGTGAAGGCGGAAGATACGTTTAATAAACAATGCTGCCAAGACCCATGCAGAAGGTAGCCGAGGAAGCGGCACCAAATGCACCATTTTAGAAAAATGGTCGGTGATAACCCAAATGACAGTACAGCCACGTGACTTGGGCAAACCCACCACAAAGTCCATTCCGACCATCTCCCAGGGCCTGTCTGCCACCGGCAGAGGATATAACAATCCAGCTGGCCGTTGACAAGGAGACTTATTTTTGGCACAGGAGACACATGCCCGAACATAGTCTCCGACATCACGAACCATATGTGGCCACCAGTACATTCTCGCCAGCAACTCAGATGTCCTCTTTGCCCCAAAGTGTCCACCCACTCTGGACGAATGAGCCCAAGAGAGAACCTCCGGTCGCATATTGATGGGAACAAAAGTCTTGCCCGGAGGCACAGACTCTAGCGAAACCAGAGCTACGGTTCTCAGACTCTCTGAAGGGACAATAAGCCGAGGCTCCTCTTCCTCCTCCTCAGTTGACACAAGGGAGCGAGAGAGAGCGTCAGCACGAATGTTCTTCTCCCCGGCGAGATAATGGAGAGTGAAGTGGAACAGGAGAAGAACAAGGACCATCTGGCCTGACAAGAATTCAGCTGCTGGGCTGTACGCAAATAGACCAAATATTTGTGGTCCGTGAAGACTTGGAAGGGAAACCGAGCACCTTCCAAAAGATGTCTCCACTCCAAAAAGGCCAACTTCATTGCTAGCAACTTCCTATCCCCGTTGGAGTAATTTCTCTCCGCTGGTGTGAAGGTCTTTGAGAAGAAGAAGCATGGATGCTTCCGACCTTGAGCATCCTTTTGATAGAGGACTGCTCCAGCACCAACAGATGAGGCATCCACCTCCATAAGGAATGGCTTATCCACATCGGGACGATGTAAGATGGGAGCGCTAGCAAAATGGGACTTTATAGAAGTGAAGGCCTTGGAGACCTCTTCTGACCACAATTTGTGATTCGCTCCCTTCTTGGTGAGGGATACCAAGGGAGCTACCAAAGTTGAGAAGTGGGGGATGAACTGGCGATAGTAATTTATGAACCCCATAAAGCGCTGCACCGCTTTAAGAGAATGGGGTTCTTGCCAGTCCATCACAGCCTGTAGTTTGGCAGGATCCATAGCCAATCCCTGGGCCAAGATGATATAGCCCAGGAAAGGTAAAGACTCCTGCTCAAACACACACTTCTCCAACTTTGCATAAAGGGAATTCGCCCGTAAGAGTTCGAAAACTCTGCCAACATCTCTCCGTTGGAAGTCAATATCTGAAGAGAAGATGAGAATATCATCCAGATAGACTACGACCGAGGTGGAAAGCATATCCCGGAAGATATCGTTGACAAAGTCCTGAAAAACGGCTGGGGCATTACAGAGCCTGAAGGGCATCACCAGATACTCATAGTGCCCATCCCTGGTATTAAAAGCCGTTTTCCATTCGTCCCCCTCACGGATGCGAATAAGGTTGTAGGCACCGCGCAGATCTAGTTTGGTGAATACCTTTGCTCCCCTTAGCCTGTCAAAGAGCTCAGAAATCAGGGGCAACAGGTACTTATTTTTAATGGTGATAGCATTAAGACCCCTTTAATCGATGCAAGGACGTAATTCCCCGTTCTTCTTCTGTACAAAGAAGAATCCCGCCCCTGCAGGAGACACTGACTTCCTAATGAACCCTCTTACCAAATTCTCCTGGATGTATTGAGACATAGCCTCCGTCTCAGGGAGAGAGAGGGGATATACCCTTCCCCGAGGAGGTTCAGCTCCAGGCAAGAGATCAATAGGACAGTCGTAGGGGCGATGAGGCGGTAGAGTCTCTGAGCCTTTTTAGAGAATACGTCAGCATAGCACCAATAGCACTTGGGAAGAGAAGAAAGGTCTGCGGGTACCTCGGTAGTAGAAACCTGTACACACTCACTCACACACCTGCCCATACAAGACTTACTCCAACCCAATATTCTCCCTGAGGACCACTCAATATGTGGGGAGTGGAAACGGAGCCAGGGTATTCCCAGCAAAATCTCATCCATTCACTCGGGAAGGACAAGAAGGGAAATAATCTCCTGGTGGGAAGGGGACATGGACAACGAGAATGGAACAGTCTGGTGTGTGATTTGCAGTGGAAGTGTCGCCCCATTCACAACTCTATCTGTTACAGGTTTGGCGAGCATTATTAGTGGTATAGTGTGGCGCAGAGCAAAAGCAGAGGACATGAAGTTTCCCTCTGCTCCTGAATCCACACAAAGCTCGACTGTTAGAGTGGATGAGTCAAACAGGATTGTCCCTTTAAAGGACAGTTTGGAGGAAAATGCAGCTGTGTCTAGTGAACCTCCCCCAATGGTTACTAGACCCGATCGTTTCCCGACCGCCGTGGACATTTATTGGCGTAATGTCCTAGTTGATGACAGTTTTTACAAACCACGGGTACTCGAGCGGCCTGAGACTTAGGTCCCCCTCGAGAAACCTCCATGGCCTCATGGGAGTCGGACGCCAAGACAAGAGATTCAAGAGGTCTGGCGAAGGTGGGAGCCAGCCGAAACCTCTGGCTACACTGGGTCCGCTCTAACCTCCGCTCGTGAAAACGGAGGTCGATGCGGGTTGATACAGAAATAAGCTCCTCCAGGGTGGCAGGTATCTCCCTGGTGGCCAAGGCGTCCTTCACGTGATCTGCCAGACCCTTCCAGAACACCGGAATTAGAACTTTGTCTGGCCACTCTAACTCTGAAGCTAGAGTCTGGAACTGGACGGCAAACTGGCTGATCACGGACGAGCCCTGAGTAATGGTCAACAACTGGAGCGCAGTATCGTGGGTAACACAAGGTCCTAAAAAGACCTGCTTCAGAGCATCCAGGAAGAGAGGAGCGCTCTGTACCACACGATCATCACGCTCCCAAAGTGGCGTTGCCCACTCCAACTCCCTGCCCGACAAGAGAGATAGAATAAATCCCACTCTCGCCCGTTCCGTAGGGAAACGTGACACCAAGAGCTCTAGGTGTATGGAGCACTGGCTCACGAATCCGCAACATTGTTTACCGTCACCAGCAAACTTGTCAGGAAGCGGGAGATGGGATAAAGTCGGAGCAGGGGTGGCAGCGGACAAACTGGCTGCGGCTACACTTGCAGCCTGAACAGCGACAGCAGTGACATCCACAGCTGAGGTTGAACGCTCTAGAGCCGCCAACCTTCCCTCCAGCTGCTGGATGTACCGCTGTAAACGCTGATCGTCCGCCATTTACTAGCCAGACCCTGGCGCTAGTGTTCTGTTAGGACTGGCGGAACGCACCAAGTATAAGATGAAATATTAATAGGTGTGTTCACAGTCCGGGGTCCACCGTGCAGGTGAAAACCTGCTGCTAGTAAATGGCAGCGTGATATGGTGGTGGAAGCGAACCCTGTAAAGCTACAGGTCCGCAATACCGCACTAAAGAGTGCAAGCAAGGAGTCAGCGAACTCAATCCCAAGACTCAGGGTTGAAGTCCGTACAGACTACTTGCGCACAACACCGCAACTGGGTGTGTTAGGAAACTGATTTAGATAGAGCACCGAAGTGCGAACTGTGCCGTGCTGGCAGACACCACTAAGCACCCAAATAATGTAATGGCGGCCGACAGCACTACTGCAGCATAAAGTGGTTGCTCTTCCTAACTCCACAGGACCCAAGTGGAGAGGTACATACCAACGTATTGAAGTGAAGGACAGCATCCAATCCAGGTGAAGAGAAGAAACACTTTATTGTGCCATAGGTTCACCTATGGCACAATAAAGTGTTCACCACTAAGCACCCAGACGTGGGTCAGGAAGCGCACTAAAGGCATGTGGCGCCGCACTGGCAGTCACAGCAATGGATGCTGATTCGTGTGTGACACATTTAGTGGTTAGTCGGGCGCTAGATAGCAGCCATACACCTTACGCGAACAGTCATACAATAGGGTAGGGGTATTTAATGAACGACTTGCACTCACAACAAACACACGTATACAATTGTACACTAGCGCATGGCCGTGCGGTCATGCAAAGCTTATATAGCTGCAGTACGTTCAGGACCTTCCAATAAAGGACCAATGGGCAGCTGCCACAGATGTTAGCCCTTTCAGGACCCTCCAGGAGGACCAATGGGAACCGCTGCAGCATCTGAGCATGTGACCCTCGATCTCCAACGGTAGATCTCACCCTGGGCATGCTCAGAAGGGAAAAAGCAGGACTTAGTCCAAAAAGCGTCTGCTCACTGCTGCCCAGCACTGGCTTTAATGGCAAAAGCTGGAGAAGCAACAACAAGCCTAAGCACAGAGTTAGACTGAGCCAGACGCAAGGACCGACGTCTCTGCTGAGCAGGTTCCACTGCAGCAGGAGAAGAATGGGAGACCGCAGCAGAAACGGCCCAAGATTCCCCCTGTGCAGAAGCGGGAACTCGACCCCTAACACCTGGGGCAGACACTGGCACTGAAAGGCCCATGTGTAGGACTTGTGTCTGGACCCACACCTTCCATCAAAGCCATTAAGCACACATGTATAACATAAGCACAATACATTACCCAAGCATTTGCACATTATATACGCATTTACAAAAAACTAGCAAAGGAACAGTTGTACAGTATATAAATTAGGCACAAACATATAATATATGTATATACAAAATGACATTTTTCTGATGCACATGAACAGACAATCACATAATTTTCTTTTTCAATCATTCATAGTTGTAACAGCCCAAACTTTTTTTTCACTTATCGTAAGTTTTACAGTATGAGCTCTTGTTTTTTTTTTTTGTAGGAACGAAGCTGTATTTTTTTCCAAAGTGCCATTTTTCAACACAATTAAACATGTATTTAGGCAATATACAGTATATGTATTAACTTTGTTATGGGTTTTTATTTCATAATTCAATAGAAGACTTTGTATCATAACTTATCAGAGAAATACGCTTCTTTCTCCTCCTGGACTGATCATGTGACCACCAGTATGTGATGTGCATACTACTGGCCACATTCCAACTAGACGTGTCCAGCCTTGCTCAATCTACTTGCAAGTCTAGTTGGCATGCAACCACATGTATGCAAATCGCATACTTGTGGTCATGCACATACCTGCTACTAGCACCGACATTTGAGAATTCACAAGTCTGTAGTCACATAAAGGCACTGCAGACTTTATCTATAACCCTTTTCATTCCCTTTTCCACAACTAACCAGAACTCTGGCTTACACCTCTTTCTCACTTCCTGATATTTCCGGTACAGAGAAAATCAGTACCTATGCTATCCGTGTTCATGTGTAACATCCATGTGCCATCCTTGTGCACCATAAATGTGACATGTACCAGAGTCTGGGAAAAGCAGTGTAGTTAGCGCTGTTCTCAGACGACGGATGCCGAATACGAATCTCATTAACATCACTTGGTCTCAATGCGATCAGCATGACCAGGCAACGCTGATGAGTGTTGGAGACAGCACCAGTTGTCTGTCTATTGCATGTATTAAATAAATAAATTTAAAAAAATGTCAGGGTCCCCCTTAATTTTCCAGCTAAGGGAAAGCAGACTGCAGGGGGCTGGTGTTAATATTCTTGGAAGGGGCCAATAGTCATAAAGGTTGCCAGCCTATTAATAACCACTCTATGTTGTTTGCTTAGCCTTTACTGGTTATTAAAAGAGGGCCCCCCAAAAAATGATGTGGGGTCCTCCCTATTTTTACTAACCAGCACAGGCTATACAGACAGCCGTGGGTTGATATTAATAGGCTGGAAAGGGGCTATGGATATTGAACCCCTTGCAGACTAAGAACACTAGCCCTCAGCCACCCCCAAAATAGAGATGATTTGTATAATTAAAGGACTTCTTTTGTGTGTGTCTTTATAAATTTTCACTATGGGTTAGAAATAGAGTTGTCTGATAGACAAATCTCAATTATTATCCCCTAATAATAATAATAATAATCTTTATTTTTATATAGCGCTAACATATTCCGCAGCGCTTTACAGTTTGCACACATTATCATCGCTGTCCCCGTTGGGGCTCACAATCTAAATTCCCTATCAGTATGTCTTTGGAATGTGGGAGGAAACCGGAGTACCCGGAGGAAACCCACGCAAACACGGAGGGAACATACAAACTCTTTGCAGATGTTGTCCTTGATGGGGTTTGAACCCAGGACTCCAGCGCTGCAAGGCTGCTGTGCTAACCACTGAGCCACCGTGCTGCCCCCCTAGGCTTGATGTCAACGGATATAAAACAGCTGACATCAACCTCAATACCCCACCAGGGCAAGTAGAAAGAGAGGAGGCTAAGAAACAAAATTGGAGCATCTAATGGATGCCCCATTTCAGGGGTGGCTGAAGGCTGGTGCTTTTAGTCTGGGAGAGGGCCAATATCCATGGCCCCCTTCCCAGCCTATTAATATCAGCCCACAGCTGTCTGTTTAGCCTTTTCTGGTTAGTAAAAATAGGGGGGACCCCACATCATTTTTTTGGGGGCCCTCTTTTACTAACCAGTAAAGGCTAAGCAAACAGCATTGAGCTGTTATTAATAGGCTGGGAACCTTTGCTTAGTAAAAATAAGGGGGGACCCAATGTCATTGTTTCGATGGTCCCCTATAATAACCATTGAAGGCTAAGCAAATAGATGTGAGCTGTTATTATTAGTCTGGGAACCTTTATGGACATTGGCCCCTTCCTAGAATAGTAACACCAGCCCCCAGCTGTATACTTTCCCTCAGCTGGATAGGAAAATTAAGGGGGACCATATGACGTTTTTAAATTAATTAATTAATTTATCTAATGCACACAATAAAGATACTGTGGGTGTTGACTCCAACTTTCATCAGCTGATCGCAAGGAGACCAGGCAGCAATGATGAGAGTCGACTCCTGGGAACAGAGCAAACTGTAAAGCTTTTTCCAGGCGCCGGTACATGTCATACGGATGACACATGGATGTCATCCATGTCTCATCAGTGTGCACATTTGCAAAATGTATTGCGGACTGTGCTGCCAGCAAAAAACGTACATGTGTTTTGCACACGGATATAAGGCACACACATTGACATGTGCGTAGACCCATAGATTTGAATGGGTCTACAAGTGTAAGTGTCTCCAGTACGTGTAAAAACTGTCACCACGTACTAGAGACACTGACATGTGAAGGGGGCCTTGGTCTCATGAGGACCAAGAATATGGAAAGGTTATTATCATCTTCAATGGGAAAAATTTACCCCTTACTGCCAAAGCCGGTTTTCTCCTTCCTGACAAGTCCACATTTTTCAAATCTGACATGTTATTTTAAACTGTAATAACTCTGTAATGCTACTGAATATCATTTTTGGCAACTTGTATATGTTTGGCATTTATTTATGTAAATGTTGGATATTTGGTAATTACCGTAAATTTTGTTTTTAATACCCCTAGAGCAAATAGTCACAGCACACAAAATAGTTAATTAACATAATTTTAAATAAGTCTACTTTATATCATTTTCCTTTGCAAAATGTCTTCTTTTAGGATATTAAAAAGGTTAAAAGTTAATGTAATTTTGACTACGGGGTTAGAAATGGGGATGTCTGATAGGCACCTTTCCATTACTATCCCCTAGGCTTGACGACACATGGATGTCATCCATGTGTCATCAGCGTGTACGTGTACGGTTTAACAGCAATTTTTTAATGAAATTCACAAAACCTATCTTTTGTTTAGGGATCATTTTGGTTTGAAAGTCACCCTCAAATAAGACCCTATTTTAAAAACGGCACCCTTTAAAGTACTGAAAACTGCATTCAGGAAATTTGTTATCACTTCAGGTGCTGTACAGAATTAATGCAAAGTGGAATGAAAACGTGAAAAATTATGTTTTTTTTTTTTAAAGGAGAGTGTTACTTTATCCCCAATTTTTTTTTCACAAAGGGTTACAGCAGTAGAAAACTGAGCCCAAAATTTGCTATGCAATTTCTACAGAATATACTGATATTCAATAAGTGAAGGGTTTTGTGTGAAATTAGGCACATTTTTGGGGTCTTGTGGGAAATTATTTTCAATTTACCTTTTTTTTGCATTTTTTGTGTTGTTCGAATGCATATAAAGTAATGTACATGTGCAATTGCAATAATTTTGTAGGAGAAACACTTTATTTTTTGGAACAATGTCAATGGTGCCAAGACTATCGGCCATGGCTGTATATGCACACCCTACGTCTCTCTCTAACAGGCTACTACAAATGACCCTTCATCTTGCGGTGAGCTATTTTCTTCTAGAAGGAAATAAAAGTAAGCTTACAGTGTGTGAAAGATTTCACTGAATTTCAAATACACATTTACCTTAAAAACTGTTCGATATCTTCAATGAGAAGGTGAGATAAAACTTGTCTGTTTGCAGTGGTGTACAAACCTAGATGTTTACAGCTAACAATACAAAAGAAAAGTCATTTCATTGTAATCAAGCAGCACTATTCGAAAGCAGTAAATTAGCACAATTCTAGCTTATAATGTGTTTAACCTCTAACCAAAATTATCTAAACCTAAGCATACCATTTATTTTTGCAGGAAAATCCAAGTTAATGTTTCAATTTAATGCTACAACATATAGTAAAATATTATAATACTTGCCATTCATAGAGTTTGCAAAATAGATAATCTTGACCAAGATGGGAAATACTACATTTGGGCAGGGCTATGAAAATAGCAGAGAGCAGCTGCACTACACTGTTTGTGTAATTCCCAAGGAAAGGAATAGACAATACAGAAACAGCAATGCACAGCAAAGAGAGCTAATGGCATGGCTTCCATTCATTCCTATGGATTTTAGGTAAACAGCATAGCGCAGTTTACCTGGCCATTATCGTTGGATGCCTAGATCTGGAAGTTATTCCCACAAAAATAACACCTTAATAAGTAATTACAGTACATACTTTCTACATAATGCTATATCATTTAAAGTGATTCTCTAATAACATGTGCAAGCATCCAAATAAAAATGCTAATAAATGCTACTATGTGTAAAGTAGAGCTGAGGGGTTTCCACAAACCTGCAAGTAAACCCTGTGGCTGTGCTTCCTTTTTGAGGAGTGCAGTCTTTCAAATTCCATTCTTTATTATGCCAATAGAGGCACTGTGTCCACTGCACATCCACTGTATAATTTATCATATTGGAAATATATTTATTTTTTGGGTGCCTTCTATAATCTGCATCCATCAAAGCCATGTAACTGTATTCTGCATCTATATTGGATAAAAAGTAAATTAATATAAATGTATACGGTAATTACTGAGGCATGACACATTACCCTTTTTAACACGTTAGACATAATACAGTAAACATTAAATCCATGTACAAAGAATTCCCATTGAGGTAGATCTAAATGACATAAAACACTACAGGGTGTGCAGGGTGTCCTCCCAGTCTCTAAAGTGTAGTAGAAAGCAGAGTAAAGGCTCTCCAGGGTGAGAGGAGCTGAGGAACTGCAACTCCAACAGGACATGTACCGTAAATCAGTTCGGGGCAAAGCATCCTACACAAACCGCTAGTAGAAGCAAGGTAGAAAAGGGTTCAACTGCTCACTGTATAAAGTTTGAAACAACATAAGGAAATATATATATATATATATATATATATACTGTATATGTATATGTATGTATGTGTATATATGTGTGTATATATATATATATATATATATATATATATACTAGATGGTGGCCCAATTCTAACGCATCGGGTATTCTAGAAAACGTATGTATGTATGTACATAGCAGGAACATAGTATATAGCACAGGCCACGTAGTATATAGGAGCCATGTAGTATATAGCAGACAAATACGATGTGGCATGTGCTATATACTATGTGGCTGCTATATACAAACATACATACATATTGTAGAATACCTGATGCGTTAATACAGGCCACGCAATATATAACACAGCCCAAACAGTATATAACACAGCTCACGTACTATATAACACAGCCCACGCAGTATATAGCAGCCACGCAGTATATAACACAGGCGACGTAGTATATAACACAGGCCACGCAGTATATAACACTGGCCACGTAATATATAACACAGGCCACGCAGTATATAACACTGGCCAGGTAGTATATAGCAGCCACGCGGTATATTACACAGCCCAAGCAGTGTATAACACTGGCCACGTAATATATACAGTCATGGCCAAAAGTATTGACACCCCTGCAATTCTGTCAGATAATACTCATTTTCTTCCTGAAAATGATTGCAAACACAAATTATTTGGTATTATTATCTTCATTTAATTTGTCTTAAATGAAAAAACACAAGAGAATGAAGCAAAAAGCAAAACATTGATCATTTCACACAAAACTCCAAAAATAGGCCAGACAAAAGAATTGGCACCCTCAGCCTAATACTTGGTTGCACAACCTTTAGCCAAAATAACTGCGACCAACTGCTTCCGGTAACCATCAATGAGTTTCTTACAATGCACTGCTGGAATTTTAGACCATTCTTCTTTGGCAAACTGCTCCAGGTCCCTGATATTTGAAGGGTGCCTTCTCCAAACTGCCATTTTTAGATCTCTCCACAGGTGTTCTATGGGATTCAGGTCTGGACTCATTGCTGGCCACCTTAGAAGTCTCCAATGCTTTCTCTCAAACCATTTTCTAGTGCTTTTTGAAGTGTGTTGTAACAACTCTGCTGGCATCACGTCATGGCCTCACATCTCTCACACTATCTTACCCACTGCTCCAGGTCATGATGTGGTTTCTGTTTCATGCCAGCTCCATGTTCTGTGTCTCTGCTCTCTGCATGCCTCATGGCTATGTGTATAGGGGGCCGGCACCTGAACTCTCTGGTTCTTATAGGAATCAGGTGCATCTGTCTAATCAGTTCCTGACCAATTATCAAGAGGCCTCCTGTATATAGTGCAGCTCCACCCTGTGGTCTGGGCCTGTGCAATGTGTTAGCTCAGTTTGTTTCTTGCTTCTGAGTTTGCCAGGTCCTGCTCTGAGTTACTCCCTCTCTGGAGGCTTTTCTCTGTGCTATTGCCTTTATCTTGTAGTCCGCCCTCCAGGAGGCAGAATATCCTGGTCCCTGTGTCTTTGTCCCTGTGTCTTGTTCCATTGCCTTGTCTGTACTTAGTCTTATCTCTGTCTCCTTGTCTGTGGCTTCCTTCCCTGCTGTGTCTTTCCTTGTGTTCTCAGTCTGCTTACACTCCGCACTCTTGCGGCTCTGCCTGCTCTGTATCTTGGTGGCTTTACCGCTGCTCCGCACTCCTGCGGTTCTGCTCCGTTCTACTCTGCTCCGCTCCCGTTGCTGCAGAAACCTCTTGCTGCAGTTCCTCTCTGCAATCCTTGCGGTTCCACTCTGCTTAGCTTCTGCAGTATCTCTTGCTGCAGCTTCTCTCCACATTCTTTGTGGCTCTGCTCAGCTTTTGTTGCTACGCTATCTCTTGCTGCTTTTCCACTCCTATCTGGAGTCTTGCACTCCTCTCCTGTGTGAACAGGTCCCAACCTGTTTCTTCATACCTCATTCCTTTCTGCTTGTTTTCTTTCCTGCACCTCCTGTGTGAACAGGTCCCTACCTGTTCCTTCATATTTCATATTTGTTCCTGCACCTCCAGTGTGAACAGGTCCCTACCTGTTCCTCCAAACTTTATATTTCTACCTGCATCTCCAGTGTGAACAGGTCCCTACCTGTTCCTCCAAAATACATATCTGTACCTGCACCTCCAGTGTGAACAGGCCCCTACCTGTTCCTTCATATACCAAATCAACCAGTCCTGTGTTCTCTGCCGTGCCTCCCAATCCTGTGTTCCTGACAGTCCTGCCGTTCCTGCCCTGCCTTCCAGTCCTGTGTTCCTGCTGTCCTATCCAGTCCTGTTTCCTGCCGTGTCTCTGCCAGCCCTGTGTTCTCTGCCGTGTCTCTGCCAGCTCTGTCTCAGCCGTGCCAGCCTACTCGTCTGAGTTCCAGCCGTGCTCTTCTGCCAGTCCTGCCTAATGCCCGCACCAATCCTGGTGTTCCTGTCTCCCAAGTGGGATCAGCAGCCACAGCCAGACACCACCCTGGAGTAGCACCTGGCAGCTGCCTGCTGCACAAGCCTGACCTCACCATCAGAGGCTCCAGTGAAAACCCAGGCAGCTGTCATAGTTACGCCCCTTCCAGGGCAGTCTGGTTTGTGGCACAGTGGGGCCACAAACCCCCCGAGCTCACGCCCACCAGTCAGGGCGTGAGCGTGACATGTGTTTTGGGTCATTGTCCTGCTGGAACACCCATGACCTCTGAGGGAGACCCAGTTTTCTCACACTGGGCCCTACATTATGCTGCAAAATTTGTTGGTAGTCTTCAGGCTTCATAATGCCATGCACACGGTCAAGCAGTCCAGTGCCAGAGGCAGCAAAGCAACCCCAAAACATCAGGGAACCTCCGCCATGTTTGCCTGTAGGGACCGTGTTTTTTTCTTTGAATGCCTCTTTTTTTCTCCTGTAAACTCTATGTTGATGCCTTTGCCCAAAAAGCTCTACTTTTGTTTCATCTGACCAGAGAACATTCTTCCAAAACGTTTTAGGCTTTTTCAGGTAAGTTTTGGCAAACTCCAGCCTGGCTTTTTTATGTCTCGGGGTAAGAAGTAGGGTCTTCCTGGGTCTCCTACCATACAGTCCCTTTTCATTCAGATGCCGACGGATAGTAAGGGTTGACTGTCATGATCCCAATGGCAGGGGATCACTAAAGGACAAGCACAGATACAAACAAGCTCTAGGGCGATGGAACCTGAGCTGACCGCGACCCTGAACCTAACACACAAATAAAAGTAGCCGGGGAACGTGCCTACGATGATCCTAGACGTCTCGCTCCAGCCGAAGATCTAACTTCCCCTATTAGAAGAAACACAGACCTCTCTTGCCTCCAGAGAAATACCCCACAGAAATAGCAGCCCCCCACATATAATGACGGTGAAATGAGAGGAAAGCACATACGCAGTATGAAAACAGTTTCAGCAAAATGAGGCCCGCTAAAGCTAGATAGCAGAGGATACAAAAGTGAACTGCGCGGTCAGCGAAAAACCCTTCAAAAAACCATCCTGAAATTACTTGAACTCATGTGCCAACTCATGGTACATGAGGAGCAATTTCAGCCCACTAGAGCAACCAGCAGCAATAATCACATATCTGCAGGCTGGACTAAAAACCAAATAAAGCAAAACACCAAAACAGGAAAATCCAAACTTAGCTTGACCAGAAGATTCTAGGAGCAGGGAGCAGAGGTAACAAGACACACTGGATACATTGATAACCGGCGAGGAAATGCCAGCAAAGCCAGGTTAAATAGGAAACTCCCATATCCTGATGGAACAGGTGGAACCCAGAGACCCAGGAAAGACAAGTCACCCAGTACCATCAGTAACCACCAGAGGGAGCCCAAAAACAGAACTCACAACAGTACCCCCCCCTTGAGGAGGGGTCACCGAACCCTCACGAGAACCACCAGGGCGACCAGGATGAGCCCTATGAAAAGCGCGAACCAAATCATCAGCATGAACATCCGAGGCAACCACCCAAGAATTATCCTCCTGACCATAACCCTTCCACTTGACCAAATACTGGAGTTTCCGTCTGGAAACACGAGAATCCAAGATCTTCTCCACAACATACTCCAATTCTCCCTCCACCAGCACTGGAGCAGGAGGCTCAAGCGAAGGAACAACAGGTACCTCATACTTCCGCAACAACGACCGATGGAATACATTATGATTAGCAAACGATGCCGGGAGATCCAAACGAAACGACACAGGGTTAAGAATTTCCAAGATCCTATAGGGACCGATGAACCGAGGCTTGAACTTAGGAGAAGAGACCTTCATAGGAACAAAACGAGAAGACAACCACACCAAGTCCCCAACAAGAAGTCGAGGACCCACGCGGCGACGGTGATTAGCAAACTGCTGAGCCTTCTCCTGGGACAACTTCAAATTGTCCACCACATGACTCCAAATCCGATGCAACCTATCCACCACCATGTCCACTCCAGGACAATCAGAAGGTTCCACCTGACCAGAGGAAAAACGAGGATGAAACCCCGAATTACAAAAGAAAGGAGAAACCAAGGTAGCAGAACTAGCCCGATTATTAAGGGCAAACTCGGCCAGCGGCAAAAAAGGTAACCCAGTCATCCTGATCAGCAGAAACAAAACACCTTAAATAAGTTTCCAAGGTCTGATTAGTTCGTTCAGTATGGCCATTCGTCTGAGGATGGAATGCAGATGAAAAGGACAAATCAATGCCCATCTTAGCACAGAACGTCCGCCAAAATCTAGACACAAACTGGGATCCCCTGTCAGAAACGATGTTCTCAGGAATCCCATGCAAACGAACCACATTCTGAAAAAACAGAGGGACCAACTCAGAGGAGGAAGGTAACTTAGGCAAGGGTACCAGATGAACCATTTTAGAAAAGCGATCACACACAACCCAGATGACGGACATTTTTTGAGAGACAGGGAGATCCGAAATAAAGTCCATGGAAATGTGCGTCCAAGGCCTCTTCGGGATAGGCAAAGGTGACAACAATCCACTGGCCCGAGAACAGCAAGGCTTAGCCCGAGCACAAACCTCACAAGACTGCACAAAAGAACGCACATCCCTCGACAAGGAAGGCCACCAAAAAGACCTGGCCACCAAGTCTCTTGTACCAAATATTCCAGGATGACCTGCCAACGCAGAAGAATGGACCTCGGAGATGACTCTACTGGTCCAATTATCCGGAACAAACAGGCTCTCAGGCGGACAACGATCAGGTTTACCCGCCTGAAACTCCTGCAAAGCACGTCGCAAGTCTGGGGAGACAGCAAACAAAATCACCCCATCCCTAAGGATACCAGAGGGCTCAGAATTTCCAAGGGAGTCAGGCACAAAACTCCTAGAAAGAGCATCCGCCTTCACATTCTTTGAACCTGGCAGGTATGAAACCACAAAATTGAAACGAGAGAAAAACAGTGACCAACGAGCCTGTCTAGGATTCAGACGCCTGGCAGACTCAAGGTAAATCAAATTTTTGTGATCAGTCAAGACCACCACACGATGTCTAGCACCCTCTAGCCAATGACGCCACTCCTCAAATGCCCACTTCATGGCCAAAAGTTCCCGATTACCAACATCATAATTCCGCTCAGCCGGCGAAAACTTTCTAGAAAAAAACGCGCATGGCTTCATCACTGAGCCATCGGAGCTTCTCTGTGACAAAACCGCCCCCGCTCCAATCTCGGAAGCATCAACCTCAACCTGAAAAGGGAGCGAAACATCTGGCTGACGCAACACAGGAGCAGAAGAAAACCGGCGCTTAAGTTCCTGAAAGGCCTCCACAGCCGCAGGAGACCAATTAGCAACATCAGCACCCTTCTTAGTCAAATCCGTCAAAGGCTTAACAACACTAGAAAAATTAGTTATAAAACGACGATAGAAATTAGCAAAGCCCAAGAACTTCTGTAGACTCTTAAGAGATGTAAGCTGCGTCCAGTCACAAATAGCCTGAACCTTGACGGGATCCATCTCAATAGTAGAAGGGGAAAAAATATACCCCAAGAAAGAAATCTTCTGGACTCCAAAGAGACACTTTGAGCCTTTTACAAACAAGGAATTGGCCCGCAGGACCTGAAACACCTTCCTGACCTGCTGAACATGAGACTCCCAGTCATCAGAAAAAACCAAAATATCATCCAAATACACAATCATAAATTTATCCAGATATTCACGGAAAATATCGTGCATAAAGGACTGGAAGACTGAAGGAGCATTAGAAAGTCCGAAAGGCATTACCAAATACTCAAAATGGCCCTCAGGCGTATTAAATGCGGTTTTCCACTCATCACCTTGCTTTATACGTATAAGATTATACGCACCCCGAAGATCAATCTTAGTGAACCATTTAGCCCCCTTAATGCGAGCAAACAAATCAGTCAACAATGGCAAAGTATACTGATATTTTACGGTAATCTTATTCAAAAGACGATAATCTATACAAGGCCTCAAGGAACCATCTTTTTTGGCCACGAAAAAAAAACCTGCTCCCAAAGGGGACAAAGATGGACGGATATGTCCCTTTTCCAAGGACTCCTTAACATAATTCCGCATAGCAGTATGCTCTGGCACTGACAGATTGAACAAACGACCTTTAGGAAATTTACTGCCTGGAATTAAATTTATAGCACAATCGCAATCCCTGTGAGGAGGAAGCGAACTGAGCTTAGGCTCCTCAAAAACATCCCGATAGTCAGACAAAAACACAGGAATCTCAGAAGGAGTAGATGAAGCGATAGAAATCGGAGGTGCATCATCATGAACCCCCTGACAACCCCAGCTTAACACAGACATCGATTTCCAGTCAAGGACTGGATTATGAGTTTGTAACCATGGCAGACCAAGCACTAGGACATCATGCAAATTATACAGTACCAGGAAGCGAATCACCTCCTGATGAACAGGAGTCATACGCATGGTCACTTGTGTCCAGTACTGAGGTTTATTCATAGCCAAAGGTGTAGAGTCAATTCCCTTCAAAGGAATAGGGACTTCCAGAGGCTCCAGACTAAACCCACAGCGATTGGCAAATGACCAATCCATAAGACTCAGGGCAGCGCCTGAATCCACATAGGCATCGACGGAAATGGATGATAATGAACAAATCAGAGTCACAGACAGAATGAACTTAGACTGTAAAGTACTAATGGCAACAGACTTATCAACCTTTTTTGTGCGTTTAGAGCATGCTGATATAACATGAGCTGAATCACCACAATAAAAGCACAACCTTTTTTTCCGCCTATAATTTTGCCGTTCACTTCTGGACTGAATTTTATCACATTGCATTATCTCAGGTGACGGTTCAGACGACACCGCCAAATGGTGCACAGGTTTGCGCTCCCGTAAACGCCAATCAATCTGAATAGCCATAGTCATAGACTCATTCAGACCAGTAGGCGCAGGGAACCCAACCATAATATCTTTAATGGCCTCAGAAAGGCCATCTCTGAACCTTGCAGCCAGGGCGCACTCATTCCACTGAGTAAGCACCGACCACTTCCGAAATTTTTGACAATAAATTTCTGCTTCATCTTGCCCCTGAGAGAGGGCCAACAAAGCTTTTTCAGCCTGAATCTCTTGGTTAGGTTCCTCATAGAGCAAACCCAATGCCAGAAAAAACGCATCCGCATTAAGCAACGCAGGGTCCCCTGGTGCCAATGCAAATGCCCAATCCTGAGGGTCACCCCGCAGGAAAGATATAATAATCTTTACTTGCTGAGCAGGGTCTCCAGAGGAGCGAGATTTCAAAGAAAGAAACAACTTGCAATTGTTCCTAAAATTCAGAAAACGAGATCTATCTCCAGAAAAAAACTCTGGGACAGGAATTCTAGGTTCAGACATAGGAGCATGTACAACAAAATCCTGTATATTTTGCACCTTAGCGGCAAGGTTATTCAGGCTGGAAGCCAAACTCTGGACGTCCATGATAAACAGCTGGGATCAGAGCCATTCAAAGATTAAGAGGAGGAGGAAGTAGCCAGGCTGCAATAAGGCTAGGCAGCAAACTCTGAGGGAAAAAAAAAAAAAAAAACTTCCTCAGACTACTTATCCTCCTACTTCAGCCAATACAATTAACACTTTGTGGGCCGGTTATACTGTCATGATCCCAATGGCAGGGGATCACTAAAGGACAAGCACAGATACAAACAAGCTCTAGGGCGATGGAACCTGAGCTGACCGCGACCCTGAACCTAACACACAAATAAAAGTAGCCGGGGAACGTGCCTACGATGATCCTAGACGTCTCGCTCCAGCCGAAGATCTAACTTCCCCTATTAGAAGAAACACAGACCTCTCTTGCCTCCAGAGAAATACCCCACAGAAATAGCAGCCCCCCACATATAATGACGGTGAAATGAGAGGAAAGCACATACGCAGTATGAAAACAGTTTCAGCAAAATGAGGCCCGCTAAAGCTAGATAGCAGAGGATACAAAAGTGAACTGCGCGGTCAGCGAAAAACCCTTCAAAAAACCATCCTGAAATTACTTGAACTCATGTGCCAACTCATGGTACATGAGGAGCAATTTCAGCCCACTAGAGCAACCAGCAGCAATAATCACATATCTGCAGGCTGGACTAAAAACCAAATAAAGCAAAACACCAAAACAGGAAAATCCAAACTTAGCTTGACCAGAAGATTCTAGGAGCAGGGAGCAGAGGTAACAAGACACACTGGATACATTGATAACCGGCGAGGAAATGCCAGCAAAGCCAGGTTAAATAGGAAACTCCCATATCCTGATGGAACAGGTGGAACCCAGAGACCCAGGAAAGACAAGTCACCCAGTACCATCAGTAACCACCAGAGGGAGCCCAAAAACAGAACTCACAACAGTTGACACTGTTGTACCCTCGGACTGCAGGGCAGCTTGAACTTGTTTGGATGTTAGTCAAGATTCTTTATCCAACATCCGCACAATCTTGCATTGAAATCTCTTGTCAATTTTTCTTTTCCGTCCACATCTAGGGAGGTTAGCCACAGTGCCATGGGCTTTAAACTTCCTGATGACACTGCGCACGGTAGACACAGGAACATTCAGGTCTTTGGAGATGGACTTGTAGCCTTGAGATTGCTCATGCTTCCTCACAATTTGGTTTCTCAAGTCCTCAGACAGTTCTTGGGTCTTCTTTCTTTCCTCCATGCTCAATGTGGTACACACAAGGACACAGGACAGAGATTGAGTCAATTTTAATCCATGTCAACTGGCTGCAAGTGTGATTTAGTTATTGACAACACCTGTTAGGTGCCACAGGTAAGTTACAGGTGCTGTTATTTACAAAAATTAGAGAAGCATTACATGATTTTTCGAACAATGCCAATACTTTTGTCCACCCCCTTTTTATGTTTGGAGTGGAATTATATCCAATTTGGCTTTAGGACAATTCTTTTTGTGCTTTTTTCAATTAAGACAAATTAAATGAAGATAATAATACCAAAGAATTTGTGTTTGCAATCATTTTGAGGAAGAAAATGAGTATTATCTGACAGAATTGCAGGGGTGTCAATACTTTTGACCATGACTGTAGCATAGCCCACACAGTACATAACACAGCCCACATAGCATCTAACACTGGCCAGGTAGTATATAGCAGCCATGCGGTATATTACACAGCCCACGTAGTATATAGCAGTGTGGGCACCATATCCCTGTTAAAAAAAAATAATTAAAATAAAAAATAGTTACTCACCTGCCGGGGTCCAATCCAGCGAAGCTGTGGCGCAGGCGATGAGCGCGCGGCTGCCACCATCTTCCGTTCCCAGGATGCATTGCAAAATTACCCAGATGACTTAGCGGTCTCGCGAGACCGCTAAGTCTGCTAGGTAATTTCGCAATGCATCTCTGGGAACGGAAGATGGCGGAGGCCGCGCGCGGCTCGGCGGACTACGGAGGGTGAGTATAGCAGGTTTTTTGGTTTTTTATTATTTTTAACATTACATCTTTTTACTCTTGTAAAAGGTTGGGGACACACAGGGTTAATAGCAGCGGTTACGGCAGGGGTGTCAAACTGCATTCCTCGAGGGCCTCAGACCATGCGTGTTTTCAAGATTTCCTTTGCATTACACAAGGTGCTGGAATCATTCTGTGCAGGTGATTAAATTATCACCTGTGCAATACAAGGAAATCCTGAAAACATGACCTGTTTGCGGCCCTCGAGGAATGCAGTTTGACACCCCTGGGTTATGGAGTGCGTTACACCGCGGCATAACGCGGTCCGTTACCACTGGCATTAACCCTGTGTGAGCGGTGACTGGAGGGGAGCATGCAGGCACCGGGCACTGACTGCGGTGACTGGAGGGGAGCATGCGGGCGCCGGGCACTGACTGCGGTGACTGGAGGGGAGCATGCGGGCGCCGGGCACTGACTGCGGTGACTGGAGAGGAACATGCGGGCACTGACTGCAGGGGAGTAGGGAGGGACTAATCGGACTGTGCCCGTCGCTGATTGGTCGCGGCAGCCATGACAGGCAGCTGGCGAGACCATTCAGCGACGTGGGATTTCCGTTACGGAGGTTGCAGACAGAAAGACGGAAGTACCCCTTAGACAATTATATATATAGATATATAGATATATTGTAAGGATTCACTCTCACAGGTAGGCATTAGGTAACGTTCACACAGTGAATGCAGTTTGGTCCAAAAAGGTGCAGTTTATATATATATATATACACACATAGTACAGACCAAAAGTTCATGACTATGAAAATTGTACATTCACACTGAAGGCATCAAAACTATGAATTAACACATGTGGAATTATATACTTAACAAAATAGTGTGAAACAACTGAAATTATGTCTTATATTCTAGGTTCTTCAAAGTAGCCACCTTTTGCTTTGATGACTGCTTTGCACACTCTTGGCATTCTCTTGATGAGCTTCAAGAGGTAGTCACCGGAAATGGTCTTCCAACAATCTTGAAGGAGTTCCCATTTTTTGGTCGCTGATCACCCGCTGTCATCGCTGGATCGGCGTGTGTGACGCCGATCCAGCGATGTGTTCACTTGTAACCAGGGTAAATATCGGGTTACTAAGCGCAGGGCCGCGCTTAGTAACCCGATATTTACCCTGGTTACCATTGTAAAAGTAAAAAAAAAAAAAACACTACATACTCACATTCTGATGTCTGTCACGTCCCCCGGCGTCCACTGTGTCAGCGCCGGCCGTAAAGCAGAGCACAGCGGTGACGTCACCGCTGTGCTCTGCTTTACAGCCGGTGCTGACACAGTCAGTGCAGGGAAACTCTCGGCAGCAGCGCGTGCATTAGCAGCGCTCCTGCCGAAAGCAGTTTTAACCCTGTGGACGCCAGCGGGGGACGTGACAGACATCAGAATGTGAGTATGTAGTGCTTTTTTTTTTTTACTTTTACAATGGTAACCAGGGTAAATATCGGGTTACTAAGCGCGGCCCTGCACTTAGTAACCCGATGTTTACCCTGGTTACCCGGGTGCTGCAGGGGGACTTCGGCATCGTTGAAGACAGTTTCAACGATGCCGAAGTCGTTCCCCTGATTATTGGTCGCTGGAGAGAGCTGTCTGTGTGACAGCTCCCCAGCGACCACACAACGACTTACCAACGATCACAGCCAGGTCGTATCGCTGGTCGTGAACGTTGGTAAGTTGTTTAGTGTGAAGGTACCTTTAGACCTAGATAGTGATCTTGCTAACAAGACACTAGTCTAAAGGTACCGTCACACTCAGCAACTTTGCAAAGAGAACGACAACAATCCGTGACGTTGCAGCGTCCTGGATAGCGATCTCATTGTGTTTGACACGCAGCAGCGATCTGGATCCCGCTGTGCCATCGCTGGTTGGAGAAAGTCCAGAACTTTATTTAGTCGCCAGGTCGGCGTGTATTGTCATGTTTGACATCAAAAGCAACGACGCCAGCAATGTTTTACATGGAGATAACAACCAACGAGAACGAGAAGTGAGTCGCCGTTACGTCACTGGATCGCTCCTGCATCGTTCTGGAGTTGCTGTGTTTGACGTTTCTACAGCGACCTAAACAGCGACGCTGCAGCGATCTAGTTTAGGTCGGCTCGTTGTCTATATCGCTGCAGCGTCGCTGAGTGTGACGGTACCTTTACTCCTACAATAAGACAACAAAGGGAAAAAGACAGACAGGGGAAACACACAACAAAAGATATCCACAGGAATCAAAAGGAACACAAACAACTTCTCCAAGAACACTTTGGCTTCTGCAGAAACATAATAGCCATTCCAGGTATTTAAGGTTCAGCATTGTAAAACTTATTGCATGGGAGGAGTGAAGTGGGAGTGTAGCAATAAGAAGCAGGTGAGAACAAAGCCAGATGGAATCTCAGCAGATTTAAACCAAGGACTCTTAACCACTTCCGTACCAAAAGAAAGCCGAAACCTGCACCATTCATATACTAATCTCTGTGATCTTCTGATTCCAGGTGCACCAAAGGTCCCAGACGGGTCCGGCACACTCGTGACACCAGATCACAAAACTAAAGCACTATATAATACCTTATAATACCTTATATATAACATATTATGAGGTATTGGTTTTCAAGCTTCCATATTTTGGACAAAATATCGACCAATTACTCACATATATTATACATTTATTTTTTATTTTACTCAGGCTGCAGCCAAGCCTATTAATCAATGTTGGCCTTGTAAACTAGGGTGTCAGTCCTCATGGGGTGCACTTATATAGTGTTTGGCAGTCTGCCTAATCTAATAGTATGGATGTCACTAATAGAATGTAAGCCAGACACTGTGCACTATCTGTGTATGATCAGCGTTCTATACAAGCCTATTTTGTGTGCAATTTTAACACTAAGCAATCACCTGCTTCATGAATTTTTAGGTTGGCAGTAGTTGTCTCATCAGTATTTTTCACTTGTGTTGCCTCCATCTTTATTAAGTAGGTTTGCTACATCCTGGTTGTGCATTAGTTCTGTGACCTGGGCAGCCAAATACTGTTGCCCTTTTTTGCTGTGTTAATTCTTGAACTTTGGGGGAGAATTTTTCACTCCTCTTTCTGTGGCCTTGTTTTTAATTTTAGTGTAGGGACTTGCAAATATGAAGACCTTTGACGCTGGTTACGAGCTTGCGTATTTTGGTTAAAATATCGACCAATACCTTATATATATTCTACTTAGAGCTTAGAAGGATTCAACTAGTCTGTTTTAAATCACGTGATGTCATAGACCTCATGGAAATGAGAAGACTTATCTACTGTAGGTAGAAGGGAAAAATGATCAATTGTAAGTATGCAGTGCTGTATAATATGAAAACTAACATATTAAAAGGATAAAAATGTTGATGGGAGTGTGCTTTAAAGGGAAACTATGATTCACGCTGTTCAATTGCATACATATTTTTTTTTTTTCAAAATGTTATGGCACGCTATAATTTGAAAATCCAACAAGGGACCATAAAAAGAGACAAGACTAGGAGAGACTGGAGCAGCATTTCTGTTGAACAAAATGCAGACACTTTTGATGAATTGGTCGAGCATGTTTCCACCTTGATCTTTTTCTTCCCAAGCTCCACCCAATTTGGTGGAGCTCATTTAAACTTGCATGAAAAAGCCAAAAGTTGCATAAATTTGTGTGATTTTTCAAAGCTTTGATTAATCAACCATATACTGTATCTCAAATGGAATGAACACTATTGTGTGACATGCTGCCAATCTACATCCCTCACAGTAAGGGGATCAATATAAATCTGAAATGATAAATAACAAACCTCTTAAGGATTCTGCAGGAATAAGTATCTGAATTGAAAGTTCTTCTAAAGAGTGAGTTTGCTTTATGTTAAAGCTAGATGGAGAGGGCTTCTTGGAATGCCTATGCACATTAAAACAGAAGGGGAATACATTAGTCATGATATTTATGGTTCATGCATCTATTATATTCTATTTCACTCTTTTGAATGAGTTTTGTAATTACTATATTCTTCAGATTATAAGACGGGGGGCAGGGCGACTATGGTGGAGTAGGATCCCTGGAGGCAGGGCCACTGCTGCAGATGGCCAGCAGTGACAGGAGTGGGAAGATGATGCGAGCCCCAGGCTTGGAGGATGGTGTACTGGTGGTGCGAGACTGTGGTGGGACCTGGGCTTTTAACAAATATTGGGAGTCCCTGCACTTCCGATTCTTCTCACTATGGTGGAATATGGGAAATCCTCTCAGTCCCCGAGATCTCAATCTGCACATGCACCACCTCCGTCAGCCATTTTCCCGGGGCAAAATCTAGTCTCCAGAGATCTCAATGTTTGCAGGGAAATCAATGGGAAGGGGACTCCTCTCCCCATTGATATCTCATGAAAGGACAGAACCTCCAGCCTTTCACCATTGGGACACTCCTTCCTCCCAGCCTGGGGTCCACTGTATTGCCCCTCTCCTGCCACTGCTGGCCTCTTGCAGCAGCAACCCTGCCTCCTGTGACCCCGCTCCATCGCAGCAGCTGCACCCCCTACAAGCTAGCGTAAAATCTGCAGGACGCACCACCATTTTATTTTAAAAAATGTTTTACTAATTTTCCTCCTCAAAATTTGGGGTGCATGTTATAGTCCAGTGTGTGTTATAGTCCACAAAATATGGTAATTTGTTTAATGATCATAAACTTGTGCTGGGGAAAAATATTAAAATTTGAGACACTTACCGTCCTCATGTCTATCAATGCCTCTCTTCCTCTGACTCAGTCTATTGACAGTCTGCAGCAGTGATCTCATGACCACAGTACACATAAGTGCTGCAGCCAATCAACTTTCTAAAAGTTAACTTAGTTTAGCCTAGACTGCAGTACAAGTAAAAAAAGTATAGAAGAAAAGTATAGAAAACATGATCTCACAAGCTCAAATCACAATATGTTGAGACTATTAGTTTTTTTGATAAGCTTTCAAGTTAATATCTATATTTTAAAAAAGACTTGAAAATGTAGCAGTTTTCACTCTCAATATACAGTGGGGCAAAAAAGTATTTAGTCAGTCAGCAATAGTGCAAGTTCCACCACTTAAAAGGATGAGAGGCGTCTGTAATTTACATCATAGGTAGACCTCAACTATGGGAGACAAACTGAGAAAAAAAAATCCAGAAAATCACATTGTCTGTTTTTTTAACATTTTATTTGCATATTATGGTGGAAAATAAGTATTTGGTCAGAAACAAAATTTCATCTCAATACTTTGTAATATATCCTTTGTTGGCAATGACAGAGGTCAAACGTTTTCTGTAAGTCTTCACAAGGTTGCCACACACTGTTGTTGGTATGTTGGCCCATTCCTCCATGCAGATCTCCTCTAGAGCAGTGATGTTTTTGGCTTTTCGCTTGACAACATGGACTTTCAACTCCCTCCAAAGGTTTTCTATAGGGTTGAGATCTGGAGACTGGCTAGGCCACTCCCGGACCTTGAAATGCTTCTTACGAAGCCACTCCTTCGTTGCTCTGGCGGTGTGCTTTGGATCATTGTCATGTTGAAAGACCCAGCCACGTTTCATCTTCAATGCCCTTGCTGATGGAAGGAGGTTTGCACTCAAAATCTCACGATACATGGCCCCATTCATTCTTTCATGTACCCGGATCAGTCGTCCTGGCCCCTTTGCAGAGAAACAGCCCCAAAGCATGATGTTTCCACCACCATGCTTTACAGTAGGTATGGTGTTTTATGGATGCAACTCAGTATTCTTTTTCCTCCAAACACGACAAGTTGTGTTTCTACCAAACAGTTCCAGTTTGGTTTCATCAGACCATAGGACATTCTCCCAAAACTCCTCTGGATCATCCAAATGCTCTCTAGCAAACTTCAGTCGGGCCCGGACATGTACTGGCTTAAGCAGTGGGACACGTCTGGCACTGCAGGATCTGAGTCCATGGTGGCGTAGTGTGTTACTTATGGTAGGCCGTTACATTGGTCCCAGCTCTCTGCAGTTCATTCACTAGGTCCCCCCGCGTGGTTCTGGGATTTTTGCTCACCGTTCTTGTGATCATTCTGACCCCACCGGGTGGGATTTTGCGTGGAGCCCCAGATCGAGGGAGATTATCAGTGGTCTTGTATGTCTTCCATTTTCTAATTATTGCTCCCACTGTTGATTTCTTCACTCCAAGCTGGTTGGCTATTGCAGATTCAGTCTTCCCAGCCTGGTGCAGGGCTACAATTTTGTTTCTGGTGTCCTTTGACAGCTCTTTGGTCTTCACCATAGTGGAGTTTGGAGTCAGACTGTTTGAGGGTGCGCACAGGTGTCTTTTTATACTGATAACAAGTTTAAACAGGTGCCATTACTACAGGTAATGAGTGGAGGAAAGAGGAGATTCTTAAAGAAGAAGTTACAGGTCTGTGAGAGCCAGAAATCTTGATTGTTTGTTTCTGACCAAATACTTATTTTCCACCATAATATGCAAATAAAATGTTAAAAAAACAGACAATGTGATTTTCTGGATTTTTTTTTCTCAGTTTGTCTCCCATAGTTGAGGTCTACCTATGATGTAAATTACAGACGCCTCTCATCTTTTTAAGTGGTGGAACTTGCACTATTGCTGACTGACTAAATACTTTTTTGCCCCACTGTAAAGCTGATATTTCTCTGTAGAGATTACTACTCAGCAGTGATCTCAGGCATCGTAGAGTACAAAGAATCAGGCACTTCACAAAGAACGATGACTAGAGATCTGGGGATGGATTTGGAGGACTCCGGTCCAACATTCAGGTCAGTGGTACCTGTCCGTTAGACAGGAGGCCCGCAAATATCTTACGTTCTGGTGTCACCGGAAATTAATTTGTCAGGACTGGTTCAATGTAATCTGTGCGTCACATCGTCTTTGACATTTGATGTGCAAGGACTGGTGCAAAGTAATATGTGCGTCATTTCACACAGATCACATTGCATCAGCCCATGCTAATCAAAAGTGGCATTAGAGATGCTGAAATATAAGAGATTTGCAGGCCTCCGATTTAGCTATCAGATACCACTGATCTGGACGCTGGACCATAGTCCTGCAAACCGATCTGCTCATCTCTAGTGATGGTGACGGCTCTCCTCCTGCCTTCCTTGCACAAATATCCAAAATTCTCCCTTAGAGGTCAATAACATCTCCAGACTATTGTTTTCAGAGAAAACCAACACGAGAATGTAGGAAGCAACTGTCATAAGTATCTAAAATCATCAAGTTTTATTAAATACAAACAAAAAATCTCCATTTGTTACATATATAAAGTTAAAATATACTGTCCTCAGAGAAACACACATGCAAAATATAACTGCAGGTGCAAGACCATGCACAGCAACCACATGAAACGCGCGTTGGGGCCTTCAGGACTGCACGTGCAGGTTATGTATTGCACCCATACTCCATTACTACTTAGCTCAATTATATATGAGACATGTTATGGCTACTAGTCTTCTAAATATAGGCTGATTTTTGGACTGTTTACCATGCAGTGGCTGCTATGAGAGGCATTTCATTAAGCACTGGGCACTTTAGTGATATGGCAGCTACGATAAATATACCGGTCCACACATAATATAGTAAGGAGATAGTGATTACCATATACTTAGGACACTATATCAGCTGTCTTGGATTGATCTATTACAGTATTGCACTATACGTATTTACCTATTTGTCTCTGTGCATTTTTTGACACCATTTTTGGAGATTTCATGTGGTTGCTGTGCATGGTCTTGCACCTGCAGTTATATTTTGCATGTGTGTTTCTCTGAGGACAGTATATTTTAACTTTATATGCAACAAATGGACATTTTTTGTTTGTATTTAATAAAACTTGATGATTTTAGATACTTATGACAGTTGCTTCCTACATTCTCGTGTTGGTTGTTTCTATATTTTTGGGAAGAGTCATTTGAATAGGCCAGTTCTATATGTGATCCTATTGTTTTCAGAGGTTGCTGTGGCCTTTATAAAGCATATCTCTGAAAGCCATCAACAACATCTCAAGCAAGATGTTTGTCTACATAATCAGTCACAGGAAATAGAATTAAAATACTGCTGTCGATAAATAAAAATCAGAAAAGAAAAACAGATTGGGTTTCACTATCCAGTTTGCATTATTAAAAAATAGATACATAAATAAATTCCCTTTAAAATACTTAGAGCATAAATAGATGAAACTTATTAAAGTAACAATAGCAAACATATTTGTATTTGCTACTCCAGAGCACTATTGTCATGGGTTTACCACAACAGAGAGGAGCCAGAAGACTGTGCTGTCTGATTTCCCCTAATCCCGCACTGATTAGAAGCACTTCACCTTCAATGCAGGTGATAATCTGTTTCAGGGCAGATTCAGGTACTCAGCAAGGTACGTGTCCCTGGCATCTTCACCCTCAGAAGTAATCTGAAGAATAGTGATAGCTAGGGTGCCCCCTAGTAATAGGGACAGGATAGAAGCCACTGGCCCAGGGATACCCAACAACAGAGTCCAGACAACTATAGAAAGAACTGAAAGAAGTTCAAAATATGCAGTAAGGCAATTATATCAGAAGTATTCTTGTACCAATGTCACTTCTGTCCAAGTAACTAGTTTTCCTTGAAAAATTGTAATTAATCTCTTTATTTTTGATGTCCATTTAATTTATGTGATAAGGATTATATCACCACTAAATTCTTAAAAGTGTTTGTCCTTCATTGTCTGTTCAGGATTGCACTGCTCCTCAGCCAAGCCTTAGTTTGCATCATTGGCACTGATGATGACAGGGATCAGGAGCTAACAAGGTCCGCCACCGATCCTGACCAGCTTCAGAGCAGTGCATCCAAACTCTATAGGAAAATACTTGTAAGCACTGTGTATGTTCAGTTAAAAATGTTAGATTACAGCAGTGACCAGAGTCCTAGGTAACGAGCTATAAAAAAGAAAATTAGAAATTTTAATTAAAGACAGTAAGTAGGGGAATTTTAATAAATAGTAAATTTATAAAAGAGTCAGAAGATGGGGATAACCCTTTAAAGGCTATATTTCTGGTAAAAATCTGTGTTCTCTAACCCAAAAATCTCTGCTGTCATTGCCAGGAGGAAACCTTGAAGCATTACATGGTGTCCGATTATGGTCTGCCAGAGTTTCTCTATTCTGACAGTAGACCATGCCAAAAAAGGCATGTGAGAATGGCTTGTGTTCATGTGGTAACCTAACTGCAACTCGCGTAAAATAAAAGGACAAGGAGCTTATGCAACACAATATGGCACATTTATTAGCAATGTCTTTTAAATATTTTATAGTACTCTGTAGTATCAAAAATAGATACCGTAATTATTCTTTTTTTCAATACACAGTTAAAAATAATATACTGTAACCACTATTTTTCATCAGCCAGAAAGAAAAGTGAACAAGCTTAATTGTCAGTCACTTTGGGTTATTGGGGTCTATGGATACACTTGATGTATGTGCTGGGAGATTTCCCAGCATATATGACACACAGACAATAATATAAAATGCAGTGTTAAATCATCCTTACATTTGGAAAAGTATTTACATACCTAGTTAAAAGCAGTATAGGAAACGCTTTAGTTTTGGGCTTAGTAAAACGAATATATATCTTCAGCGCTGATTGCTTGTTCTTAGGAATCATATTAAACTGGTGGAAATTTATTTTGTCCCGAAATAAAATATACTGAGTTTTGTTAAAATTTTCATTCTGTAAAATAATAAATATGATCATGCTCATAAAATAAATGTGGCAGTAGTAATGTACGTAACAAGTATGGGTAAATTTACTTAACCCATCTAACCAAGTCCTCACTCTCAACCGAGAAAAAAAGTATATACTGTATTTTCATTTTTACATGTCAGTGATTTCACTATTCCAAATACTGGTATCACCATTATGAAGTATTGACATCACATCTATTTAAACTATAAACCAGTGGTCCTCAACCGTTCTTACTTGGAGAGATACATTCATTTCTGAGAAATAGTTGCAATTGGCATCCTCGCTCAACGTAGTGTCATCAGAGTCCCCAATTACCCAATGGGCCAAAGCTGCCCCCCAAATCAGGTTGTGCCACCCTCCCTTATAGGCAGTATCATTCAGAGATTCCCACTTTACCCCTATGTGCAATTCTCACATGAAACACTCCCACCAAACTATTGAATCCAGCTTCAACACCCCTCTAATTAACAGTATCATACTATGTTCAGCGTTCCATATTTATTCCCCCGATCGCCAGTATATGCACATTCAGAACTGCTATTCTGTGTGAGGCTACTTACAGAAGTTACAGTATGGTGGCATTCTGTTCATAGCTGTTGGTTGGACCTTGTGGTAATGTAACAAGCTGGCAGACAGCCGCGAGCCACATATAACGGGCCCATGAGCCATATGTGGCTCCAGAGCCACAGGTTGGGGACCCATACTTTAAACACTAATTTAAAAACTTCACATTAGCACATTCTTGCAAAACTGAAGTTCAATTATAGGCTAAGACAAGAAATATCTTACCTGATTTTTATGGTCAATTTCCAAGGTTACTGGTGTTACAATATCTCGATCACTCAGCTTTTTTCCAGTAGAGCAGTCAAAAAGACTAAGGCTTGTAAAATCACCATTAACCTAAGTGAGTATATACAGTAACCGCTATTATTTCTATTTGCAACCATTGTCAATATCTAATAAAGTATAGTGATAAAAGTATGCTGCATGGTGAAATGCCTGTTTCATATAATTATTTAGGCCACATGTTGGATTCAGGCAGCGTAGAGGGGTATAACTTCATGTTAGGCTAATTTCATACATCAAAGAATTGATTGGTCATGAGTCTCCTGAACTCAAACGCAACAATAACATCCCCTACTGTACATGCCAAAGAGGCTGTGGAGCTTAAAAATATGGATATGTGAAAATGGCACTAACACATTGATTTTGAAAATATGTGAAAAAGGACATATTCATCTATGAACGCCCTTGGGTTAGGACATCAAGCCAAGAACCTATTGATCCTTGTTAGATTCAAATATTTAGAAGACAAAGTCGGTTAGCTAATATTAAGATATCCCTTCTCCTGCTGTTCAACGCCATTCATAAGGCATTGCAAATACCAGGATTTCATCAGCTCACCCTACCAGACATATTAGAATCCAATTCTCAATAGACATGTGCAGAGCACAGATAACCACCAAGTTCCTGCCGGCCAACTCCCAGGTAAAAATGCAAATCACTCACTTGTCCATATGATGCACTAACAAAGGACAAGATTTTTATTCTATTTTCATCTCCTCCATTCAATATTTGCATGAACTGGACAAGTGAGTGATTTGTATTCATAAGGCACTTTGTGCCAGATCTTTGTGCATATCTATGTTTGTGATGATTAGACAATTTTACTAGACTAGCTAATGGGAACCTTTCATGTGGAGAAAAGCTATTTTGCAGATACATGGTAAGTCTGCAGGTACATAGCATTATTATCCTGCCTAGTGGCCATATTGAAGCAACGAATATAGGGAGAAAATTTACTTATATCCTCCCTGTAGCCATTCGTTTTGAGTCATAGAGATAGTGCAGGGAATTCAGTCGCCCCTCACTATACAGTGAACACTGTTCTAATCATTCCTTGGTACATTTTAATTGACTGTAACCTCTCCTTTGCGGCTTCAATGACTGAAAGTGAGCGGTTCCTGGGAGGATATAAGTTTGTCCCTGTAGCCACTGCTCCAGTAAGGCAGGCTGACATGGTTTTAATGCAATCTACCTGCAGATTAACTATATGTCCGTAGGTTAAATTGCATTTTGGATATGACAAGTTCCTTTTCAACAGAATTTAACTGTTTGCAAATAGCATTAATCTACACAAAACAGCATTTGCCTGACTTATAATGTACAGATTCTGAGTCAAAGCCTGTATTATAATGCAGGAATGCATCTGCAATCCTTCAGGTGAACAACTCTATAACTGAAATTCCCAGGTTATAACAGTGCAGACCTTGTCCGGGGATACATGGTTTCTGAAGCTACCATACCACATCAACTACTCAGTAAACTAACTTTGCCCTGTTCCCTCCTTCCAAATATTATCTGCATGTGAATCTGCACCCTACTATTCATCTGTCTCCACACCCTCCATGCACATGATAACTGCACTTGATACTTGACTATTGCACTGAAACACACGGGCTGAAGACCGGATCATGCAGCTTTATATGAAAATCCCTATTTATTATAATTGCCAGACCTGAAATAACAAGCACTTTTCACCTATTGTGTCCCCCCCATTTCCTTGTAGATTGCAAGCTTGCGAGCAGGGACCTCACTCCTAATGTCACTGTTTAAACTGTCTTAACTTGTATTGAATTTATTGTCTGTACATGTCCCCGCTTAATTGTAAAGTGCTGCGGAATATGTTGGTGCTATAAAAATAAAAAATTATTATTATTACCATTCATTTCTAGTAAAGTTACAGAAACCGTGCAACTCATCCACACTCACTTGACTGTTTTCATAACACATGTGAATGAAGCCTTTAAGCTTTAAGCTCTTATTCCCCTCTTATTCCCACCTAACTTGTAAGAATGATACAGAATTAACCCTACAATGTTTGTGCAAAGCTTGCATTGGTAATTTGCATCCTGGGAAGTTTAGTTACAAGTGCACTGTATTGTAATGTAGTAAAAGCTAAATTTAGCACATTATAGAATACCGGCTTAGGCTATGTGCACAAGTTGCGGATTCGTGTGCGGATTTTTCCACACCGTTTTTGCTAAAACTTCAGGTAAAATGCATTGCGTTTAACTTGCAGATTTACCGCAGATTTCCGGCGTTTTTGTGCGGATTCCACCTGCGGTTTTACACCTGCGGATTCCTATTGAGGAGCAGGTGTAAACCACTGCGGAATCCGCACAAAGAATTGACATGCTGCGGAAAATACAACGCAGCGTTTCCGCGCTGTATTTTCTGCCGCATGTGCACTGCGGATTTGGTTTTCCACAGGTTTACAAGGTACTGTACACCGCATGAAAAACAGCTGCGCATCCGCAGCGGCCAATCCGCTGCAAATCCGCAGCCGAATCCGCAACGGGTGCACATAGCCTTAACGGTTGATCTGTGTTTGTCAGAAAATATATTGGCTGTTTTCACAAGCAATCAGCAGAATCCTGAAACAGACAAGATGAGTGAGTGAGCATACACTGACTTACCTCCGAAGGCAATTTGTCCCAAAAGTAGGGTTTTTTCTTAAAAGATTTTAGCAGGCTTATGTAACATTTCATACTGGTGTTTTGTCTTCTGTTCAGACTATCCAATATTTTTGACAAATAACATGTTGAGTTTCCAATCTTTAGGATGTTATTATGCGCATTTTCATGCACATTGGTCTGAAGTTCTAACAAATTTGTGCTAACTGTAAACTGATTTTCCTTATTTAACATAATGAATTTCTGAGGACATAATGAAAAAAATGATATTTGTAATATTATAGGAAATACTTGTAATAGTATAGTAAAAGTTTAAAAAAAATAATAATAATAACAATAATAATAATAAACTGCATAATACAAATACATAAAAACATTAAAAGTTTTGAACAGAAGTCAGTGAAATCATAAATGTTGTTCATTTACCCAGACGATTTTTATTCATCTGTGGATTGTGTCTACAATTCCCATTGCTATGTCCAAGTTCTTCTACCACTGCATGCTGAACCCTGTTCGTGTTCCTCCAGCCAGCAGATTCCAGCTGTTCCACTAATATAGTACAGGATACTCTAGCCTTACTATGGAGTCCCCCGAGAGAACAAGTGTGGAGGTTCGTGTAAGCAAAATGAACTGTTTGCTTACTAACATCTATGCAGACATGCAAAAATTGAAGACAAAATATGCAGGATTTGAAACGCAATGATGCTACATTTGCCATCTTCACGATGACTGGGTTGACTTGCTTCCTAGCGCAGAGTTTTCATACAAAAATTCTAACAATGCTTCAGCTAAACAAACACCATTCTATGCAAATTTGCGTTACCATCCAAGTATTCTTCCTAATTTTCCGAGAGAAACCTCTATTCCTGCAGTCACTGACAGAATACAATCTCTCCAACAGAATTTTGAAGTGATAAAAGAAACGCTAAGAAATGACAAGGAGAAATATAAGGAAGAAGCGGACAAATTTCGCAGACCTTCTCCAAGCTTCAAAGTGCGAGTTGAAGTGTGGCTTTTTACCAAGAATCTGAAACTTCATATACTTTTCCTAAAACTGGGTCAAAAATGTATCAGACCTTTTAAAATTTTGGGATATGTTAGCTCAGTAGCTTTCTGTTGTGAATTCTGTGGCAGAGCTCCCTCCTGTGGTCACAAGTGGGTCACAAGTGGTACTTCGGCTGATTCTCTCTATGAGCTTCCGTTGGTGGAGGAGAGTGGTACTGCGGCTTCTGAGTTTCCTTCCTCAGGTGATGTGGGGAAGTCGTTAGGTGCTGCTCTATTTAACTCCACCTAGTGCTTTGATCCTGGCCTCCAGTCAATGTTCTAGTATTGGACCTGTTTCCTCCTGGATCGTTCCTGTGGCCTGCTGCTCTGCATAGCTAAGTTCCGCTTTTGTTATTTTGTTTGCTGCTTTTTTCTGTCCAGCTTGCTTATTTGTTTTTTCTTGCTTGCTGGAAGCTCTGGGACGCAGAGGGTGTACCTCCGTGCCGTTAGTTCGGTACGGAGGGTCTTTTTGCCCCCTTTGCGTGGTTGTTTGTAGGGTTTTGTGTTGACCGCAAAGTTATCTTTCCTATCCTCGCTCTGTTTAGAAAGTCAGGCCTCACTTTGCTAAATCTATTTCATCTCTACGTTTGTCTTTTCATCTTAACTCACAGTCATTATATGTGGGGGCTGCCTTTTCCTTTGGGGTATTTCTCTGAGGCAAGGTAGGCTTATTTTCTATCTTCAGGCTAGCTAGTTTCTCAGGCTGTGCCTAGTTGCATAGGGAGCGTTAGGCGCAATCCACGGCTACCTCTAGTGTGGTTGGAGAGGATTAGGGATTGCGGTCAGAAGAGTTCCCACGTCTCAGAGCTCGTTCTATGTTTTTGGGTTATAGTCAGGTCACTGTATGTGCTCTGACTTCTATGTCCATTGTGGTACTGAATTACCAAATCCTAACAGCTTTCCCTCTTCAGCTTTCCAGAAACAAGGAAGATATTGTTCCATATTTGCTTACTGAAGCCATTTGTTACAAATCCTTTTCCAGGATGTCACCTACCCGCTACTGATCCTGCTGAAATGGATGGACAACACAATACTGTTGAAAAGATCTTGGACTCCAGAACATTCAGAAACAGGTTGAAGTGCTTAATAAAAAAGCAGGGGTACTGCCCTGAGAATAATTCTTGGGAACCAATACAAAATATGAATGCTCCCTGAAAGCTTCCAGAGGCTACTGTTGAAAGGGTGAGTAATGTGGCCACTATTATTCACTTTGTGCTGCCAATCGACTCCTTACCACTGGAGGCTGTTATTGTGCTTCAGCAATTGCCCTTTTCCAATATGGTCGATATTAAATCTGAGTCATATATCCTTTTGTTTTGATTCTGGCTCTGCTACATCAATCTGGGGACTGGAATCGGATGAACAGAGCAGTCACTGGTGGGGGCAGGACTACGTCTTGGTGAGTGACAGAGTCTGAGCACACATGCTCAAATCAGATTTCTCTCCTCTCAGCTTGAATTCTGCTTTGAAGTGCTATCCATTCAGCTGACAAGAGCTGCGATGTACTGAGAAAGTATTTCACAGGGCTTGTCAGCTTAAGGAACGGCATTTCAAAGCACAGGCACAGACTGACTCTGCTTGAATGCTGCTTTGAAGTGCCGTGCCTTGACCTGACAAGCTCTGTGATAAACTTTATAAGGATCAGCACATTGCAGCTATTGTCAGCTGAACAGACGGCACTTCAAAGCAGCATCCATGCAGAGTGTCAGACTGCTGGCAATAATCTAGACGTAGCTCTGCCATGCTGTGACAGTCTGATTCCGGTCCCTAGATAGGAAGTAGCAGAGCAACTCCAAATAATCATAATTGTCCTGCAGTGCACAAAGTGCAAAAAAATACTTTAACAAAAGCAAACATATATTTTTTATATTAAGATAATATCAAGAACAAAAATATTTAAAAGACGCAGCTGTCCTTGGAGATCATGGGCAAAGAGAAATAAATATGTTTGTTTAATGAAACTTACCAGTAGTATAGCACTCATACACTCCATTCCATCCTCAAATAAGGTTGTCAAGTTAGGCCATCTGGAATTTACTTCAATAGAACTAGATACTAACAAAATTATATTTTCAACTAGTTTCCTTTCTACTACATTTCTTCCATTCTTCGCAAACTCAAAGTTCTCTTTGACTATTGATCGTGTATAATTAATAATGAGCAGGGCACTCTCCGCTGTAACCTATTAAGCATGCAATAAAATTATTTTAATGAAAAAAAATGAAAGTCACTTATTCTGCATATACACTCTGAGACAAATATACGAGTTACATATCAGTAAGCTGAAGTTAACAGTTTATATCAATATCTGCCATCTTCCTATGTACTGATTGACATTATTATTATTATTATTATTTATTGTTATAGCGCCATTTATTCCATGGCGCTTTACATCTGAGGAGGGGTATACATAATAAAAACAAGTACAATAATCTTAAACAATACAAGCCATAACTGGTACAGAAGGAGAGAGGACCCTGCCCGCGAAGGCTCACAATCTACAAGGGATGGGTGAGAATACAGTAGGCGAGGATAGAGCTGGTCATGCAGCGGTTTGGTCGATCGGTGGCTACTGTAGGTTGTGGCTTGTCGGAAGAGGTGGGTCTTCAGGTTCTTTTTGAAGGTTTCGATGGTAGGCGAGAGTCTGATGTGTTGTGGTAGTGGGTTCCAGGGTAGGGGTGATACGCGAGAAAAATCTTGTATACGATTGTGGGAAGAGGAGATAAGAGGGGAGTAGAGAAGGAGATCTTGTGAGGATCGGAGGTTGCGTGTAGGTAAGTACCGGGAGACGAGGTCACAGATGTATGGAGGAGACAGGTTCTGTATGGCTTTGTACGTCATGGTTAGGGTTTTGTACTGGAGTCTCTGGGCAATGGGGAGCCAGTGAAGGGATTGACAGAGGGGAGAGGCCGGGGAATAGCGGGGGGACCGGTGGACTAGTCGGGCAGCAGAGTTTAGAATACATTGGAGGGGTGTGAGAGTGTTAGAGGGGAGGCCACAGAGCAGGAGGTTGCAGTAGTCAAGGCGAGAGATGATGAGGGCATGCACTAGGATTTTTGCAGATTCTTGGTTGAGGAATATACGGATTTATGAAATATTTTTGAGTTGAAGTCGACAGGAAGTGGAAAGGGCTTGGATATGTGGTTTGAAGGAGAGATCAGCGTCAAGGATTACCCCGAGGCAGCGAGCTTGTGGGACTGGGGAGAGTGGGCAGCCATTTACTGTAATGGATAGGTTCGTTGGGGGGGTCGCGTGAGATGGGGGAAAGATGATGAATTCTGTTTTGTCCATGTTAAGTTTCAGAAATCTAGCGGAGAAGAAGGATGAAATAGAGGACAGATATTGAGGGATACTGGTTAGTAGGGAGGTGATATCTGGTCCAGAGATGTAGATCTGTGTGTCATCAGCATAGAGATGATACTGAAAGCCATGAGATTCTATGAGCTGTCCCAGGCCAAAGGTGTAAATGGAGAAGAGCAGGGGCCCAAGGACTGAACCTTGTAGGGCTCCGACAGATAGTGGGCGAGGTGAGGAGGTGGTGTGTGAGTGGGAGATGCTGAATGTCCGGTATGCAGGGGCTGACTGGCAAATTTTGGCCTGGGGGGCAAGCACACAGCAGTGGCCCATGAGTAGCGGCTCATCCTTAACCCTGCTGTTCTGTTCGGGTCATAGTGACCCGGAACACTACAAGTGTATAGTAAATGCGAACAAAACAGCAGGGTTAAAGGGGTTGTCGGATCTTATGCTACATGTCTACAGACACTGTGTGAATCCTCATATCGTGCGCTATGAAGATTCTCTGGTGCCGGCAACAGGTGGTCTTGTGACTGCAAGCATGCGATATATATATTCCCAGCCACATTTCGACTAGACTGTTTTGGGCCTTGTTCAATACAGTTGCATTAGGCCATGCAAGTCTAGTCGGCATGTGACCGCATGTATGCAAATCACAAACTTACAGCCACACACCTGCCAAATGACCACAGCACTGCCAGCAATGTGAGAAGCACAAGTCTGCAGTCCAAAGAATGACAGAGTGAATGCGCCAATGACACACACACACACACACACAGCCCCACTGTATAATGACAGACACACGCACAGCCCCACTGTATAATGACACACCCACAGCCCCACTGTATAATGACACACACACACAGCCCCACTGTATAATGTCACACACACGCACAGCCCCACTGTATAATGTCACACACACGCACAGCCCCAGTGTATAATGACACACACAGCCCCACTGTATAATGACAGACACACAGCCCCACTGTATAATGACAGGCACACACAGCCCCACTGTATAATGACACACACACAGCCCCACTGTATAATGACACACACACAGCCCCACTGTATAATGACACACACAGCCCCACTGTATAATGACACACACACAGCCCCACTGTATAATGACACACACACACAGCCCCACTGTATAATGACACACACACGCACAGCCCCACTGTATAATGACAGACACACGCACAGCCCCACTGTATAATGACACACACACAGCCCCACTGTATAATGACACACACAGCCCCACTGTATAATGACACACACACAGCCCCACTGTATAATGACACACACACAGCCCCACTGTATAATGACAGACACACGCACAGCCCCACTGTATAATGACACACACACACAGCCCCACTGTATAATGACACACACACAGCCCCACTGTATAATGACACACACAGCCCCACTGTATAATGACACACACACAGCCCCACTGTATAATAACACACACAGCCCCACTGTATAATAACACACACAGCCCCACTGTATAATAACACACACAGCCCCACTGTATAATGACACACACACAGCCCCACTGTATAATGACACACACACAGCCCCACTGTATAATAACACACACAGCCCCACTGTATAATGACACACACACAGCCCCACTGTATAATGACAGACACTCGCACAGCCCCACTGTATAATGACACACACACACACAGCCCCACTGTATAATGACACACACAGCCCCACTGTATAATGACACACACACAGCCCCACTGTATAATGACACACACAGCCCCACTGTATAATGACACACACAGCCCCACTGTATAATGACAGACACACACAGCCCCACTGTATAATGACAGGCACACACAGCCCCACTGTATAATGACAGGCACACACAGCCCCACTGTATAATGACACACACAGCCCCACTGTATAATGACACACACAGCCCCACTGTATAATGACACACACAGCCCCACTGTATAATGACACACACACAGCCCCACTGTATAATGACACACATACAGCCCCACTGTATAATGACACACATACAGCCCCACTGTATAATGACACACACACAGCCCCACTGTATAATGACACACACACAGCCCCACTGTATAATGACACACACACAGCCCCACTGTATGACACACACAGCCCCACTGTATAATGACACACACACAGCCCCACTGTATAATGACACACACAGCCCCACTGTATAATGACACACACAGCCCCACTGTATAATGACACACACACAGCCCCACTGTATAATGACACATACAGCCCCACTGTATAATGACACATACAGCCCCACTGTATAATGACACATACAGCCCCACTGTATAATGACACATACAGCCCCACTGTATAATGACACACACACAGCCCCACTGTATAATGACTAGTGTTGAGCGATACCGTCCGATATTTGAAAGTATCGGTATCGGATGGTATCGGCCGATATCCGAAAAATATCGGATATCGCCGATACCGATATCCGATACCAATACAAGTCAATGGGACACAAATATCGGAAGGTATCCGTAATGGTTCCCAGGGTCTGAAGGAGAGGAAACTCTCCTTCAGGCCCTGGGATCCATATTAATGTGTAAAATAAAGAATAAAAATAAAAAATATTGATAAACTTACCCTCGGACGGGCCCTGGTTGTCACCGCTGCAATCGCCATGCTTTTCTTCCTAAGAATGAGCGCTTTAATGACCTTCGATGACATCGCGGCTTGTGATTGGTCGCTGAGCGGTCATGTGACCGCTCACGCGACCAATCACAAGCCGCGACATCATCGAAGGTCCTTAACGTGCTCATTCTTAGGAATGAGCGCGTTAAGTACTTTCGATGACGTCGTTGCTTGTGATTGGTCGCGTGAGCGGTCACATGACCGCTCAGCAACCAATCACAAGCCGCGACGTCATCGAAGGTACTTAACAAGCTCATTCATAGGAAGGAAAACATGGCGATTGCAGCGGTGACAACCAGGGCCCGTCCGAGGGTAAGTATATCAATATTTTTTTATTTTTATGCTTTATTTTACACATTAATCTAAATCCCGATACCGATTCCCGATATCACAAAAATATCGGAACTCGGTATCGGAATTCCGATACCGCAAATATCGGCCGATACCCGATACTTACGGTATCGGAATGCTCAACACTAATAATGACACATACAGCCCCACTGTATAATGACACACACACAGCCCCACTGTATAATGACACACACACACACACACACAGCCCCACTGTATAATGACACACATACAGCCCCACTGTATAATAACACACACAGCCACACTGTGTAATGACACACACACGCACAGCCCCACTGTATAATGACACACATACAGCCCCACTGTATAATGACACACACACACAGCCCCACTGTATAATGACACACACACACACACTGTATGACACACACACGCCCAACTGTACGACACACACGCACAGCCCCACTGTATAATGACACACACACGCACAGCCCCACTGTATAATGACACACACGCACAGCCCCACTGTATAATGACACACACGCACAGCCCCACTGTATAATGACACACACGCACAGCCCCACTGTATAATGACACACACGCACAGCCCCACTGTATAATGACACACACACAGCCCCACTGTATAATGACACACACACACACACATACACAGCCCCACTGTATAATGACAGGCACACGCAAAGCCCCACTGTATAATGACACACACGCATGGCCCCACTGTATAATGACAGGCAAACGCACGGCCCCACTGTATAATGACACATACACGCACGCAGCTCACACACGCACGCAGCTCACACACACACGCACAGCCCCACTGTATAATGATATACCCACACAGCCCCACTGTACGACACACATGTACAGCCCCACTGTATAATGGCACACACGCACGCAGCTCAGAAACGCACGCAGCTCACATGCACGCAGCTCACACACACACGCAGCTCACACACACACGCAGCTCACACACACAGCTCACACACACACGCAGCTCACACACACACGCACAGCCCCACTGTATAATGACATACCCACACAGCTCCACTGTATGACGCACATGTACAGCCCCACTGTATAATGACACACACACACACAGCCCCACTGTATAATGACACACACACGCACAGCCCCACTGTATAATTACACACACACGCACAACCCCACTGTATAATGACACGCACACACACAGCCCCACTGCATAATGACACGCACACACGCACAGCCCCACTGTATAATGACACGCACAACCACATTGTATAATGACACGCACACGCACGGCCCCACTGTATAATGACACGCACGGCCCCACTGTATGACAGGCACATGCAGCTCACACGCACGCAGCTCACACACACACGCTCGCAGCTTACACGCACGCAGCTCACACACACGCACGCAGCTCACACACACACACGTACACAGCTCACACACACACGCACGCAGCTCACACACACACGCACGCAGCTTACACACACACGCACGCAGCTCACACACGCACGCAGCTCACACACACACGCACAGCCCCACTGTATAATGATATACCCACACAGCCCCACTGTACGACACACATGTACAGCCCCACTGTATAATGACACACACACGCACGCAGCTCACACATGCACGCAGCTCACATGCACGCAGCTCACATGCACGCAGCTCACACACACACGCAGCTCACACACACGCAGCTCACACACACACGCACAGCCCCACTGTATAATGACATACCCACACAGCTCCACTGTATGATGCACATGTACAGCCCCACTGTATAATGACACACACACACAGCCCCACTGTATAATGACACACACACGCACAGCCCCACTGTATAATTACACACACACGCACAACCCCACTGTATAATGACACGCACACACACAGCCCCACTGCATAATGACACGCACACACGCACAGCCCCACTGTATAATGACACGCACAACCACATTGTATAATGACACGCACACGCACGGCCCCACTGTACAATGACACGCACACGCACGGCCCCACCGTATGACAGGCACATGCAGCTCACACGCACGCAGCTCACACACACACGCACGCAGCTTACACACACGCACGCAGCTCACACACACGCACGCAGCTCACACACGCACGCAGCTCACACACACAGCTCACACACACACGCACACAGCTCACACACACACGCACGCAGCTCACACACACGCACGCAGCTCACACACACACACGCACGCAGCTCACACACGCACGCAGCTTACACACACACGCACGCAGCTCACACACACACACACTCTCCTCATACACACACACACTCTCCTCATACACACATCACACACTCTCCTCTGTGGTGCAGGGGCGGCTGATGTCCATGTGCAGCTCTTCAGTTTCTCCTGCTCACAGCTCTGCACTGTCCGGCACCTCCCCCGTCTCTCCTTCTCTGCCGGGATAGCAGATAAGAGCAGGAGAAGCCGGAGCTCCGTGCACACACAGGCCGGTATGCTGACCTTTCATCTTGGCTGCTGGCTCTCTCCCTCAGAGTGGCAGTGGCGCATAGGAGCCTGCTCATCACATACCCCTGCAGCCTGCATGTCAGGGCTGCTGGCGGGAGGACACCACCGCGCTCTACAGGTGCGCTATGTATTAGTCACTGCCAGTCCTCCAGCGGCCCTGTGCAGCTGCTTAGACACCGGCCCAGGGGGCATATGCATTTCTGCCACCCGGCCCAGCCCGCGCCTGCCGGTATGTTAGGTATGATGAGATCCAGGATAGGGCCAAGTCTGTGATGCCAAGGGATGAGAGGGTCTGTAATAATAGGGAATGGTCCACTGTGTCAAAGGCAGCCGACAGGTCGAGGAGGAGGAGGACAGAGTAGTGTCGCTTGCTCTTGGCGGTTAAGAGGTCATTGGTGCACATTAGACAATTTCATAAATTTGTAATCTATGTAATCTATGTAAATACTTTTATGCCTAAAGAAGACAAAAGTTTTTTTTAGGAGTGATGCTTTTGCCTATTCCTAACATAAATATATTTACATACAAGAGTTTTTGGCTAACATAGTACAAGGTGGGCCAAGTATATGGGCCCACCCAAAAAAGTTTGCCTCATCACTGAACGTAATGTTCTGTGTAAACTTAGGGTCCTGTTCCAATTTTTGTTTTGCCCATTCTGCAAATTCAGCGCACCAATCTGGGTCATCCTTGTTGAGATGCTGCAGCAGCTGGATTTTGTAAGGGTGCCATTTGTGAGTAGCTAATATACGCCAAAGGGATGTTCGACTGATGCCAGATCAGCGAGTTGAATTTGCAGAATGGGCAAAACAAAAATTGGAACAGGACCTTCAGTTTACACAGAACATTATGTTCAGTGATGAGGCAAACTTTTTTGGGTGGGCTATTTATATGGCTACACCTAAATAACATGGGCATAGTGACAGTTTTCTTGCGTAGGGTGTCTTGCATTGAAATCTGCTGCAATGACCCAAGTACTGCATTCACCAGACATCAACACAATTTCTATCCGCTCCTCACGTGTTAACCTCTGCGACATGTCAATGGCTATAAACAAAGAGAACCTTGTAAATAACTCATGAAAGAATACAGTTACATTAAAACCAAGCACATCATTGTTTTTCTTGTGAAATTCTCAATAAGTTTGATGTGTCACATGACCCTCTTCCCATTGGAAAAAATAAAGTTAGATCCAAAATGGCCGACTTCAAAATGACCACGATGGTCACCACCCATCTTGAAAAGTTTCCCCCCTCTCATATACTAATGTGCCACAAACAGGAAGTTGATATCACCAACCATTCCGATTTTATTTAGGTGTATCTATATACATGGCCCACCCTGTACTACGATATCATATTTTTTATTATACATCACAGGTTTACAAAGAAATTCATTTGATAGTTACAGCACTGATTATTAGGTAGTAGTCTACAAAATTCTTAGAGTACAAATGGTCTAAATCATAATATATCTTAATATACTTAAGACTATAACTTTTTTTTAAGAGTACCTGACAGCTGATGCATGCTGCCTTATCACATACGCAAGGAGAGACCTGTCAATGAAAGGGCAGAGACAGGAGAGAAGATGCCAGGAACCAGCCTTTCTGACTAGTCACCCATGCAGCTTAGTCCCCAAAGGTTTTTAACCCTTTAACGACTGCCGATAAGCATTAAAGCAGAGTAAGAACATGTTGCATGTTTGTGAATACCTGATAAAGGGATCCTTCATCGCTTCCAAGCATGACATCACTCTCCCAGTGAGGAAAGCAATGCCACTGTAACAACCAGGAACCTTGGGTGTTACAATTATGCACCCCAAAATGGTACCAAAAAAATCTGCAACTCGTCCAGAGAAAAATAAGCCCTCATACAGCTTTGTTTGCCAAAAAATATAAAAGTTACAGGTCTCAGAATATGGTGACAAAAAACTACTTTTTATAAAGAAGCATTTTTACTGTGTGATAGAAGCAAAACCTAAAAAAAACTATATAAATCTGGTATCGCTGTAATCGCACCAACCCGAAGAATAAATTCACACTATCACTTATACCGCATGGTGAACTGCTCAAAAATAAAAATAAGAACTAATCTTGTATGGCTGTCTATTTGCTCATTCTACCTCCTAAAAATCGGAATAAGGCTCAGCTCACATTTATCCTGAACTCTGCGCTGAACGCTTACGTCGAGGTTTACATGTAAATTCCACCAAATCGTGATTCAGACAAAACTCCAGAAGGAACCACTCGCTTATGAGGCAGATGGAGTCACATTGGACTGGTTTGGTGTTCCAACAGTGTCCCATCATTTTAGGCGTCTTTTTACGAAGGATCACCATCTGCCTCACTATGGTGGATGGTTCCATTGGGGTTTTTGTGGCATTTACGCGGAAAGCCAGTTGTAAGTGTTCAGCGTAGAACACAAGAATATGATCCAGCCATATTCTGTCATCTGTTACTGGAACTAAAGGGGTCCCCACGTTACTGGTAGAACAAAGACTCTGAAAAAGCGACATGGCTGCCACCTCCCCAAATAAAATCCTGTGAATTATGCACTTGCAAATTCAAAAGCCCCCTCTTTCTGAGCCCCACTGTGACTAAACCACAGTAAGCGGACCCATGTTTGCCTTATTGTAATGGAGAGAAGGCACTTAATTTACAGGTGCTTATCGCCAGCTGCACAAGCTGGGTACAATGTATGGGAGCGCTACAATATTTGAGGGCTCTATACTATATGGGGCACAATGAATGGGTACTAGATTGGCAGATTTGCAATTGTCCAGAAAAAAAGCCTGGCGTTGATGTTATAAAATAGTCACTGCAGCCTTAGATTAAATCACTGAGAGGTGCAGTTTGTACAATGGGGTCACTTTGGGGGGTTTTCTCCTGTTCTGGCACCTTAGAGGCTCTGCAAATGTCACCTGTAAATTATCCTAGCAAAATCTGTGCTCCAAAAGCCAAACAGTGCTTCTTCCTTTTCAGCCCTGACGTGTGGCCTAACAGTAATTTCTGAAAACATGTTGGGCATCACCGCATTAAGGAGAAATTGTGCAATAAATTGTAGAGTCTAGTTTCAACTATTAACCCTTATGTACCTGACATATTTGCAGTAAATACAAAAATTACATTTTTACCACTAAAATGTCATATCATATTTCCACATCTCAATGTTATAAAATTCTGTGATGCACCTATGGGTTCCAAATACTCACTACACCACTAGATTAATTCCTTGGGGGTCTAGTTTCCAAAATGGGGTCACTTATGGGGGCTTTATGCTGTTTTCATATGTTAGGGGCTCGGCATTCACAAATCTGTCCCAGGCAAATTGCGCTATTTCCTTTCCTAGCCCTGCTCTGTGCCCAAGCAGAAATTGTGAAAAAAATTAAAACTTTCAACATGACGACCTAATGTTATCAAATTCTGTGTAGTACCTGTTTACTATACCCTTGGATAAAATCCTTGAGGAGTGTAGTTTCCAAAATTGGGTAACTTGTGGGGGTTTTTCATTGTTTAGGCACATTAGATACCAAAAGCGACATGACGCCCACAGACCATTCTATCAAAGTCTGCGTTCCAAAACATCACTCTTTCATTTGTGAGCCAAACAGTAGTTTTATTTCACATAGGGTGTATTGGCCTACTCAGGAGAAATTGCACAACAAATTTTGGGAGCCATTTTCTTACTCTTGTGAAAATAAAAAAATGGGGTTAAAAGTACATTTTTGTGGGTAAAATGAGATTTTTTTTATTTTTACAGCTCTACGCTATAAACTTCTGTGATGCATCTGTGGGTTCAAGGTGCTCATCACATATCTAGACACATTCCTTAAGGGCAAAATAGTGTCAAAAAAAGTATTGATTTTTATTAAACAATTATTTTAAAAAAGAGCATAATTAAAACAGGAGAGGCAACACATACAAACAGAAAATGAAAAATACACTGTGCAGAGGTTATAGTAAGAATCACTCCATTTATAAGGGTTTATACATATAGAGCCTGTAAACTAGTAGGCACCTAATATTGATGATGGAAATATATGCTGCAGTCCTAATCACACTAGCAATGCACTATACTGTACAGTGTACATCATAATGAACATCCAATACAGTAAGGGTTAATATGCAATAAACAAAGTGCTTAGTGGTTAATACATGTAAATGATGCTGGGAGATGCTGGTGATCGTTCCAGGTGTGTGGGGCAAACCAGACGGCTTGGATATTAGAAATAAGGCTATAGTAGCATGATTCCAAACCATCTGTTAGCAGACAGAACAGGGGCAGTGAAACAAATATGGTTTACTAAGCAGATAACTAAACAACACTCATTATAGGCATACAGACAGGCATATTTACCAGAGCTCCAACCTGCAACTGTGGACCCCCTTAACGCACATTTCGGCAGTTCTTCCTCAGACACCTTGTTGCATTTGGAAAGCCCCTGGTGTGCCTAAGCAGTGGAAACTCCCCACAAGTGACTCCATTTTGGAAACCAGACCATTCCCAGAAACTATTTAGATGTGTGGTGAGAACCTTGAAACCACGGGTGCTTCACAGAATTTTACAACATTGAATTGTGAAAACGAAAAAAATATATTTTTCCCACAAAAATTGTGTTTTAGCCCCACATTTTTCATTTTCACAAGGATAGCAGGAGAAAATGGACCCCAAAATTTGTTGAGCAATTTCTCCTGAGTACACAGATACCCAACATGTAGTTGAAAACTACTTGTGAGGTACAGTGTAAAGCTCAGTCGGGAAGAAGCGCCATACTGGAGTTTAGATCTGGCTGGAATGGTTTGAGGGTGCCATTGGCAGAGCCCCTGATGTGCCAGTAAAGCAGAAACTCCCAGAAGGGACCTAATTTTACAAACTAAACTCAATAATGAATTCATCTAAGGGTGCATGTTTACACCCCATGTGCCACACAGAATTTTATACCATTGGCGATGAAAAAACAATAATTACAATTTTATACTAAAATGCTGTTTCAGACCCAAGTTTTTAATTTTTGTAAGAGCTAATGGAAAAAAAATGGACCTCAGTTTGTTGTATAATTTTTCCTGAGTGTGCAATACCCTACATGTAATCGTGAACTACTTTTAAGGCACAGTGCAAAGCTCAGAAGGGAAGGAACACCAAATTATAGTGAAGATTTTATTTTGATGGTTTGTTGGTGCCAAGACTGATTGGGTAAGCCCCTGAGGTGCTAGAACAGCAGAACCCCCCTATTTGTGACACCAATTTAAAAAACTACACCTCTCAATGAACTCATCTAGGTGCATCACAGAACTTTATACCATTAGGCAGTGAAGAATAAAATTATTACATTTTTACCACCAAAATTTAGTTTTAGCCCCAGATTTTACATACAGGGAAATGGAAAATATGGCACCAAAATTTGTTCCACAATTTCTGCTCAAAGTAGAAATTCCCCATATGTGGCTGCACAGTACTGCTTAGCCACATGGCTGCGCTCGGGAGGGACAGAGTGCTATTTGCCTAATGGAGGGCAGATTTTCCTAGAATAGTTTGCGGACTTCATATACAAAGACCCCAAGTGCTAGAAAAGCCAAATCCCCCCTCAATTGACCTCATTTGGGAAATTATCTACAGGTGTATTGACGATTCTGACACCATGGTGTTTTCCAGAAAAAAGCAGCAGTAGATGTTGCCGAGTGGAATTGTAGCCTGCCATTGTAGTGCCCAGGATGTTGTAGTGCCCAACTCATGCTTCTTTGGATATGCACCCATAAATTAGTTGGGCTCTCATAGCAACAAAAATGCCAAACATGTGGACACTAAATGTGGTTGAGGCACACTGGGGTGTGATCTTATCCAAGCTTACACACTGTAGTTAGAACCTCGGTTTGGGCTGTCCATGCACATTCATCCGCTACCTTAAAAGACTGATGGTTGGAAACCACAAGATAGATACACTTGATCTTTATATTGACAAGTTTGGTGTTGTTTGTTGTATATCAACCAATTTTGTGCCTTTGGAATGCTTCGAAACGTTTTTTGTGGTTTGGTCTTGATTTTGCTAAAATTAATAAAAATTAAGTACCGTATTTTCCGGCGTATAAGACGACTTTTTAACCCCTGAAAATCTTCTTAAAAGTCGGGGGTCGTCTTATACGCCGGGTATCATCTTTTACGCCGGGTGTATATGGTGGGTGGGTGGGGGGGAGTGGTCCCGATGACGGAGGGGGCGTCTCAAAGGAAAGTGTGAGTGGAATATGCCCCATTACCTCACATTGTAGCTGCAGCCAGTGTCAGCTGGGAGCGGCGGCTGCTCCTCTTTGTGCCGCGTGGGTGCTGTGGGGCGGCGGTTCCTCTTTGTACAGCGTCGGGGCTCTGTGTTGTGGGGCGGCAGCGGCGGCGTATCTTCCCGCAGAGTCAGTCGGGGCTCCTCCGGCATCTTCTGAAAGCCCGGAGGCGCCGGCAGCTCCATTGCTGTGATGCGGTGGCCTCCGGGAAAATGGCCGCTGGGGGCGGCGCATGCTCAGATTCAGATCTCGTCCTGAATCTGAGCATGCGCCTCCCCCAGCGGCCATTTTCCCGGAGGCCACCACATCGCAGCAATGGAGCTGCCGGCGCCTCCGGGCTTTCAGGAGATGCCGGAGGAGCCCCGACTGATTTCATATTTATATTTTATATTTTATTATTTATATTTTACTGATTTGATATTTATATTTTAGATTTTATATTTTAACTGGAAAAGTTGGGGGGTCGTCTTATACGCCCAGTCGTCTTGTACGCCGGAAAATACGGTAAGTTAATCACTATTGTCTACATACCTCTTTTTCTTCCCCTATTTTGTCTTGAAACTTGGATAAGCCCACAGTGCAGTTTGTTTACATTATTTACAGAGTGGTGAATATAGTGTATTTAATATTTAAGTGTTTATCAATACAAGAAATTTACTACTGTACTATAAAGTTATGGAGAAAATATTTTTGCCTGCCGTGTCTCTATACTATGGACTGTAAGTAGTTGAAAGCAATAACTGCAATACGGCTATAATAAGGTGCGATGTTTTTAACTACATTTATAAGCCAGCATTTTTTGACATAGGCACACTGGGGCTCAGGAGGGAGATCATTTTGGATTTCAGAATGTGCTGAAATTTCTTCTGGGGGGAGCCATTTCGCGTTTCCAGAGCCTTTGTACTGCTAATAACATGGAATCCCCCTATATTTCTGTTAACAGGTAATGGGCCTGAGTGGGGATTTACTTTTTTCATGGACTGAGTTGTAGCTTTTGTTGGGAACATTTTACATAACATTTTGGATCACATTTATCCTGCACTCTATGCTGAGCACTTACTTTAGATGTTCCATCTAAATCTCTGACTTACGTGACACACATGAAACCCCAAAGGGAGCAATACACTATAAAGAGGCAACAGAGTTTACTCTAGACTCAAAACTGTGGCGGATTGTGCTTTTATGCAATCCTAAAAAGATGGACACCGCCGGATTATAGGCCAGACAGCATCCACAGTGCCTCCATCTGCCTCGTTATAGGGAACATTCTGCCAGGGGTTCTGTCTGAATCACGTATTTCAGAGATTTACACAGAAACCCCAGTGCAAAGCATAGGATAAATGTGAGCCGAGCCTTACTGTGATCTTTTGGAGAGAGAATGAAAAAAATCAACAGCAGAATTGGTTTTATTTATCTTTTACCTAGTTTATTTTTGTTCCTTGTATGGTATAAGTGATTAGACAACTTTTTTCTTCGGGATGGTGTGATTACAGTGGTAATAGATTTATATAGTTTTAATCTGTTTGGCTGCTGTCACACACTAAAAGACGCTTTTTATTGCAAAAATGAGTTTTGCCAATAACATATTTTGAGAGCTATAATTTTTCCATATTTCAGCTGATAGTCATGCGTGGGCTTGTTTTTTGCGGGACGATGTGACATGTTTATTCGTACCATTTTCGGGCACATAACGTTTTTTGATCACTTCTATTCCAATTTTTTGCAGGCAGAATGAACAAAAATCAGCAATTCAGGAATTGTTATTTTGTTTTGTTTTTATGCCACTTCGCACGTGGTAAAATTGATAAGACAGTTTTATTCTTGAGGTCAGTATGCTTACAAGAGATACCACATTTATATCATTTTTTATGTTTTGGAGCTTTTACATAATAAAAACTATTTTATAGTAAAAGTCATTAGTTTTGCATCACTTTACTCTGAGAGCTATAACTTTTTTATTTTTCCACTAAGGGAGCTTTATTGTGGCTTGTATTTTGCAGTACAAGATGACGATTTCAGAGATACCAATTTTATTTACATTTGTCTTTTTGTTTGCGTTTTATTCCACTTTTTGTTTGGTGGTATGATGAAAAAGCATTATTTTTTGCCCCTGCCTTCTAAATAATATCGATCACACCATTTAGGGGGCTAAACTGCAGTTAGCGGTGCAGGCATCGCTTCTGGCATTGAGGGCCAGGTGTCAGCTATGATGTTAGCTGAACACCCAGCAGCAATCACGCGGTACATCCAAGGGGTAGGTCTAAGGTCGAGAAGGAGTTAAACATATCTTTTATCTAATGAGATAAATTCTCTTATTTAAGTGATCTTGAAGTCAATTCTTAATAGATTTATATCATTGTTCTGAATTTGCACCTATTATCAGAGATTCCACACTATTTCAGTGTCAGCATTTGTTTTTACTCTTGCTATTATAGATACTATTGTTGCTGTGCTTCTTTATATAAGAACCCTAGTTTGGCATTGAGAGGCTGATTTACCACTATATGTACTGTATGTCCTCGTCCAGTAACAAGGATAATCAGTCCACTACATATTTTAGGAGTCTACTGTACTACCGGCTTTGCTATGATGACTAGTTCACATGTATACTACTGTAGATTTGATAGAATGTATTTGGTTCTGTACTTTGTCACCATTGCTAATTCTATTCTGCCTTTATTGGGTTTATAGTTAAATATGTACAGCTGTATGTGAATTATGTGTGTATGTTCTACACCTAGAAAGATATATTTATACATTATCCTTCAATCACTATTATTGTTCCCTGGGACACACCTGGTTTGTTGCATTACAGAGATCTTTCAGCATTGACATAATATCACTCAGTTCATCCTGCAATAGAAATTTTGAACAAAGTAATGAAGACGTTTAGTTTGTAATAAAAATAAATAAAAATGTGTAGCTTCTTTTTCATAGTATCTTATACTACAACATTTGTTCTATTAAGGTATTGGAATACAAATTAATTGCTAGATTAGTTATTACTCTAGACCTCCACAGGCCCTTTTATGATATATACATGTATATGTAGAAAGTTACAATAATTTACCTGGTTACTAAAAAATAAGCCTTGAACAATGAAAATGAGTTTGTTTCTAATTTCTGATTGTAGTTCAAAAGCCGTTTTACTCTCCTCTGTATAAATTCGATTAAGGACTGAGGTTAACAGGACAACATAGTTTCGAATCTCAATATGATTTCCCATTAACACAAGTGTAGAAAGATTGTTCAAGCTCTCTTGAAATCTACAGAAAGAAAAATGATGTTAATATATCAAATCCAGCTTTGACGGCTCTGCTTAAAACTCTTCAAAGACTTACAGTTCCATTTGAGGGAGAGGATTACTAGATGCATCATGAACGACAACGGGTAGCACAGTCACATTTACTGGACATGGCTCTGTTTGTGATTCATATCTATTTGTTATTTGTGTGAAAAGAGTAACTGAAAAACAAGATAATGGTCATAATCTATAACACAATGACATTTTGTTATTCCGCTCTCATGTTTTTGATAGAACTATTATTTTCAAATTCCATGACACCTGAAGACCTTTTAATATTTTGTATTATGGCATCTCATCTTTAGGAGGCTGTGTAACCGGCCTATCATTGACATTTAGGCCATAATATTTCAAAGTAAAAGAGCTACGGTAACTTACTTAGACTATTTTACATTTCATTCATGGAAAAATGTACAGTATGAATATATTATTGTTTGTATGTTTTTATCAATGAGACACTTCTATGATGACAATATACATATTACTGGCTCTCAATCACACCTCAATGTAGTAAAATGACCCTTATACATATAGTAAAACATCTTGTTATTGAAGTACAGCTTTTCTCAGCTCTTATCCAGTAATGATAAAAAAAAAATGTTTCTTTCCAGTATTTCTTTAATTCATTATAATAACCTTCACTTCTCACGATACATTTTCGTACATATAACTAGAGCATGGAAAATCAATTACCACTCTTAGAATGGTGAAATATGTCCATGAAGGTATATGAGGTATTAACGGCTCCTATCAGCAGAGACACTGCACCAGTGGCAAAACATCCACGCCTCATCCACATTTGTTCAGAAATAAAATCTAAGGATCAATGGGAATTAGTTTGAGTACTGAAAACATTTACCTTGATAGCCATTAAATGGATCACCAGAAGGCAAACTAAAATAGTACTGAATGTCTCTTCCTTTATACAGAGTCTGTCTTGATAACGGTTTTACTTCGTAACTGAATTCATAGTTAAGGTCCTGTATAGAAGTAGCAAGAAGAAACTCGTCATGCACCACAGTGAAATCATGTGTATGGAGATTTTCTCAATGCACAATCAGCACTGTGAACTTATTTGAACTTATTACTACTCAAAGTCTTATAGCTATACGTGGCTGCATTTACACATGTATTCCAGCCCAAGTTCTGTTTTGTTTAATAGCTGAATAAATGCAACTGATCTGTTCTGATCTTCTTCTGCTGCTGACCTTTGCACCATGCTCAGATTACCCGTTTGTTATTGCCCCTTTGCATCTGATATTCCGCTGCTCACCTTTGGACCGTGTTCAGACTACCCATTTGTTATTGCCCCTTTGCATCTGATATCCTGCTGCTGACCTTTGGACCATGTTCGGACTACCCGTTTGTTATTGCCCCTTTGCATCTGATATCCTGCTGCTGACCTTTGGACCATGTTCAGACTACCCGTTTGTTATCGCCCCTTTGCATCTGATAATCTGCTGCTGACCTTTGGACCGTGTTCAGACCACCTGTTTGTTATTGCCCCTTTGCATCTGATATTCCGCTGCTGACCTTTGGACCGTGCTCAGATTACCCGTTTGTTATTGCCCCTTTGCATCTGATATTCCGCTGCTGACCTTTGGACCGTGCTCAGATTACCCGTTTGCTATTGCCCCTTTGCATCTGATATTCCGCTGCTGACCTTTGGACCATGTTCAGACTACCCGTTTGTTATCGCCCCTTTGCATCTGATAATCTGCTGCTGACCTTTGGACCGTGTTCAGACCACCTGTTTGTTATTGCCCCTTTGCATCTGATATTCCGCTGCTGACCTTTGGACCGTGCTCAGATTACCCGTTTGTTATTGCCCCTTTGCATCTGATATTCCGCTGCTGACCTTTGGACCGTGTTCAGACCACCTGTTTGTTATTGCCCCTTTGCATCTGATATTCCGCTGCTGACCTTTGGACCGTGCTCAGATTACCCGTTTGCTATTGCCCCTTTGCATCTGATATTCCGCTGCTGACCTTTGGACTGTGTTCAAACAACCCGTTTGTTATTGCCCCTTTGCTTATACACAATTTCTCTGGTATTCTGACCCTAGCATGTGACCTGACTTCCAACTTCATATTTTCCCTTGTTTACTATGTGATCTTTTGGGTATTGACCCCGGAACGTCTGACTGTGCTGATTCATGGCCTAGCCGTGGGTGGTGACTAGCGTCTCAAGTATCTTGTGCAGTACAAGTTCCAAATGATAGCACAAATTTCCTTTTATTATAACCAAATATTATAAAGCCACATATGCAACTTAAAACTACTGCATACAAACAAAATATTATGTACCTCTTTTCCTGACGTGCAGAAGATACTAAAAATAGTGTAGAGCTCAATACCGCTGTTGGGTTGAACCTGACAGGTCATTTTGTGTGACATTTCATTTACTGTAAAGTATAGTTGTGACCTTCCAATCTTGTATCCACGTGATTCTAGAAAAAAGTAGTAAAACAAGGATTGTGTAAATGGATAAAAAGATTTCCTGGCTGGGAAGCATGACAAATTGTCTAAATGCAAATAACTTGTTTTCAAGGAATATTTACAGAACACCTATCACCAAAAATCGTTTTATTCAAAAATAAAAAAAAATGTGTTAACTTATTTTAGATATGGATTGCTTTGAAAGTCAGTGTCTAAAAACCTTTCCTTTTTTGCATGTATTTTTCAATGGAAACTTGTTGCTACTTTATTATTAGAATTTTTCCTGCCTGCCTGCAGCTTCTCTCTCGATCATTGTGATACCGGTATGTACTGTGATTGGACTGGCAACACCCCTATCAGAGCAAAGACCAGTGTAATAGTAATAGATAAATAGATAAAGAAGTGGCTGACAGGCAAGGACAACTGTATTATTATACTTATTGCTGGTGAAGGGCAGTGAGTATTGTCAGTGATACGCTATTCTAAAAAAACTACAGCTATTTCCGTGGGAGACACGCTTATGATAACACTTACAGGTCTCTTTCCTCACTTAACAATGATACCTCATAAGTTATTGTGGGATCTCTACTTAGTAGGGAGAGAAACCAGGAACTGTCACAAGACCATAGGCGCTGCTTTCGGTATATCTCTTTTTTCTGTTCCCTCTATATACACACTTCATGCTGCAGTATATATCTCTTTTCTATCCTTTGTATACACAGCCTATCCTGCAGTATATTTCTCCTTTTGGCCCCCTCTATATACAGCCCTTCCTGCAGTACACAGCTCCTTTTAGTTACCAGTACTTCAGAACACCGCTGCTTCCTGGTATGAAATTTGTATTGTAATGTTCTACGAGACCAGAGGTCTGAAGAAGATTGTAAGGATTCCGGACTTCCCTTGTGCCTCTTCGCGCTGATCCAAGATGGAGTCTTGGATCTTGCCCTGTCATGGAACTTCCTGTCTGTGCTGATTATTTAAGTCCGGGTCATGTGTTCTCCTGTGCCTGAGTATTTTGTGCTACTGGCTCCTGAGCTTCTGCTGCTCACTACTTGGTGGTCTGCCTTCCCCCATTCAGCTACCTCTCGCCTCTGGAACTGCTGTGATGGGCAGCACGCCAGTGGAAGGATCTCCTTCATTTGCAAAAGGTTTCCCAGTGTTGTGCCTCTTTGCACAACCACACTAGGTGAGCAAGATTCAAGTTGTGCTTTTCTCTGCAAGAAAGATTTACTCATCTACTACGCTTAGATAGCGCTCTCCCTCTTTTTCCCCTCATCCTCTCTTTCCCAGGACTTCATTCACACAAGGCACCATCTGCGAATTATTGGACTCCTACAAACAAATACTGTGCGCACGTGTGATCAAGTTTTGCTGGACTTCCTCACTTAAGTACTGTGTGCACTTGCACTAATAACCTTATTGAACTTCTTCGTTTAAGTGTCTGTTCGCTACTCAGTTTGCTGTGATTTACTATATTGTGCTGAGCACCTCGTTACTGTTGCAGGAATATCTGTATTATGTTCTGTTTGCTATCCTGGTTGCAACTATTTACTATATAGAGCTGATTACCTCGTTGCTATTGCAGGGATATCTGTATTATGTTCTGTTTGCTATTGTTTACTACATGGAGCTGAAGACCTCGTTACAATTGCAGAAATATCTGTGTTAGTTCTGTTTACATTTCTGGTTTGAGTAAATACATTATTTGCTACAACTTTGCTCTCAGACTGGCTTTATCCCACGCTATCAGATTCCGCAGTACCCATATAATTATTACAAAGATCCAGTGAGTCACAAACTGAGACAGTGGCAGAAATAACAACACTATTTTTACTAAAATGGCGGTTAGAGTGAGATTTTGTATTGCAGAAAACAGACTGAGATTCCCTTATTACTTACACTCACTCAGCTAGATCTGAAATCAATGTGCCAATCCCAAAGTTCCCGATTTAAGTGTATCATACTGAGGTTTAGAAGAAATATACCTATCCAAAAGGTCAAACTAGGTATTATGTGAAAAACAGGTGTAAATCTGATAAAGTGGTCTTATGGAGAACCCTTGGGATGGCACACTGAGTAATAACTTATCAAAACCCACAATAGCAATATATACAAAAATAACAAAAGTTCTTATATACTTATTCTGGGGATACACGGTATCGATCATTATGGTACCGTTAACCTGAGGTGGGTCCCCATTCAAGCATATGATCTGCACCGGCTGCATCCAGTCCCAAAAATCTTTGGCGCCAAAAAAACTACAGCAAAAAGAAAGATCCACGTCTTGTCGGTTGATGCCGAGCCCACACACCGGGGACTTACAGTTCTGAAGCCTCAGGGTACGGTACGGGATAGCACTTCAACGGTGCTTGTCAGGATCCCTCTCAATATGGATGGTACAGGATACTGTCTTTCCTCCAGCAGTCACTCAGAATTTCCCACAGGAGCAAACTGTCTTAATCTGCATGGGAAATATGTCTACTCTCACTTCTTCTTATGGAGAAAGAGAATGCGGAACGGCGAGTTGAGTAAACTGAACTATAATGTTATGAAAATTACGGGGGACCCTATTCATTTTCATTTATTTGTTTCTTTATTAAAACGTACAGTAAAATACACAGTAAAATGCACACCCAAGGTAATCTTAGTTCACAGCCTCCAGATGTTCAAGCAGCTGGAATCACAAGTAACTTTAAAGTGGTCCTCAAATTTTCACAGGAGTAGTCATGGACGAACTCCTGGATGTTCAGGTCTTTGGTCTGGTCTGGCAAGTTTGGTTGAACATTTAAAAAAAAAGTTTGGTTCAGGTACCAGAACAGTACCTGAAGCTGAAGCCAGATCGAATTCGGGGCCCGAACATCCGTTGTTCACCTTGCTGTCATCTTCATAACAGCGCAGTAAACACTGCCTCTGATTGGTGGTAAGATTATTACTGGAGGTCAGAGAGCTGCGGTTCCCACACTGTCCGATGACAGCATGAGCCAGAAGCTGTGTCCTTTTGATAAAAAATTTACTTCCGGTCACAGAGGTGTCGGCTGATGAGAGAGTACTACTCCCATCAGCCTATGCCTGCTTCCGCTAGCAAGAGCAAAAGCAGAGGCAGCTGATGGGAGTATTCATCATAAAAAAAGAAAAAAGTGAGTATAACTTTGCGTTTTGATTTTTGTTGAATAAATGGGTAAAAGAGGGTTAGGAGTTTATATTTCAAACAAAGCAATCTGTGTGTTTATTTCAATTAAAGGAATTTCCTCTATCTCTGTCTTTATTACATTTGATTATGGGGGTAGTCATGGGGAGTCTGATAGTCTCTCCATTACTAACCCCTGGAAATGATGTCAGCTGACATTACAAAGCTGACATCGACCCCAATACTACTACCCACTGGCAGCCGTACCAGGCCAAGTAGGAAGAGCAGGCAAAGTGCCAGATTTGGTGCATCCAATAGATGCGCCTTTACTTGGGCATCTGCAGGCTGCTAATTTTTGGCAATGTAGGGCCAATAAGGCCCCTTCCCAGTCTGAGAATACCCGAATTCTCATGTCTGCTTTAGCTTGGCTGGTTGTCAAAAAGTGGGGGGAACTCAGGCCGTTTTTTAAATCTATTTATTTAAATAATTTAAAAAATATGATGTAGGATGCCTCTATCTTTGATAAACAGCTAAGAAAAAGCTCAGGGCTGCAGCCCGCAGCTGTCGGTTTTTGCTTAGCTGGTTGTCAAGAATAGAGGGGACCCCATACCATTTTTTTATTTATTTATCACATAGATGCCGGGTGGTCAACACTCATATCATTGTACTCCTGCTTTCGTGCTATCAGTGAGACCTGGCGTATGATGATGAAAATAGTACTCATATAAGCCGATACCTGTGACCGGAGGTAAACTTTTTACTGCTGCTGGCTCACACGCTGTCATCTGTGTGATGGAGCCGCAGAGCTCTGACCAGTGGTAATGAGCTTACCGGTGTTCAGAGCCAATGATTGTCCCACTGTCACACAGATAACAGCACGGGAAACGATGGATGTTCAGCCCCCCCATTTATTTGAATGGGGTCCAGGTTTGGGTTTAGTTTGGGTACCGTTCTGGCACTTGAACTGAACTTGTATTTAATGTTTGGCCAAAACCAACGGACCCAAACATTCAGGGGTCCACCTATCACTACCTCTAAGACAATGATAAATAGTGAAGATAAAGCGCAACAGGGAATAATCTCCTAAGAAAGTTTCAGTATGCTTCTGCCTGCACATGAGCATTAGAAACATGCTTGCTACAGATGGATCAGTGAGAAGATGGCATCACGCTTCCATTGAAGGAAGGGATACTGTTGTGAATTCTGTGGCAGAGCTCCCTCCTGTGGTCACAAGTGGTACTTCGGCTGATTCTCTCTGTGAGCTTCCGTTGGTGGAGGAGAGTGGTACTGCGGCTTCTGAGTTTCCTTCCTCAGGTGATGTGGTGAAGTCGTTAGGTGCTGCTCTATTTAACTCCACATAGTGCTTTGATCCTGGCCTCCAGTCAATGTTCTAGTATTGGACCTGTTTCCTCCTGGATCGTTCCTGTGGCCTGCTGCTCTGCATAGATAAGTTCTGCTTTTGCTATTTTGTTTGCTGCTTTTTTCTGTCCAGCTTGCTTATTTTGTTTTTTCTTGCTTGCTGGAAGCTCTGGGATGCAGAGGGTGTACCTCCGTGCCGTTAGTTCGGTACGGAGGGTCTTTTTGCCCCCTTTGCGTGGTTTTTTGTAGGGTTTTGTGTTGACCGCAAAGTTACCTTTCCTATCCTCGCTCTGTTCAGAAAGTCGGGCCTCACTTTGCTAAATCTATTTCATCTCTACGTTTGTCTTTTCATCTTAACTCACAGTCATTATATGTGGGGGCTGCCTTTTCCTTTGGGGTATTTCTCTGAGGCAAGGTAGGCTTATTTTCTATCTTCAGGCTAGCTAGTTTCTCAGGCTGTGCCGAGTTGCATAGGGAGCGTTAGGCGCAATCCACGGCTGCCTATAGTGTGGTTGGAGAGGATTAGGGATTGCGGTCAGCAGAGTTCCCACGTCTCAGAGCTCGTTCTATGTTTTTGGGTTATTGTCAGGTCACTGTATGTGCTCTGACTTCTATGTCCATTGTGGTACTGAATTACCAGATCATAACAGTACTGGAGACCAAAGTACTAATGATTCTCAATAGAGGGAAAAAAGAAGTTCTGAGACCATTTTTTTTCTCTGCACTGTGTTTTGCCTTTTTTTTCCCTAGACATTTGGGTGGTTCAGGACACAGGTGTAGCGATGGACATTAAAGGTCAGTCTTCATGTGTGGATCAGCTCACGGCAAGAGTACAAAATATTCAAGACTTTGTGGTTCAGAATTCTATGTTAGAACCAAGAATTCCTATTCCTGATTTGTTTTTTGGAGATAGAACTAAATTTCTGAGATTCAAAAATAATTGTAAACTATTTCTGGCTTTGAAACCTCGCTCCTCTGGTGACCCAGTTCAACAAGTTAGGATCATTATTTCTTTTTTACGTGGCGATCCTCAGGACTGGGCATTTTCTCTTGCGTCAGGAGATCCTGCATTAAGTAATATCGATGCGTTTTTCCTGGCGCTCGGATTGCTGTACGATGAACCTAATTCAGTGGATCAGGCAGAGAAAAATTTGCTGGCTCTGTGTCAGGGTCAGGATGAGATAGAGGTATATTGTCAGAAATTTAGAAAGTGGTCCGTACTCACTCAATGGAATGAAGGTGCGCTCGCAGCTATTTTCAGAAAGGGTCTTTCTGAAGCCCTTAACCCCTTTACCCCCAAGGGTGGTTTGCACGTTAATGACCAGGCCAATTTTTACAATTCTGACCACTGTCCCTTTATGAGGTTATAACTCCGAAACGCTTCAACGGATCCTGGTGATTCTGACATTGTTTTCTCGTGACATATTGTACTTCATGATAGTGGTAAAATTTCTTTGATAGTACCTGCGTTTATTTGTGAAAAAAACGGAAATTTGGCGAAAATTTTGAAAATTTTGCAATTTTCAAACTTTGAATTTTTATGCAATTAAATCACAGAGATATGTCACACAAAATACTTAATAAGTAACATTTCCCACATGTCTCCTTTACATCAGCATAATTTTGGAACCAATTTTTTTTTTTGTTAGGGAGTTATAAGGGTTAAAAGTTGACCAGCAATTTCTCATTTTTACAACACCATTTTTTTTTAGGGACCACGTCTCATTTGAAGTCATTTTGAGGGGTCTATATGATAGAAAATGCCCAAGTGTGACACCATTCTAAAAACTGCACCCCTCAAGGTGCTCAAAACCACATTCAAGAAGTTTATTAACCCTTCAGGTGTTTAATAGGAATTTTTGGAATGTTTAAATAAAAATGAACATTTAACTTTTTTACACAAAAAATTTACTTCAGCTCCAATTTGTTTTATTTTACCAAGGGTAACAGGAGAAATTGGACCCAAAAAGTTGTTGTCCAATTTGTCCTGAGTACGCTGATACCCCATATGTGGCAGTAAACCACTGTTTGGGCGCATGGGAGAGCTCGGAAGGGAAGGAGCGCTATTTGACTTTTCAATGCAAACTTGACAGGAATTGAGATGGGACGCCATGTTGCGTTTGGAGAGCCACTGATGTGCCTAAACATTGAAACCCCCCACAAGTGACACCATTTTGGAAAGTAGACCCCCTAAGGAACTTATCTGGATGTGTGGTGAGCACTTTGACCCACCAAGTGCTTCACAGAAGTTTATAATGCAGAACCGTAAAAATAAAAAATCATATTTTTTCACAAAAATTATATTTTTGCCCCCAATTTTTTATTTTTCCAAGGGTAAGAGAAGAAATTGGACCTCAAAAGTTGTTGTCCAATTTGTCCTGAGTACGCTGATACCCCATATGTGGCAGTAAACCACTGTTTGGGCGCATGGGAGAGCTCGGAAGGGAAGGAGCGCAGTTTGACTTTTCAATGCAAAATTGACAGAAATTGAGATGGGACGCCATGTTGCGTTTGGAGAGCCACTGATGTGCCTAAACATTGAAACCCCCCACAAGTGACACCATTTTGGAAAGTAGACCCCCTAAGGAACTTATCTAGAGGTGTGGTGAGCACTTTGACCCACCAAGTGCTTCACAGAAGTTTATAATGCAGAACCGTAAAAATAAAAAATCATATTTTTTCACAAAAATTATATTTTTGCCCCCAATTTTTTATTTTTCCAAGGGTAAGAGAAGAAATTGGACCTCAAAAGTTGTTGTCCAATTTGTCCCGAGTACGCTGATACCCCATATGTGGCAGTAAACCACTGTTTGGGCGCATGGGAGAGCTCGGAAGGGAAGGAGCGCCGTTTGACTTTTCAATGCAAAATTGACAGGAATTGAGATGGGACGCCATGTTGCGTTTGGAGAGCCACTGATGTGCCTAAACATTGAAACCCCCCACAAGTGACACCATTTTGGAAAGTAGACCCCCTAAGGAACTTATCTGGATGTGTGGTGAGCACTTTGACCCACCAAGGGCTTCACAGAAGTTTATAATGCAGAGCCATAAAAATAAAACAAAATTTTTTTCCCACAAAAATTATTTTTTAGCCCCCAGTTTTGTATTTTCTCTAGGGTAAGAGGAGAAATTGGACCACAAAAGTTGTTGTCCAATTTGTCCTGAGTACGCTGATACCCCATATGTGGGGGGGAACCACCGTTTGGGCGCATGGGAGGGTTCGGAAGGGAAGGAGCGCCATTTGGAATGCAGACTTAGATGGAATGGTCTGCAGGCGTCACATTGCGTTTGCAGAGCCCCTAATGTACCTAAACAGTAGAAACCCCCCACAAGTGACACCATTTTGGAAAGTAGACCCCCTAAGGAACTCATCTTGATGTGTTGTGAGAGCTTTGAACCCCCAAGTATTTCACTACAGTTTATAACGCAGAGCCATGCAAATAAAAAATATTTTTTTTTCCACAAAAATTATATTTTAGCCCCCAGTTTTGTATTTTTCCAAGGTTAGCAGGAGAAATTGGACCCTAAATGTTGTTGTCCAATTTGTCCTGAGTACGCTGATACCCGATATGTGGGGGGGAACCACCGTTTGGGCGCATGGGAGGGCTCGGAAGGGAAGGAGCATCATTTGGAATGCAGACTTAGATGGATTGGTCTGCAGGCGTCACATTGCGTTTGCAGAGCCCCTAATGTACCTAAACAGTAGAAACCCCCCACAAGTGACCCCATATTGGAAACTAGACCCCTCAATGAACTTATCTAGATGTGTTGTGAGAACTTTGAACCCCCAAGTGTTTCACTACAGTTTATAACGCAGAGCCGTGAAAATAAAAAATCTTTTTGTTTTCCCACAAAAATTATTTTTTAGCCCCCAGTTTTGTATTTTCCCAAGGGTAACAGGAGAAATTGGTCCACAAAAGTTGTTGTCCAATTTGTCCTGAGTACGCTGATACCCGATATGTGGGGGGGAACCACCGTTTGGGCGCATGGGAGGGCTCGGAAGGGAAGGAGCATCATTTGGAATGCAGACTTAGATGGATTGGTCTGCAGGCGTCACATTGCGTTTGCAGAGCCCCTAATGTACCTAAACAGTAGAAACCCCCCACAAGTGACCCCATATTGGAAACTAGACCCCTCAATGAACTTATCTAGATGTGTTGTGAGAACTTTGAACCCCCAAGTGTTTCACTACAGTTTATAACGCAGAGCCGTGAAAATAAAAAATCTTTTTGTTTTCCCACAAAAATTATTTTTTAGCCCCCAGTTTTGTATTTTCCCAAGGGTAACAGGAGAAATTGGTCCACAAAAGTTGTTGTCCAATTTGTCCTGAGTACGCTGATACCCGATATGTGGGGGGGAACCACCGTTTGGGCGCATGGGAGGGCTCGGAAGGTAAGGAGCATCATTTGGAATGCAGACTTAGATGGATTGGTCTGCAGGCGTCACATTGCGTTTGCAGAGCCCCTAATGTACCTAAACAGTAGAAACCCCCCACAAGTGACCCCATATTGGAAACTAGACCCCTCAATGAACTTATCTAGATGTGTTGTGAGAACTTTGAACCCCCAAGTGTTTCACTACAGTTTATAACGCAGAGCCGTGAAAATAAAAAATCTTTTTGTTTTCCCACAAAAATTATTTTTTAGCCCCCAGTTTTGTATTTTCCCAAGGGTAACAGTAGAAATTGGTCCACAAAAGTTGTTGTCCAATTTGTCCTGAGTACGCTGATACCCCATATGTTGGGGTAAACCCCTGTTTGGGCACACAGGAGAGCTCGGAAGGGAAGGAGCACTGTTTTACTTTTTCAACGCAGAATTGGCTGGAATTGAGATCGGACGCCATGTCGTGTTTGGAGAGCCCCTGATGTGCCGAAACAGTGGAAACCCCCCAATTATAACTGAAACCCTAATCTAAACACACCCCTAACCCTAATTCCAACGGTAACCCTAACCACACCTCTAACCCTGACACACCCCTAACCCTAATCCCAACCCTATTCCCAACTGTAAATGTAATCTGAACCCTAACCCTAACTTTAGCCCCAACCCTAACTGTAGCCCCAACCCTAACCCTAATCCTAGCCCTAGCCCTAGCCCTAACCCTAACCCTAGCCCTAACCCTAGCCCTAACCCTAGCCCTAACCCTAGCCCTAGCCCTAGCCCTAACCCTAGCCCTAACCCTAGCCCTAACCCTAGCCCTAACCCTAGCCCTAACCCTAACCCTAGCCCTAACCCTAGCCCTAACCCTAGCCCTAACCCTAGCCCTAGCCCTAACCCTAGCCCTAACCCTAGCCCTAATGGGAAAATGGAAATAAATACATTTTTTTTTATTTTTCCCTAACTAAGGGGGTGATGAAGGGGGGTTTGATTTACTTTTATAGCGAGTTTTTTAGCGGATTTTTATGATTGGCAGCCGTCACACACTGAAAGACCCTTTTTATTGCAAAAAATATTTTTTGCAATACCACATTTTGAGAGCTATAATTTTTCCATATTTTGGTCCACAGAGTCATGTGAGGTCTTGTTTTTTGCGGGACGAGTTGACGTTTTTATTGAAAACATTTTTGGGCACGTGACATTTTTTGATCGCTTTTTATTCCGATTTTTGTGAGGAAGAATGACCAAAAGCCAGCTATTCATGAATTTCTATTGGGGGAGGCGTTTATACCGTTCCGCGTTTGGTAAAATTGATAAATCAGTTTTATTCTTCGGGTCAGTACGATTACAGCGATACCTCATTTATATCATTTTTTTATGGTTTGGTGCTTTTATACGATAAAAACTATTTTACAGAAAAAATAATTATTTTTGCATCGCTTTATTCTCAGGACTATAACTTTTTTATTTTTTTGCTGATGATGCTGTATGGCGGCTCTTTTTTTGCGGGACAATATGACGCTTTCAGCGGTACCATGGTTATTTATATCTGTCCTTTTGATCGCGTGTTATTCCACTTTTTGTTCGGCGGTATGATAATAAAGCGTTGTTTTTTGCCTCGTTTTTTTTTTTTTTTTTCTTACGGTGTTTACTGAAGGGGTTAACTAGTGGGCCAGTTTTATAGGTCGGGCCGTTACGGACGCGGCGATACTAAATATGTGTACTTTTATTGGTTTTTTTTTTTTATTTAGATGAAGAAATGTATTTATGGGAATAATATTTTTTTTTTTTTTCATTATTTTGGAATATTTTTTTTTATTTTTTTTACACATTTGGAAATTTTTTTTTTTACTTTTTTACTTTGTCCCAGGGGGGGACATCACAGATCAGTGATCTGACAGTTTGCACAGCACTCTGTCAGATCACTGATCTGATAGGAGTGCAGGCTGCTTCACAGTGCCTGCTCTGAGCAGGCTCTGTGAAGCCACCTCCCTCCCTGCAGGACCCGGATCCGCGGCCATCTTGGATCCGGGGCTCGAGCAGGGAGGGAGGTGAGGAGACCCTCGCAGCAACGTGATCACATCGCGTTGCTGCGGGGGGCTCAGGGAAGCCCGCAGGGAGCCCCCTCCCTGCGCGGTGCTTCCCTGTACCGCCGGCACATCGCGATCATCTTTGATCGCGGTGTGCCAGGGGTTAATGTGCCGGGGGCGGTCCGTGACCGCTCCTGGCACATAGTGCTGGATGTCAGCTGCGATAAGCAGCTGACACCCGGCCGCGATCGGCCGCGCTCCCCCCGTGAGCGCGGCCGATCGGCTATGACGTACTATCCCGTCCAGGGTCAGATAAGCCCAGGGCACCTCGACGGGATAGTACGTCTAAGGTCACAGAGGGGTTAAGGATGTCATGGTGGGATTTCCTATGCCTGCTGGTCTGAATGAGTCTATGTCTTTGGCCATTCAGATCGGTCGACGCTTGCGTGAGCGTAAATCGGTGCACCACTTGGCGGTATTATCTGAGCATAAACCTGAGCCTATGCAGTGCGATAGGACTTTGACCAGAGTTGAACGGCAAGAACACAGACGTCTGAATGGGCTGTGTTTCTACTGTGGTGATTCCACTCATGCTATCTCTGATTGTCCTAAACGCACTAAGCAGTTCGCTAGGTCTGCCACCATTGGTACGGTACAGTCAAAATTTCTTTTGTCCGTTACCTTGATCTGCTCTTTGTCATCTTATTCTGTCATGGCATTTGTGGATTCAGGCGCTGCCCTGAATTTGATGGACTTGGAGTATGCTAGGCGTTGTGGGTTTTTCTTGGAGCCCTTGCAGTGTCCTATTCCATTGAGAGGAATTGATGCTACACCTTTGGCCAAGAACAAGCCTCAGTACTGGACCCAGCTGACCATGTGCATGGCTCCTGCACATCAGGAGGTTATTCGCTTTCTGGTGTTGCATAATCTGCATGATGTGGTCGTGTTGGGGTTGCCATGGCTACAAGTCCATAATCCAGTATTAGATTGGAAATCCATGTCTGTGTCCAGCTGGGGTTGTCAGGGGGTACATGGTGATGTCCCATTTCTGTCTATTTCGTCATCCACCCCTTCTGAGGTTCCAGAGTTCTTGTCTGATTACCGGGATGTATTTGATGAGCCCAAGTCCGATACCCTACCTCCGCATAGGGATTGTGATTGTGCTATCGATTTGATTCCTGGTAGTAAATTCCCAAAAGGTCGACTGTTTAATTTATCTGTGCCTGAGCACATGCGGAGTTATGTGAAGGAGTCCTGGAGAAGGGGCATATTCGCCCGTCATCATCGCCATTAGGAGCAGGGTTCTTTTTTGTGGCCAAGAAGGATGGTTCGCTGAGACCTTGTATAGATTACCGCCTTCTAAATAAGATCACGGTTAAATTTCAGTACCCCTATCTGATTTGTTTGCTCGGATTAAGGGGGCTAGTTGGTTCACCAAGATAGATCTTCGTGGTGCGTATAATCTTGTGCGTATTAAGCGAGGCGATGAATGGAAAACTGCATTTAACACGCCCGAGGGCCATTTTGAGTATCTAGTAATGCCATTCGGACTTGCCAATGCTCCATCAGTGTTTCAGTCCTTTATGCATGACATCTTCCGAGAGTACCTGGATAAATTCCTGATTGTGTACTTGGATGACATTTTGATCTTCTCGGATGATTGGGAGTCTCATGTGAAGCAGGTCAGAACGGTGTTTCAGGTCCTGCGTGCTAATTCTTTGTTTGTGAAGGGATCAAAGTGTCTCTTTGGTGTTCAGAAGGTTTCATTTTTGGGGTTCATCTTTTCCCCTTCTACTATCGAGATGGACCCTGTTAAGGTCCAAGCCATCCATGATTGGGCTCAGCCGACATCTCTGAAAAGTCTGCAAAAGTTCCTGGGCTTTGCTAATTTTTATCGTCGCTTCATCTGCAATTTTTCTAGTATTGCTAAACCATTGACCGATTTGACCAAGAAGGGTGCTGATGTGGTCAATTGGTCTTCTGCTGCTGTGGAAGCTTTTCAAGAGTTGAAGCGTCGTTTTTCTTCTGCCCCTGTGTTGTGTCAACCAGATGTTTCACTTCCATTCCAGGTCGAGGTTGATGCTTCTGAGAATGGAGCAGGGGCTGTTTTGTCGCAGAGAGGTTCTGATTGCTCGGTGATGAAACCATGCGCCTTCTTTTCCAGGAAGTTTTCGCCTGCTGAGCGAAATTATGATGTTGGCAATCGAGAGTTGCTGGCCATGAAGTGGGCATTCGAGGAGTGGCGTCATTGGCTTGAAGGAGCTAAGCATCGCGTGGTGGTCTTGACTGATCATAAGAACTTGACTTATCTCGAGTCTGCCAAGCGGTTGAATCCTAGACAGGCTCGTTGGTCGCTGTTTTTTGCCCGTTTTGACTTTGCGATTTCGTAAAAGTGAAGGCGGATGCTCTGTCTAGGAGCTTTGTGCCCGACTCTCCGGGTTTATCTGAGCCGGCGGGTATTCTCAAGGAGGGAGTAATTGTGTCTGCCATCTCCCCTGATTTGCGGCGGGTGCTGCAAAAATTTCAGGCTAATAAACCTGATCGTTGCCCAGCGGAGAAACTGTTTGTCCCTGATAGGTGGACGAATAAAGTTATCTCTGAGGTTCATTGTTCGGTGTTGGCTGGTCATCCTGGAATCTTTGGTACCAGAGAGTTAGTGGCTAGATCCTTTTGGTGGCCATCTCTGTCGCGGGATGTGCGTTCTTTTGTGCAGTCCTGTGGGATTTGTGCTCGGGCTAAGCCCTGCTGTTCTCGTGCCAGTGGGTTGCTTTTGCCCTTGCCGGTCCCAAAGAGGCCTTGGACACATATCTCTATGGATTTTATTTCAGATCTTCCCGTCTCTCAAAAGATGTCAGTCATTTGGGTGGTCTGTGATCGCTTCTCTAAGATGGTCCATTTGGTACCCTTGTCTAAATTACCTTCCTCCTCTGATTTGGTGCCATTGTTCTTCCAGCATGTGGTTCGTTTACATGGCATTCCAGAGAATATCGTTTCTGACAGAGGTTCCCGTTTGTTTCGAGGTTTTGGCGAGCCTTTTGTGCTAGGATGGGCATTGACTTGTCTTTTTCCTCAGCTTTCCATCCTCAGACTAATGGCCAGACCGAACGAACCAATCAGACCTTGGAAACATATCTGAGATGCTTTGTTTCTGCTGATCAGGATGACTGGGTGTCCTTTTTGCCTTTGGCTGAGTTCGCCCTTAATAATTGGGCCAGCTCGGCTACCTTGGTTTCGCCGTTTTTCTGCAACTCTGGGTTCCATCCTCGTTTCTCTTCAGGGCAGGTTAAGTCTTCGGACTGTCCTGGTGTGGATACTGTGGTGGACAGGTTGCAGCAGATTTGGACTCATGTAGTGGACAATTTGACCTTGTCCCAGGAGAAGGCTCAACGTTTCGCTAATCGCAGACGCTGTGTGGGTCCCCGACTTCGTGTTGGGGATTTGGTTTGGTTATCTTCTCGTCATATTCCTATGAAGGTTTCCTCTCCTAAGTTTAAACCTCGTTTCATTGGTCCGTATAGGATTTCTGAGGTTCTTAATCCTGTGTCTTTTCGTCTGACCCTTCCAGATTCTTTTTCCATACATAACGTATTCCATAGGTCATTGTTGCGGAGATACGTGGCACCTATGGTTCCATCTGTTGATCCTCCTGCCCCGGTTTTGGTGGAGGGGGAGTTGGAGTATATCGTGGAGAAGATTTTGGATTCTCGTGTTTCAAGACGGAAACTCCAGTATCTGGTTAAGTGGAAGGGTTATGCTCAGGAAGATAATTCCTGGGTTTTTGCCTCTGATGTCCATGCTCCCGATCTTGTTCGTGCCTTTCATATGGCTCATCCTGGTCGTCCTGGGGGCTCTGGTGAGGGTTCGGTGACCCCTCCTCAAGGGGGGGTACTGTTGTGAATTCTGTGGCAGAGCTCCCTCCTGTGGCCACAAGTGGTACTTCGGCTGATTCTCTCTGTGAGCTTCCGTTGGTGGAGGAGAGTGGTACTGCGGCTTCTGAGTTTCCTTCCTCAGGTGATGTGGTGAAGTCGTTAGGTGCTGCTCTATTTAACTCCACCTAGTGCTTTGATCCTGGCCTCCAGTCAATGTTCTAGTATTGGACCTGTTTCCTCCTGGATCGTTCCTGTGGCCTGCTGCTCTGCATAGATAAGTTCTGCTTTTGCTATTTTGTTTGCTGTTTTTTCTGTCCAGCTTGCTTATTTTGTTTTTTCTTGCTTGCTGGAAGCTCTGGGACGCAGAGGGTGTACCTCCGTGCCGTTAGTTTGGTACGGAGGGTCTTTTTGCCCCCTTTGCGTGGTTTTTTGTAGGGTTTTGTGTTGACCGCAAAGTTACCTTTCCTATCCTCGCTCTGTTCAGAAAGTTGGGCCTCACTTTGCTAAATCTATTTCATCTCTACGTTTGTCTTTTCATCTTAACTCACAGTCATTATATGTGGGGGCTGCCTTTTCCTTTGGGGTATTTCTCTGAGGCAAGGTAGGCTTATTTTCTATCTTCAGGCTAGCTAGTTTCTCAGGCTGTGCCGAGTTGCATAGGGAGCGTTAGGCGCAATCCACGGCTGCCTATAGTGTGGTTGGAGAGGACTAGGGATTGCGGTCAGCAGAGTTCCCACGTCTCAGAGCTCATTCTATGTTTTTGGGTTATTGTCAGGTCACTGTATGTGCTCTGACTTCTATGTCCATTGTGGTACTGAATTACCAGATCATAACAGGATACACAACAAAGCCATAATGCAATGTCTGGTGCAGTCACATGTCTATCTGTCTATAAACTGAGGAAGCATGCAGATGTATGGCTAAACACTTCTTTCTCTGTGGCTGTGGGAGGATCAGGATTAGAAATAAACACTGCTGAAAAAAATAAAGGGAACACTTAACAGAATATAACTCCAAGTAAATCAAACTTCTGTGAAATCAAACTGTCCACTTAGAAAGCAACACTGTTTGACAATCAATTTCACATGTTGTTGTGCAAATGGAATAAACAACAGATGGAAATTATTGGCAATTATCAAGACACACTCAATAAAGGAGTGGTTCTGCAGATGGGGACCACAGACCACATCTCAGTACCAATGTTTTCTGGCTGATGTTTTGGTCACTTTTGAATGTTGGTTGTGCTTTCACACTCGTGGTAGCATGAGACGGACTCTAAAACCCACACAAGTGGCTCAGGTAGTGCAGCTCATACAGGATGGCACATCAATGTGAGCTGTGGCAAGAAGATTTCTTGTGTCTGTCAGCGTAGTGTCCAGAGGCTGAAGGTGCTACCAGGAGACAGGCTAGTACACCAGGAGATGTGGAAGGAAGTAGGAGGGCAACAACCCAGCAGCAGGACTGCTACCTCAGCCTTTGTGCAATGAGGAACAGGAGGAGCACTGCCAGAGCCCTGCAAAATGACCACCAGCAGGCCACAAATGTGCATGTGTCTGCACAAACGGTTAGAAACCGACTCCATGAGGATGGTCTGCGTGCCTGACATCCACAGATGGGGGTTGTACTCACAGCCCAACACCATGCAGGATTCTTGGCATTTGTCACAGAACACCAGGATTGGCAAATTCGCCACTGGCGCCCTGTGCTCTTCACAGATGAAAGCAGGTTCACACTAAGCACATGTGACAGACCTGACAGAATCTGGAGATGCCGTGGAGAGCGATCTGCTGCCTGCAGCATCCTTCAGCATGACCGGTTTGGCAGTGGGTCAGTAATGGTGTGGGGTGGCATTTCTTTGGAGGGCCACACAGCTCTTCATGTGCTCGTCAAAGGTAGCCTGACTGCCATTAGGTACCGAGATGAGATTCTCAGAACCCTTGTGAGACCATATGCTGGTGCAGTTGGCCCTGGGTTCCTCCTAATGCCGGACAAGGCCAGACCTCATGTGCCTGGAGTGTGTCAGCAGTTCCTGCAAGATGAAGGCATTGAAGCTATGGACTGGCCCGCCCATTCCCCAGACCTGAGTCCGATTGAACACATCTGGGATATCTTGTCTCGCACCATTCACAGACTGTCCAGGAGTTGGCGGATGCATTAGTCCAGGTTTGGGAGGGAATCCCCCCCACCTCATCTCCCCCCCACCTCATCAGGAGCATGCCCAGGCGTTGTAGGGAGATGATACAGGCACGTGGAGGCCACACACAATATTGAGCATCATTTCCTTGTCTTGAGGCATTTCGACTGAAGTTGGATCAGCCTGTAACTTCATTATCCACTTTGATTTTGAGCATCATTTCAACTCCAGACCTCCGTGGGATATTAGTTGTGATTTACGTTGATCATTTTAGCTTTTATTGTTCTCAGCACATTCTACTATGTAATGAATAAATATTTACAACTGGAATATTTCATTCAGTGATATCTAGAATGTGGGATTTTAGTGTTCCCTTTATTTTTTTGAGTAGTGTATTTATAAGCTTTTAAAAACAATAATACAAAAGTCCAGAGGATGGACCCAAAGAAATAGAGAAGATAGTGCTATATTATCTTGTGTGTATAATTGAACTAGATATATATACACATAGGAAATGTCCTGGCTTGTTAAGAGCTCTGTACCTAGGATATTAAATTACATGGGAATTAACATAAAGCAATTAAAAAAATCCATGAAAAACAGGGAAATACAGTAATAACTGTCCTATAAATTATCCAGGGGTTGGACACAGACTAAATGGATAGAATGAAATATGGTGTTTAAGGGATTGTCCACCTCCCCTTGTTAGCACAACTTTCCTCACACACTGACAAGTACTTCTGTCCATATAGTAACTGCTGGTGGAGGAGAATATGACCAGACAAGTCCATCAGCCGCTTCCAATTGTAAAACACCATGGGAAATCTATTTTTCTATTGGAGGTCTACTTTTGTCAGAAGCTGTGGTCCTCCATCAGAAGCCATTTTATGAACAGAAATGCAGGCTAGCTTTTGAGTAAAGTGGCATTAACAAGGCAAAATGGCAAAACTCTTGAAACAGATATGATATAGTAATAATAGCTGTATTCTATAAGGGGAGGTGCTGGGGCTACGGGTAGTATATTTGTCAGTAGATGACAGAGCATTTTATTGTAGTACTTTGGCCAGAATGTTATTGAGGCACTTATTACAATTTGTGAAGTTTTCTTTGTGATAAAGAATACCATAAGTAATTTGGAAATGTAAGAAAGTGACAATTAGAAAATTATGTGAAGTATATGATCTTCTTTATGCCTGGAACAGAGAACAATTTGGGGAAATCAAAGGAAAAGTGATACTATTTTCAAGGCAGCATGTTTTAGTCTATAGGTATTTCAAAGTTATCGCTAATGACAGAGGTCAGTGAAAGAAAAGCCAGACGAAGAAGTGCTCTAGGAGGAGAAAATAAGAAGGAGATCAATAGATTGCTCCAATTTCATGTTGATAGGTAAAGTAGGCATTGAGGGAGCACTATTTGCTGTGAGGGTTTGCTAGTGTCTGTGTTGGGAACACTAGCAATATTCGACTTGGTGTTTTTATGTTGAAAAATGGCAAAGAAATAGTGGTTTAATCTTGGTAACAAAAACATAGGGAGCGCCATATTCCTGGATCTTGTCATTCAACTTATGCCATCATGGCTCCACTGGAGGAATATCCATTTGTTTGCCAGGTTGGCTACAGTGAACCCTCAATTCATTAATCAGATCTAGCGTTGTGCTTCAGTTAGCACAACTGAACCAGCTGAGCATTTGCATTTGTCCTTACCTGTTCTATTTTACTACTCATTCACCATGTGTAGATAGCGCCACCTTTTTCTACTCTACCAGGGAATCCGTTTACCATAGCAGATAAATCATGACACTTATGTATGTCCACGGAGCTTGGAGTAAGCTACAAATTCAGATCATAGTCGCTGCAGTGTCTATGTACACTCTGAGGTACAAGAAAGGCAGCACATTTTGTACATAAACTATGCACATTACATTCTGGTCCAATACTTTTTATTTAAAGACACATTAAAGGGATTGTTTTCTTTCAGATAATATTCAGACCCAGCTGCAGTTCGTTAAAAAATAAAATACTGCACTGTACTCACCTTTCCCGAGTTCTCCGGCAAGTCTCCGCTTCTGCTGCTGTTGTGTGGCATTGGCTGCGACACTTGATGTCATGTCAACAGTGTGGAAGGAAATCAGTAAACTCAGCAGCTCTGCATATACAGAATCTGTGTATACAAAATGCCATGTTTAACTCACTGATGGGATGTTGCACTATTGACATCAAGTCAGCACCATGCCAGTGTCAAACACAGGGAGCAACGGCGGAGATTCACCGGCAGACACAGGGAAAGGGAGTACAGCATGGTTTGTTATATTTCAACTGCAGCTAGCGCTGAACATTATCAGAAATAGAACAACCACTTAAAGCAGCCAAAAACATGTGGTAAATGTTTTTGGTCACAGGTGATTCCTCAGACCATCCCATCTGTCTAGATAGTCACACCATAAGGTTTGTTTTGCTGTGCAATATTCAACATATTCGCTAACTGTACTCCTACCGGTACATTTTTGCCACTCAAGCTTCAAGAAAAAACATTGATTAATTTCTCTATATTCTTGAGTAAAATACTCACCCAAAGTAACATCCAGCATATACATCTTGCTAGGCTTCAAAAGAAAGGGTCTGACTGTAATGTTCTCAGAAGAAATACCTGATAACAAGGACAATTAGTTAATACTTCTATCTATTAATTACATCACATAGTAAACATTTAGAATAGAAAGTCTGTCTAGCATTTTTGTTGTTTAGGGTGGTGAAAAATGAAATATTGACTCATTTCCTTACACTAAGAGAGTTCAGTGACTGACATGCAGACTGCTTACCCATGAGGGTTCCACTTAAGGGGACAAGTTCTCACATCTCATGGTACACTTCTAACACTACATATATTTTTCTACTTTTACATAAATATAATTGCAATATTATTGAGATTAAATTGTAACATCAATAGGTGGTATATTTTTCATGAGGACACATTTCCATCATCACGTTCTTCTATAAAAAGCCATAGTTTATTCAATATAAAAAGAATTCCAAAAATGACAACTCCATCAGCACACCAATAATAAAAACATACATAAAGAAGCATACGCATTTCAGATGCATGTCTTTAGTCATTAGATGTATAAAATAGAAAAAAGACAGCGTATTAAGTCATATACTGTTAGGACACATGACTATTAGTGATGAGTGAACGTGCTCGCCACTACTCGGTACTCGCCCGAGTATCACTATGCTCGGTGTACTTGGCGAGCACCGAGTATTTCCGGATTATTCGGTGGGAGCTCGGGTCTCCGCCCTGCAATTCTGGTGCTTTTTAGTGCGCCAATGACCATGCAGGGACTGTCTGCAATACACTGTAATACCGCAGCCATTTTTCTTGTGGTATTACAATGATTGGCTGGCTGCACAGCGTCATCAGGTCTATAAGAGACCTGGTGCCTCCTGCTCGCCGCATTCTGCTCCAGACTTAGCGATTGTAGGGAGAGCTGCTGCTGAGATAGGGTCAGAATCGTGCTTTTAATAGTCAGTGTAGGTCTGCAACTGTTCAGTCCAAAACTCCTGAGAAACTAATTCGGGGTCCCGAATAGACAGGAGGGTCTATGTGCACATATCCACACCAGTGCAAGGCCTGCAGGCACTGTATGTGAGTACAAAGCTCTCAATACATACCTCCCAAAGCTCCATTACTGTCTGCTGCTTATTTACTATATACTATATATCTAGCTGCAGTTTTCAGTGTTTGTTTTTTTTTGTTTTTTTTCAAAAATTCACCCCAAAATCATATTTCCGCAGGCATACATATCATAGTTTTGTGTGCTAGCCTTGTGCTACACTTTATTTATTAATTTTTTAAATTCACCAAAAAGTAAAAAAAAATTAATACTATTAGTAATAATATTAACTAATAATATTAGACTATTAATAGTCTGTTATGTCAGGCTGAGGCCTGGTGTTTCTGTGTTTGAAAAATCGTAGCTTTGCCAGCATACTGTTCAGATATAATTTAGCTCCAAATAAATACATTTGTGTTGAGCTTTTGAAATAGTGCAGTAGTCCATTTAAAATGGGCAAGGTAAGGGGCAAGGTGACAGAGAAGGGGACGTGATGCTGATGGTGCATGCAGAGGATGAGGACGTGGCCAAGCTGAAAGTGGGCCACAACAAAGACCCACATCTTCTCGCTCTTCCTGTCCCAGTTTCTAGGGGACCGCAGCAGACCACTATTGAAGCTAGAGCAGTGTGAAACGGTTGTTGGTTGGATAGCGGATAATGCTTCCAGTCACTTAGCCGCCACCACCACGTCTTTCACACGGTCAAGTCTGAGTAGCCGTGAGCGGGGACCGGATATTCCTCACCCTGATCCTCCTTCCTCCCACCATGCCGAGTGCCCTGAGACAACTGATCCAACACTTGGACTCCGAAGAGCTGTTCAGTTTTCCCTTTCAAGATTCTGTACTCTCGGCTGGTCAGCTTGAAGTGGGGCCAGATGAGATCGCATGTAGCTTTGACAAGCCACGGTCACACGAAGATAATGGTGGGAAAGTGTCACAAGAGGTGGATGATGAAGAGACACAATTGCCAGAAAGTCAGGACGAGGAGCAGGGTGTGGATGTGGAAGACGAGGTGGTGTATGACATATTGACTAACCCAACCTGGCAGGAGGGCATGCAGAGCGAGGACAGCAGCACACATGGGGAAGGAGGCATATCACCCCAAGAGGCAGGAAGAAGCAGTGTGGTGGCCACAGACAGAAGACATGCATCTTTTTCTCATAATACCAACATGAGGGAAATTGCCATTCCAACTGTTAGATCTTCCCATGTCTGGTTATTTTTAAAGACTCTGCCGATAACCCCAAACAGGCCATTTGTAGCACCTGCCATGCCCGCATCAGCAGGGGTAGCAAAACTACCAGCCTGACCACCACCAGCATGATCAGGCACATGGCAGCAAAGCATCCGACTTTGTGAGCCGACCCCCAGGCTCCCCAGGAACACTGTCTGCAGGTGACATCACTGCTTCTTCCACTGTTTTGCATAGCAGCCAATCCCCAGTCCACCGTGCTTATGAAGATGCCTCTAGCACTGCACCTGTTGTTGCCCACAGTCAAGTAGCACTATCAGCAAGCTCGTCCACGTCCTTGTCACAGCACAGCCTTCAGCTGTCTATACCCCAGCTATTGCAACGCCAGCGGAAATACCCAGCCATCACCCCACAGGCCACAGTCCTAAATTCTAACATTTCTCTTCTGCTTGAGCTCAAAATGTTGCCTTTTAGGCTCATTGAGAAGGAAGCTTTCCGCAACATGATGGCGGCGGCCGTCCTAAGCTACTCGGTCCTCAGTCGCCACTATTTCTACAGGTGTGGCGTACTGGCATTACACCAGCATGTGTCCCACAACATTACCCATGCCCTCAACCATGCTGTTACTGGGAAACTCCACCTAACCACGGACACATGGACAAGTGCTTGTGGCCAAGGATGGTACATCTCACTGATGGCACACTGGGTTAACATAATGGAAGCCAGGACCTAGTCCGACCTTGGGATGGAACACATCCTCCCCACGCCGAGGATTGCGGACCCTACATCAATCAGGGTTGCCCCCACAGTGTACAGCTCCTGCACCTCCTCCTCCTGTTCAGACTCCATCTCTGAAATCAACACATCAGTCAGAATCTGGAAGCACTGCAACACTGCCTCAGCCAAGCAGCAACAGGCTGTGCTGAAGCTAATCTGCATAGGTGACAAACTGCACAATGCAGAAGAGTTGTGGACAGCGCTGAAAGAGCAGTCAGATATTTGGATGACACCGCTGAACCTACAGCCAGGCACGGTCGTGTGTGACAATGGCCGGAACCTGGTGGCAGCTTTGAGGCAAGGTGAGATCACACAAGTACCTTGCCAGGCCCATGTGCTTAACCTCGTGGTTCAACGTTTTCTGAAAAGCTAGCCGGAGCTGCCGGATCTGCTAGTGAAAGTACGCCATCTGTCTGCCCATTTTAGAAAGTCAGCTACAGCTTCCGCCACCCTTGCTGTGCTTCAGCAGTGTTTGCAGCTTCCGGCTCACCGACTAGTGTGTGATGTCCCCACGAGCTGGAACTCTACACTGAATATGTTGGAAAGGATTTGTGAGCAGAAGAGGGCAGTTGTTGACTACCAACATCAACAAGGCCATCAATATTCAGTTCAGACTCCACACATAAGACCTCAGGAGTGGACATGGATGTCAGTCATATGTACCATACTACAAATCTTTGAGGACTGCACCAAGATGGTGAGCGGCGATGACACCATAATTAGCGTCACCATCCCACTTCTCAGCATTCTGAAAACCTCTCTGCTCACAATTAAAGAGGGTGCATTGCAGGTAGAGCACGAGGACATGAATCAAGGAACCATACAGGAGGATTACACTCAGCCCAGTCTGATGTCTTCCCAACGTGGATTGGTAGGCAATGAGGAGGAGGAGGAAGAACAGGAGCTACTTTCATGTCCCATAGATGGTACTACAAGCACAGCTGTCATACCGTCTTGTTCAGCAGGGATGGCCTGAGGACAGGGAGGAGGAAGATGAGGGTGAGGAGGACAGCATGGACAGTCGTCCTGTTGGTGAGGACACGGAAGTCTTGCCTGTTAGCAGTCTGCCAGGCATGGCTGACTTTATGTTTTGCAGCATTTCATGTGACCCTCGCATTATAAAATTTTTTGGTGACACTCATTACTGGTTGGTGACACTTAAAGACCCACGCTACAAGGAGAACTTTTAATCTCTTTTGCCAGAAGCAGAGAGGTGTACTAAAATGTTGCAGTACCAGAGGGCCCTTGTAGAAGAATTACTTAGAAAATTCCCATGTGGCAGCTGGCAGCGACATCAGAGTTTGTTGTACAACCAAGGAGTCCAAGCGAGAGAGGCAGAAGTACAATCCAGCTCAGGCAGGGGAACAACGGCAAAGTTCAGGGACAGTTTTCTCAGACTCTCCCATCGCTTCGGCACAGAGGCAAGGTGTGCTGTCACAAGAAGTGCAATGTTTGGGAAGATGCTGAGGGAGTACCTTGCAGATCGTACAAACGTCCTCAGTGATTCCTCTGTGCCTTTGAATTATTGGGTATCCAAGCTGGACATATGACATGAACTGACTCTCTACGACTTGGAGGTCCTGGCCTGCCCTGCTGCTAGCATTCTGTCAGAACAGATTTTTAGTGCCGCTGGTGGAATTATAACAAATAAGCACATCCACCTGTCAACTGAAAATGCTGACAGGCTGACTCTTATAAAAATGAACAAGGGCTGGATTCGACAAGACTTCTGTACACCACCAAGTGAAAACCGCAAAACATAATCTCTAATACATTCTCTTTTTTGAGGAGGTGTATTCTCATGGACTTCTTCACAACCACACATGGGTATACGCTTCCAGATTCGGTTTGTTTGTTGTTATCCTTATCCTCATCATTCACAACCAGTAGAACACCAGGGTGAACGAATTCTGTGATGTTAAAGTCACATATTTTTTTGTGCAAGGGTGTTTTTATGATGCCCGTTACTAATTGGAAACAAAAACAAATATTACTCCCACAGGGGAAAATGTCATAAAAAAGAGATGTATGTCTATTATTCCCATTTAATCTTATATTTTCCATTTTCCCTATCTCTGGACAGTCCTCTAATGAGGTAGTGTATACCGCTACAATAGAAAATTATTCAAAGACTTTTATATTATATTTTTATTTATAGCCCTGTCTCTGAGCTGTTGCTAGGGACAAACATATCTTGTTGGACACATTCTGGCTTCAAATCTATGAACCTGTGTTCGCCCCTCCCTTTTGTTATTTACTTTCATTGGTGGATTCACATTTTTTTTTATTTATTACTTTGATTTCATTATGATTTATCTTTATGTCTCCTCATTCTCCACCACTAGATCACCAGGCTTAATGTATTCTGTGCCACTACAGGCAGTACAATTTTTGGCAAGGGTGTCTATGATGCCCAAAATATATTTAAAAAAAAAGTATCCTCCTTGGGGAAATGTTTGTCAGCCCATACACGGTATTATAAGTCTAGGAGACACACTCCTTCACATTGGGCCTAGTTTTTAATGAGAACTTCAGCAATGTCTCCTCATTCTCCACCACTATATCACCACGCTGAACATGTTTTGTTCTGCTATAGGCAGCCCATTTTTTGGCAAGGGTGTCTATGATGCCCATAGTATATTTTAAAAAAATGTATCCCCCTTGGGGAAATGTTTGTCAGCCCATGCACTTAGTGTATTGGCATTACGAGTCTAGGAGACCCGCTCCTTTGTAATGGGACAGTTTTTTATGAGGCCCTCCTCCATGTTTCATCCAAGCGGGGATTGGGGTGCGTGCAAATTTGGGTCAAGGCGGCCATTGCATTCAATATATAAGGAAACAGTATGGCAGGACCAACTGAAGAATGTGAAGTGGGTTTTGCTGTGGCCATCCAGTACCTGGTTCAAAGGCTTATTGGGGTGCATATGACTTGGTAGCAGGGCAGGCCTTGCAGTTAATACATAAGGAAACAGTATGGCAGGACCAACTGAAGAATGTGAAGTGGGTTTTCCTTTGACCATCCAGTACCTAGGTTCAAAGGCTTATTGGGGTGCACATGACTTGGTAGCAGGGCAGGCCTTGCATTCAATGAAACATTTTTTTAGGAGACCCTCCTGTACCCAGCCACTCACTGCATAGGCAATAACAGCATAGGAGACCCACTGTTTAATAATGGCCCTTTAAGAATATTAATGCCACCTGATGCCCCTCTAAAATTAGGCTTTGTGACTTTAAGAGTCCCTCCTTCAGAAATGAAACAAGATGTTTTTCCTTATGTGTCGCACACCACATGGCCAGCTAGGGTTGTTAAATGTTACAATGACATTTCCCAGTGAATGCATTTTTAATGGTTGAAAGCAATGTTAAAGTTGAAAAACGCATCAAAAGCTGCGTGTGAACATAGCCCAAGTGGTGGAGGAACATTTTGGTCTGAGGTAAATTATTTTGCCTTATATACAAGTCATTAGCCTGGAAAAGATGTACCTTAACATTTTTCTCAACAAAATCCATTTTGGTTTTGTTTTTGTATGTTTTTGTGTGCACCTGTAAAAATGGCGTGAAACTCTGTCAACATTGCTTACAACTGTGACCTAAGAGTCAGAAATGTTTCCAGGGGCGATCCCCATGATGTTCCTGTGTCATTTGAGCAGTGTTTCCATCATTTTCTGACGTTTTTAGACCTTAAAAGGACCCCCGGGGGGATCGCAGTAAAAATACTCGGGTTTCCCACAGACTTACATCGGGCTGGACCCGAGCAACAAGCACCCGAGCATTTTAGTGCTTGCTCATTACTAATGACTATGGAAAGTCAATCATACAAATCTCAAAATATTGAGATTGATGTGATTGATGGAATTGGGAATATTAAGAACAGATGGTTATCATTCTGTTTAATTTTAATTGCAAGAGGAGAACTGGTCTGAAAGATATACGTCCATTCTTTTTCACGGTTCATTAGTTTAGGTTTGTAGGTCCTTCCTCTAAGTGGTTGTTTAACCTTTTCTGTGCCTGTCACTTGAAATTAAGAAACAGGATGTTGTGTTTCTCTGCAAAATGTCTCAAGATGCTTCTAAGCATTTAAACAGAAGCTTGCTTAAGTTATCAGATTAATGCCTCCTAACAGGGATCTTCAATGGACCTGTCATATAGCCAGTATATTGCAGATTACAAGCAGTACAGGTGATGAGGTAGATAACATTAACAGTAATGCAGTAATTTTCAATAACTGTAGAAATAAACATTTTAGAATTGTTCATTTGTTTCCAGCAAGTACATATCATATAGCCGCATTTAAAAGAGTGACAGCCATGTTTTGACAATTGATGAGGTTTTATTAAGGTATAAACTAGGTGAAAGAATGTCGCTGATACTTAAGTCCTTTTCTTGAAACATTAGAGGGATGTGCTGTTTTATTATATTGTTGATTGTTGTAAACTTTGGACTGTCTGCTGAGATGAAAGTAAGCTGATTATCATAATCCTTAGTGTTAGTTTTTGTATTTATTAGCATATGTTCCATTTTTTATATTGAACAATCACCTTTGATCTCTCTAGAATCCATTTGGGATTGTTCTGTTCTCGCAACGTAGTGTTCACATTATGCGCCTCTAATCGATATTGGGATTCTAATGTAGAATTGCTTTTAGACCTAAATAATTCTCCTACAGGGATATTTTTTTCCCCAAGAAATTTTTATGACATTAAAATTTTTACCTGGGAAAGTAAATAATAACATATCAATTAATAGATTAAGGGGGAATAGTGAGAAGGTGAATCAAAGGGAAGGAATTAGGGAAGAAGTCTTAGGGTATGTGCACACGTTGCGGATCTGCAGCTGCGGGTCCGCAGCAGTTTTCCATGAGTTTACAGTACCATGTAGACCTATGGAAAACAGAAACCGCTCTGTCCATGCTGCGGAAAAAAACGCGTTGAAACGCTGTGGTTTACATTCCGCAGCATGTCAATTTTTTGTGTGGATTCCGCAGCGGTTTACACCTGCTCCATAATAGGAATCCGCAGGTGTAAAACCGCAGGTGGAATCCGCACAAAATCCACAAAAAATCTGCAGTAAATCCGCAGGTAAAACGCAGTACCTTTTACCTGCGGATTTCTCAAATCCGCAGACCTAAAAAATACGTGTGCACATAGCTTAGACTAAAGCCAAAATGCTGTTAAAGTTGAAGGGTAATGGGGGTAGGGATAAATAGGACAAAGGGGAAATGGAAAAAACACAAGACAAAGCAGCCTATGAATACACAGTATGTGGTCAAGAATTGACCAATGTATACACAGTAAACTTAGCTTACCCGAGACCCACAGATAAATGCCTAATGCCTTATGGAAAGAAGTTCAGACAAATAGGTTGCAAATTTCTTGTTTCAAATAGACCAAGCTTTCTCATATTTTAAAATATTGCAATATTTTAAAATAAGCATGATTATGCTCATATGCGTTATGTGCTGCTACTCATACAATGATATCTTCGATGGAAGGAATGTCTCCAGAATGTAGCTATTAAATGATTGGTAGTAATTAGAATATGGAAGACCATATATTGGTGTTCTATTAACAGTTTGTCACTACCCGAGGAAAAATTAGTTAGGGGAGGGGTGAGTGAGATTTGGTTACCTATGACTTAATAAGAGATTGGTATCACTCCGAGAATACATTTGTCATCATTGACCAGAAAAGTAATCACATTAATAAGAGATTCAACTTTTTTCCAAAGTACACTGATACTACTGCAATCCCAGAACAAGTGTTTTAAATGACCTCTGCGTCCACATTCCCTCCAACAAATGGGATATTAGGATGAAAAAATCTTATTTAATCTTTGAGGTGTGAGATACCATCAAGAACGTAACTTATAATAGGTTTCATATAGGGTGACGCAAGTATTTCATTTGTATGTTATGTTCAGAGCTCTCGCTCATCCCTCCAATTGGAACTTCTTATTGTGTCATTTTTTGAGCGACAAATAAAGTAGAATTTTGTAACTGAGCATTTCCTGAATAGCGTTACATTGATGATCTGCTCCTGATATGAGATGGTCCTAGGTAATTCATTTTAGATTTTGTAGGTTACCTTAATCATAATGATATGAACTTGATGTTTACTTTTCATATCCAGGACATCTTTATTTCAAATAACAGGCATAGAAAAGGTTAAACAGCTGATTAATGGAGTACCTACAAACTTAAGTTAATGAACCGTGAAACTTGGTGGAAGAATATTTTGCAGACCAGATCTCCTCTGGGAATTTGCATTAGGATTTGAGTTACCACTTTGAATGATAACATGGTGTCTAAACGGAGTCATCTGCTCTTAATTATATTATCCGTTATTTTGGGATTGATTAATACTTAATACAGCTTCTTTTTTCTTTTTATATATGCAATGAGTAAAGAGTCAAGACATGAATCTCAAACACGTTTACTTCTGATTTTATATGTTTTTATTATCGGTGTGGTGATGAAGTTGTAATTTTTGGAATTCTATTGTATTGAATAAACTATGGCTTTTTATAGAAGAACCTGATACTGGAAATTTGTCCGTCTCTACAAACTCTTGTTGCATCAGAAGCTCCCGTGCCGTGGATCTCTATACTGGTGACCTAACTATAGAAAGCTTCCATTTACCATTTTTGCATATGTTTCATGTTTTGTGAAATACATATAGCATATGGTTATCTTTGTTTTCAGTAAGGTCACACTCTGCTGAAACTGATTGTTGTCTGCGGATTTATATCCAGAGGAGTTACAGTACAGGATATATTTTTCTAGTATATTATTAGCTGTTTTTACACCCAAAGTAATGTGACTTTTCTTCCAATTAGGCATTATATTCATTAAGGGCTCGTCCAGATATATAACACAAACTAAAAATATACTCGTACTATAACAAAATAAGAACAATATTTCTTATTGTCATTGCTGTGCTGTGTCTTTTCTGCAATGTGAGCAGATAAGAGTAGGCAGCAGTGTGATTCTCTGATATTGCTGTCAGGTCTACTGCACATAGGCAGCAATTCTGTAAAACAATATTGTTAGAAGTAGAGATGAATGAATGTATGAAAATGAGAGTTTCCAGCATTTTGCCAAATAGTGTAATCAATTTACAAGGCCATATTGCTCATGTATACCAAAATAATATCTGCTTTGTAATTAAGCATCCACCATATTATGTGGGAAAAACATGTCTCTGTAATTGGAAATTGTTAGTGAGTTCTTACAAATTTGTTTAATGCTTTGATGAATGATCTCCCAAACTAGTGCCGGTGTAACAGGCCAGATTGCCCCCAGCCCAGAATATACCCGGGTTAAAGTAGTCTAGGACAGATTATACCACTCTGGGTCAAAATATACCCCAGCTTCTGGAGATCAGATTTTTCAGGCTTTTGAGAACTATTGAGTGATATACTCAGTAACGGGGCCCCAGTCAGCACACAGGGTCCCAGGCAGAACACGGGGTCCTTGGTAGCACATGGGGGGTAGAGACAGCGAACGGGGCCCCAGGCAGCACACGGAGGGCATACAGCAAACGGAGTCCCAGGCAGCACACGGGGCCCCAGACAGTGCACAGGGCCCCAGGCAGCACACAGGGGCTCCAGGCAGGGCACAGGATGCCAGGCAGCACACAGTGGCCCCAGGCAGCATACAGAGGCCCCTGGCAGTGCACGGGGCCCCAGGCAGCACATGGGGGGCAGAGAAAGCAAACGGGGTTCTAGGCAGCACACGGGGGCCACAGACAGCACACAGGGCCCCAGGCAGAACACAGGGTGCCAGGCACTGCACAGTGGCTCCAGGCAGCATACAGGGACTCTTGGCAGTGCACAGGGTCCCAGGCAGCACACGGAGACCCCAGGCAGTGCACAATGGCCCCAGGCAGCACATGGGGGCAGAGACAGCGAACGGGGTCCCAGGCAGCACATGGGGGCTCCAGGCAGCACACGGGGGTCCCAGGCAGCACACAGGGCCCCAGGCAGTGCACAGGGGCCCCAGGCAGCGCACAGGGTGCCAGGCAGTGCACAGTGGACCCAGGCAGCATATAGGTGCCCCTGGTAGTGAACGGGGGCCCCAGGTAGCACATGGGAGCCCCAGGCAGTGCACAGGGGCCCCTGACAGCGCACGGGGCCCCAGGCAGCACAAGGGGCCCCCAGGCAGCGCACAGGACCCCAGGCAGCACACAGTGGCCCCAGGCAGCACATGGGGGGCAGAGACAGCACACGGGCTCCAGGCAGCACACAGGTGCCCCAGGAAGCACAAAGGGGCCCCAGGCAGCACACAGGGGCTGCAGGCAGCATACAGGGGCCCCAGGCAGTGCACAGAGGGGCAGAGACAGCTCATGCAACCCCAGACAGCGTGCAGGGCCCCTGCGCGCTGTCTGGGACCCCCTGTGCACTGTGTGGGACCCCCTGTTCACTGTGTGGGACCCCCTGTGCGATATCTGGGGCCCCATTCTTGAGTTCATCACTCAATCCTGTGGGATGTCTGGGGCCCTAGTGTGATGCCTGGGGCCCCTGTGCGATGTGTGATGTCTGTGGCCCTTGTGTGATGTCTGGGGCCCCGTGTGCTGTCTAGGGCCCCGTGCGTGGCCTGGGACCGCGTTCGCTGTCTCTGCCTCCTGTGTGCTGCCTGGGGCCCCCATGTGCTGCCTGGGGCCCCGTGCACTGCCAGGGGCCTCTGTATGCTGCCTGGGACCCCTGTTCGTTGCCTGGGGCCCATGTGCTGCCTGGGGCCCATGTGCACTGCTTGGGGCCCCTGTGGTTCCCTGGGGCCCCGTGTGCTTCCTGGGACCCCGTTCGCTGTCTCTGCCCCCCGTGTGCATTGCCTGCGGTCCCCATGTGCAACCTGGGGCCCTGTGCACTGCCTGTGGCACCAGTGTACTGCCTGGGACCCCGTTCGCTGTCTCTGCCCCCCATGTGCCGTTCGGTGTCTCTGCCTCCCCGTGTTGTGCCTGGGGCCCCATTCGCTGTCTCTGCCCACCTGTGCGCTGCCTGGGTCCCCGTTCTTGAGTATATCACTCAATCCTGTGTGATGTCTGGGGCCCCTGTGTCATGTCTGGGGACCCTGTGCACTGGCTGGAGCCCCGTTATTAAGTATATCACTCAATGGTACTCAAAAGCATGAAAAATATGATCTACAGCAGCTGGGGTATATTCTGGCCCAGAGGAGTATAAACTGGCCTAGTCCAATTTATACCCCGGGGTATAGTTTGGCCTAGGCCAGAATATACCCAGGGCATAATCTGTCCTAGGCCGCTTTAACCCCGGGTATATTCTGGGTGGGAGGTTAATCTGGCCTGTTACACCGGAAACCAATAAAAACAAGAACAACAAGTAGGGGTGTAACAACCGCAGTCCTACAGGTGATTCCATGCGAGTGAGGGGCCCACCGAGATCAGCACAAGTGTTGGGTCCATGCACTGGAATACACACTGCAAGCCAATCAGAGGCCAGCAGCTGACGTCAGCTTGCACGTGACTGGGGGAGTATGGCAGTGATGTCATGAGCTCCCATTGGCTGCAAGCTGAAGTCAACCTCCGGCTTCATGAGAGGATGCCGTGCAGTGGGGGAGCGGATAGGAGGTGAGTATAATTATATATAATTATAATATAATATATAATGGAATATAGGCTGAACTGGATGGACAAATGTCTTTTTTCGGCCTTGCTAACTATGTTACTATGTTAATTGTTTATTTTTTTCTATGCATTAACAATGGCAGAACAGGGTTCATATACCAGATTGGGGGATATATATGCCACGATGGGGCCCAGGATAAGAAACACATATACCAGGATGGGGAATATATAATCCATGATGGGGCCCAGGATAACTAATAAATATACCAGGATGGGGCCCAGGTAAGGGTCATATAAACCATGATGGGAGATATATATATATATATATATATACCAGGATGGAGCCCAAGACATGTGACACATATACCAGGATAGGAGATATACAGTGAACGAAATAATTATTTGATCCCTTGCCGAGTTTGTAAGTTTGCCGCTGGCAAAGACATGAACAGTCTATGATTTTAAGGTTAGGTTAATTTTAACATTGAGAGATAGAATATCAAAAATAAAATCCAGAAAATCACATTGTATAAATTATATAAATTCATTTGCATTTTGAAGTGATAAATAAGTATTTGAATCCCTACCAGTTAGACGTTCCTAATCAGCTTGTTACCTGCATTAAAAACAGCTGTCTTACATAGTCACATTTATAATAGACTCCTGTCCACAGACTCAATTAATCAGTCAGACTCTAACCTCTACAACATGGGCAAGACCAAAGAGCTTTAGAAGGATGTCAGGGACAAGATCATAGACCTGCACAAAGTTGAAATGGGCTACAAAACCATAAGAAAGATGCTGGGTGAGAAGGAGACAACTGTTGGTGCACCATGCAAAATCATGCAAAATCTCACCTCGTGGGGTATCCTTGATCATGAGGAAAGTGAGAGATCACCCTAAAACTACACTGTGGGGGGAAACTTGCTAATGATCTCAAGGCAGCTTGGTCCACAGTCACCAAGAAAACCATTGGTAACACATTACGCCATAAAAGTTTAAAATCCTGCAGTGCCCACAAGGTCCCCCTGCTCAAGAAGGCACATGTGCAGGCCCATCTGAAGTTTGTCAATGAACACCTGGATGATTCTGTGAGTGATTGGGAGAAGGTGCTGTGGTCAGATGAGACAAAAATTGAGCTCTTTGGCATTAACTAAACTCAACGTGTTTGGCGGAAGAGAAATGCTGCCTATGACCCAAAGAACACCATCCCCACTGTCAAGCATGGAGGTGGAAACATTATGTTTTGGGGGTGTTTCTCTGCTAATGGCAAAGGACTACTTCACCGCATCAATGGGAGAATGGATGGAGCCATGTACAGTAAAATCCTGAGTGACAACCTCTTTGTCTCCATCACGACATTAAAAATGAGTCGTGGCTGGGTCTTTCAGCAAGAAAATAACCCAAAACATACAGCCAAGGCAACAAAGGAGTGGCTCAAAAAGAGGCACATTAAGGTCATGGAGTGCCCTAGCCAGTCTCCAGACCTTAATCCCATAGAAATCTTATAGAGGGAGTTGAAGCTCTGAGTTGCCAGGCGACAGCCTCAAAATCTTAATGATTTAGAGATGATCTACAAAGAGGAGTGAACCAAAATTCCTCCTGACATGCACAAACTTCATCATCAACTACAAAAATGTCTGACTGCTGTGCTTGCCAACAAGGGTTTTGCCACCAAGTATTAAGTCTTGGTTGCCAGAGGGATCAAATACTTAATTCTCACTGCAGAATGCAAATAAATTTATATAATTTATACAATGTTATTTTCTGGATTGTATTTTTGATATTATATCTCTCAATGTTACCTATCCTTAAATTATAGACTGTTCATGTCTTTGTCAGTGGGCAAACTTACAAAATCAGCAAGGGATAAAATAATTATTTCCTTCACTGTATATACCAGGATGGGACCAGGAAGGTGAACATACATACCAGGCAGGAGGACATATATACAAGCTGGGGGACATCTATACCAGCCTGTCTATGGGACCAGGATGGAGGGCATATTTTTGTTATATATGCATGATATCAGCCAACCACTAACCATGAGTGGAGAAAAGGTTTTGGTGTTATCATTCATATTCTTTGAAAAGGGCAAAAATGCAAAAAACCTTTGAGCACAACTGTGTGTGTGTGTGTGTGTATATATATATATATATATATATATATATATATTTATATATATATTTATATATATATATATATATATATATATATACACAGTACAGACCAAAAGTTTGGACACACCTTCTCATTTAAAGATTTTTCTGTATTTTCATGACTCTGAAAATTGTACATTCGCACTGAAGTCATCAAAACTATGAATTAACACGTGGAATTATATGCTTAACAAAAAAGTGTGACACAACTGAAAATATGTCTTATATTCTAGGTTCTTCAAAGTAGCCACCTTTTACTTTGATGACTGCTTTGCACACTCTTGGCATTCTCTTGATGAGCTTCAAGAGGTAGTCACCGGGAATGGTTTTCACTTCACAAGTGTGCCCTGCCAGGTTTAATACTGGAAGTGGGATTTCTTGCCTTATAAATGGAGTTGGGACCTTCAGTTGTGTTGAGCAGAAGTCTGGTGGATACACAGCTGATAGTCCTACTGAATAGACTGTTACAATTTGTATTATGGCAGGAAAAAAGCAGCTACCGTAAGTAAAGAAAAACGAGTGGCCATCATTACTTTAAGAAATGAAGGTCAGTCAGTCCAAAAAATTGGGAAAACTTTGAAAGTGTCCCCAAGTGCAGTTGCAAAAACCTCAAGCGCTACAAAGAAACTGGCTCACATGAGGACCGCCCAAGCAAAGGAAGACCAAGAGTCACCTCTGCTTCTGAGGATAAGTTTATCCGAGTCACCTGCCTCAGAAATCGCAGGTTAACAGCAGCTCAAATTAGAGACCAGGTCAATGCCAAACAGAGTTATAGCAGCAGACACATCTCTACAACAACTGTTAAGAGGAGACTTTGTGCAGCAGGCCTTCATTGTAAAATAGCTGCTGGAAACCACTGCTAAGGACAGGCAACAAGCAGAAGGGACTTGTTTGGGCTAAAGAACACAAGGAATGGACATCAGACCAGTGGAAATCTGTGCTTTGGTCTGATGAGTCCAAATCTGAGATCTTTGGTTCCAACCACCGTGTCTTTGTGCGACGCAGAAAAGGTGAACGGATAGACATGCCTGGTTCCCACCGTGAAGCATGGAGGAGGAGGTGTGATGGTGTGGGGGTGCTTTGCTGGTGACACTGTTGGGGATTTATTCAAAATTGAAGGCATACTGAACCAGAATGGCTACCACAGCATCTTGCAGCGGCATGCTATTCCACCCAGTTTGCGTTTAGTTGGACCATAATTTATTTTTCAACAGGACAATGACCCCAAACACACCTTCAGGCTGTGTAAGGGCTATTTGACCAAGAAGGAGAGTGATAGAGTGCTACGCCACATGACCTGGCCTCCACAGTCACCAGACCTGAAGCCAATCGAGATGGTTTGGGGTGAGCTGGACCGCAGAGTGAAGGCAAAAGAGCCAACAAGTGCTAAGCATCTCTGGGAACTCCTTCAAGATTGTTGGAAGACCATTTCCAGTGACTACCTCTTGAAGCTCATCAAGAGAATGCCAAGAGTGTGCAAAGCAGTCATCACAGCAAAGGTTGGCTACATTGAAGAACCTAGAATATGAGACATATTTTCAGTTGTTTCACACTGTTTTGTTAAATATATAATTCCACATGTGTTAATTCATAGTTTTGATGCCTTCAGTGTGAATTACAATTTTCATAGTCATGAAAATACAGAAAAATCTTTAAATCAGTAGGTGTGTCCAAAATTTTGCACTGTATGTTTATTACACGCACACCAGGATGGGGGGGCCCGGTCCAAATCTTGCACCAGTGCCCATCAGACCCTTGTTACTGACAACAAGCACTGCTGAATGATCGAACGAGACGTCATAGTTACAGTTTGAATTGTTTATTTAACAAAGAGCAAAGCTTATCAATGTCAGACCAGTGTCTTCATCATATACCCAAAGAAAATATTTACTAAAAAATCAATCAATAAATTCAATCATATTATTTCATTTTATTAACATGAAAAACTATATGACACAATCAAAAAGATTTAAACATTTTTTTTGTTTTATTACACATTATTATTGACATGTAGTCTGAACCCCAAAACAAGCTTTTATGTGCAATCACAGAGTGACCCAGCAAGCCACATATTCATTCCTCTGAGTGGTGCCAGTGACCGCTGACAGGAAGAGGTGCGGCACCCGGAGACAGTGTGACAGGCAGGGGCAGCGTCAGGAGCGCCGGGACTAGGTGAGTATTTTATATTCACCTGTCCGCATTCCACACGCCGGGCGCGGCTCTGCCTTCGCGTCCTCTTGCACTGACTGTTCAGGTCAGAGGGCGCGATGACACATATAGTGTGCGCGCCGCCCTCTGCCTGATCAGTCAGTGCAGAGAGACGCCGGGACGGGACGCTGGGGAGCTGCAAGCAAGAGAGGTGAGTATGGCATTATTTTTTTTATTATTGCAGCAGCAGCAGCAATGGCACAGCTTTATACGGAGCATCTATGGGGCAAAAATGAACGGTGCAGAGCACTATATGGCACAGCTTTATACAGAGCATCTATGGGGCAAAAATGAACGGTGCAGAGCACTATATGGCACAGCTATGGGGAAAGAATGAATGGTGCAGAGCACTATATGGCACAGTTATGGGGCAAGAATGAACGGTGCAGAGCACTATATGGCACAGTTATGGGACAAGAATGAACGGTGCAGAGCACTATATGGCACAGCTATGGGGCAAGAATGAACGGTGCAGAGCACTATATGGCACAGCTATGGGGCAAGAATGAACAGTGCAGAGCACTATATGGCACAGTTATGGGGCAAGAATGAACGGTGCAGAGCACTATATGGCACAGTTATGGGGCAAGAATGAACGGTGCAGAGCACTATATGGCACAGCTATGGGGCAAAAATGGACGGTGCAGAGCACTATATGGCACAGCTATGGGGCAAGAATGAACGGTGCAGAGCACTATATGGCACAGCTATGGGGCAATAATCAACTGTGCAGAGCACTATATGGCACAGTTATGGGGCAAGAATGAACGGTGCAGAGCACTATATGGCACAGCTATGGGGCAATAATCAACTGTGCAGAGCACTATATGGCACAGTTATGGGGCAATAATGAACGGTGCAGGGCATTATATGGCACAGCTTTCTATGGTACATCTATGGGGCAATAATGAACGGTGCAGAGCACTATATGGCACAGCTATGGGGCAATAATGAATGGTGCAGAGCACTATATGGCACACCTTTCTATGGTACATCTATGGGGCAATAATGAACGGTGCAGAGCACTATATGGCACAGCTATGGGGCCATAATGAACGGTATGGAGCATCTATTTTTATTTTTGAAATTCACCGGTAGCTGCTGCATTTTTCACCCTAGGCTTATACTCGAGTCAATATGTTTTCCCAGTTTTTTGTGGCAAAATTAGGGGGGTCGGCTTATACTCGGGTCGGCTTATACTCGAGTATATACGGTATATTGCGGCTGAGAAAGTCTGTCTTTACGTTTTCTTTCCCATTGATGTGAAGAGCAGTCAAAGATTGAAAATTTGTCCCCGCCATATGGAATAAGCGAATTGTGACCTGCATCAGAGCCTCGGAACAAGTTCCGCCTTGATGATTTATATAGGCCACTGCCAACTGGTTGTTCAAGAGGATCCTGATGTGGTGTCCCTGGCGCTGAATTTGATCTAGTTTCTCCATAGAGAGAAGACACTGTTGTGTAGCTGAATCTAATAATAATCCTAAAAACTTTTGAATTTTTAGGGGCTGCAACCGAGACTTTTCATAATTAATTATTCAACCCGGGTGTTCCAATCTAACTCTAGCTGTTTCTAATTGAGACAAACAGTGATCCATCGAATTCCCTGCAATGAGGAAATCATCAATGTAGGGAACAATAAGAATATGAGACTCCCGTAAATGTGCCGTAGCCGCCGCAATAAATTTTGTAAATACTCTAGGGGCAGAAGTTATACCGAAGGGAAGCGCCCTGTACTGGAAATGGTGAACTACTCCCCCCATTAATACTGCTACCCTTAGGAATTGTTGGAATTCCGCATGAATGGGCACATGATAATAGGCATCTTTCAAATCCACTACCATGAAACAATCTTTAAACAGCATTTTTATTCCATCTTGAAGGTATGTTTGACCAGGTAACTATTAGGCTATGTGCACACGTACAGGTTTTTTCGCGTTTTTTTCACGCTAAAAACGCTATAAAAACTCATTAAAAACGCATACATTATGCATTCTATCATTTAGAATGCATTCTGCATGTTTTGTGCACATGGATGCGTTTTTTTCCGCGAAAAAAACGCATCGTGGTAAAAAAATCAGCATGTTCATTATTTTTGCAGATTTTCTGCGTTTTTCCCGCAATTCTATGCATTTGGGAAAAAACGCACAAAATACGCACAAAAAACGCGTCAAAACCGCGTCAAAATCGCGGTAAAAACGCATGCGGATTTCTGGCAGAAATGTCCGGTTTTTGTCAGGAAAATTTCTGCAAGAAATCCTGACGTGTGCACATACCCTAAAGGTGTCTAAGATTTATGATGGTCCTATAAGTCTTATCAGGCTTCTGAATAAGAAACAGGGGAGAATAAAATCCCTTTCCTCTATCAGATTTTGGGACTTCTATAAGGACATTTTTAGAACAAAGAGACAACACCTCTTCTTCTAAGGCTGACTGCTCAAGGGGAGAAGAGCATAAAGGAGTTAATTTAAAACTATCCTGTGGGGTACAAATAAACTGAAGTGTGAGACCCTGGGATATAGTGTTTTGTACCCAAACACTATTTGTGATCTCTGACCATTCTGAACAGAAATGTAACCGTCTACCCCCCACTGGGATTGCTAGTCATTTGTCTTCTTTCTTCCTTTCCTTTGAGGAACGACGGAACATAAATCCTGTACCTCTTCTACGCCTATCATCCCATCTAGACCGATCTCTAACGGGTGAAAATGCATGCCTCCTTCCCTGGCCAAATCTCTTCTTGTTAGAGGGACGACGGTACGATCCAAACAAATTAGGAAACTTCTTTTTATCATCTCCCGCTTTTTCTAGGAGTTCGTCCAAGGTGGGACCAAACAAATATTCTCCTTTACAAGGAATGGCACAGAGCTTTGATCTTGTCTGTATATCCCTTGGCCAGCATTTCAACCACAAGGCTCTTCTGGCTGCATTAGAGAGTCCTGCCGCTCTAGCAGCCAGTTTAACAGAGTCAATGGAAGCATCTGACAAGAAGGCAGCCGCCTCCTGAATTACTGGTAAAGCAGTTAGAATAGACTCTCTAGAGGCCCCCTCCTTCAACTGGGTCTCTATTTGGTCCAGCCAAACCATCATAGACCGTACATGTTGTTGCCACCGCAGGTCTTAAGCAACCAGCCGCCATTTCCCAGGTACCCCTCAGAAAAATGTCCGCCTTTCGGTCAAGGGGGTCCTTAAGGGTTCCCATATCCTCAAAAGAAAGATAAGCTCGCTTCGCCACTTTGGCTACTGCCGCATCTAATTTAGGAGCCTTCTCCCAATTGCTAACTGCCGGGTCATCAAACTGATATCTGCGCTTTTGTGCTGGAGGCAAGGAACCTTTTTTCTCAGGCTTTTTCCACTCCCTATTAATGAGCTCCTGAATTTTCTCATTTAGCGGAAACACTCTACGCTTTTTTTGCTGCAGTTCACAAAACATCATCTCCTCCCTGGATAATTGAGGCTTGGGCTCTGCTATGCCCATTGTCCCTCTGACCGCTTTTACTAACTTACCTACCCTTTAAAGGGGTAGACAAAAATGTGCGGTATCTTCCTCCGAGGACGATGCAGCTGAATAGGAGGAAATCTCATCTATATTCTCATCCACGGAAGAGTCAGATATCAGAGGAGCTTTGTTTTTAGAGCTTCATGCTTTAGATAAGGACTTAATGAAATGTTTGACTTCCGTCCTGACCATCTCCTTCAGGCTTGCTGCCATACTAAGGGATTCTTCCGCTACCTGAGGGGGCAAGTAAGGCAATCTAGTCTCCGCAGATCTAATGACCTCACCCCCTCCCCCTTCCTGAGACCTCACCGTCTACTAGATACAGGGGCCACATAGCTTTTTAGGGCAGTTATCAGGTAAGGGAACCCCGCAGATGGCGCACTCTTTATGTTTCGCCTTACCGATGCATTTCTTCCCCTACAATAAAGAATATGAGGGGAATCACATCACTTGGTGAACATTCTTGAAGATCACGTACCAGTGCCTGCCCCAAAAAAGGAAATACTGGAATATGAGGGGGATTTTTCCTGGCTGATGCTCTAGACCCCTGTCTGGAGGAGCTTTTGCAGCCAGACTCCTTCTGTCATCTTTAGGCTTCTGACAAACCTCGTCCAGCAGCTGAGGCTGCTGTTCACGGTTACTCTCCATACCTCATGGATTGAGGCCAGAAGCAAGGGGCCTAGCTCCGGAAACTCCTTATAACCCCACTTCCGGTCAGCAGCCACGCCGAGCCCTCTCCCCTGATTCGTTGTCCCTCCCTCCAGGTGCAGGATATCTGTGGGGGGGCTGTAATTGAGCGGCAAGCAAATTCCCGGTGGGCACCGCCATCTTGAAGCCACCGCGCATGCGCGGAACCCCGCGACCCGGAAGTAGATGCCAGCTCCGCCCCCAGACGTCACCCGGCTCCACAGTGCTTCCTGTCAGCGCTGAGAGCAGCGTGGGACACCCGGCGGACCAGCGGTACCCCGGGTGACACCACCGCAATGCCGCCGCATGGACCCCAGCCCGCACACAAGCCTGCCTGCAAGGAGGGACCCTGTTATGATACGGTGGTCTAGGAGCAACATGGAACGAGCTCTGAAGGAAGTGGTAACTGTGCTGACCGCAGTCCCTAAGCTCAACACAACACTAGAAGTAGCCGTGGAATGCTCCTAACTCTCCCTAGGCATCTCGTCACAGCCTAAGAGCTAACTACCCCTAAAGAAAGAAGCAGGAAAGCTATCTTGCCTCAGAGAAAATCCCCAAAGGATAGATTAGCCCCCCACAAATAATGACTGTGAGTGGAGAGGGAAAAGACATACACAGAATGAAACCAGGATGAGCACAGGAGGCCAGTCTAGCTAAATAGATAGAACAGGATGGAATACTGTGTGGTCAGTATAAAACACTACAAAAATCCACGCAGAGTTTACAAAAAATCTCCACACCTGACTAAAGGTGTGGAGGGCAAATCTGCCTCCCAGAGCTTCCAGCAAGACAGAATAAATTCACACTGATAAGCTGGACAAACATAGAAAGCACAGAATGGATAAGTCCACAATCTATGGACAGAAAAGAGCAAGCAAAAACTTAGCTTTGCTGAACTGGTCAGGATAACAGGGAACTCCAAAGAGATGTGAATCCAACCAGGAACCATTTACAAGTGGCACTGGCTGAAGAAAGAGCCAGGCTTAAATAGCCGAGCAGAAGAGACGATAAGTGGAGGCAGCTGATGACAGCTAACTCCAAGGAGCAGCCATACCACTAGAAACCACAAGAGGGAGCCCAAGAGCAGAACCCACAAAAGTGCCACTTACAACCACCGGAGGGAGCCCAAGAGCGGAATTCACAACAGGACCCCAAGGGAATACCTACCCGTGCTGGCTCCAGGAGACCGAACACCACCGGTGACTGCTCCCTGCTGCAACGCCACCGCCGTGCAGTCCTCCAGGACCACCGTGACGTCTTCCAGGATCTCCGCACCGGCCAAGGTAGGAGACCCCCCCGCTACCTGAATCAGCCGGCCGGCCTGGGATCCTTGACAAAATTCTGTAGGATCCCATCCCTTTAGGAACAGGAAACCAACTGATACGTGGGAGAGGTACCGCCCTTTTGTATCTGTAGGTTTCCTGTTCCTAATGGGCGGATCCCCTCTCTCGTGGTGCGGTCATGGGAGTCTGAATAAATACAGTGTCCCGCAAACCCGCACATCCTACTACTCCAGAACGCAGCGCTTCATAAGAATGAGACCTTTTCTCTGCGTGTGTAATAGCTACGCCTCCAGGGTCAGGACAATGGTGGTACCTGCGACTGGAGTAGCGTAGACCGGACCTGATCCACTCCCAGGTGGGAGCATGGAACCACAATTCCTAACATTTAGTCTACTTATTTTAGCTCTCTTAAGGTACCGTCACACTGAACGATGTCGCTAGCGATCCGTGACGTTGCAGCGTCCTGGCTAGCGATATCGTTGAGTTTGACAGGCAGCAGCGATCAGGATCCTGCTGTGCCATCGTTGGTTGGAGCAGAAAGTCCAGAACTTTATTTTGTCGCCGGACCTCCTGCAGACATCGCTGAATCGGCGTGTGTGACGCCGATTCAGTGATGTCTTCACTGGTAACCAGGGTAAACATCGGGTTACTAAGCGCAGGGCCACGCTTAGTAACCCGATGTTTACCCTGGTTACCAGCGTGAACGTAAAAAAAACAAACACTACATACTTACCTTCTGCTGTCTGTCCCCGGCGCTGTGCTTCTCTGCACTGTGAGCGCCAGCCAGACGGAAAGCAGAGCATAACGGTGACGTCACCGCTATGCTTTCCGGCTGGTGCTAACAGTCAGTGCAGAGAAGCACAGCGGCGGGGGACAGACACCGGAAGGTAAGTATGTAGTGTTTTTTTTTTTTTTTACGTTTACGCTAGTAACCAGGGTAAACATCGGGTTACTAAGCGCGGCCCTGCGCTTAGTAACCCGATGTTTACCCTGGTTACCAGGGGATCGGCATCGTTGGTCGCTGGAGAGCTGTCTGTGTGACAGCTCTCCAGCGACCAAACAGCGACGCTGCAGCGATCGGGATCGTTGTCTGGATCGCTGCAGCGTCGCTTAATGTGACGGTACCTTTAGTCAACACACATCATTTCTGAAGTATGACAAAGCAAATATTTACATTTCAAGTAGATATAGAGTCATACCTGAGGTAGTATAACTTCTGAATATTTCACGACCAATTGGCAGTTTTATCCAGTGAACCATGGGTACAATATTTGGTGTTATAATTAACAGATCCACAAAGTTATCACCAGTAAATATAACAGTATCTGCAGAGCCATATGAGAAGTCAGGATCACCTTGAAAAACAAATAATAAAAAAATTAGCTTTTATTTGACCTTAAAGGGAATCTGTCACCCCATTTTAGGCCTATAAGCTAAGACCACTGCCATCAGGGGCTTATCTACAGCATTCTATAATGCTGTAAATAAGCCCCCGATGTAACCTGAAAGATAAGAAAAACAAGTTAGATTATACTCACCTAGGGGCGGTCCCAGTGTGGTCCGGTCCGATGGGCATCGCGGTCCAGGTCCAGCGCCTCCCATCTTCATGCGATGACGTCTTCTTCTTTGCTTCCTGCCATGGTTCCTGCGCACTGCAGTACTTTGCTCTGCCTTCAACAGGGCAGACAAAATACGCCTGCGCAAGAGCAGTGACAGGAAGCAAAGAAGAGGATGTCATCGTATGAAGATGGGAGGCGCTGGAGCCAGACCGCGACACCCATCGGACCGGGCCGCACCGGGACCGTCCCTGGGTGAGTATAATCTAACTTGTTTTTCTTATCTTTCAGGTTACATCGGGGGCTTATCTACAGCATTATAGAATTCTGTAGATAAGCCCTTGATGGCGGTGGCCTTAGCTTATAGGTCTAAAATGGGATGACAGATCCCCTTTAAACTGTGCAGAGTTGTAAAATCAGTGAACTTACTTTCAGTCCTTGCTCCAGAGCCTCCAATGCCTTCCACAATATTACCATAGAAATGAGTGTCAAAATCTGTTAAATTTAGAAATGTAATATAATTTACTTAATCGGAAAAACACAAGTCAGAACAGTAGTTAAAGGGATTGTCCAATACTGAACAAATAAATACAAAATATGTATTTACCTTGCTAGATTGTTTATGAGTGCTGAAGACTTGGGCAAGTGATGGGCTGTAGCCAGTACAATTCTATAAGATGGAACAGTTCTGTCACACAGAATTGAGACGACCGCAGGCCATCAATGGCCGCTGATAAGCTGCACTGCTAACATAAATGTTATGAAATCACAAGAGGATGCAGTGCTCGGATCAGAGGAGTGTCATCTGTCAGGCCGGTGGGGGGGCAAGAGTGTTTTTTCTCTTATTTTATGCAGCAAACTGAGGTTTTATTCATTGGTGGCCAATCTCTTAATAATACTAACAATGCATAGCTAACAGCCCACATGTGACTGTAAAAGGTGGTATGTTATGGATTTAGGTATGGATTAGGTCAATCAAAATCTGGTATCCCAAGACACTTGGCAGCTTCTCCCATGTGTATAAATAAGTTAAATTAGCAAGTATCTGACAGTTTTTGGAAGAGCAAACTGACCGGGTGCATCCTTGTTACCAAAACAGTGCTGATCAATACAAGGGGAGATAATTGCCCCTAAGCTCGAACATCTCAAATTCAGTCCTCATATGGTACAAATGGAAGTGCAATATTTTCCATTCCAATTCTATAATATTCTATGTCAAAACTGTCTCTAGACAGTTTTAATACAAATATCTGTATTCTGGGAACCTACTCGATTCTGTGATCTAAACGCAATGTTTTTCAAAACTGGAAAACCACAGAAATGCATTATTACTACAAATTCTGAATATATAATAGTCATATTTGGTAAAAATGTGCTGGGACACATGTTGGTCATAATACCTCATCAAGAGAAACTCATGGTCATACCTAGGAGATACAAAGTGCATTATGGATCTGTCCAAATTTCTGTGGCGGTCTCCTCCGCCATAAGTTCTCACAGATTCCATCTGTTAGGGTATGTGCACACGTGAGGATTTTCTAGCAGAAATTTCCTGACAAAAAAACGGACATTTCTGCCAGAAATCCGCATGTGTTTTTTGCGAATTTTTTTTTTGCGTTTTTTCCCAATGCATAGAATAGCGGGAAAAACGCAAAAAATCCGCAAAATTAATGAAGATGCTGCTTTTTTTTACCGCAATGCGTTTTTTTGCGGAAAAAAATGCATCATGTGCACAAAAATTGCAGAATGCATTCTAAATGATAGGATGCATATGTATGCAGTTTGTAATGCATTTTTATCGCGAAAAAACTGAACGTGTGCACATAACCTAAGACATTTCTGTAGTATCCTTTTTATTTTTATACTATTTTTGCCTTGTGTATATGTCTTTTTATTATTTAATCTTTTTGTCATTTTTTATAAGAACTGCACTTTTTTCGTATATGAAAACTAAAATGTAACAAGTTTGTTCCTTGCTGCTCTAGAAATGCTTACAACCTTGAGGAGAGAAAGTATAGCCTGGTTGTGTTACCCTGTGTATGCCAGAATGCTAGAAGAGTACCTATCACATGTGTGGGATGCTGGGTGGCGTGTGTACTAGTGTGTGACTGTGAAGAAACCAGATTGTATCTTAATTTTCCAGACAATCATGTTTTTGCAAACCAAAAGAACTGGCTTTTTTTATCTGTATATTGGATTGTGAATTTAAGTGTTTATGTCTGGTGGCTCAAGAAGACAGACTTGCCAACTGATATACTATCTAATATACTGTGTAAGTCTGTAATAGTGACTGTACATAGGGTGTGTTAAGGTACCTTCACACTGAACTTTCTCAACAAAGATAACGATAGCGATCCGTGACGTTGCAGCGTCCTGGATAGCGATATCGTTGTGTTTGACACGCAGCAGCGACCAGGATCCTGCTGTGACATCGCTGGTCGGAGCTAGAAGGCCAGCACCTTATTTCGTCGCTGGATCACCCGCTGACATCGCTAAATCGGCGTGTGTGACGCTGATCCAGCGATGTCTTCACTTGTAACCAGGGTAAACATCGGGTTACTAAGCGCAGGGCCACGCTTAGTAACCTGATGTTTACCCTGGTTACCATTGTAAATTTAAAAAACAAAAAAAACACATACTCACATTCCGGGGGCCTGTCACGTCCCCGGCGTCCGCTTCCCTGCACTCCTCCTGCATCCTGTGTCAGCGCCGGCCGGCCGTAAAGCAGAGCACAGCGGTGACGTCACCGCTCTGCTTTACGGCCGGCGCTTACACAGGATGCAGGAGGAGTGCAGGAAAGCGGACGCCGGGGACGTGACAGGCAACGGAAAGTGAGTATGTGTTTTTTTTTTTTTTTACATTTACAATGGTAACCAGGGTAAACATTGGGTTACTAAGCGCGGCCCTGCGCTTAGTAACCAGATGTTTACCCTGGTTACCCGGGGACTTCGGCATCGTTGGTCGCTGGAGAGCTGTCTGTGTGACAGCTCTCCAGCGACCACACAAGGACTTTCCAACGATCACGGCCAGGTCGTATCGCTGGTCGTGATCGTTGGAAAGTTGCTGAGTGTGACGGTACTTTTAAGCTTTGTTTAATGATGTGTGTTTACATGCTAATGGTGCTACTGGATCCCATCACCATTGTTTACCTTATCTTGATGTTGGACTGAAGGACCCTGGGTAATTCTAAAAATAGCTTACATGCCTTGGGTATAAAAAGACTCAGAGATCACATCTTGGGAGACTGAAGTAATACTGAGCTACCAGCCGGACATTCTGCAAACCACCCAACAGACAAGAGAAAGGACTGCAGCCAATTCATCATGGCTCCATCACGAGGGACACTGATCTATGATTATAAAGGAAAAAACCTAGGGGTTTTCAGCTCTGGTTGAAAGGACACAGATCTGAACCAGTGACCATCTCTGAACCATGGATATGTTTGGAGAAAGCCAGGTTTGGGACCCGCTGGTCGCCTGGTTCCATGGAGATGGTCAGATAAGCCAAGTGGTGACTCTTGTGTCAACTGGCTTTGGACCTTGTATGGACTTTATGGACAGTTCTTGGTCATCTTCCTACGCTTGTCGTTACCTCTTCTCTGTGTGTGTATCACAGGTGGAATAGCGACCCTGGGAGCTCTGACATAATGTCATCTGTCTTTTGACCTTGTACGGACTCTATGGACTGTTCTGTCATCTTCCTACGCTTGTCGATATCTCTTCTCTGTGTGTATATCACAGCTGGAATTGTGACCCTGGGAGCTCTGATATAACATCTACCATTATCCCGACGAGACAACGGAAGTGTAAGACCCTGTCATGTACAGTATGTTGGGGTAATTGCTGGAACTATTCTGTTTGCTATTGTGTGTTGTGGTTCAATAAAGTATTGCCACACTGTTTTACCTTAACCCTGTGTTGTCTGTGTAGTACAACCTGCAGTAATCACTGATCGACCAAAACCACTGCACGACCAGCTCTATCCTTACCTAATTTATCCTCACCCATCCCTTGTAGATTGTGAACCCTCGTGGGCAGGGTCCTCTCTCCTCCTGTTCCAGTTGTGACTTGTATTGTTCAAGATTAATGTACCTGTTTTTATTATGCATACCCCTCCTCACATGTAAAGCGCCATGGAATAAATGGCGCAATAATAAATAATAATAATAATAGTGTATTGCCCACCGGGAGATAGTGGGCGTTCAGTGGTATGAGCCCTGGTCCATGCAGTATTGCTAAAGACAGCCTGGACAGCGGACGAGTGCACCCACTGACCCCGTTTCTCTACAATTGTTGACAGCAGTGGGACACTACTCAGCCCGGCGGAACCGGGGGAGCTGCAGGGGACTGGTGTTCGTAGACACCATCCAGGGCTTCACAACCAGGGAGGTATTCAGAGATACCCAGCAGACTATTGATGAGGCATGCACAGCAGGTTTCGGATGCCACTACATCCAACCCCACCAAATCGGCCTTGGGAAGAGGACCAGAGTGGCTATATGACCTCAACAAGGAACGGAAACTACAAGAGATATTCCAGCTTCAACGGATTGAATAGAATGGAGGAGCTATGGAATGTGGAGGAAGCCATGCGTGGACCCAATGGATACCAGTTGTTACTCTTCAATTACATATGGAGTTTATTTTCGTAAGGAGCATATGGAATATGCTCTAAGGAAACTGGATGATCGGAAGCCTATCATGTCTGGTTAATTAAGATGGGGGAGCAATGTGAAGAAACAAGATTGTATCTTAATTTCCCAGACAACCATGTTTTTGCAAACCAAAATAACTGGCTTTTTATCTGTATATTGGCTTGTGAATATAAGTGTTTATGTCTGGTGGGTCAAGAAGACAGACTTGCCAACTGATATACTATCTAAGGGTACCGTCACACTATAACATTTTGATCGCTACGACGGTACGATTCGTGACGTTCCAGCGATATCGTTACGATATCGCTGTGTCTGACACGCAGCAGCGATCAGGGATCCTGCTGAGAATCGTACGTCGTAGCAGATCGTATGGAACTTTCTTTCATCGCTGGATCTCCCGCTGTCATCGCTAGATCGGTGTGTGTGACACCGATCTAGCGATCTAGCGATGCGATCCAGCGATGCGTTCGCTTGTAACCAGGGTAAACATCGGGTAACTAAGCGCAAGACCGCGCTTAGTTACCCGATGTTTACCCTGGTTACAAGCGTTAAACTAAAAAAAAACAAACAGCACATACTTACATTCTGGTGTCCGTCAGGTCCCTTGCCGTCTCTGCTTCCCGCACTGTGACTGCCGGCCGTAAAGTGAAAGTGAAAGCACAGCGGCTGTGCTTTTACTTTCACTTTACGGCCGGCAGTCACTGAGTGCGGGAAGCAGACTGCAAGGGACCTGACGGACACCAGATGTAAGTATGTGCGGTTTGTTTTTTTTTAGTTTAACGCTTGTAACCAGGGTAAACATCGGGTAACTAAGCGCGGTCCTGCGCTTAGTTACCCGATGTTTACCCTGGTTACCCAGGGACCTCGGCATCGTTGGTCGCTGGAGAGCTGTCTGTGTGACAGCTCCCCAGCGACCACACTACGATTTACCTACGATCACGGCCAGGTCATATCGCTGGTCGTGATCGTAGGTAAATCGTATAGTGTGACGGTACCCTAACAAACTGTGTAAGTCTGTAATAGTGACTGTACATAGAGTGTGTTTATTGATGTATGCTGATATGCTAATAGTCCTACTGGATCCCATCACCATTGTTTACCTTATCTTGATGTTGGACTAAGGACCCTGGGTAATTCTAAAAATAGCTTACATGGGTATAAAAAGACTCAGATCACATCATGGGAGACTGAAGTAACACAGAGCTACCAGCCGGACATTCTGCAAACCACCCAACAGACAAGAGAAAGGACTGCAGCCAATTTATCATGGCTCCATCACGAGGGACACTGATCTATGATTCTATAGGAAACAACCTAGGGGTTTTCAGCTCTGGTTGGAAGGACACAGATCTGATCCAGTGACTATCTCTGAGCCATGGATATGTTTGGAGAAAGCCAAGTTTGGGACCCGCTGGTTGCCTGGTTCCATGGAGATGGTCAGATAAGCCAAGTGGTGACTCTCGTGTCAACTGGCTTTGGACCTTGTATGGACTTTATGGACAGTTCTTTGTCATCTCCCTACGCTTGTCGTTACCTCTTCTCTGTGTGTGTATCACAGGTGGAATAGCGACCCTGGGAGCTCTGACATCATGTTAACTGGCTTTTGACCTTGTACGGACTCTATGGACTGTTCTGTCATCTTCCTACGCTTGTCGATATATCTTCTCTGTGTGTATATCACAGGTGGAATAGCGACCCTGGGACCTCTGATATAAAATCTACCATTATCCCAACGAGACAACGGAAGAGTAATACCCTGTCATGTGCAGTATGTTGGGGTAATTGCTGGAACTGTTCTGTTTGCTATTGTGTGTTGTGGTTCAATAAAGTATTGCCACACTGTTTTACCTTAACCCTGTGTTGTCTGTGTAGTGTATTGCCCACCAGGAGATAGAGCGGGCGTTCAGTGGTATGAGCCCTGGTCCAGCGGACGAGAGCACCCACTGACCCCGTTTCTCCACAGTGACCATGGGCAGGCATATCCCTGGCCTATGAAAACAGGGAATGGTGGCATCAACAAGCGTGATGTGGGTGTTACAACCAGCAATGGGGTGCGCTTAAATTATTGTTAGCTTAGGTGAGTGGGTGAGTGAGTGTGAGAAGAGATATAAGAAAATTCTATGAAAAAGTTGAAAGCCTTTTTTTGTAGAAGCCTACTCTTTTTAATGGTTTGCCAAATTTGCATCAACTCACCAGTAGGAATCTGACTTTCGGTAGCATTCCATACGACACTTCCTCCTTCACCATGCCCACTTATGAAGCCACTCATATCATAGGTATGCAGTTCTTGTTTTCCAGAAAAAAAATGCGCATTTATTTATAATGATATTGAAGTAGCAATTTCATAATGTAATGCAGGTATAAAGCCATAATACTATTGACAAAAGAAATACAAGGACACTGTGATATGACGTTCCAACACTTTTGCCATTGCGGGACACAATGCATGAATAGCCTGCACTGGCCTAAACATGTGGATTCCTTATTCCTCGCATCATTCTCTACAGACATTTCTGATGGCACTCTTAAACCTGAAACTATATTTTGGTTGTGATAAAATAAACCATGAAGCAGCTTATTAGCAATTTTTATGTGAGGTCTCATTCAGAAGTCCATTTTTCTCGTATGAGTGCTATCTGGGGTTTTCATAGATCGCACTTATACCCGTGAAAGACTATGGGGCCATTCATACGTCCGTGATTTTGTGCAACCGGTGGAAAATCTCAGAAACACATCCGATTTTGATTCTTTTATAGGATCAAAATTGGTAATGCAAGTCTATGGGCCGGTGAAAAAAATCGGACAGCACTTGAATGACATTGGTGATTGATGTCATGACATGAATTTCACGAGCTGTCAGCAAGGAGGTATCAACTACTAAGGACTCAAAGAGTAAAAGATACAAACGATATTGTTTTGCTAAAACATAGATTTTTATAGCAATGGGCCATCAAAATCAGCAATTACAGTCTTAAAAATATTTTGTTTACTTTTTTGCACATTCCCAGGCGCTTATGAAAGAAACTGCATTCCACAATTTGCTCTAAAATTTCTACCTATTACGCTATATCTTGTTTGTGGTTATATACTACTGTTTTGGCACATGGCAGGGCTCAGAAGAAGAGGAGCGCCATTTGGCTGTGACGCGCAAATTTTACTGTAATGGCTTGCAGTTGCCAAGTGCATTTTGCATTGTCCCTGAAGTTCTAGAACAGTGTAAACCCCCAGATAGTGACTCGGTTTTAAAAGTTAGACCCCTTGTTTTGCAATATTGAGCCACATTTTTAATTTTTATGCCAATTGGGTTGTATTAGGGCTATATTTTAGCTGGACATGATCTTGTTTTCACTGTCAAACTTTTAGGGTGACTTTTTGGCTCTATTTTATTCCACTTTTCAACAGGCAAGATGACAAGATATATGATTTGCTAATTTTCTAGCTCTGGTTCTTACAGATGTGGTCATACCAAGTACGTATACTATTTTAAAATATTTTTTTCAATAATAAAAGATTTTATAAAGGAAGAGGTTGTTTACGTTTTTGTACTTTTTTAACTATTTTATTTAGATTTAAGGGTTCCAATTGCCAGAATTGGTGCTAGAAATTGCAGGAACTGACACCAGCTATATATACCGTAAACTCAACTTCTGAGTCCACACCACTGGCATGCCGCAATAGTATGCCATAATGCTTCATTAACTCATGGAATAGGACGGGTTTATCTAGATCTCTTAAACCTGATGAGGTTTTGAATGTTTTAACCTAATTCTTGCAAATTTTAATATTTGGAATATAAGGCCAATGTGACAAGGATTTCAATGTAAGTTCATCTGCCTCATCAGGTCTGTTTAAAAGATGTATTTAATAATATAAATATATAAAATATATATATTGCAAAATCTGTAATATGGAACTTTCAATTAAAGACTTAAAAATAACTACAGTGTATACTTTTCAAGAAACAATTTAGTAAATTACCTTTATAATTTTGATCTGAATCACTTGACGATCTACGACTCACGACACCTCTACCACCGGTGGACCCTTCGTCTAGAAGATCCGAATGTAATTCAGATAACCCCATCATGTACAAATCATGTGCTGATTCTGTTCTTTCATTATTACCATGAATCATTGTTGGTAAGTCACTTGCTTCAGACAAATCTTTAGTAACTTGCTTTTCTGAAGTAGGTGATGTAGGGTAAATTTTACTTGTAATCTGTGTAGTTGGGACTTTTGTAGAAATTCCATTTTGGAGAAGGTTTTCATTAAGTGCACTTGGAGCTCCCATGCTGTCTTTTAATCGACAAAATGGAACTGTAAAAAATGTTACATTTGTATTATATTGCAGCACATTATTTTATATTTGGCGTTATGTGTATTACATTATACATCTATGCAGGTATATAAACACACATATTTTCTTCAACCATTCCGCTTTATCTCACTTCTTCTCATGTCTGTTTCCTTTCTTAATATCGCCATGTCTTAAATGACTCCTTTTGTATATGTGATTAGTTCACAAGCAATGAGTGTGATTTGTACATAATAGAAGAATACACTATTTTTCTTGTTTCTGAAAAGTAGAGTTGTGAGAACTAAAAACAATGCTATTGTCACGTCCCCGGATACTTACCTGCCTTCTTACATCCCTTAGCACACTCCCGTCTCGGACCCTCGCCGCTCCTCCTCTGTCTTCTCCGGGTCTTGGCGCGTTCTATCCCTGCGCATGTGCAGATGCGTCTCCTCTGCTTCTGGGTTCCCTGGGAGGTCGCAATCTGATGGCTCCTCCCCAATATGGCGGCACCCATCAGGTATTTCTTCCCGGCGTCTTCCTAGGTAAGATTCCTGTGCCTCTTTGGGTATCGCTTAGCATATCTTGCCAGCATCCTCTTTATTCTCAGGTGCACGACCGGTTGCTCTCTTTGCAGTTAGCCACTTCTACATCTGCCTCAGCTTCTGCTCCCTACCCTCCTCCCCATTTGGCTAAACCACCTCGGTACAGTGGTGATTCCAAACTGTGCTGGGGTTTTCTTAAAAAATGCCGCCTCCATTTTGAACTTTTCCCCAGCAATACCTCACTGATCGGGTGAAAGTAGCCTTTTTGGTTTCCCATCTGGGGGAGACACCTTGGCATGGGTCAATCATCTTTGGGAGCGAGACGATCCCGTAGTTTCCCAGTTGTCCGTATTCTTGGAGACTTTTCGTTGTGTTTTCGACGAACTGGGACGTTTGGTCTCTACTACTGAGGCTCTCTTTAACCTCCACCAAGGGTCCCTAACTGTAGGCCAGTATGCTATTCAGTTTCGTACTCTGTCATCTGATTTAGGCTGGAATAATGAGGCTTTGGTGGGTGCCTTCTGGCAGGGCCTCTCCGGTTGTATAGAAGACGAACTTGCAGGTCGGGACACCCCAACTGTCCTGGAGGATTTGATTTCCCTGGCTGCCCGTATTGATCTTCATTTTCAGGAGCGTGCCAGATAGAGAAGACTTCTTCGCCCTTCACCTTCCTCTCGTAGACCATCCAGTCCTAGATCCAGCACGTCCTCCAAGGCGTCTGCTCCTGAACCGATGCAAGTTGATAGTCTCAGGATGTTGGAACAGCAACATAAGGAAAGACATACTCAGGGTCTTTGCTTTTACTGCGGAAATGCCTCCCATCTGCTACGAGCTTGTCCAGAGCGTCCAGAAAACATCTCCACCTAGGTCAGGTAAGAGAGGCCTCCCTAGGTGTATGTGATACCTCTCTACCTCTAACTTTATCTGTTTTATTGCATTTTGGTGGTAAAGGTTTTTCATTAGCCGCTTATGTAGATTCGGGCGCTGTGGGGAATTTTAGGCTTGAGGACGTCATTAAATTCTCTGTTCCTGTGAGAACCTTAGAAAATCCCTGAATCCTCGCATCCGTAGATGGTAAACCTTTACAGGAGACCATTACTCAAGTTACACATGAGGTGGAGCTTCAAGTAGGAGCTTTGCATAGGGAGAAAATTGCATTTTATGTTTTGGCCGGTCTCTCTCATCCGGTACTTCTTGGTCTTCCGTGGTTGCGAAACCACGAGCCCTCTTTAGATTGGCATAATGGTATTATTTTGCGCTGGGGAGAGGTTTACCGGGGGAGTTGTCTGCTGCCGGAGCATCCAGTAGGTGTTTCTTCTTCTTTCCCTTCTGTATTGCCCAGCGTCTATAGTTCTTTCTCAGATGTTTTCGACAAAAGGGAGGCTGAGAGTCTTCCCCCGCACTGAGTCTACGACTGCCCCATTGATCTCGTTCCTGGAGCTACTCCTCCTAGAGGAAGAATCTATCCCCTCTCACCTATGGAGAAGCAAGCCATGTCGGAGTATATTCAAGAGAATCTTGTCAAGGGTTTCATTCAGAAATCCTCTTCTCCTGCCGGAGCAGGCTTCTTTTTTGTAAAGAAAAAGGATGGCTCTCTCCATACTTGTATTGATTACAGAGGCCTAAACAACATTATGGTGAAGAACAAATACCTGCTTCCGCTAATTCGTGAGCTCTTCGATCGCTTGAGGGGAGCACAGATTTTTACCAAGCTTGATCTGCGTGGAGCTTATAATCTCATTCAAATTTGTGCTGGGGATGAGTGGAATACCGCATTCAACACTTGTGATGGTCACTACGAGTATTTAGTTATGTTGTTTGGCCTCTGCAACGCTCCTGCGGTATTCCAAGAGTTCGTAAACGACGTGTTTCGGGATCTCCTCTACTCCAGTGTCGTGGTCTATCTAGACGACATTCTCATCTTTTCTCCTAATCTCTCCACTCATAGACAAGACGTTTGTCAAGTTTTGCAACGCTTAAGGGAGAATCACCTTTTTGCCAAGATCGAAAAATGCATCTTCGAGCAGTCCTCTCTGTCCTTCCTTGGTTACATTGTCTCGAAGTCTGGTCTGGAGATGGATCCGAGAAGGTATCTGCTGTTCTCAACTGGCCTCGTCCTCTTGGAATAAAAGTAATTCAATGTTTTCATGGCTTTGCCAATTATTATAGACAGTTCATCCCCCACTTTTCTTAGATTGCCAGGCCAATTTCTGCTCTGGTTCACAAAGGAGTCAACTCCAATCATTGGACCTCTGAAGCTGAAGACGCTTTCCAGACTCTGAAGCAAAGGTTTGCGGCTGCCGCTGTGCTTCATCGCCCAGATGCGAATAGGCCATTTATCCTCAAGGTCGATGCGTCATCCGTTGGAGCTGGTGCCGTGCTTTTACAAAGATCTTCCTCTAACCACTTAGTTATTTGCGGCTTCTTCTCCAAAGCTTTCACCTCTCCTGAGCGGAATTATTCCATTGGAGACAAGGAATTACTAGCTATCAAGTTGGCCTTATAGGAATGGCGCTATCTTCTTGAAGGTGCCGTTCATCCTTTCATCATATACACACACATCACAAAAATTTAGCCTATCTTCAATTTGCCCAAAGGCTCAATTCTCGGCAAGCCAGGTGGTCTCTGTTCTTCAAACGGTTTGACTTTGAACTTCATTTTCAACCCGGCAATAAGAACATCAAGGCTGATGCGCTTTCCAGATCTTTTTTTGCCAATGGACGTTGAGAAGAGCCTGGCACATATCATCGATCCAGCTAGGGTCATCACTCTAGCCCCCCTGAGAGAGATCTCTCCACCACCTGGCAAGACGTTAGTCCTGGATCTAAACAGAGAGAGAGTTTTGCGTTGGGGACATTCTTCCAAGATTACATGTCATGTTGGAGTCAAGAAGACACTCTCTCTTATCTCTCGCCATTATTGGTGGCCGTTTCTTCGTCTTGACGTCTCGGAGTTCATTGCTTCTTGTCCTTCCTGTGCCAAGAACAAAGTCCCCAGACAACTACCGTCCGGACTTCTGCTTCCACTGCCTGTGCCTTCTGTCCCTTGGAGCCATATTTCTATGGACATCATTACCGACTTGCCTCATTCTTCTAATTGTACTGTCATCTTAGTAATCGTGGATCAATTCTCCAAGATGGCCCACTTTGTTCCTTTACCTGGACTGCCCTTTGCTCCTGAGTTGGCAAGAATCTTTTTACACCATGTCTTCCGGCTTCATGGTTTTCCACAACATATTGTGTCGGACCGAGGGGTCCAATTCACCTCCCGCTTTTAGAGAGCTCTTTGCGGACTAATGAAGATCAACCTAGATTTCTCTTCCGCTTATCATCCGCAATCCAATGGCCAAGTGGTACGAGTCAATCAAGTTCTAACTTCCTACCTCAGGCACTTCTCCAATGCTCTCCAGGATGATTGGGTATGGGCAGCACGGTGGCGCAGCGGATAGCACAGCAAACTTGCAGCGCTGGAGTCCTGGGTTCAAGCCCCACTAAGGACAACATCTGCAAAGAGTTTGTATGTTCTCTTTGTGTTTGCGTGGGTTTCTTCCGGGTACTCCGGTTTCCTCCCACATTCCAAAGACATACTGATAGGGAATTTAGATTGTGAGCCCAAATGGGGACAGCAACGATAATGTAGGCAACCTGTAAAGCGCTGCGGGATATGTTAGCGCTATATAAAGATTATTATTATTATTGGGTCTCTCTACTCCCATGGGCCGAATTTGCTTACAACAATCACCCCAGTGAATCCTCTTCCAATCTCCCTTCTTTGTAGTCTTTGGGCAACATCCTCCTCCGGTTTCTCTCAGCTTGGATGTGCCAGCGGTGGACTTCTTGTCCTTGGAATTCTCTAAAGTCTGAAGGGAGACTAAAGAGGTTCTTGAAAAAGCTAGTTGCAGAATTTAAAAGTATGCCGATAAGAAACGCCTGGACGCTCCTCCATATTGTCCCGGGGATAAGGTTTGGCTCTCTTAACGTTATATCAAACTTAAGATTCCCTCTCACAAATTAGGTCCTCGTTTCATTGGTCCCTTTCAGGTCTTAAGTCGTATCAATGACGTGTCCTACAAATTGAGATTACCTGCTTCGCTACGAATTCCTAATGCTTTCCATGTAACGCTTCTCAAACCCGCAGTCTTTAATCGTTTTCACTCTTCTCCCTCTCTTTCTCCTCAACCCAGCATTTCTGATGGTGTCTTTAATGTAAAGGATATTCTTGCCAAAAAGACTGTTATGGGGAGAACATTTTTTGATTGTTTGGGAGGGATTCGGTCCTGAGGAGAGATCGTGGGAGCCTCGGGAGAACATCACTAAAGAGAGGGGGAGTAAGAAGGGGGGGACTGTCACGTCCCCGGATACTTACATGCTGTCTTCTAGCCCTCGGCGCTCTCCCAACTCAGTCCCTCGCCACTCCTCCTCTGTCTTCTCCAGGTCTCGGCGCGTTCTAACCCTGAGCATGCGCAGATGCATCTACTCTGCCGCTGGGTTCCCTGGGAGGTTGCGACCTGATGGCTCCTCCCCAATAGGGCGGCGCCCATCAGGTATTTCTTCCCGGCGTCTTCCTAGGTAAGACACCTGTGCTTCTTAGGGTATCGCTTAGCATCTCTTGCCAGCATCCTCTTTATCCTCAGGTTCCTCTTTATCTCTTTTGTTCTAATCCTGTGCCTCTCCCGTGCCTGTCCTGAGTTTCCGTCCTGCCTGCCTGGTGTCCCTGCCGCTCCAGTCCTGTGCCTCTCCTGTGCCAGTCCTGAGTCTCTGCCGATCCTGTCCTGTGTCCCTGCCATGCTAGCCCAGTGTCCCAGCCATACCTGCCTGGTGTCTTTGCCGTTCCTGCCTGTGTCTCTGCTGTACCTGTCCAGAGTCTCTGCTGTGCCTGCCTACCGTCACTATTGTGCCTGCCTTGTGCCACAGCCGCACTCACCCTGTGTCTCTGCCATATCTCTCCTGTGACTCTGCTGTGCCTCACCTGTGCCTCAATCCTTCCAGTCAGGCATCAAGTCTAGCCTCCGAGTTCTCCCTGTTGGTATCCTTTACCTCCGGTCCTTATGCCTTTCCTCTCCTCCTTGAAGTCGCCCATTTGGCTCTAGCAGTTGTGTCTCTATCCCCCTTGGGCCTGCTACTAACACTCCCTGTATAGGGGTGTTTCCATCTGGAAAGCTCGCCCTCGGGGGCTCTAGAGCCACGACGCAGAGGGTCCACTCTCGGGTTTTCCCTGAATCGAAATAGCTATTAGAATGAGCAATCACTATGTCACATCACATCTGGTAGGTGATCCTAATTCTTGCATGGCATAAAAAATTAGAATCTGAAAACTCCATAATACCTTCAGGTGTGCTGGTTTCTGTTGCATTAATCCAGTATAGATTCCATTGATATAATATATCACTTTTGTCACTGCAGTTTGCACAAACAGCCTGCACTGAAAATTGTTGGTTCCAGTTAATCGAGAGCCCCGTACATTCAATACATGTCATTTCAACAGTCCTAAAACAAACAAAAAAAAACCTTTTATGAAAATCTATATCATGAGAATCTTTACTAAGATAACATTTTATATTTCACAACAATATTCAGTACCAGCTAAGTAGGCTATATGGGACAAGATTTCATATATAACAAAAAATGCATAAAAAGTAGTATCGTAATTCAGTGAAAACAAAGATGATCAGCAAATCAATTATAATTCAAGAATATATTCCCTCTAAGAATTAGATGAGAGAACCTTTCAAGGTTCAGTTCAGCAAACGTCCCGATGTTTGCCAAACGTACACAAACCCCTTGAATTCAATAGGAGGCAAAACCAAAAGCGTAGACAACACCTTCAGGGGGCCAAACAGCTGCCAAAACAGCTCAAATTAGGGGCACCAAACAGGAAAGGTGACATCAATTGAACCAGAGTACAAATAGTACAATTGCACAGTATGGATGCATGGGACAGGGCATGGACTAGAATTTCCAGATTAAACATTGATCAGTAACAGGTGGATGAGTGACAGGTGTAGGCCTGGAGCTCGGAAAGGCCTGTCAAATACAGACAACACACATGAAGGAGACTCAATTTGGAGTCCAAACGTTTCCAAAAATTAGGGGCAGATTGACCCACAGTAGAAATTTGATAATAGCACAGCATCAGTCAGCCAAGAACCATACATGAGGTATCAGGGATTGGGCCAGCGTTAAGGGTATGTGCACACGTTGTGGAATTTTCTGCACGGATTCTTCCTCTCTTGGTAGAAAACGCAGCGGAAAATCCGAGCAGATATGATGCATTTTTCATGCAGATTTGATGTGGATTTTCATGCGAATTTTTCATGCGGAATTGTATGCGGATTTGAAACATAAATAAAGATATATAACAAAAGAAAATGTGATGTCATTTACTTGTCCAACCTCTTCTTTTACATACTCCATTGAAGACCATAATATCATTACTTACCATGTTCAAATATAATACTTACACACACAAAACAAATACAAGTGAGCAAATATAAATATATATATATATATATATATATACACAGTATATATATACAGTGTATATATATATATATATATATATATATATATATATTTATTAGTGGTGCAGTGGCCCATGTTACCACCAGGGGGCGATGTATGTGCATGGAGGCATATCTATAATGATGATAATGAAACAGTGTCCGAAATGATTGTAAATGGCCGGTATGTTTCGCAAAGGGAGTCTGCGCTGTAAGCCTGTAGTATTGTTGTTCTGGGACCTGTAGTCCCACAAGTATTTGTATAGTTTATAAACGGAGACTTGCAGAGCTAGTTTGAGAGCTGGGTGGGTCAAACTAGCCACACACACCTCCCACCCTGTGACCAGGGTTTGCCTCACATGTTCAGAGTGCATGGCCTGTGTGTTGGAATGTCCTGGAGTGGACTGGATTTCTAGGAGCACATGGTGAGGCCATGGATTGATAGCCTGTGTGTTGGAATGTCCTGGAGTTGAGTGGATTCCTGGAAGCACCTGGCGAGACTATGGACTGAGGGCCTGTGTGTTGGAAGTGCCTGGGGGCTGGACTTCCTGAATAGCGCACAGAGAGGCCGTATCTGCAGAACCTGGGATGGCTACAGTGCTGGGGAAGCTACAGTTCCTACTGCGGGTCTGGACTATCGGTGGTGCCCTGGTGACAAGGACTGTGATCCTAGTGAGGCAGCTTTTCCCTGGAAACCAGGACTGACAGGAGTCAGTGTGTGGAGCCGGAGCTCCTGTAAGGCAACTACAGATAAAGGGGGTTACAGGCAGAGAAGTATCTGCCATTGGAACAGACTGTCAGTGTTTAATGTGTTCCATTCATGTAAATAATGAATTGTTTGTGACACAGTTTATGATGTTTAATAAACCGGATAGACTGTTTATGTGGAGAAACTGTGCCTGAGTGCTTTAATCCCGTTGCCAAGTGACTTTCCCCAACCCACTCAGGTAGCATTATCGCACATATGGTGCTAGACTGCAGGCAATGGTCCAGGAAGCACGTCTGAAGGTGATTGCTGTAACTCGGTAAGGTTACGAAAGTTTGCTGTGGATATGCGGGTCCACGAAGCTTACAAGCGTCTGGCTATAACTCGGTGGGGTTACGAAGAGTTGCTGTGGATCGGCGGATCCACAAAGTCTGCAGTGTGGAGCCATGCAGAGCCTTGCAGAGAGGAGCTGCCGTTGCAGCAAGATGTTCTGCAGCAGCAGGAGTTGCAGCGGCTTGTGATCAGCACCCGGAGGTGCTGGTGGTTTGTGACTGCAGCAGAAACTGCGGTAGCACCAGCATGAGAAGGTGATGTGTCATGAGAGGACATTGGTCCATATCCTGCGCACTTTTAAAGGGCCAGTGCCAACCTAATGAACCTTTTTTCTTGTACTGTTCGAACTGGTGCCTGAGAGTGCCGTGGGGGAGTCCACAGGGTGTACCCCAGAGTGGAGTTGTGTCCCTAAAGGGGGTGGTGTCCCAAAAGGGTGGTTACCTAAATAGGGGTGGTGACAATAAAAGGGGCTGAGCCTCTTAAAGTTAAAGGGGTGGTACAAACGGACTGTTGCCCGGAGCAATTGTATTACGTATGTCCAATTTGCCATAAGAACTACCCTCCTGGCAAGAGGCTACGTAGGTGTGTTCTGGAGTTGAACGCAGTGGTAGAGGATGTATTTGGGCTGGTCGATTCGGGGAGTTCAATGACCCTAGTAAGGGCTGTGGAAGATAGATCTGTAATGTCCAAAAAGAAGATCGAGGTCACCTGCATCCATGGGGACACTAAGGTTTATTCAGTGGCCCTGTTGCACCTCAAGGCAGTCAGGGGCCATACAAGTCTTGAGGCCACCATAGTCCCAAACATAACCTGTTCAGTGACAGTAGGCCGGGACTCTAAGTTATTCTTAGACTTGTGGGAGGAGGGCGTTGCTCTAAAGCAGGAGGATGGAAGTCTCTCTACTGTTGCAGCGGCATACATTAACCCCTTTCTGACATTAGACATACTATCCCGTCGAGGTGGGGTGGGCCCGTATGACCACCGATGGGATAGTAAGTCATACGCGATCGTCCGCGCTCACGGGGGGAGCGTGGCTAATCGCGGCCGGGTGTCAGCTGCCTATCGCAGCTGACATCCGGCACTATGTGCGAGGAGCGGTCACGGACCGTTCCCGGCACATTAACCCCCGTCACACCGCGATCAAACATGATCGCGGTGTGCCAGCGGTACAGGGAAGCATCGCTCAGGGAGGGGGCTCACTGCGGGCTTCCGAGACCCCCGCAGCAACGCGATGTGATTGCGTTGCTGCGAGGGTCTCCTTACCTCCCTCCCTGTAGCAGGCCTGAATCCAAGATGGCTGCGGCATCCGGGTCCTGCAGGGAGGGAGGTGGCTTACCAAGTGCCTGCTCAGAGCAGGCGCTTGTTAAGCATTCAGCACTGTAAGTCAGATCGCAGATCTGACAGAGTGCTGTGCAAACTGTCAGATCAGTGATCTGTGATGTCTTCCCCGGAACAAAGTAAAAAAGTTTAAAAAAAAAAATTCCAAATATGTAAAAAAAAAAAAAAAAAATTCCTAAATAATGAAAATATATATATTATTCCCATAAATACATTTCTTTATCTAAATTTTAAAAAAACAATAAAAGTATTGCCGCGTCCGTAACGGCCTGACCTATAAAACTGGCCCATTAGTTAACCCCTTCAGTAAACACCGTAAGAAAAAAAAAAATAGGCAAAAAACAACGCTTTATTCTCATACTGCGGAACAAAAAGTGGAATAACACGCGATCAAAAAGACAGATATAAATAACCATGGTACCGCTGAAAACGTCATCTTGTCCCGCAAAAAATGAGCCACCATACAGCATCATCAGCAAAAAATAAAAAAGTTATAGTCCTCAGAATAAAGCGATGCAAAAATAATTATTTTTTCTATAAATAGTTTTTATCGTATAAAAGCGCCAAAACATAAAAAAATATAAATGAGGTGTCGCTGAAATCATACTGACCCGAAGAATAAAACTGCTTTATTCATTTTACCAAACGCGGAACGGTATAAACACCTCCCCCAAAAGAAATTCATGAATAGCTGGTTTTTGGTCATTCTGCCTCCCAAAAATCGGAATAAAAAGCGATCAAAAAATGCCCGAAAATGTTACCAGTAAAAACATAAACTTGTCACGCAAAAAACAAGACCTCACATGACTCTATGGACCAAAATATGGAAAAATTATAGCTCTCAAAATGTGGTAACGCAAAAAATATTTTTTGCAATAAAAAGCGTCTTTCAGTGTGTGATGGCTGCCAATCATAAAAATCCGCTAAAAAACCCGCTATAAAAGTAAATCAAACCCCCCTTCATCACCCCCTTAGTTAGGGAAAAATTAAAAAAAATTATTTATTTCCATTTTCCAATTAGGGCTAGGGTTAGGGCTAGGGTTAGGGCTAGGGTTAGGGATAGGGTTAGGGCTAAAGTTAGGGTTGGGGCTAAAGTTACGGTTAGGGTTTAGATTACATTTATGGTTGGGAATAGGGTTGGGATTAGGGTTAGGGGTGTGTCAGGGTTAGAGGTGTGGTTAGGGTTACTGTTGGGATTAGGGTTAGGGGTGTGTTTGGATTAGGGTTTCAGTTATAATTGGGGGGTTTCCACTGTTTAGGCACATCAGGGGCTCTCCAAACGCGACATGGCGTCCGATCTCAATTCCAGCCAATTCTGCGTTGAAAAAGTAAAACAGTGCTCCTTCCCTTCCGAGCTCTCCCGTGTGCCCAAACAGGGGTTTAACCCAACATATGGGGTATCAACGTACTCAGGACAAATAGGACAACAACTTTTGGGGTCCAATTTCTCCTGGGAAAATTCAAAACTGGGGGCTAAAAAATAATTTTTGTGGGAAAAAAAAAAGATTTTTTTAATTTCACGGCTCTGCGTTATAAACTGTAGTGAATCACTTGGGGGCTCAAAGTTCTCACAACACATCTAGATAAGTTCCTTGGGGGGTCTAGTTTCCAATATGGGGTCACTTGAGGGGGGTTTCTACTGTTTAGGTACATTAGGGGCTCTGCAAACGCAATGTGACGCCTGCAGACCATTCCATCTAAGTCTGTATTCCAAATGGCGCTCCTTCCCTTCCGAGCCCTCCAATGCGCCCAAATGGTGGTTCCCCCCCACATATGGGGTATCAGCGTACTCAGGACAAATTGGACAACAACTTTTGGGGTCGAATTTCTACTGTTACCCTCGGGAAAATACAAAACTGGGGGATAAAAAATAATTTTTGTGGGAAAAAATTTTTGTTTTATTTTTACGGCTCTGCATTATAAACTTCTGTGAAGCCCTTGGTGGGTCAAAGCGCTCACCACACATCTAGATAAGTTCCTTAGGGGGTCTACTTTCCAAAATGGTGTCACTTGTGGGGGGTTTCAATGTTTAGGCACATCAGTGGCTCTCCAAATGCAACATGGCATCCCATCTCAATTCCTGTTAATTTTGCATTGAAAAGTCAAACGGCGCTCCTTCCCTTCCGAGCTCTCCCATGCGCCCAAACAGTGGTTTACCCCCACATATGGGGTATCAGCGTACTCAGGACAAATTGTACAACAACAATTGGGGTCCAATTTCTTCTCTTACCCTTGGGAAAATAAAAAATTGGGGGCAAAAAGATAATTTTTGTGAAAAAATATGATTTTTTGTTTTTACGGTTCTGCATTATAAACTTCTGTGAAGCACTTGGTGGGTCAAAGTGCTCACCACACCTCTAGATAAGTTCCTTAGGGGGTCTACTTTCCAAAATGGTGTCAATTGTGGGGGGTTTCAATGTTTAGGCACATCAGGGGCTCTCCAAACGCAACATGGCATCCCATCTCAATTCCTGTTAATTTTGCATTGAAAAGTCAAATGGCGCTCCTTCGCTTCCGAGCTCTGTCATGCGCCCAAACAGTGGTTTACCCCCACATGTGGGGTATCGGCGTACTCAGGACAAATTGTACAACAAGGTTTGGGGTCCATGTTCTCCTGTTACCCTTGGTAAAATAAAACAAATTGGAGCTGAAGTAAATTTTTTGTGAAAAAAAGTTAAATGTTCATTTTTATTTAAACATTCCAAAAATTCCTGTGAAGCACCAGAAGGGTTTATAAACTTCTTGAATATGGTTTTGAGCACCTTGAGGGGTGCAGTTTTTAGAATGGTGCCACACTTGGGTATTTTCTATTATATAGACCCCTCAAAATGACTTCAAATGAGATGTGGTCCCTAAAAAAAAATGGTGTTGTAAAAATGAGAAATTGCTGGTCAACTTTTAACCCTTATAACTCCCTAACAAAAAAAAAATTTGGTTCCAAAAGTGTGCTGATGTAAAGTAGACATGCGGGAAATGTTATTTATTAAGTATTTTGTGTGACATATCTCTGTGATTTAATTGCATAAAAATTCAAAGTTGGAAAATTGCGAAATTTTCAAAATTTTCGCCAAATTTCCGTTTTTTTCACAAATAAATGCAGGTAATATCAAAGAAATTTGACCACTATCATGAAGTACAATATGTCACGAGAAAACAGTGTCAGAATCACTGGGATCCGTTGAAGCATTCCAGAGTTATAACCTCATAAAGGGACAGTGGTCAGAATTGTAAAAATTGGCCCGGTCATTAACGTGCAAACCACCCTTGGGTGTAAAGGGGTTTAGGCAGTAATACCTCCCGAAATTGATGGGTCAGACGTCGGGTTGACCAGTGGGAAGGGTGCGTCTGCCCCACTTATGGACATGATCTCACCTGACATGTAGCACAAGGTGACAGATAATGATGTGGTAGTTAAAAAGATTGAAAATGACACCAAGATAGAGAGGAACTTGGAAGGTTCACCATACTGTGGGGTGTAGCACAGACTCTTGGGGTGACTCTGACGTGTCATTGCCAGTAGCAACCGCTAGGGCTGAGTACAATGGTGTGCTGACAGAAGCACTGACACAGTGGAATGACAGTGCTCCACAAGGTGAAGTCAGGATGACTGTGGTAGCCATACCAGAACATATGACTGTACGGAAGTGTGGGTCTGACCAACTCTGGGACTTGGCAGAGGTGACCAAAGGTGTGACCGGTGAAGACGGGGAAGCTCCAGGATTCGGGTCCAACACCGTTAGAAATGGGGACCGCTGGTTCCAGGATAACCGATTGGGTGGTGGTGACTCCCATTCAGTTGATGACACCAGCGGAAAAGAGTGCAGTAAGGATTTCACCGCTGAGACCCAAGAGAGAGCTGAAGGTGACCGTGCTGAGTCCAAGGGTGCAGAGGTGGAGGAAGCCACCAAAGTTGTGGGGCCTGAAGCAGATACCTTCTGAGTGATGGAAACTCAACCAAACCAGAGGATGAGAGAATCGAGTTAAGGAGGATCCAGGAGGCAGTAGAAGCCAGGTTGAAGCAAGAGGAGCTTCGGCGATGGGCTGCTAAGTGTCGAGTGGGGGCCTTGGAGAAAGAGGTGACTGAGCTCAGAGGTCACCTGTCAATGTGGCAAACTGTGACCAAGGCCCTAAAGGAAGATGTGGAAGTGCTCAGAGAAGCATTAAGAGGTCTTCTGCAAGAGAAGAAGATGGTGGTCGCAGACTCACAGAGGCCGTGCCAGAGTTGTAACAAGGTGAAGCTGCCAATGCCCATCCTGGCCAGGGGTCTAGAAGAGTGTAAAGAAGAGGAAGCTTTAAAGCTAAAAGCAGAACAAGACAGTCACCCGGTCGTGGTAGATCTCTTGATGGAAAGATCCAAGGCAAAGCAGGAGCCATCCGTTCATGAAGAGAATGAGGTTCCGCTCTTCAAGTCCATGATAGATGTACCCGAAGACGTGCGAGAAGCATGTACCAGTGAGGATGTGCATGAGGCATTTAAAAAGGCAATAGAAGCATGTAGTGTGAACTGGGCAGAGATTAAACAGTTGGTGATACTGTCAACTAGGGAAGTCACAGTGAAGCGGTGGCTATCCTGAAGGATATGCACCTACAATGTCTCTGCACGAAACAGATGATTCTGTTGAGGAATAAGGAAGCCGCTCAACGTTTGTAGCATGACAGGAAAGTTCAAAGTTGGCTGGGCTTTGTGGAAGACACCGTTAAAGTACCCAGAAACCTGGTGGGGAAAGTCGTTTGGAAGATTTGGAAAAGTGATGCAAGACCTGGTGAATTGATCTGGTGCGGCAAGAGTGAGGATTCCAGATGATGGTAAAATCCAGGTAGCTGGTGAAGATGTGATGCTTCCATTTGTAATAATGGGCCCAGTAGAAAGCCTTAGGAACATTCGAATGCATTTTGATTACCAGATGACCTACCTGAGGGAGATAGAGCAGCTAAGACTGGACCGGCAGCAGATTAATAAACAGCTGCAGAACATAAGACGGCAACCACTTCCAATACGGAATCTGGAGATACGAAAAGCTAACCTAAAGTTCAAAGTAGTGACTCCTCTGTTAGCTCAGGGCTGAGTGACCCAGACGGGAGACCAGGTAGCAGACATAATAACGAAGAGTCAGACTCAGATCAGTCACTAGGCTTGACTGGATGTGAGGCGGCCATGGAAAGAAAGGTCACATGAAGGGGTACACTTGGAAAGTGGGTTGATTGAAAATGGTCTGGTGACACAGACAAATGGTTGGCGACTCAAGGGTTGAAGCCCAAGAATGACCAACTGACCGCTGGGGGTGGGGGAAGCCTAACAAAGGTGTGCCTCTCTTGACTTGTAGGGCAAGGTGACATCGGTACACAGTCTCGGGACCCCTGGTTTATGTCAAGTGTTCATCCCCGCAAGTTTGAACAAAGGGAGAGGGTATGTGGTGCAGTGACCCATGTAACAACCAGGGGACGCTGTATGTACTCCTAAGGATACGAATGAAGGGGTATCTGTAATGATGATAATGAAACAGTGTCCCGCATGATTGTAAATGGCCGCTATGGATTACAGCATGGCCAATCCAAAAAATACTAAAACTTAACATTTATTATAATATTAAAATTTAAGACCAACATATACACACAATTGAACAATGTTAGTGCTCATAATCACCACTGCTCAAGTAAAAAGATTTGGTTCAATCTCACCCATATAAGTTTCTCTTTCTTGTTCTTCAAAACTTATTCCTCTAGAAACAAATTAGCCTAGCAGGACAGAGCAGTGAGGGGGACGTTGGGGTCTCTTTCTCCTTGTCGTGCCCCTGAATATCTCTTGCCCTAACAAGGGCAGTAAACAAGTGTATTCCTGCTTAAAGGATACCCATGAACGGTCTAGCCTCCCTATATAGTGTGTCCCACACACTCTTCCTCCTCCCTTGTTGCAGCGTTTTTCACACGCACATCCTCAGCAAATCCTCAAATCTTTTTACAATTGCGGTTTTGCTGCGGATTTGTCTGACTCAATGGAAGTCAATGGGTGCAGAAATGCTGCAGATCTGTAAAAAGAATTGACATGCTGTGGAAAATAACACGCTGCGAATCCACGAGGATTTTTAAGCAACATGTGCACAGTGCACACCAATTCTGGATTCCCAATTATTGACTGTTATGGCTGGCAATCAGGCAACACAGCGTGCAGTAATCAGCGCACATACAGAGATCTGGCAATAACCCAAAAACAATAGGACGAGCTCTGAGACGTGGAATCTCTGTAGACTGCAGTACCTGATCTATCCTCACACAACTATAAGCAGCAGTGGATTGCGCCTATCACTACCTATGCAACTCGGCACTGCCTGAGGAGCTGACTAGCCTGAAGATAGAAATACAAGCCTGACTTACCTCAGAGAAATACCCCAAAGGAATAGGCAGCCCCCCACATATAATGACTGTTAGCAAGATGAAAAGACAAACGTAGGAATGAAATAGATTCAGCAAAGTGAGGCCCGATATTCTAGACAGAGCGAGGACAGTAAAGAGAACTATGCAGTCTACAAAAAACCCTAAAACGAAAACCACGCAAAGGGGCAAAAAGACCCACCGTGCCGAACTAACAGCACGGCGGTGCACCCCTTTGCTTCTCAGAGCTTCCAGCAAAAGTTAATAGCAAGCTGGACAGAAAAAACAGAAAACAAACTAGAAGCACTTATCTAGCAGAGCAGCAGGCCCAAGGAAAGATGCAGTAGCTCAGATCCAACACTGGAACATTGACAAGGAGCAAGGAAGACAGACTCAGGTGGAGCTAAATAGCAAGGCAGCCAACGAGCTCACCAAAACACCTGAGGGAGGAAGCCCAGAGACTGCAATACCACTTGTGACCACAGAAGTGAACTCAGCCACAGAATTCACAACAATTGACATTGGTTGCACACTACACTGCAGATTTGGTGCAATTCTGCGAATCCAAAAAAGCTGCAGATCCGCAAAAAAATCCACATCGTGTGCACATAGCCTTAGAGCTTTAAAGTTTAAAATTAAGATGAGGTGGGTGAGGGAAAGGTGTAAGCCTGCTTTACTGGGAGCCCTGATACCTTATGCAACAGCTCAAACTGCTTTTCTGATCAGCCACACTCAAGTTCCACCGATATCAGTTTCATAGGGTACTATTGGTAGAAATATTTAAGGATAGTAACACAGGTAGTTGACTGAAAGTAAGTGCAGGTGTGTCGGTCTGGGAGCCTTACTGCTACAGGCAGCAATCATGAAGCTGACCCAACTTGAAATGTTCACATTTCAAAAAAAATATTGTCCCACACCACTAAAGTGGCATCAATTTCACCAGAGTAGAAATAGTTTAATGGCGCTCTATGACCCCTTGCTCTACAGGCAACCCACGAGATGAAGACCCAATTTGGAGTTTCCACATTTCAAATAATTATTGTCACACACCAATAAAGTGACATCAATTTTGCTAAAGTAAAAATCGTATAATTGCGCTCTGAGACCCCTTCCACTACAGGCAACCCACCAGATGGAGACCCAAATTTGAGTCTCCACATTTAAAAAAATTATTGGCACACACCACTAAAGTGGCATCATTTTCACCAGAGTAGAAATAGTATAACGGTGCTATGAGATGACTTACACTACAGGCCACCCATCAGATGGGGACCCAACTTGAAGTCTACACATTTTTAAAAAATTGTAACATTCGTGGTAGTAGCAACAGCAGACACAGAAGTGTAGGATGCCAGCAAGTGCGTAGGATGCAGTGACACACAGAAGGCAGAGCAAAGGTTAACAGGTTCTTTATATACAGTGCCTACAAGTAGTATTCAACCCCCTGCAGATTTAGCAGGTTTAATAAGATGCAAATAAGTTAGAGCCTTCAAACTTCAAACAAGAGCAGGATTTATTAACAGATGCATAAATCTTACAAACCAAAAAGTTTTGTTGCTCAGTTAAATTTTTATAAATTTTAAACATAAAAGTGTGGGTCAATTATTATTCAACCCCTAGGTTTAATATTTTGTGGAATAACCTTTGTTTGCAATTACAGCTAATAATCGTCTTTTATAAGACCTGATCAGGCCGGCACAGGTCTCTGGAGTTATCTTGGCCCACTCCTCCATGCAGATCTTCTCCAAGTTATCTAGGTTCTTTGGGTGTCTCATGTGGACTTTAATCTTGAGCTCCTTCCAACATGTTTTCAATTGGGTTAAGGTCAGGAGACTGACTAGGTCACTGCAACACCTTGATTTTTTGCCTCTTGAACCAGGCCTTGGTTTTCTTGGCTGTGTGCTTTGGGTCGTTGTCTTGTTGGAAGATGAAATGACGACCCATCTTAAGATCCTTGATGGAGGAGCGGAGGTTCTTGGCCAAAATCTCCAGGTAGGCCGTGCTATCCATCTTCCCATGGATGCGGACCAGATGGCCAGGCCCCTTGGCTGAGAAACAGCCCCACAGAATGATGCTGCCACCACCATGCTTGACTGTAGGGATGGTATTCTTGGGGTCGTATGCAGTGCCATCCAGTCTCCAAACATCACGTGTGTGGTTGGCACCAAAGATCTCGATCTTGGTCTCATCAGACCAAAGAACCTTGAACCAGTCAGTCTCAGAGTCCTCCAAGTGATCATGAGGAAACTGTAGACGAGCCTTGACATGACGCTTTGAAAGTAAAGGTACCTTACGGGCTCGTCTGGAACGGAGACCATTGCGGTGGAGTACGTTACTTATGGTATTGACTGAAACCAATGTCCCCACTGCCATGACATCTTCCCGGAGCTCCTTCCTTGTTGTCCTTGGGTTAACCTTGACTCTTCGGACAAGCCTGGCCTCGGCACGGGAGGAAACTTTCAAAGGCTGTCCAGGCCGTGGAAGGCTAACAGTAGTTCCATAAGCCTTCCACTTCCGGATGATGCTCCCAACAGTGGAGACAGGTAGGCCCAACTCCTTGGAAAGGGTTTTGTACCCCTTGCCAGCCTTGTGACCCTCCACGATCTTGTCTCTGATGGCCTTGGAATGCTCCTTTGTCTTTCCCATGTTGACCATGTATGAGTGCTGTTCACAAGTTTGGGGAGGGTGTTAAATAGTCAGAAAAGGCTGGAAAAAGAGATAATTAATCCAAACATGTGAAGCTCATTGTTCTTTGTGCCTGAACTACTTCTTAATACTTTAGGGGAACCAAAAAGAATTCTGGTGGGTTGAGGGGTTGAATAATAAATGACCCTCTGTAAAGAGTTTTCACAATTTAAAAAAAAAATAAACAAAGAAATAACATTCTTTTTTGCTGCAGTGCATTTCACACTTCCAGACTGATCTACAGTCCAAATGTCACAATGCCAAGTTAATTCCAAATGTGTAAACCTGCTAAATCTGCAGGGGGTTGAATACTACTTGTAGGCACTGTATACAGTAGGAACAGTAATGGTACAAGCAGGGGGGTAAGAAATGTGATTGGAGGATAGAGGAAAGTCAAATTCAATAGAATATAAAGGATTAACTTATCAGTCTCTGTGCGCTGTGTGAGACAGTGGCCCCTGTTACAGCTAGGGGGCGCTGTTTGGTCTCCCCAGGATGTGCACAGAGGCGTAGTGAGGCCAAGAGGGGGCGTTACAGTCGCAGGTGTGGCTGTGATTATAATTGTTAAATGCACTGTAGTATAGAGAGGTTTAAGAATTGAGTCTGAGAAGTCTCAGGTGTGTCAGGTCCGGAGTGAAGTCTGAAAACCCACAGCATACACAGTGGTGCTGCTGTCCCTGATGACTAGTCACAGATGTGTACAGGTCTTGTGCCCAGAGGTGAACTGGAGGTAGACTGTCCTGTGCCCGAATGAAGGACCAGTGTGTGTCACAGTTGCAGACAGGAGGATGTCAAGGTCTGTGTCTAGCTGTGAGTAGAGACTGTGATACAGCACTGCAGGACACCCATGGAACTAGTCAGAGGAGGCTAGCATGTGTACTGACTGCAATATAAAGGATGCTGTAATGAACTAGTGTGAACTGAACACTGAAGTTATGTGCATTTAAGTTATATGCTTGTAACCAAGGCTCTCCTGGAGACAGAGAGTAAAGTGACTCTGGTTCATAGGCCCCTTGTTGCCGGGGACAACACCAAAGGACAGAAAGTGCAGGTGATGAGTATCCACGGAGAAATCCGGGAGTATCTGACTGTGGAGGTCGATTTTTCTACAACATGTGGGGACATTTAACATGTGGTGGGAGTGGCAAAGACCCTTCCATATGGGGCTGTGTTGGGGAGAGATTTGCCTCTGTTTTGGTCCCTGTGGGAGACCAGGGTCAACCCTCTCATGGAAAAGGTTGCACCAGGTGCAGAACCCGAAGATGGTGAGATACCTGCCATAGGGGGTCGCCAACCTAGGGACAGAGTGTAATCCCGATAGGCTCCCCTTAGGCTGGGTTCACACTGCATTAGTGTGACCCATTTAACGGACTACGTTACACCGCGGCATAACGCGGTGTAACGTAGTCCGTTAACGCCGCCATTACTTTCAATGGCAGATGCATCACTAGCGCACCCCCACAATGGGCGTGCGCTAGCGATGTGCCGTCATTGAGTGACAGACCCGAGACGCGGGCTGCAGCGTTTCCGGGTCCGTCACTGCTAGCGCAGATGGAGCTAGCAGATGCTCCATCTGCGCTAGCGCTGTGCAAACATCGGCACTTGCGCAAGTGCAGTCCGTTTAACGGATGTGTCGAACGGACTGCACTAACGCAGTGTGAACTTAGCCTTAGAGCTAATGGCAGAAGAAATTGAAGATGCTGTTTCGGGCGTAGAACCCGAAGATCCTAAGAGGTATGCCACAGGGGTCACTAATTTAGGGTTAGAGTGCAACCCCGATAGGCTCCCTCTAGAGGTTGTGGCAATAAAAGCCGTGGGGACCCCATTGAACCCTGAGCTGGAGGTGTTTCCTGGTAAGTTCGGGACAGCACAGATCCAAGGTCCCACATGGAGATGCAGGTATAAGAAATGCAGGTATGAGAAGAGCCGGGAGTGTATGGTTGCGGAGGCGACTGGGGACGTGCGCACGTGGAACCCTTTGACACCGGCCAAGGATGGGGCTGAGGATCAGGGTAAATTAGATACTAGACAGCAGTTTCGGGAGGCTCAGGCTCGGGTGCGACGTAATACAGACATATGCTCGAAGTTGCCGGCGCGGTCCACGGCGTTTCAGCGTGACATAGACACCGGGGCACGGGTAAGGGTACAAAGTAAATGGTACCAAGGGCCCGAAGGCCGGTATTTAGGGGACCGGATGTGCTGCGGGGTTAGTGAACCAAAAATAAACAAAGTCGAGGCTACCAAAAACTGTCCCAAACCTACGGTAAAACATGAAAGTGAGCATGTCGTCAGTAACGTACACCCGGGTGATGGGTGGTCCCGTAAGGAAGTATGGAAGAGAAATGCAAAGGGGAGGAATGCATGCGCCGATCGATGGTTCCGGTCCCTACTTTGGTTTCTTAGTGTAGTGTCGGGTGGGGATGTCATAGGGGCGTGCAGATGCCCTGTCTCGCGCCCATGTGGGGTGACAATTGTTCAACCCCACAGGTTTGAACAGGGAAAAGGGATATGTGAGACAGGGACCCCTGTTACAGCAACGGGGCACTGTTTGTTTTCACAGTATGTGCAGAGAGGCGTAGTGAGGCGAAGAGGGGGCGTTACAGTTGCAGGTGTGGCTCTGTTCTACTGTTCAGAGACACCTGCACAAATATGGCCTTCATTGAAGAGTCATCAGAAGAAAACCTCTCCTGTGTCCTCACCATAAAAATCAGAATCAGAAGTATGCAAAACAACAGGGGGCCCAAGGAAGCTATGGGCGAAACGCGCTTAGGGGCGCGTGTTTACACTAATGGACAGAAATATGGGTAAGATTATTTGATGCGACTATTTGTCCTTTTTACATCTGTTAGATTTTGGGGTCACTGGACCATGGAGATAGTTCCCTCTTAACCTATGTAATAGTAGGGTAATGTCAATATCCCTATACTGGTTATGCACTGGCACTTTAGTATGATATACTGGATGACCATAGTAACTTACTCTGCTATTTATGCCCTATTTCCTACCTCCATGGTGTAACACTGTGTATTCGGTGCACCTATACCTTATATTCAAATAACTCTGGGTGTTATATCTTGCTTGTAATATTATTGTATTACTATTTGTAAATTACAGTGTTAATAAAATTTTATTTACTCTTTTAACATAAAAACTTGTGAGTTGGTATGCTTCAGTTTCTATGGTTACCATGTATTAGGAAGCATCACAGGGTAATATCCCAAGTCCTGGGTGGTTTTCCCAGGACTATCTTTTGATTATGGTATCTGTATCTGAGTCTGTGTATCCTTCTCCTGTTTTGTTGTCCCAAGTAAACTGCCATTTAATGTGTATGCAGCTGTAGGATTATGCTGTTCAAGGTGCATTACTCATTATTTATCAACATTACATCTCATTTGCCAAGTGTTTGTCCATTCAGACGTCTTATCCAGATTGTTTTGTAGTATTGTACTAGCAAGTTCAGTTTTTAATATCCTAAATGGTGTGGTGTCATCAGCAAGACTGACACTTTATTCTCAATACCATCTACTAGGTCATTAATAAAGAGATTAGAAATAATTGATCCTGGGGGCGTGGCCAGCAGCTCATGGAGGCAGACGGATAGCTGAAGAGCTCTGGTGCTCCACGGCCTTAAAGCAGCTCAAAGTAGCAGGCAGCACATCCAAAACTACTGATCCAAGTACTGGAAGATAAATAGACACCAGTGGACCAGGAAGGAGATTAAGAATGTCAGGAAGAAACAGAAAAAAAGTCCTCTTAAGCTTCCCAGCTTCTTCCCAGCATCTGAGGGCGTCCAAGATGGCGCCGATGCATTGTCAAGCAGCCTGCCCTCTCACATGGGAGCCTCTGGAATCACTGATGTGGTGAGTGGATCCTTTTCTCTAGGGACTCCTCTTCTGCAGTTGGAGCCCATAGCGGCCAGCCCTATCTTTATGGCATCAGGAGTGCATCCCCCCCCCCCTTCGGACAAGAGAGTAATGGCAGCTGAAGTCTCCTCAGGGAATGAGCAGGACCCTAGAACTGCAGCCAGAACGCTGATGTATCCAGTGACCTTGAAGATCCAAGCAGGCTCTGCAAATACTGCAGGTATGCACACTGCCTCAGGGCCTATAACTGAATTTGCAATGAGAATCCTCTGCAACGTGCATTTGTAAACTTGCAAAAGGAAATTTCTTGGCTGGGGAGCCGTGTATCACATGTAGAGGCTAAGGTAGCAGAAGTGACAGCAGCACAGAATGCTACTAATTTTAAATTATCTGGTATGGAGGATAGATCCAGGTGTAACTGTGGCAACCCTGAGGGTCCAGTCGCCACAGAATACTGCACCTCACCCAGAGGTGTGGGATTCCGCTCTCAGGTAAGGCGGCGTGGCACTGCACAGAACCCTACACCTGCATCCAACACAGACAATTCAGTCAGGCCCAGGCTGGATAGGAAAGGGTGTTGGAGGAGTGGGTGAGGTAGGTAGAGTAGGGGAGGAGCTTGTCAGGAACATCAGCTAGGTGGAGATTGAGAGAGAAGTGGAGGTGAGCAGATGTGAGGGTCTGCATCTCCTGGCAGATAGAAAGACTGAAAGAGACAAAAAGGAGTTCCCAGAAAGTGAGGGAACTGAAGAGAAGTGAAGCTAAAGAAATAACTGAAGTAAGGGGTCCTAGAGGCACGGGTAGTGAGCAATCTACCCGTGGGGTATCCACATAGAAGTCCTCTAAATCCCACATAGAAGCCCTCTGCTGGGAGGAATATGGTCAGTGCCTAGAGCTCAAATGGAAGAAAGAGGATGAGGAGCATGATGCCCGGCGTAGGGCCATAGAAGAACGCAACCTAAGGGCCAAAGCTCAGGCCTGCAACAAGCAGACCAGGGCCCATGGAGACAGGGTACTGTAGTGGCCTTCCACTTTACAAATGATTGGGGTTTACTTTAAGAGCCTGGACTATTGGCAGAAGTATTTGTCAACATGTGGGACGTAGAGTCACACCTCCTGGAGGGACACCCTGAGCGAGATCTGCACCCAGGGGATCGCGTGACATACACCCGTCATTGGGAAGAAAAAGGCTGGTACGCCCTGAACATCAGGAAGTGTAAAGCAACAGCTGACAAACCAGCAGCACCAAAAGCAACAAAACCTAGGTCACCAGCAAGCAGTGCAGCCCCACTATCTGCAGGTGTAGTGCCAGTATCTCTAACCACAAGAAGACTGAATGCAGTATGTACAAGGGCCACGCAAACAGATGTGGAAACACATTCCCGGAGCTCTCAGACCCTGATAGTGGGAACAGATCAGCTCTTCATCGTACCGGGAGTAAGAGTGGATCCCAGGATGGGAGAAGGCAGCATCCAGGTGTTGTCGTGTAAGCAACAAGATTAGAAAAGTAATGGAAGTATGACTGTAAAGAGTTAAGTAAACATGGTTAGGTTATGTTCATGTTGCTAAAGTTTAAAGGACAGCAGGATCATGGACGTTGAATGGGCCACAAACTCTGCATTGTACATAGTTTGCACATCTTAATGTACTCTTTCTTGGTTTTACATGACTCCTTTTAGAGTGCAAATTGACACTCTATTTTGCACTTGACCACAGAACAAAAACCGTCTGGCGTGGCTGAAGAAGTGGTCCAACATGGAGACCAGCTATGCCTTGTAGTCACGCCCAAGACCTACATTGGGGGTTCGAGACAGGTCCCCCAAATTGCACTAAGTTTTATGGAACTTGATGTGAGTATGTCTTTAAGAATGTTTTATTGCATTATTACATTTGATATGAAAACTGGTTATTGCACATAGTAAAGGAAAAAAAATGTTGCACTTATGTCTAACTACCTCTTGCTCAATGTTTTATACCTGACTTAGTAGTGTTGTTATTTGAAAATTGTAACGTTTAAATGTAAAGTACCTCCCATAAAGGGAGGAAAGTTTTTACCTGTTTCACTTGTTGATATCCATATCAGAAAATGTTTGCATGTTTTCTCATATCATCTGTTTTTGCTCTCTTCCAGCCCAAGGACGTGCTGTGTTTAAAGGGGGGTATGTGACACCCCTGAAGGTCCAGTCGCTACAGAGTACTGCATCTCACCCAGAGGTGTGGGATTCCGCTCTCAGGTAAGGCGGGGCACTGCACAGAACCCTACACCTGCATCCAACACAGACAATTCAGTCAGGGCCAGGCTGGATAGGAAAGGGTGTTGGAGGAGTGGGTGGGTTAGGTACAGTAGGGGAGGAGCTTGTCAGGAACATCAGCTAAGCAGAGATTGAGAGAGAAGTGGAGCTGAGCAGACGTGAGGGTCTGCAGCTCCTGGCAGACAGAAAGACTGAAAGAGACAGAAAGGAGTTCCCAGAAAGTGAGGGAACTGAAGAGAAGTGAAGCTAAAGAAAGAACCGAAGTAAGGGGTTCTAGAGGCACGGGTAGTGAGCAGTCTACCCGTGGGGCTCGTATCCACGCTGACCATCGTCGAGTGGAGGGACCAGGCCGCAGTGAGGGACGGCCCTCAAACTAGTGGAGAAACTAAGAACTCAGCTACCTAAACGGAGGCTGTGGCCTTTGCAAAGAAGCACAGTCACCTCTGCACACATTCGCTAAAAAGGCAGCCGTATAGTATTAAGGGAGGGCTTAGCACTCACAGTCCGGCAGAATCCGTGGCTGATGGCTTGGGACACTTTGTGGCAGGTGCAGGGCAGGAGAGGCAATAGCCAGCGCAGAACGACGGACAGAGAAAGGAACATAAGAAAGAGGGTTCTGGAAAGTGCACCCAATTTGAGAGCTGGCTGGATCACAAACCTGGAGGACACAGCACCCCGGCTGGGGCAACTAAGAACTGGGAGTAAAGCATTGGAAACTGCACCACGCTGTGTCCTCACATTTATTTAGTGCGCCATCCACTCTGCACCACAGCTACTACAACTATCACAAGCACCATCATCGCCTTTAACACTACAGCTGCCCTGGGGTTTAGCTCTACCTGTGGGGAGCTGTACCAACTCAGCTGCATCACCATCAGCCCCAGCGGACTCCTATAAGCAGCATCGGCTAAGACCTTTATTGCAGAGTACCACAGGTGGCGTCACGAACAAACTCTTATAAAATTTATTCCCATTCACATCTTCTTTTATTGGACACCCAGGGCCACGGACTGGGTCACTGCCACCATGACCACCCCTTTAAGAACAGATCCGGCCTGGTACCGAGTACCTCATGGTCCTAGCGGGTTGCTCCATAACAACATACGTATAATAGGTATTCAAAAATCTACAAAAAATGAGGAGCTTAAAGATTTCATGATGGACTTTTATCAGCTATCATGCCTGAGGTATCTCAATCTGAGTTAGTATTGGATCGTGCACATAGGTTACCTAAACCTAATAGCCTCCCACCCTCAATCACAAGGGACTCTATTGTGAAACTACACTTTTTCACATTAAAGAAAAAAATATGGAAATAAGCCATAAGCCACCACCACTTCCAGAACGCTTCCACAACATAACTCTTTTTACTGATCTCTCAGCAGCCACGATGGCGAGAAGAAGAGAGTTTATTGAAAGCACTAAAATCTTTAGGGAGCAAGAAGTGCAGTACAAATGGGAGTTTCCAGTGAAACTAATTATAAACAAAGACGGTTTCAGACATATAACTAATACCCCAGAAGAGGCTATGATTCTGTGCACAAATTGGAACCTGACATCTGACTGCTCATCCATGAACCTTTACCCTGACACTGAATGGTCTGTGGCATCCAGCAGAAGAAGACGCAACACCTGAGGGACTTATTTTACCATCGTTCCTTTCTGCTATAACCCTTCATGTTCCTGATTATTATAATTGAAGGGTACTATGCTGCATGACAGGGCAAGGCCCCTTGCAATGACATTGCTCAAGGTCCATGCTGCAACACATAAATGGCCGACGCTGGCATGATTCTTTATTGTTTTTGTTGTTTTTGCTATTTTTCTCTTTCAGGCCTTTTTCGGAGACCATTAAAAATCCGATCCCCAAACTAACCAGGAGCTCTTCACTCCCTGGTCATCTTCTGTCTCAGGTTCCCTGAGGAAATGTGTTTGTTTTTTGGCTTGTATGTATATTGCTCTATTCCCTAAGGGTACCGTCACACTATAACATTTTGATCGCTACGACGGTACGATTCGTGACGTTCCAGCGATATCGTTACGATATCGCTGTGTCTGACACGCAGCAGCGATCAGGGATCCTGCTGAGAATCGTACGTCGTAGCAGATCGTATGGAACTTTCTTTCATCGCTGGATCTCCCGCTGTCATCGCTAGATCGGTGTGTGTGACACCGATCTAGCGATCTAGCGATGCGATCCAGCGATGCGTTCGCTTGTAACCAGGGTAAACATCGGGTAACTAAGCGCAGGACCGCGCTTAGTTACCCGATGTTTACCCTGGTTACAAGCGTTAAACTAAAAAAAAAAAAACAGCACATACTTACATTCTGGTGTCCATCAGGTCCCTTGCCGTCTGCTTCCAGCACTGTGACTGCCGGCCGTAAAGTGAAAGCAGAGCACAGCGGCTGTGCTTTCACTTTCACTTTACGGCCGGCAGTCACTGAGTGCGGGAACCAGACTGCAAGGGACCTGACGGACACCAGAATGTAAGTATGTGCTGTTTGTTTTTTTTTAGTTTAACACTTGTAACCAGGGTAAACATCGGGTAACTAAGCGCGGTCCTGCGCTTAGTTACCCGATGTTTACCCTGGTTACCCAGGGACCTCGGCATCGTTGGTCGCTGGAGAGCTGTCTGTGTGACAGCTCCCCAGCGACCACACTACGATTTACCTACGATCACGGCCAGGTCATATCGCTGGTCGTGATCGTAGGTAAATCGTATAGTGTGACGGTACCCTAAGAAGTGATGCTCACTTTAATGTGTCTATTTCACTTATGTCAGCAGAAACAGGTACCGTATATATTTAGCATCTGGTCTCTCAATTCAACCCTTTTAAAGCATTCCACTTAAATGTCAGCATGGTAGTTAAAATAATGTAAATTAATGCTAAAGGTTTAAACTCCCCCTTTAAGAGATCCATGTTATGGAAAGAGGCGACACGGTCAACCTCAGACATTATTTGTGTTCAAGAAACTCACCTGAACAAAAACGATATCTTTAGGCTTCATATTCTCATCTCCAGCGTGCGTGCAGGAAAAAGGGGGGTGCCTCAATTGCCATAAAAGACTCAGTGGTATTTTCAACAACCCAAAAAATTATAGATATATAGATAAGAACGGTAGATACGTCATCTTACATTGCTTAATTAATAATCTTCCTTATACCCTGATATCTATATACGCACATAATGCCAAACAATGCAAATTTGTCAAGTAAATTATAACATTAGCTAAGATGAACAGATATGGCTTACTTATCATAGCAGGTGACTTTACCCACACCTTATGGCCCTCAATGGATACTACTTCTAAATGTAGGAATCTGCAGCCTGGTCCTCTAGTACATACTTTTCATCTTAATGAGTTATATGACATTTGGAGGCTACAGAACCCTTCAGAAAGAAACTCCACTTTTTTTCACACCCACATAAAACTTACTCAAGGATACATTATTTTCTGGTAGATAGAACCTTACTCACCCGGGAAGATAAAGCTAGAATATCTAACATTACTTGGTCTGACCACCCCCCAATTACATTATCATTGCAAGAAAATTATGAAGCTTTTCCTAACCCAATCTGGCATCTTAACAACAATCTTAAAGGGAACCTGTCACCCCAAAATTCGAGGATGAACTGCGGCCACCAGCATCAGGGGCTTATCTACAGCATTCTGTAATGCTGTGGATAAGCCCCCGATGTACCCTGAAAGATAAGAAAAATTAGTTAGATTATACTCACCCAGGGGCGGTCCCAGTTCAGGTCCGATGGGTGTCGCGGTCCGGGTCTCCAATCTTCATGCGAGGACGTCCTCTTCTTTTCTTCCTGCTGCGGCTCCTGCACAGGTGTACTTTGTCTGCCCTGTTGAGGGCAGAGCAAAGTACTGCAGTGCGCAGGCGCCGGGAAAGGTCAGAGAGGCCCAGTGCCTGCGCACTGCAGTACTGTGCTCTGCCCTCAACAGGGCAGATAAAGTACACCTGCGCAGCAGCCGTGGCAGGAAGAAAAGAAGAGGACGTCATTGCATGAAGATGGGAGGCGCCGGACCAGGACCGCGACACCCATCGGACCCGAACCAAACTGGGACCTCCCCTGGGTGAGTATAATCTAACTCGTTTTTCTTATCTTTCAGGGTACATTGGGGGTTTATCTACAGCATTGCAGAATGCTGTAGATAAGCCCCTGATGCCGGTGACCGCAGCTCATTCTCGAATTTTGGGGTGGCAGGTTCCCTTTAAACCACCATTCCTACAGCTTTCATATTCTCCTAGACAAATGCTCTATACCAATACTTCAGGCAAATTAACCTCCCTACATAGGCTTAATAAGTTAGTCTTCTCCAAAGATACGGCACAAGAGATTACTCTTCTCCAACAGCTGCATGAATTAAATCTTTATAAACATGAACAAGCACTAAAGAAATTAAAAATGTCCTACTACTGACACGGGAATAAACCGAGTGCTCTACTAGGCAAACAAATAACATCTCAAAATTCAAAATCTAATTGTATACCCTTTTGTAAGAAACTTTGATAATATTAAGGTAATGAATCCTCAAGACATTGCTAATGAATTTGCGAATTACTATCACAAGCTATATAATTTAGAAACTGACCTAATGACCCCACAAACAAACATGGGTATAATTACATCATTCCTTGATAAAGTTAAACTACCATTTCTTAGTTTGGCTCAACTAACCGCACTTTCCCACCCCTTCACAATTGATGAAGTCTCTAAAGCAATTGACTCGCTTAAGTTAAATAAAGCTCCAGGCCCTGATAGGTTAGCAAATTAATATTATAAAAAATATAAAAGTTCCTTGTCTCCGTACCTGACAAAATTATTTAATGAAATCATTAACCCCTTCACCCCCAGAGCTTTTTTCGTGTTTTCATTTTTCGCTCCCCTCCTTCCCATAGCCATAACTTTTTTATTTTTCCGTCAATATGACCATATGAGGGCTTATTTTTTGCGGGACGAGATGTACTTTTGAAAGATACCATTGGTTTTACCATGCCATGTAAAAGAAAACAGGAAAAAAAATGAAGCACAGATCACCTCTATGTAGCAGAAATGCAGGTGTGCTTTGAACGCCCACCACAGGGTGGCGCTCAAAGCAATCGGCCATAAACAACCATAGAGGTCTCAAGGAGACCTCTGGTTGTTATGGCAATGCACCGATCATGTGACGGGGGTCAGCGGTGCGAGCACACCCGGCCACGTGGCTGGGAGCGCTAGTTAAATGCCGCTGTCAGCATTTGACGGTGGCATTTAACTAGTTAATGGGCGCGGACGGATCACGATTCCGCTTGCGCTCATTGCGCACACATGTCATCTGTACAAAACAGCTGACATGTTGCGGCTTTGAGGTGGGCTCACCGCCAGAGCCCACCTCAAAGCAGGGGATCTGACAGCTGACGTACTATTCCGTCAGCTGGCAGAAAGGGGTTAAAGGGAACCTGTCACCCCCAAAATCGAAGGTGAGCTAAGCCACCGGCATCAGGGGCTTATCTACAGCATTCTGTAATGCTGTAGATAAGCCCCCGATGTATCCTGAAAAATGAAAAAAAGAGGTTAGATTATACTCATCTGGGTGGGTGGTCTGACCCGATGGGCGTCGCGGTCTGGGGCCACCCATCTTCATAGGATGACGTCTTCTTCTTGTCTTCACGCTGTGGCTCCGGCGCAGGCGTACTTTGTCTGCCCTGGCAGAGCAAAGTACTGCAGTGCGCTGGTGCCGGGCCTGGACTGGACCGCGATGCCCATCGGACCAGACTGCAGTGGGACCGCCCCTGGGTGAGTATAATATAACATCTTTTTCTCATCTTTCAGAATACATTGGGGGCTTATCTACAACATTACAGAATGCTGTAGATAAGCCCCTGATGCCGGTAGGCTTAGCTCACCTTCGATTTTGGGAGTGACAGGTTCCCTTTAAATCAGAAACCTTTCCTAGGGAAATGCTCAAAGCATTGATTATTACCTTACCCAAACCTGGGAAAACTCCAGATACCTCTTCTATTTTTAGACCAATCTCTCTGTTAAATTCAGATTTAAAATTATACGCTAAAGTTCTTTCATTTAGACTACTCGATATTCTGCCCTTACTTATCCATAGAGATCAAGTGGGGTTTGTTAAAAACCGCCAAACCTTGGATGCTTGGACGCTTCATTAATATCCTATCAGAAGTGGAGCGTCAAGGAATGCCCTCTCTGTTACTCACATTGGACGCGGAGAAGGCATTCGACCGAGCACATTGGGGATACCTCAGGGAAGTGTTGAGGAAATTTGGATTTGCGGGCCCTATTCTGTCTTGTATCATGGCTTTATACACCTGCCATTCAGCACAAATATATTCTTCAGGAGTTCTGTCCAATTCGTTTTCAATTACTAATGGTACAAGACAGGGGTGTCCATTGTCCCCTTTGATTTTCACCTTAATAATGGAAACTTTTGCCCTGGCCATTCGTTCTACCCCTAATATTACAGGTATAAGGATAGAGAAAACAGATCATCGAATAGGGCTGTTTGCGGATGACGTGATCTTAAGTATAGCAAACCCGCTGGAGTCATTAAGAGGCATAACTCAAATTATTAAGGACTTTGGAAACACTAGCTACTATAAAGTTAATGCTACTAAATCGACGATTTTGGATATGGGTATTCAGCCTAGCCTCAAAAACTCATTGAAGCAGATATTTCCCTATAGTTGTACAGAAGGGGCTATCCCATATCTGGGTATTTTGCTCACTTTCCCAATCAAAAATCTGGAAAGACAAAACTGTCATGCATTAATACATACTATAGCTGGGGAAATCAAGAAAATGTCAGTAAATTTCCAATATTATGGATTGGAAGAATTTTGGTGGTAAAAATTATGTTGCCTCCTAAGATATGATATTATTTCCGGAACGTGCCTATATTGGTTCCAGCACATACGTTGAAGTTGTTGCAGAGTTTGATATTGAGATTTATCTGGAACGCTCAAAAGGCCAAACTTTCAGCAAACATTCTATATTTGCCACTAAATAAGGGGGTTTGGGATGTACAAATATACAAATATACAAAGGTACTACCAGGCTTCTTTGTTAGACCAACTAAGGTGCTGGTGGAATGACGACACTTCTAAGCTTTGGGTAGATTTAGAATCCAGTATAGTAGAACATGAGAAAATGTCCCACTTCCTATGGCACCTAAGATCTAGGAATTTCTCTACTAACACTTCCCCTACAATTGTAGCTGGAATAAACGTTTGGAGGAATAAAAATATAGGATATAAACTGGTCGCCTTTAGATTGGATAATGTTCTGCTCGAAACACTGCAGTATGCCATCCCATTCCTTAAGCTAGATGATTGGATAGAAAGAGGAATAACTGGATTGGGGAACTTGATGCAAGCTAATGCTCTGTCTCTATTTTCTTCACTGGTGGCTAAATATAGCATTAATAAGAGAGACTTTTTCAAATATCTTCAAATTAGACATTTTATGAATAGTATGAATAATGGGTCAGAAAGCTTAAAATCTGATTATGAATATTACTTTTCTATTAATAGGGACTCTTCTAAAGGGATTTCTAGAGCATATGAAGCTATAAATTCTTTCACTGACTGTAAATCTTTGCCCTTTGTTACTAGGTGGGAAAGAGCCTTAGGCTATGTGCACACGTAGGAAAAAAAATCCGCATCTCCTGGCAGAATCCGCAGCTGCGGATTTGTCGTGATTTTTATGCGAATTTTGTGCAGTTTTTATGCGGAATTGCTGCAGATTTTGTGCGGATTTTCTGCAGATTTTGCCACTGCGGATTTTTAACATGGAGGGGTGCAGAAACGCTGCAGATCCGCACAAAAGAAGTAACATACACTTCTTTGAAATCCGCAGCAATTCCACACAGATTTTTCTGCACTATTCCATTGATTTACATTGTACTGTACATCACAGTGCGAATCTGCAGCATTTCTGCGCGGAAAAATCCACTGCGGATCCGCAGCAAATCCGCATCGTGTGCACATAGCCTTAGGCTCTACTTTTACCCAGGAAGAATGGTCACAGGCATTGCAGAGACAAAAAGTCTTCACATTGCAAAAACCATTTGGAAACCTCTAGGAAGATCTTGTACAGGTGGTATTTCACCCCATATCGTCTCAATAAGATATTCCCACAAACATCAGCTTTATGCTGGAGATGTCAATCAGAGGTGGGCGATTTATTGCATATTTGGTGGTCATGTCCCCTAATCCGCACTTACTGGTTACAAATTTATAGTTTGATTTCACGGGTACTGGGATATGACATAGTGTGGGATCCTGCAACAGCTTTATTATCTCTGAAATTGTAGCGACTCCAATACGAGGACGCAGTAATTACAAGCCATATCCTTACAGCTACAAGGGTCAATATAGCAAAGAATTGGAAAAGTGTTACAATTCCTTCACTGCAGGAGACAATGAGAAAAATTCATTATAATTGTATTATGGAACACATGATAGCCAGTCGCCTTGGCAGGGTTAAACTATTTAAAGTTATCTGGCAAAAATGGTTTATTTACTCAAAATACTCTTGTGACTGATAGAAATTAAAACTCCTAACATAAATATCCATTATAATCCTTTGTTTACAGTTAGGCAGCATAGAATACCTGATATTTGTTAAGTAACATTCTAAATTGTCAAGGTGAGCACTTCATAACTGACATTACCAAAAAGAGCAATTTTTTGTGTTATATGGGTTATTTGTGTAAGTCTGAGTTGTTAAAAATTCACTGGTTCCTTGTAAGGAAGTAGTTTGGAATATTGACCAAATCTTGTACTATTGGTTAATGATTGCAATTATTTGAATGGCTGTTGTCAATGTATCTTCTTACTCTGGAAACCAATAAAGTTTATGTTATAAAAATAACTGATCCTATCAAGATCCCTGCGGTCTCCACTGCTGACTATATCCCATTTAGAGAATGTACAATTCACGACAACTCTTTATTTCCTGTTACTCAGCCAGTTCTTTAACCATCTGCATATAGTTTTCCCTAGTTCCTGCTCATGGAGCTTCAATAAGTCAGATGAACGTAAACTACTGCCGAGTACTGAATTCCACATATACCCAACTACCATAGGTACAAGAGAAAAACAAATATTAATGAAAAAATACAGTACACATGTTTTGTGTTTCCTTACTTACCTAAAGTTGGTGTTGTGACTGATGGATAAAAATGTTTCAGCATTTGACGATTTGCGATCTCCATTAGACACAAATAAGGTGAAATGAAACTGATCACATCTGTCATTAAGCAGAGCAGTTGGGAAAGTGATAATAGCATCCATTTTATGGAGGGGGTTTGGCACACTTGAGTTAAAGCATAAATGCTCATGTGTAGACACTGTAGCGCAGCTCCAATGGAACCTTAAAATATGAAAACTGACATTATATTATCATATAGTAAAATTTTAAGAATTATTTAAGGCTTGTGTCATACCTTTTATTAGGAATGGTTTTAGACAAAGTATGTTTTTCAATGTGGGACCTAACTCTTAAGTACTGTATATGTACAGTTGGGAAAAATAAGTATTTGATACACTGCCGATTTTGCAAGTTTTCCCACCTACAAAGAATGGAGAGGAATTATTAGAATTCTGTCTCTCACAGACTTGTCAGTTTTTCTTGAAGAAGCCTTCCTACTCTGCGCTCATTACCTGTATTAATTGCACCTGTTGGAACTTTTTACCTGTATAAAAGACACCTGTACAAACACACAATCAATTACACACCAACCTCTCAATCCTTTGCCAAGACCAAAAAAATGTCTAAGGATACAGAAACAACATTGTAAACCTGCAGGAGGCTGGGATGGGCTACAGGACAATAGGCAAACAGCTTGGTGAGAATGCAAAAACTGTTGGCACAATTATTATAAAATGTAAGAAACACAAGATGACTGTCAATCTTCCTCGGTCTGGGGCTTCATGCAAGATCTTTCCTTGTGTGGGAAGGAAAATTCTGAGAAAGGTCTGGAATCAGCCCAGAACTACACTGGAGGACCTGGTCAATGCCATGAGAGCTTAGAGCACAGCCTCAAACATTACCGTTAGTAACACTATACGTCGTCATGGATTAAAATATTGCAGGGCACACAAGGACCCCCTGTTCACACCAGCACATGTCCAGATGCATTTGAAGTTCACCAATGACTATCTGGATGATCCGGAGAAGGCATGCGAGAAGGCCATGTGGTCAGATGAGTCCAAAATATAACTTTTTGGTATTAACTACACTCGCCATGTTTGGAGGAAGGATGAGAAGAACCCCAAGAGCACCATCCAAACCGTGCAGCCTGGTCTAGGAAACATCATACTTTGGTGGTGCTTTTCTGGAAAGGGGATAAGACGACTGCACCATATTGAAGAGAGGATGGATGGAGTATGCATCGCAAGATTTTGGCTAACAACCTCCTTCCCTCAGTAAGAGCATTGAAATGGGTCATGGATGGGTCTTCCAGGATGACAATGACCTGAAACACACAGCCAGTGCAACTCAGGAGTGGCTCCGTAAGAAGCACTTCAAGGTCCTGGAGTGGCCTAGCCAGTCTCCAGACCTGAACCCAATAGAAAATCTTTGGATGGAGCTAAAACTCAATGTTGCCCAGCAACAGTCCCGAAACCAGAAAGATCTGAAGATGATGTGTATGGAGGAGATGGCCAAAATCCTTGCTGCAGTGTGTGCAAACTTTGTCAAGAACTACAGGAAAAGTCTGACCTCTGTAATGGCAAACAAAAGATTCTGCACCAAATATTAAGTTAGTTTTTTCTATTGTATCAAATACATATTTAATGCAATGAAATGCAAATAAATTATGTAAAAATCATAAAATATGATATTCTGGACATTTTTTTCAGATTCTGTCTCTCAGAGATGAAGTGTACCTATGATAAAACTTACAGACATCTCCATTCTTTGTAGGTGGGAAAATTTGCACAAACAGTGTATCAAATACTTATTTTCCCCACAGTATATACACACATATATAAACATTATATACTGTAATATATATATATATATATATATATATATATATATATATATATACACACACACACACACTATCTCCTGTGTAAATATACAGTTGAAACCAAAAGTTTACATACATTATATAAAAAGACACATATACATGTTTTTCTCAATATCTGACATGAAATCAGAATAAACCTTTCCCGTTTTTGGTCAATTAGGATTACCATAATTATTAATATTTGCCAAATGCCAGAATAATGAGAGAGGCAATGTTTTAAGGCATTTTTATTACTTACTGCAAAGTCAAAAATTTGCATACATTTTCATATACCACTGTATGTTGATTACATAAGACAAGGGGAGTGGCGTGGTATTATCTAGTCTTATATTGCTGCTAAGAACCTTGGAGCTGCGCACTTGCACGGCACACATGTGGCAGTGATGTTCTGCATATTTATTCCCCTGCACCTGTGAGATCAGATCGCTGCTATGTAGCTGAAATGCAGGTGTGCTGTGAGCGCCGACCACAGGGGGGGCGCTCACAGCAGGCTGGCATCAGTAACCATAGAGGTCTCAAGGACCTCTATGGTTACCTTCCTGATGCATCGCCGACCCTCGATCATGTGTGGGGTCGGCGATGACATCATTTCCGGCCGCCTGGCCGGAAGTGCCGGTTAAATGCCGCTGTCTGCGTTTGACAGCGGCATTTAACAGGTTAATAGCGACGGGTGAATAGCGATTTCACCCGCCGCTATTGCGCGCACATGTCAGCTGTACAAAACAGCTGACATGTCGCGACTTTAATGTGGGCTCACCGTCGGAGCCCACATCAAAGGGGGTGACACGGCATGCGCTGTACTAGTACGGCGCATGTCGTGAAGGGGCTAATTATTCCGGCATATGGCAAATAATAATATTTGCCACACAGCCCTCTATGTGCTCACCAGAGGTAGCCTGACTGCCGTTAGGTACCAAGATGAGATCATCAGACCCTTGCAAGACCATATGCTGGTCCTGGGCTCCTCCTAATGCAGGACAAGGCCAGACCTCATGTGGCTGGAGTGTGTCAGCAGTTCCTACAAGATGAAGGCATTGAAACTATGGACTGGCCCGCCTGTTCCCCCGACCTGAATCCGATTGAACACATCAGAGATATCATGTCTCGCTCCATCCACCAACATCATGTTACACATGTCCAGGAGTTGGCAGATACTTTAGTCCAGGTCTGGGAGGAGATCCCTCAGGAGAACATCCGCCGCCTCATCAGGAGCATGTCCAGGCATTGTAGGGAGGTCATACAGGCACATGGAGGCCACACACACACTACTGAGCATAATTTCCTTGTCTTGAAGCATTTCCACTGAAGTTGGATCAGCCTGGAAATTGATTTTCCACTTTGATTTTGAGCATCATTCCAACTCCAGACCTCCATGGGATATTAGTTATGATTTACAATGATCATTTTTAGGTTTCATTCTATTATATGATGAATAAAGATTCACAACTGGAATATTTCATTTAGTGATATCTAGGATGTGGGATTTTAGTGTTCCCTTTATTTTTTTGAGCAGTGTATTTTCATATTTTCCTTCTCAAAATTTGGATTGCGTCTTATGGTCAGACGCATCTTATAGTCCGCAAAATATGATATATGTGTGTACGAATGTATGTAATATATATCCACAGTGTGTATATATTTATATACAGTATGTATACAAATATATTTGTCAAAATTCTCACCAGATTTCAGTAACAACCCATCCAATCCACACAGACAAAAATCAAACCATAGATGTCCATAAATTAAATCATGTGTAATAATGAGAAATGACACAGGTAAAAAGTATTGAACACTCCAACTGAAATGTAATTACTTTTTTGTACAAAAACCTTTAATCACCAGATTTAAGATACCTCCTGTATGGAGAAACTATTTGCAAGCATTGCTCAGGTGTGATTTTGGCCCATTCTACCACACACTTTTCAAATCATGAAGGTTCTGAGGATTTCTCCTATGAACTTTGAGCTTTACTTCCTTCCATAAACTTTCTATTGGATTAAAGTCCGGTGACTGGCTGGGTCATTCTAGCAGTTTTATTTTCTTTCTCTGAAACTAATTGAAAGTGTCCTTGTCTATTTGTTTAGGATCCATGTCCTGCTGAAACGTCCAGCCACATTTAATCTTCATGATCCTGGCAGATGGAATCAGATTTTTATCAAGAATATCTAGGTACATTTGTTCATTTATCCTTCCTTCAATCACATGTTATTTGCCTGTGTCGTATCCTGAAAAACAGTCCCACACTATGATGTTCCCACCTCTAAACTTCACTGTTGGTGAGGTATTTTTAGGATAATATGCAGTGTCGTTTGACCTCCAAACATTGTGTGTATTGTGGCATCCAAAGAGATCAATTTTGGTCTCATTTGAGCAGACTATATTCTCCCAGTATTTCACAGACTTGTCTAAATGTTGTTGAGAAAACTGTTAGGCGCTGGGATTCTCCTGCTGCACAGGGTAGATCCCAAGCCTTGCCTGCATCTGCAGTCTCCCATCCTGCTATGGCCGCTGCAGGTGCTGCTGAGCATAGATGTCGGTCCCAGCGTCTTGCTCAGGCTTGTGCTATTCATCTGGTTACTGCTGCCTCTTCAGCCAAGCCTATGGTAACCAGTGGTAGGCAGCTACGAGCGAACGCTCTGGAGACTAAGTCCAGAAATTACCCTACTGAGCATACTCGTGATGTCGCAATGTCTCATTGGTGGTCGGTCGTCAGCTGCTCTGGTGATGTGGCAGCTCTGGATTGGCCCGCGTGCAAGGTCCTGTCCGACTGGACATGAACTGAACATATAATAGGGTCTCAGAGGCGCACACCGCTGTGTTAGGGTCAACCGTGTTACACGTTTGTATGAGTTATTGCAATAGTGTGGTCTAAGCCAGCATGTGCTCAGGATCGGCTGTAAGCCGTTAAAATTCCAGCACCTCCTGAGAGGAGTTTGTCTGCGTGAATTCAGGACTGGCGTTTAGCCATTAGAATTCCGGCACCTCGGAGAGGAATTGGCTGCATGTTTTGGCTGGCTGTGTGACCACTGTTTACTATTTACCTCATGTGCGGGTTTCGATCTCTTGTGAGGTTAACAGGTATCGTGTTTAGCGCCATACCTGCTCTGTTACTGTGTGCGAGTGACACAGCTCTACTGCAGAGCATCTTTTCCGTTATTGTGCGAGTGTCACAGCTTCGTGTACTACTCACTAAGTGACGTGTAACTCAGTGCAAGCTAGCTGTCGCTCGCTGTGTTCTGACATTGTTCATATTAGCTGCAGTTTAAAATCTCTGCATGATGGACCCCACGTTGCGATTGCACTTTAGCATTATATTTATCTAGTGCAAGCCGCCTACCCTAACACAAACTTTAAACCCGTTTTAATGATTTTTGTTCAGCAATTGAGTCTTGCCTAGTAAGCGTTCATACAGGCCATGGAGGTTGGGTGCATTATTTATTGTTTCCTTCAAAACAATTGTACCTGCTGATTGCAGGTCTTTGTGTAGCTCTCCACAGGTGGTCTTTGGCTCTTGCACAGCCTTTCTGCTTCCAGTCACGATACTGTATGAAATCTTGCAGTAAGCACTTGGTCATGAACGGTTTATAGCAAAATTATGTTCTTTTCACTTCCAGATTATGTCCCCAACAGAGCTCACTGGAACCATCAGTAGCTTAGAAATTCTTCAGTAACCAATGCCATTAGTATGTTTAGCAACAATAAGGTTGAGAAGGTCTTGAGACAGCTCACTGGGTTTACCCATCATAACATGTTTCTATTATGGGACCTTGATAATAAGACACCATTTTATAGGCCATCAGTTGAACCAGCTGATATTTTTCACTAAGTGGCACGATTGGCTTCTAATTACTGATTTCACCTGGTGTCATGACTTTCCATGGCTTTGGGCACTTCCCTTTCTTCATGTGTTCAATACTTTTTCCTTGTGTCATTCCTCATTATTATAAATAACTTAAAGTAATTGTCCACTACTTTATTATTGATGACCTGTCCTCAGTATCGGTCCTCCATGTTTGGTCGGTTGGGGTCCGACACCCGGCATCCCCACCGATCAGCTGCTGTTGGTGTTGACAGAAGCAGCCAGTTGAAAATGCTCAATTGCGGAGCTGCTCGATTCTTTGATAATGGCCGGGACTACATACTGCACATCCGCCTCCTATTCATTTGGAAAGGAGGCAGATGTGCAGTACCCAGCCGCAGGCACCCTCAAAAGATGGAGTATGGTAGCTCCGCAATTGAGAATTTCAGTCCAGGAGCCACTGCCGCTGATACCGAGGACAGCTGATCAGCAGGGGTGACAGGTGTCGGACCCTGAATGATTACATATTGATGACCTATCTTAAGGATAGGTCATCATTAATAAAGTAGAGGTCAACCATGACTTTCCATGGCTTTTTGCATCTCTCCTTGATGTGTTAAATGGTTTTCCCTGTGTCATTATTACTCATAACTTAGTTTATGAACATCTATAGTATGATTTCTTTGTCTATGAGGATTGGATAAGTTATTACCAACATCTGGTGAGAACTTCATATCAACACCACCTTTCAAAATATATTCACTTGGTGACATGTTCAATACCTATCTCACCCACTGTAGACATATATATATATATATAGTACAGACCAAAAGTTTGGACACACCTTCTTATTTACAGATTTTTCTGTATTTTCATGACTATGAAAATTGTACATTCACACTGAAGACATGAAAACTATGAATTAACACATGTGGAATTATATACTTAACAAAAAAGTGTGAAACACCTGAAATTAGGTCTTATATTCTAGGTTCATCAAAGTAGCCACCTTTTGCTTTGATGACTGCTTTGCACACTCTTGGCATTCTCTTGGTGAGCTTCAAGAGGTAGTCACCGGGAATGGTCATCCAACAATCTTGAAGGAGTTCCCAGAGATGCTTAGCACTTGTTGGCCCTTTTGCATTCACTTTGCGGTCCAGCTCACCCCAAACCATCTCGATTGGGTTCAGGTCTGGTGACTGTGGAGGCTAGGTGACCTGGCTTAGCACCCCATCACTCTCCTTCTTGGTAAAATAGCCCTTACACAGCCTGGAGGTTTGGGGTCATTGTCCTGCTGAAAAATAAATGATGATCCAACTAAACGCAAACCGGATGGAATAGCATGCCGCTGCAAGATGCTGTGGCAGCCATGCTGGTTCAGTATGCCTTCAATTTTGAATAAATCCCCAACAGTGTCACCAGCAAAGCACCCCCACACCATCACACCTCCTCCTCCATGCTTCACGGTGGGAACCAGGCATGTAGAGTCCATCCCTTCACCTTTTCTGCGTCGCACAAAGACACTGTGGTTGGAACCAAAGATCTCAAATTTGGACTCATCAGACCAAAGCACAGACTTCCACTGGTATAATGTCCATTCCTTGTGTTCTTTAGCCCAAACAAGTCTCTTCTGCTTGTTGCCTGTCCTGAGCAGTGGTTTCCTAGCAGCTATTTTACCATGAAGGCCTGCTGTCTCGTCTTAACAGTTGTTGCTGCTAGAACTCTGTGTGGCATTGACCTGGTCTCTAATCTGAGCTTCTGTTAACCTGTGATTTCTGAGACTGATGACTCGGATAAACTTATCCTCAGAAGCAGAGGTGACTCTTGGTCTTCCTTTCCTGGGACGGTCCTCATGTGAGCCAGTTTCTTTGTAGCGCTTGATTTTTGCCACTGCACTTGGGGACAATTTCAAAGTTTTCCCAATTTTTCGGACTAACTGACCTTCATTTCTTAAAGTAATGATGGCCACTTGTTTTTCTTTACTTAGATGCTTTTTTCTTGCCATAATACAAATTCTAACAGTCTATTCAGTAGGACTATCAGCTGTGTATCCACCAGACTTCTGCACAACACAACTGATGGTCCCAACACCATTTATAAGGCAAGAAATCCCACTTATTAAAGGGACTCTGTCCCCTGAATTTGGAGGGAACAATTTTCAGCCATAGGGGCGGGGTTTTCGGGTGTTTGATTCACCCTTTCCTTACCCGCTGGCTGCAATATTGGATTGAAGTTCATTCTCTGTTCTCCATAGTACACGCCTGCGCAAGGCAAGATTGCCTTGTGCAGGCATGTACTACGGAGGACAGAGAATGAACTTCAATCCAATATTGCAGCCAGCATGCAGCCAGCGGGTAAGGAAAGGGTGAATCAAACACCCGAAAACCCCGCCCCTATGGCTGAAAATTGTTCCCTCCAAATTCAGGTGACAGAGTCCCTTTAAACCTGAGAGGGCACACCTGTGAAGTGAAAACCATTCCCAGTGACTACCTCTTGAAGCTCATCAAGAGAATGCCAAGAATGTGCAAAGCAAAAGGTGGCTACTTTGACGAACCTAGAAAATAAGACATATTTTCAGTTGTTTCACACTTTTTTGTTAAGTATATAATTTTTGATGCCTTCAGTGTGAATTTACAATTTTCATAGTCATGAAAATACAGTAAAATCTTTCAATGAGAAGGTGTGTCCAAACTTTTGGTCTGTACTATATATATATATATATATATATATATATATATATATATATATATGTGTCTATATATATAATTAGTATAAACAGGGTACCAGACAACCACATAATGCTTTAGATATTGCGTACAGTTACGCCATAGGGAACAAAGTTACCCCACTCCATATAGACGTAGAAGATCGGAGGAAACAGGAGTATTTAGGGTTAACAAATAGTAAGCTTTATTACAAAAACATATCAAGTCATATAAATATATTCCAAAAAGTGATACTAAAACCGGATGATGTGCCACATCAATAGCGCCACCTATGCCCCAATAGTACATAATACATAGTGCTGCTGCATATGTGCACATTTTTGACCACTTGGTCAGAACATAGATATATATATTTTTTTTTGGAACATACTTTCCCCTTTACCTCTCACTATGTATTATGTACTACTGGGGCATAGGTGGCGCTATTGATCTGGCACATTATCCGGTTTTAGTATCACTTTTTGGAATATATTTATATGACTTGATATGTTTTTGTAATAAAGCTTACTATTTTTTAACCCTAAGTACTCCTGTTTCCTCCGATCTTCTATATATATATAATTGTCTAAGGGTTTTTCTGTGTGTCTGTCCTGGAAATCCCGCGTCTCTGATTGGTCGAGGCCGCCAGGCCTCGACCAATCAGCGACGGGCACAGCATGGCGACGATAATGTCATAATGGTTGCCTCAACCAGTCAGCGACGGGCACAGTCTGCCGTGAATTCGCCTCGACCAATCAGCGACGGGCACAGTATCGACGTAGATGTCATAATGGTTGCCATGGCGACGATGTTGTCATAAAGGTTGCCTCGACCAATCAGCGACGGGCACAGTCTGCCGCGAATTCTGGAATCATCATTGTCCATATACTACGGGGACATGCATATTCTAGAATACCCGATGTGTTAGAATCGGGCCACAATCTAGTATATATATATATATATACATATATACATATATATATATATATATATATATATATATATATATATATATATATATACACATACACACACATTGCTCAAAAAGATAAATTGAACACTTAAACATCACAATGTAACTCCAAGTCAATCACGATTCTGTGAAATCAACCTGTCCAGTAGTGAAGCAATACCGATTGTGAATCAATTTCTTCTGCTGTTGTGCAAATGGAACAGACAATAGGTAGAAATTATAGGCAATTAGCAAGACAACCAAAATAAAGGAGTGGTTCTGCAGGGGGTAACCACAGACCATTTATTTGTTCTCATCCTTTTAGGCTGTTGTTATGGTCACTTTTGCATTTTGTCATTGCTCTCGCCTCTAGAGGTACGGTACAGTAGCATGAGGCGGTGTCTACAACCCACAGAAGTTGCTCAGATAGTGCAGCTTATCCAAGATGGCACATCAATGCAAGCTGTGGCAAGAAGGGTAGCTGTGTCTGTCTATCAGCACAGTGTCCAGAGCATGGAGCAGATACCAGAAGAAAGGCCAGTACACCAGTAGAAGTGAAGGGAGCCATAGAAGGACAACAACCCAGCAGCAGAACCGCTACCTCCTCCTGTGTGCAAGGAGGAACAGGAAGAGCATCGCCAGAGCCCTGCAAAATTACCTCAAGCAGGCCACTAACATCCATGTTTTGCTCAAAGTATTTGCTAGAGAACATCAACATTGGCAGATTCGACATTGGCGCCCTGTGCACTTCATGGATGAGAGCCATTTCACACTGAGCACATGTGACAGACAAGACACAGTCTGGAAACACCATGGAGAACATTCTGTTGCCTGCATGGATTATTGGCAGTGGGTCAGTAATGGTGTGTAGAGGCTTTTTTTAGAGGGCTGCACAGAAGTACCATAAATGCGATCAGGAACAGGGATGAGATGCTCAGACCCTCAGTGAGACCATATGCATGTGCTCTGGGCCCTGGGTTCCTTCTGATGCATGACAATGCTATGCCTCATCTGGCTGAAGTATGTCAGCAGTTATTGCATGACTAGATTGTGGCCCGATTCTAACGCATCGGGTATTCTAGAATATGCATGTCCCCGTAGTATATGGACAATGATGATTCCAGAATTCGCGGCAGACTGTGCCCGTCGCTGATTGGTCGAGGCAACCTTTATGAGATCATCGTCGCCATGGCAACCATTATGACATCATCGTCGCTGTGCCTGTTGCTGATTGGTCGAGGCCTGGCGGCCTCGACCAATCAGACGCGGGATGTCTACGTCCTTTATGACATCATCGTTGCTGTGCCCGTTGCTGATTGGTCGAGGCCTTGCGGCCTCGACCAATCAGAGAGCAGGGATTTCCAGGACAGACAGACAGACAGACAGACAGACGGAAAAACCCTTAGGCAATTATATATATAGATGAAGGCATTAAGGCTATGGACTGGCCTGCCCATTCCCCAGACCTGAATCCAATCGAACACATCTTGGACATCATGTCTTGTTCCATCCACTAACCTCACGTTGCACCACAGACTGTCCAGGAGTTGACTGATGCTTTAATCCAGGTCAGGGATGAGATCCCTCAGGAGAAAATGTGTTGCTTTATTAGAAGCTTGCCTAGGCACTGTAGGGAGGTCGTACAGGCACATGTGGGCCACACACACTACTGAGCATCAATTCCTTGTGGTGAGGAATTTCCATTGAAGTTACATCAGTCTGTAATTTGATTTTCCACTTTGATTTTTAGTATCATTTCAAATCCAGATCTCTTTGGGATATTAATTTTGATTTACATTGATGATTTTATGATCTATAGTTCTCAACGCATTTCACGATGTAATGAATAATGACTTGCAACTGGAATATTTCATTCAGTATATAAAGGATGTGCTATTTTAGTGTTCCCTTTAGTTTTTTGAGTAGTTTTTGAGTAGTAAATATAGAAAATATATACTTATACACACATACTGTAAATATACATACACTATATAATGTGTGTATATGCATTTTATACAGACACACACACACAAACTAATACATACCAGTAACCTCCAAACCTCCTTTTCAGATATGTCACCTTTTTAGGTGCATATTCATTTTCTCTGAGCAGGGGCACACAAGACAGGCACAACTGAAGGCGAATTCTTGTCTGGTCTGCTCACTGCTGTGCTATGAGACTATTTCCCCTTCCTTATTACTTCTGACCTCATGCTTGTAGGTGGTCTTTCCAGGACTATGGTGGATGCACAGCATAAAGTGAAGTTAATGCTGTGCATCCTCTGCTCATTTCATGGAGGGGCTGAGGATGGGAGACCAGATCAAGGGCCCAGTTTTTCCTCCCCTAATACCGACCTGACTCTAATAACTTAGTTTGGTGGAAAGACATGGATTTGTTTAAAAATATGATGTGGCTAACTATAGCTTCAGTTCATTTCCCTATTTGAGTATTTGATGCAATTCCATCCTTCAATCGTTAAATTTTTATATTTGGCTATTTGGGGTAGAACTAAAGTATTAATTATAGATTACTGTATATAGTTTCTGCAATTCACTTCATAAAGGCTTATCTGGGTGATGACATCATAGTTATGTTTATAGAGAATGAAGCTTAAATTATTTCAGACCAGTTTGACTGGCATAAGAATAAAATTAAAAGGTATGTGTAAACATAATGTGGAAATTATGACTGAAGTGTCCAAACATTTTCCATGTATAGAAATTAATTACTTACCTTAAAAGTGCTCCCGGATTATCTGGGTCAAAGGATGGTGTCCCATTTAGCGAGAAATGTTTAACAGTGGTTTTATCAATAAAAAAATGATGCCCATTTGCAATCATGCTCACTGGATCACTGGGTTGAATTTCCACGGGCACGGTGTAATTGCTGTACACCACATTTCCAACTATTTGAACCTGAAAAAGTAAACTGCAATTAGTATGATAGATAAAAATGTATCCTCTCTGCATAATAAAGTTCTTATTTATGCATTATATACTTAGTGCTCCATTTCTTTGTGTAGTCAGCCAGTTAGGAGTAGCATGTCACTAGTGGACTATTAAGCAGTTACCTAGAGTACATACCCGAGCTAGAGCTGTATAGCTTCCATAATTTAGGGAGAATGCTGGTAATGTAATGGTTTGCTTTTTATTGTCAATATAGGGTGGTAATGGAATAACAGTGCCATTGATTTTCAAAAACAACCAGCTGTAATAAAGCCCTTGAGAAATGTTGCATAGTATTGCTGCTTCAAATGTCACTCCGAGATGTAGTTCTTCATATCTTCTAATCTAAAACAGTATAAAAATTATCATTTAGCACAGAATTCATATTTTGCACATAAATTCTCAGTGTAGATAATATGTGGGGAGAAATGCAATTGTTTTTTCTTTGATTATCATTTATTATCATTTTTCATAAGCTTTCATATTCCCTAATTATCATAATGTTGTAACTCATGGTACACATTGTTGTGGACATGGGAGATAAATCGTCTTACATTAATAAATATATGCTAGTGTATTCCCACACGTATGGCTGAATACACAAGTAGTTCTTAAAGAGTCACTAAACTTCCATTGCTCAAGGTGAAGAGTAGAAGTGCCCCACTGAAGGTCAACCAGCTGTCTGTTTATAACTAGGCTCAAGAGAAAGTCAATTCATCAAAGGTTTTACAACAGTATTTTAGCGTAAAAAGCTTTGAAAAGTCGCACTAGTTTGGCGCAACTCTAGGCTGTGCTAAAATGTTAATACTTTTGGCATTATACACTATTTTTGCCCATCACCTGCAACACGGGTGGAAGTGAGACAGCATGGGGGCGATGGCATTCCCTATGCCACAAATCTTTCTTCAGCAGAAACTGGAGTAGGTTATCAATAAGGACAAAACAGAGTAAAAAGTACCAAAACATACAAAAAGATTTATTGAAGAATAAATATCACAAAAATATGAAGTTTAAAAAGAAGGGGGTAAGTTTACCCTTTTTTAAACTTGATATTTTTGTGATATTTATTCTTCAATAAATCTTTTTGTATGTTTTGGTACTTTTGACTCAGTTTTCTCCTTACTGATAATCAAATTTTTTAGTTGCCATTTACATGGGTATATGGTAATTTATTACTGGTATCTTTATAGAATTAATTATTTCTGTATTTTTTGCAGCAACCGAAACCAGTTTCAACAAGGAACTGGAGTAGGGTTTGTAGTGAAGCCCATTCTGAGGTGTTTGCCACTCGTCTGAAGCTCCTGATCAATAAAGACGCAGTCTGAATCCAGCCTATCTCCTCATCAAGACTGGAGTGAACAATGCCTGTCTTGATCAATTGGGCCCCATGGGCTAATAAACTTGCTCAAAATAAGCTAAGCACTTCTTTCCTCCCCTATGAGCCTTTCCTCTGCTGTAGACCCTCACTAAAACCCTTGGTCCATTTTCAAATTAAATTAATTCTAAGCCAGGTTTACTTAAAAATGGTAACTCATTTTTCAACAAACTTAGGCTCATTAGATTGCCAATGTAGACAGTATCAAAACTTAGTATGTTATCACAAAACATGTATATTTCTAAAATTGCTCTAAGGTCATGGCCACCAGTTGACTCCCTTCTGAGCAATTTGTTGTCCACTGCCTGTTGTCAAGATTGATCCGACTATAAAGATTTTTTCAGTGCTTTAGTGAGATAATTTGTTGTCAGTGAATTGCCAGATCATGTTCCAACAATTCAACCTTGTTTACTATAGTTACAGAACCCCCAGCACCAAGAATATGTTATGCAGTATATATTATGTATAATAGGTTCCATGTGAAATGCATCAGTCCACAGGCTGCGCCCCTGGGCAGAGGGGACGCGATATTCCCCTTTTGTCCTCCCCCACCTTTGTAATTCCCACAGTAAATATCAGCAGGCTCCGGCCCCCTGCGGCTATTGTAATGTATGTCTGGCCTGCTTTTTCTGTTGGCCTGCCCTGTGTATCTGTGTTATATATTCTGGGTGCTGTAAATAAAGTGTGTTCTTTTAGACTGGAAATACGTGGAGTAGCAGTCAGCCTTTATATGCTCTAACGTAATCAAGGAATTCCAGCCAGCGTCCTTCATTCAGAATCCAGCAAAAGCAGAGTGGACCTCCTGAAACACGGGGTGGTACTGAAAGAGGTACCCCAGCTTGGTAGACCCCATTACACTGGTGGCATACAGTGGGATACCCCTTCTACAGGAGGAAAGGAATGAATGGAAGACAACTACCAGAAGTTAAAGAGGACTACATTAAAAGATCTGGTGGAAGCCCGAGGGTTAATCACCAGCAACAAAACAAAAGCGGATTTGATAGCAGCCATCATGGAACACGACAGTGCAGCGCCCCCCAATGTGAACGTGGAGGAGACTGAATTCCAGAGGGAGGTAAAGAACAGACTGGCGTTCTATGGCCCAAATCCTGCAGTAGAGATCATACGAGAGGTGATGGCTGATGTGCGTACTGATCTGAAGGAAAAGATGGCCGAGCGGACCAGGATAGAGCTAGCCAAGATGGAGATGGCAGAGCGGACCAAAGTGGAGCTGGCCAAGATAGAGATGGCAGAGCGGAGAGAGGAGAGTCAGCGAGCAGGGGGAGCTCTGGCCTCCGCCCAGGTACCTTCAACAGTAAGCCACAAAAAGATCCAGTATAATGCCTTCCGACAGTTGGGGGAGGCAGAGGAAGACATTGATGGCTTTCTGCAGGACTTTGAGCGGCAGTGTGCCCTTCATCAAGTGAAGCCAGAGGAACGGGTTCAGATTCTGGCCAGCAAGCTGACAGGCCGGGCAGAGGACACCTATCGCACAGTACCTGATGAGGACTGTATGGACTATGAGCGAATCAAAGAAGTGATCTTGGCCCGGTATGCACTGACATCAGAGGCATACGGCTGTTGTGAATTCCGTTCTGGAGCTCCCTCCTGTGGTTGCTAATGGTATTTTTGTGAGTTCTGCCCTTGGGCTCCCTCTGGTGGTTTCGAGTGGAACTGCTGCTCCTTTAGGTAGCTGTAGCAGCTGCCTTCACTAATCGCCTTGCCTGGGTTTGTTATTTAAACCTGCTCTGGGCTTTAGTCCATGCCTGCTGTCAATGTTCTTGGTTGGATTTGGTTCTATCCTTGGAATTCTCATATGGCCAGTCCTTGTCTACAAAAGATAAGTTTTTGCTAGTTTTTGTTTGTCCATTTGTTTGGACTCTGTTGCTTTGCAAATTTGTTTCTTTTTGTCCAGCTTGTCACTATGTGTTATTCAGGCTAGCTGGAAGCTCTGGGAAAGCAGATTTGCCCCTCCACACCGTGAGTCGGTGTGGAGTTCATTTTTGTAAACTCTGCGTGGATTTTGTAGTTTTTATACTGACCACACAGTATCTTTTTCTCTCTGTCTATCTAGTTTAGTATTGGCCTCCTTTGCTGAATTCTGATTTCATTTCTTTGTTCGTCATTTCCCTCTCCATTCACAGTCAATATTTGTGGGGGGCTATCTTTCCTTTTGGGGGTTTTCTCTGAGGCAAGATAGCTTTCTATTTCCTTCTTTAGGGGTAGTTATTTCTTAGGCTGTGAAGAGGTGTCTAGGGAGAGTCAGGAACATCCCACGGCTATTTCTAGTGTTGTTGTTAGGATTAGGGACTGCGGTCAGTAGAGATACCACCTTCTCAGAGCTCGCTCCATGTTGCGTTTTAGCCACCAGGTCATATCAGTGTGGCCCCTTAACCACCAGGTCATAACATACGGCCAAAAGTTCCGCTGACTTATAAAATGAGTAACCGATACCCACGCTGAATGGGCCTGTAAATTACGGCAGTCACTGCTACAGTGGGTACAAGGGAGCCAAGCAACCACTAAGGAGGACGTCCTCCAGCTCTTCTTGTTAGAACGATTATTTAATGGACTAAACCCCGAGACACAGGAATGGCTTCAGAACAGGCGGCCAATGACTCTTGAGGAAGCCGCTCGTCTGGCCGATGAACATCATGACGCCAGGAGGCCTCAGTTGTCCGGATCAAAGATGGTCACTAGGGGTCCGCCCATGGACCTGGAGGGCCCCAAACCACCGAAGATTGTTGGGGGTCCAGCTAGAAACCCGGCCTACCACAGTTCCCCTGGGGCGCGATGCCACACCTGCCGTCAGCTGGGCCACCTGCAAAGACAATGTCCCAACCGGACTCAGCATACCCAGTGGCCAAAGGCGGGAACAGCTACCGTCCGCCGGGCCGCTGTACACTGCTACCAAGGTGAAGCTGACCCGGCATTGGGGGCTACAACTAACAAAGGGGTGGAAGACATGGAGGAAGTGCTGCATGAAGTAGACCCCGTGCAGGCAGCCCGGGCAGATAATCGACAACAGCATCGACAGGTTGTGTGGGTTAATGGGAAACGCATGCAGGGACTAAGAGATTCCGGAGCAACTTTGACCCTTGTGAAGCCTCATCTCGTCCGGGACCAAGAGAAGACGGATCAGACAGTGGCAGTCCATGTAGCAGGGGGAGCCATACATCGACTGCCCACTGCCAGGATTCACCTGAACTGGGGAGTTGGGGATGGCCTTGTTGAGGTCGGCTTGATGGAGGATTTGCCTGCAGACGTTTTGCTGGGAAATGACTTGGGGCCCATGTTGTCTGCCTTCCCGGTTGCCCCTCTGGCTGAGACATATCCTGTGACCACCCGGAGACAAGCTCGAGCTGCGGAGGCGGAATCACACTCAGAGGAGGCCTAGGTAAGACATTCCAGCCCTACACGTATTCCCATAGCCAGACACATTTCTTGGGCCACTCCAGATGAATTTAAGAGGGAGTTACTTGAGGATCCTTCATTGAAGGGATATCGTGGGAAGGCACAGGAGGGGAGAGGGGTACTGGAAGGGGAACAGTTTATATGGAAGCAGGGACTCCTCTACCGGATCACAGAGCAGCACCACACAGGGACGAGCCCCACTATCAAACGACAGCTGGTAGTTCCCAAAAAGTGTAGGCAGGAGTTACTGCGAATCTCTCATGACATACCCTTGGCCGGGCACTTCGGCGTCAGTCGCACCAGGCATCGTCTGACACAAAACTTCTTTTGGCCGGGGGTAACCTATGATGTTCGTCAATACTGCCAGACCTGTGACAGTTGCCAGCGCATTGGCAAGAGGGGAGATCGATGCACGGCCAAATTACGCCCCCTCCCCATTGTAGAGGAACCATTTAGCCGAGTAGCGGTCGATCTGATAGGGCCGTTAGCCAAACCCAGTCCGTCAGGGAAAAGGTATATATTGACAGTGGTAGATTATGCCACACGGTATCCAGAGGCGGTTGTGTTACCAAACATACTGGCAGAGACGGTGGCGGCTGCTCTGCTCCAGGTTTTCTCACGGGTTGGATTTCCCCGGGAGATTATCTCAGACCAGGGTACCCAGTTTACAGCAGAGGTGACCAACCAACTGTGGAAGCTGTGCGGCGTAAAGTCCATTAGAAGTGCCCCGCAAACCAATGGGTTGTGTGAACGCTTTAACGGGACGTTAAAACAACTCATTGGGACTTTTACCAGGACCTACAGGGACTGGGAGAAATTCTTGCCTCACCTCCAGTTTGCCTATCGAGAGGTGCCCCAAGAATCCACGGGGTTCTCCCCATTCGAACTGGTATACGGGAGACGGGTAAGGGGACCCCTAGACTTAGTGCTAGAACACTGGAAAGGGGAGGGCATCATAGAAGGGGTACCTATTGTACCCTATGTGCTGGAATTCCGGGACCGCCTACAGGAGCTGACCCAGGCTGACGTGGGAACATGCAGGTGGCCCAGCGGCGCCAGCGCGTATGGTACGATCGGAGGGCCAGAGAGCGCACCTTGGAAATAGGGCAGAAGGTCCTGGTGTTAGAGCCCGCTAGGCAGAACAAGTTCCAAGCTGCATGGCGGGGGCCCTACCAGGTAGTGGGGAAAATAGCCGACATCACCTATAATGTCGCCGATTGTGACGACCCCAGGGTTATCCGCATGTTCCACGTGAATATGCTGAAGCCCTAACGGGAGCGCCCTGAAGAGGTAGTGGCCATCTGTGCACCTGAAGCAGAGGATTTAGCCGGACTTCCCTTGCCTGATGTCTTAGGGGAAAGGACTCATTCTAAAACATGGGACCAGGTACACTGGGGTGAAGACTTAGGTCCCCGGGAGAGACAGCAGGCGGAGGAGTTGTTGAGGCAGCGACAGAGAATGTTTTCGGGGAAACCCGGGTACACTCACCTGGCACAACACAAGGTTGAGATCCAGGATCAGACCCCCCTGCGACAACCCCCCGTCCGCGTCCCTGAGTCTGTACGAGAAGGGATGCGACAAGAGATACAAGAGATGTTGCGTTTAGGGGTCATTGAAGAGTCAGATAGTCCCTGGGCATCCCCCGTAGTATTAGTGCCCAAGAAGGATGGGACTACATGGTTTTGTGTAAACTATCATAAGCTCAATGAGAAAACAGTGACGGATGCGTATCCCATGCCGCGTGTGGATGACTTGTTAGACCGGCTGGCAGGGGCAAAGTATTTGACCACCATCGATCTATGCAAAGGCTACTGGCAGATTCCCCTTAGTGCTGATGCTATTCCCAAGTCGGCATTTGTCACCCCGTTTGGCTTATTCCAGTTTCGAGTTATGCCATTCGGGATGAAGACTGCCCCGGCGACCTTCCAGAGGCTGGCTGACCGGCTTCTGGATGGTCTCCAGGACTATGCGTGTGCCTAAATGGATGACATCGCCATCTACAGCGCGACATGGGAAGAGCATCTAAATCACCTAGAGACAGTGTTAGACAGGATCCACAAGGCTGGAATCACCCTGAACCCAAACAAGTGTCATGTGGGCAAAGCAGACGTTCAGTATTTAGGGCATTGGGTGGGAAGTGGGAAACAGAGACCAGAACCAGCCAAGATTGAGGCCATAGCCAAATGGCCCACCCCACGCACTAAAACCCAGGTCATGGCGTTTCTAGGGACAGCGGGGTATTATAGGAAATTCGTTCCCAATTACAGCAGCGTGGCCAAGCCCCTCACTGATCTGACCCATAAGAACCAACCCCGCCAGGTAACCTGGACCCCAGAGTGTGAGGAAGCCTTCCGCCAGCTAAAGGACGCCCTCACCAATACCCCTGCATTGGCCGCACCCGATCCAAGTAAACGTTTCCTTGTTCACACAGATGCTTCCATGTTTGGATTGGGGGCAGTACTGAGCCAAGTCGGGCCGAACGGCCAAGAACACCCGGTAGCTTACCTGAGTCGGAAACTACTGCCCTGTGAAGTGAGCTATGCGGTCATCGAGAAGGAGTGCCTGGCAATAGTATGGGCACTCAAAAAGTTACAACCATATTTGTATGGACGTCAGTTTTCCCTCCTAACGGACCATAATCCCCTAGTCTGGCTTAATCGGGTCTCCGGAGACAACGCCAGATTACTGCGGTGGAGTTTAGCCCTACAACCTCTGGTCTTCACCATCCACTACAGACCCGGCAAACAAAACGGTAATGCCGATGGACTAAGTCGACAAACGGAACTTGTACCAACCCCATAAACTTCGGTCATCCCCAAACCGATCCGTTAAGGATCAGACTGTGTATGCTGATCGCGTCGCTGAAAAGGGGAGCCGTGTTACAGAACCCCCAGCACTCAGAATATGTTATGCAGTATATATTATGTATAATAGGTTCCATGTGAAATGCATCAGTCCACAGGCTGCGCCCCTGGGCAGAGGGGACACGATATTCCCCTTTTGTCCTCCCCCACCTTTGTAATTCCCACAGTAAATATCAGCAGGCTCCGGCCCCCTGCGGCTATTGTAATGTATGTCTGGCCTGCTTTTTCTATTGGCCTGCCCTGTGTATCTGTGTTATATATTCTGGGTGCTGTAAATAAAGTGTGTTCTTTTAGACTGGAAATACGTGGAGTAGCAGTCAGCTTTTATATGCTCTCACGTAATCAAGGAATTCCAGCCAGCGTCCTTCATTCAGAATCCAGCAAAAGCAGAGTGGACCTCCTGAAACACGGGGTGGTACTGAAAGAGGTACCCCAGCTTGGTAGACCCCGTTACAACTCTTATCAAGGAATGTATAGAATGATGGCATATGTTACGAGTAGTATAGCAAGTCTATCATCAAGCTTCATGCACATCTAACTGGATAAAGCCGCTATTCTACTATTCACATATACTGCTATTCTTTACAGATTATACTTGATATAAACCAACAAGGTTGAAACATTGGAATATGACTTTTAAATTCACATTCGGGACAAATAAACATCTGAAGCATTGAAAAAATCTTGTATCTGCTTTATTGTACTGAGTTTCCAAGCACGTACAAACCCACAAACTGAGAAACTGCTTTTATTAGTTTACTAAGATCAGCCTATTATTGCACAGAAATAGTACGCAATACAGGCAGAGCATATATGTCCTTAAAGCCTGATGCTGTTCCTTAGGCCGGAGTTACATTACCGTAGAATACGGCTGAGTGCTATGCGAGAAAACATCACATAGCACTCGACCGAGTGTTAATCTATGGGGCAGCTCACATCAGCGTTTATTTCATCAGCAGTATTCGGAGTGCATGTAAAATTGTAGCATGCTGGGATAGTCCCCGAGACTTGCCAATGCAAGCCTAATGGCGCGAGAAAAAAACCACACAGCACTCGGACCATGCGAGTGCTGTACAATTGTTACGCACCGGTGTCCTTTGAAAAGCCATCAATTCATGTGCCGCATAGAGTAAAATCACAGTGACAGGGTAGAATAGGATATAATAGATATATACACATAGAATACATAGGTATATTAGATGTCAATGATACACACACACATATATATATATATATATATATATATATATATATTAAATAGACACAAAGATAGAAGAAAAGCTGGCAATTCAGCAGCCACATAGTGGAAAATCACAGCAGGAGCCGACAGCATAGAATAGATGGATTACATACAGTAAATACAAATAGAATAGGTAGATATACAGATGTCTGTGGCAAATACAATGAGTACAGTGTGTGTACAGCTTCCTGCACATGTATTTAATTAATAAAAGATAATTTTTCTGAAAACAATGGAGTGGGCTCCTGCATAATTTTCATAACCAGCAGAGGGGAAGCCGGAGGCTGATGCTTATAGCCTGGGAAGGGGGTAAGAGCTATGGAGCTTCCCAGGCTAATAATATCAGCTCCCAACTGTATACTTCTCCTTTACTGGCTATTAACATGGGGGACCCTAAAAAAATGATGCAGGGTCTCTCTATAATTAATAACCAGCTAAAGCTATGCAGACAGCTGCAGGCTGAAATTGATAGCCTGGGAAGAGGCTATGGATACTGCCCCCCCTCCCCGCAGGCTAAAACATCAGTTCTCTGCCGCCCCAGAAAAGACTCATCATTAAGATGCATCAATTCTGGCACTTAGCCTCGCTCTTCCCACATGCCTGGTGGCAAGTCGGGTGATAGTTGGAGTGATGTCACATTCGTATTGTCAGGTGACATCAATCCCTGAGGTTAGTAATGGAGAGGCGTCAATAAGACAACCCCATTCCACCGACGCCCTTGTTATCTACAAAAGAATTAAAAATACAAAACTATATTCCTTACTTTTCCGCAGAGATGCTGCTAATACATTTGTCCCACGATGGGTCTAGCTCTGCTACATCTAGATGGCAGGCTGCATGGCTGCATGGTGCGACCATACAGCCTGTCATCCAGCAGAGACACTGAGCATATATATACGTATATATGTGTGTGTGTGTGTGTCACTGACATCTACAGGTGCGTCTCACAAAATTAGAATATCAAAAAGTTAATTTATTTCAGTTCTTCAATACAAAAAGTGAAACTCATAAATTATTTAGAGTCATTACAAACAGAGTGATCAATTTCTAGTGTTTATTTCTGTTAATATTGATGATTATGGCTTACAGCCAATGAAAACTCAAAAATCATTATCTCAGTAAATTAGAATACTTTATAACACCAGCTGAAAAATTATTTCAAAATACGAAAAGTTGGCCTACTGAAATGTATGTTCAGTAAATGCACTCAAACTTGGTCGAGGCTCCTTTTGCATCAATTACTGCCCCAATGCGGTGTGGCATGGAGGCGATCAGCCTGTGGCACTGCTGAGGTGTTATGGAAGCCAAGGTAGCTTTGATAGCAGCTCATCTGCATTGTTGGGTCTGTTGTCTCTCATCTTCCTCTTGACAATACCCCATAGATTCTGTATGGGGTTAAGGGCAGGCGAGTTTGCTGGCCAATCAAACACAATGATACTGTTGTTTTTAAACCAGGTATTGGTACTTTTGGCAGTGTGGACAGATGCCAAGTCCTGCTGGAGAATGAAATTTTCATCTCCAAAAAGCTTGTCGGCACAGGGAAGCATGAAGTGCTCTAAAATTTCCTGGTAGACGACTGCACTGACTTTGGTTTTGATAAAACACAGTGGAACTACACCAGCAGATGACATGGCTCCCCAAACCATCACTGATTGTGGAAACTTCACACTAGATCTCAGGCAGCTTGGATTGTGTGCCTATCCACTCTTCCTCCAGACTCTGGGACCTTAATTTCCAAATGAAATGCAAAATTTACTTTCATTTGAAAACAACACCTTGGACCACTGAGCAGCAGTCCAGTTCTTTTTCTCCTTGGCCCAGGTAAGACGTGTCTGGCTTTGTCTAATGGTCATGAGTGACTTGACACAAGGAATGCAACACTTGTAGCCCATGTCCTGGATATGTCTGTGAGTGGTGACTCTTGAAGCAATGACTCCAGCAGCAGTCCACTCCTTGTGAATCTCCCCCAAAAAATTTGAATGGCCTTTTCTTAACAAACCTTTCAAGGCTGTGGTTATCCCGGTTGCTTGTGCACCTTTTTCTACCACAATCTTTCCTTCCACTCAACTCTCCATTAATATGCCTGGACACAGCAATTTGTGAACAGCCAGCTTTTTTAGCAATGACCTTTTGTGGCTTACCCTCCTTGTGGAGTGTGTCAATGACTGCCTTCTGGACATCTGTCAAGTCAGCAGTCTTCCCCATGATTGTGGAGCCTACTGAAACAGACTAAAGGACCTTTTTAAATGCTTAGGAAGCCTTTGCAGGTGTTATTTGTTAATTATTGTAATTTACAGAGATAATGACTCTTGGGTTTTCATAGGCTGTAAGCCATAATCATTAACATTAACAGAAATAAACACTTGAAATATATCACTCTATATAACATTTGTTTCACTTTTTGTATTGAAGAACTCAAATAAATTAATTTTTTGGATGATATTCTAATTTTGTGAGCAGCACCTGTAAATATCTATGTATTCTATGTGTATATATCTATTCAATCTATTATATTCTAAGCCGTCACTCTGTGATTTTACTATACGCAGCACATGAAAATGCTACGTGTGAAAAATCAGATTGTACTCGCGTGACACTTGCACTACACTCATGCGACTCTCGGCAGGGAGACTCGGACCGATTTTTCATACGTTTAATGTGACTCCGACCTAAAAACCGCAGATGAACACACTGATAGAATAGCATTGGTCCGAATGAAATCTGATTTTTTTATTTGATTGCATTCGTCCGATTTCGTCACAAGAGGGAATGGGCTCTTACAGAGAGACTGTTACAGGTCCATCTTGCTGCACACAGCCTCAGCACACCACACAGTAGGAAAACGTCTGGATTATTATCAAGCCTGAATCTGTCTACAGGTTAACTTGTTATGTTCAATTGCCTGCTAATTTTTCATAGCATAAATTAATTCAGTGAACACATGCAGATTCTCCTGCATTCAATATCTGGCAGCGCTTTGGACACAGCAGACATGTGCTGCGTCCAAAGCGCTGCCAATTACCGAACATCTGCACATACCCTAATACAGCCTGCTACTGTTCAGAGAAGTGCTTTCTTTCTGGCTGGGGGGAGCACAACAACTGAAAGGATCAAAAAGTGGATAAATGGCACATGTACAAGCATAAGTATTCATACAAAGGGCTTGCTCAAATGAGCGTATACATCGGACGTGGCTATCCTATGCTTTATTGCATAGCACTTGTGACAATGTTATTCTATGGGACAGAGCTGATCGGCGTATTTTTTCCGATTCGTCATGAGAAAAAAATTGCAATATGTCTATGGAAAGCAACAGACTGCACCCTGATGACATCTGAGTGCAGTCTGATTTCCACACACTCACACAATGAAGAAGATGGAGAAATTTTGTTCTCCATCTTTCCCCACCTGTGCTAAGATTCTCTTCATCCAAGAGATTCGACACACACTAAGCTGACACTCTGATCAAACTTGGATCAGAGTTTGATGAGTGTTATTACCATAATAGACCTGATTGTCTCGGAGGTGAGAATATATGCTCGTGTGACCCTAGCCTAACATTTCATTCATCTGAAAACTACACTTTAATGTATATTATACACATGTATTATTGCATTAATAAAAATATACATAATGTTCCTCCTAAACACATCCATATTGTCATTTCTCAGAGGAAAAAAGTGGATTAAAGATGCAGAAAAGTGAAATAATGATAAAAAGACCTTTACTACTACTACCTGTATTTTCAGTGGTCCCATATTTTTCACTGGTGGAGGTTGACAATGTTCCTTCACTACAAATATTTGCTTGGTTAAGAATGCAGCACTGACATTGTTAAAGATTGAAACATTCACTGTGTATTCTCCTTCTCTAGAATAAAGCACAATATTAACAGTACTTTTCAAAAATGAAAATATACATTAAAAATCTACATGCATGTGCTCAAAAATGATACTGATTCTGAAGGGTGTGTACATTTAAATTATGTAAATATTATCTCTCAATTACAGCACTAACATTTTCAGTAACCGCAATTGTGTCTGGAAGCAGCTAAGATTTGGGAAGGTTTGTAACTAGGGATAATTGAACAATCAGGGTATGTTTCCACGGTCAGTATAACTAGAACTTTGGACACAGCACATGTCCGCTTCATACAAAGCACTTCCGGCTTTTGTATGCGCGGTGATTCCGCATGTGTTCATTGAATCATGTGGAATCAGTGCATCCTATACATTGGACTGTGATATTTATCTTGAGACTGGAATCTTGGAAATTGGCTGCACGCTGAAAAGGTTAATAGAGTTTAAAGGCAATCTGTCATGTGACAAAACTCTATTAACCTGCAGATTAATCTCACATCTCAATATTAATGGCATTTTTTATCTGTGCGGCCGCTGTACTGAAGAACTGGCTACCTGGAAGAAATTTGTTTTAGGCCGGTTTCACACGTCAGTGTCTCCGGTACGTGAGGTGACAGTTTCCTCACGTACCGGAGACACTGACACACGTAGACACATAAAAATCAATGCATCTGTTCAGATGTCATTGATTTTTTGCGGACCGTGTCTCCGTGTGCCAAACACGGAGACATGTCAGTGTTCGTGGGAGCGCACATATTACACGGACCCATTAAAGTCAATGGGTCCGTGTAAAACACGTACCGCACACGGACGTTGTCCGTGTGCAGTCCGTGTGCCGTGCAGGAGACAGCGCTACATTAAGCGCTGTCCCCCCCACTGGTGCTGAAGCCGCGATTCATATCTTCCTTGCAGCAGCGTTTGCTGCAGAGAAGATATGAATAAGTGTGTTTAAAATAAAGATCTATGTGCCCCCCGCCCTCCCACCCCCTGTGCGCCCCCCCCCCCCGCTGTTCTGAAAATACTCACCCGGCTCCCTCGTTGGCTGTCGCTTCTTCCTCTCCTGGCCGCATCTTCTCCTGTATGCGGTCACGTGGGGACGCTCATTTACATTTACATTTACAGTAATGAATATGTGGCTCCACCTCCCATAGGAAAAAACAGTACCGGAGATATCCGTGTCCCTGTGTGTACTACGTGTGGAACACGTGTGGCAAACGTGTGCCACCAATGTGCCGCATCAATACCACACGGACGGACGCCGGGGAAGAAGTAAGCGCTGTTCCCCGGCGGCTGGTGCTGAAGCCAGCTGTTATCATTCTCCCCTGCTCTGCTGACAATTAGCACGAGCAGAGGAGAATGATGAGAGTTATCTAAAAGTCCGAACGATGACAGCAGGTGGGGGCTTTCGGACTCTTACCCCCATCATCTGACATCTGCTGCCGCTAATAACAGTGATAGCAGGAGCCGATGATTGGGGTATTTCACAGCCACCACCCGCGAGCTAACTAAATAAATGAATAAAGAACCTGACGTGGGTTCCCCTTATTTTCTTCAATCAACCAGGCAAAACTCACAGCTAAGGGCTGCAGCCCTCAGCTGTCAGCTTCTGCAAGGCTGGTTATCAAGAATAGAGGGGTCCCCACGCTGTTTTTTAAATTATTTAAATAATTTAAAAAACGGCATGGGGTCCCCCCATTTTTAAAACCCAGCTGTGGGCTGCTATTCTCAGGCTGGTAAGGGGCCATTGATATAGGGCCCCCCAGCCTAAAAACAGCAGCCCACAGCTGCCCAGAAAAGGTGCATCTATTAGTCAGTGGGTCCATGTAATTTGAATGGGTCTACATGTATCAGTGTCTCTGATACGTGTGAAAACGGACACCACACATACTGGAGTCACTGATGTGTGAAAGAGGCCTTATGCTTCCTCCCACAGTCAGTGGTGGCTGAAACTACAGCCTGCGCCTCTATGATTGAAAGCTGGAGGCTGCCAGGAGGAATAAAGCTCATATTCCATTGGTAGTTGTTCTTTCAGTGCAGTGGCCGTATGACTTTAGAATAATATTAACTTGCATAATAATAACATAATAATAACATATTTTCAGGTTGATAGTGTTTTTGACATGATAGGTTTCCTTAACCTCATTCCGAAATTGGGTGCAATAGTATGCCGACGCTGGTCTCTCTCTGTTTGGTGCGGGCTCCAGCGCTGAGCCCGCACCACTCTGGGCACATGACAGCTGACCTATACAGCTGACATGTGCCAGCAACAGCTGTGGGTGGAATCACGATCTGCCTACGACTGTTAACTAGTTAAATACCGCAGTCAATCTCTGACAGCAGCATTTAACTAGTGCGTTACTAATTCTGCCCATTGGTGACCCCGTCACATGATCGCTGGTCACCGATGAGTTGGCATGACAACCAGAGGTCTGCAGCAAACTCTATGGTTTTCATTGCCAGATTGTTATAGCAAGTCAACATTTCTGCTACACAAAGGCGACCTGTGTGTAGCAGAGGAGATCAAAGTACTGCAGCTTCTAGTCTCCCCTTGAGACTATTGAAGCATGCATAAAGTAACAAAAAAATGTTTTAAATATTTAAAAATAAAAATATTCGCCCCATTTAAAATAAAACAATACAAAAATCAAATATACGCATATTTGTTATTGCCGGGTTCAGAATTGGCCGATCTATCAATATAGAAAAATAATTAACCCAATTGCTAAATGTCGTAACGAGAAAAAAATTAAAACGGTCATAATTAAAATTTTTTGGTTGCTGCTACATTGCAATAAAATGTAATAACGGGCAATTAAAAGATTGTATCTACACCAAAATGGTATCAGTAAAAACGTCAGCTCAGCACGCAAAAAAGAAACTCACAAGCGGCCACAGACCATGAAAAATGGAGACGCTACAGGTCTCAGAAAATGGCAAAAAAACAAGTCCTAAATGGTCATTATGACTGAAAAATAAAAAAAGTTATGGCTCTGGGAAGAAGGGGAGCAAATAACTAAACCGCAAAAACTTAAATAAATACCTCTGGTCGTTAAGGTGTTAAACCTTGATGCTGTCATGGCCTGGACGAGGTTGGGACCATCATTCCAGCAAATTGGTATCACACTCACATCAGTGAGAGTGGCATCTCAGTGTGAGCAGGGAGGAGAATGGGGATCCCTGCAGTTATTGCACGCGTTGAGATGCTAATCACGCTGTTGTGTACATGGTACCAGTGCGGCATTACATTTTTTGGGAAAAATACAGCAGCACTTTGTGATAATAAAGGATGATAAAGCGCTCCTGATACCACCAGGGCTAAATCATGGTGCAGGTTTCATTTACGACTATATCCACACAAGTCAGATACACAACAGGTTTTCTGTCCTGAAAATCCCCAATATATTACAGTACCACCATAGTGGATGAGATTGTTAGGCTGCCGTCACACTAGCAGTATTTGGTCAGTATTTTACATCAGTATTCCTCAGCCAAAACCAGGAGTCGAGCAATCACAGGAAAAGTATAATAGAAACATATGCACCACTTCTGTATTTATCACCTACTCCTGGCTTTGGCTTACAAATACTGATGTAAAATACTGATCAAATACTGTTAGTGTGATGGCAGCCTTACAAAGTCTTGTCACTCTGGAGAATATTACTAGCAGAAATTGACAAGCCCTGCAGTTTTGGCATTTACGGCTTGTCTATTTATGTTGAGGATGTTTTCCATGGTTTTCACTTCAAAGGATGATATACATTGCAATTGCTATTTTCTCTGATTTGCCTAATAATGCAAATGACTCAGCATAAATGTTCAAATCATCAACCGTTAGACTGTTAGAGTATAAATCACATTTTATTGGACAAATCTAATAATTTTCTTTTTCAAAACTAAAAAAAATCAAAATGCATTGTTTCAAATTTTTATGCACAGCAGAGTTTCCAAACATTTTATAAGTTGTAAAAAAAAAAATGTATTCATTTTTTTTAATTTGCCACATTAAGTTTAATTTTAATTTGCCACATTAACATTTACTGAAATCAAAAGCTTTTTCAATAAAAATCAACTTAAAGGGAAGGTGCCACCAGTTTTCTTGTATTTTGTTTTTTTGTGAAATTAAGCTTAAAATAGTAATTAAGATGTATTAATGCAATGTTTGCACTGTTTGCAAACATTTCTATATGAAAAATATATATTTTTCTACAAATATACATATTTACCACTCGGGGGAGCATTTTCCATTTTAGACCTCAAGCAGCTATAGTAAGATTTAGCAGCTTTGCCCCAGGGATATTAGACCACCCAAAAGGGGAGGGAAATGGTGATGTCAGCAGTTACTGCCCCAATTTTGCTGCTAACAGTAAGAATGGCATTAACAAGAGTGGAGCACATTTCCTAAAGGGGATTGCACCAGACAGAAAAGTTAAATACAAAGTATTAATAAAAAACATACAGTAATTCAGTAATTCCTCCCTTGGAAACTCCCTGACTCCAAAGTCACTGAATCACAAGTCACACTTACACTCAGGTCACACTCAGCTCGCTCACACTCGCTATGCTGAAGATTTATAGATTATTTTTTTCTCTAGTTCCCTTAACAGCAATCCACCTTGCTGTCCAAATGCACTTCCAAAAAAAAAAGAAAGAAAAAAAGAAGAAAGATGGCGGACTATGCCCGTGTCTGGATTTCAGGAACTTAAACCAGATTACGGTTCGGGATCCATACCCTATGCCACTGATACCTGATTTGTTCAACCAGGTGGCAGGTGCTAAGTGGTTTACCAAGCTTGACCTCAGGGGGGCGTACAACCTCATAAGAGTCCGTCAAGGGGATGAGTGGAAGACGACTTTTAACCCCTTCATGACCCAGCCTATATTGACCCTAATGACCTGGCCGTTTTTTGTAATTCTGACCAGTGTCCCTTTATGAGGTAATAACTCAGGAACACTTCAACGGATCCTAGCGATTCTGAGATTGTTTTTTCGTGACATATTGGGCTTCATGTTAGTGGTAAATTTAGGTCAATAAATTATGCTTTTGTTTGTGATAAAAACGGAAATTTGGCGAAAATTTTGAAAATTTCGCAATTTTCACAATTTGAATTTTTATTCTGTTAAACCAGAGAGTTATGTGACACAAAATAGTTAATAATTAACATTTCCCACATGTATACTTTACATCAGCACAATTTTGGAAACAAAATTTTTTTTTGCTAGGAAGTTATAAGGGTTAAAATTTGACCAGCGATTTCTCATTTTTACAACGAAATTTACAAAACCATTTTTTTTAGGGACCACCTCACATTTGAAGTCAGTTTACGGGGTCTATATGGCTGAAAATGCCCAAAAGTGACACCATTCTAAAAACTGCACCCCTCAAGGTGCACAAAACCACATTCAAAAAGTTTATTAACCCTTCAGGTGCTTCACAGCAGCAGAAGCAACATGGAAGGAAAAATGAACATTTAATTTTTTAGTCACAAAAATTATCTTTTAGCAACAATTTTTTTGATTTCACAATGGTAAAAGGAGAAACTGAACCACGAAAGTTGTTGTCCAATTTGTCCTGAGTACACTGATACCTCATATGTAAGGGTAAACCACTGTTTGGGCGCACGGCAGGGCTTGGAAGGGAAGGAGCGCCATTTGACTTTTTGAATGAAAAATTGGCTCCACTCTTTAGTGGACACCATGTCACGTTTGGAGAGCCCCCGTGTGCCTAAAAATTGGAGCTCCCCCACAAGTGACCCCATTTTGGAAACTAGACACCCCAAGGAACTTATCTAGATGCATAGTGAGCACTTTGAACCCCCAGGTGCTTCACAAATTGATCCGTAAAAATGAAAAAGTACTTTTTTTTCACAAAAATTTCTTTTCGCCTCAATTTTTTCATTTTTACATGGGCAATAGAATAAAATGGATCCTAAAATTTGTTGAGCAATTTCTCCCGAGTATGCCGATACCTCATATGTGGGGGTAAACCACTGTTTGGGCACACGGCAGAGCTCGGAAGGGAAGGCGCGCCATTTGACTTTTTGAATGGAAAATTAGCTCCAATTGTTAGCGGACACCATGCCGCGTTTGGAGAGCCCCTGTGTGCCTAAACATTGGAGCTCCCCCACAAGTGACCCCATTTTGGAAACTAGACCCCCCAAGGAACTTATCTAGATGCATATGGAGCACTTTAAACCCCCAGGTGCTTCACAGAAGTTTATAACGCAGAGCCATGAAAATAATAAATACGTTTTCTTTCCTCAAAAATAATTATTTAGCCCAGAATTTTTTAATTTTCCCAAGGGTAACAGGAGAAATTTGACCCCAATATTTGTTGTCCAGTTTCTCCTGAGTACGGTGATACCCCATATGTGGGGGTAAACTACTGTTTGGGCATATGCCGGGGCTCGGAAGTGAAGTAGTGACGTTTTGCAGACTTTGATGGAATGGTCTGCGGGTGTCACGTTGCGTTTGTAGAGCCCCTGGTGTGCCTAAACAGTAGAAACCCCCCACAAGTGACCCCATTTTAGAAACTAGACCCCCCAAGGAACTTATCTAGATATGTGGTGAGCACTTTGAACCCCCAACTGCTTCACAGACGTTTACAACGCAGAGCCGTGAAAATAAAAAATCATTTTTCTTTCCTCAAAAATGATTTTAGCAAGCATTTTTTTTATTTTCACAATCAGTGTTTCCAGCCATGGCCGATGATATTGCAGCATCGGTCATGGCTGGATTGTAATATTTCACCAGTTATAATAGGTGAAATATTACAAATCGCTCTGATTGGCAGTTTCACTTTCAACAGCCAATCAGAGCGATCGTAGCCACGGGGGTGTGAAGCCACCCCCCCGGGCTAAACTATCACTCCCCCTGTCCCTGCAGATCGGGTGAAATGGGAGTTAACCCTTTCACCGGATCTGCAGGGACACGATCATTCTGTGACACAGCATATGAGTCACAGGTCGGATTGGCACCGACTTTCATGACGCATACGCTGTGTCACAGGTCGGGAAGGGGTTAATACTCCAGAGGGTCATTTTGAAAATGTGGTGATGCCATTTGGGTTGACAAATGCGCCTACAGTATTTCAACATTTCATAAATGATGTGTTCTCGCATGTTTTGGGGAAATTCGTTATTGTGTACCTTGATGACATTCTCATATATTCTTGCGTCCGTGATACTCATTTAGAGCATGTCAAGCAGGTGTTACAGCTTCTCAGAGAGAATAAGCTTCATGCAAAACTTGAGAAATGTGTATTTTTGGTTCAGGAGTTGCCTTTCTTGGGTTATATTGTGTCCGCTTCTGGGTTTAAAATGGACGCCGCTAAGGTGCAAGCGGTGCTACGTTGGGAACGGCCTGATAACCTAAAAGTGCTTCAGCGGTTCCTCGGGTTTTCTAACTACTATAGGAAGTTTATCAAAGATTTTTCTACCATTGCTAAACCATTTACTGACATGACAAAAAAGGGTACCAATTTCTCCGTCTGGCCTGAGGCTGCTGTGCGCGCATTTGAATTTCTTAAGAACAGTTTTGCTTCGGCCCCCATTCTGGTGCAGCCGGACATATCGAAACCATTTACCATGGAAGTCCATGTGTCTGAGGTTGGTGTGGGGGCGGTGCTGTCACAAGGCTCATCCTTGAGCGAGTTGCGTCCTTGCGCCTGTTTCTCCAAGAAACTGTCGCCCGCCGAACGTAACTACGATATCGGCAACAGGGAGTTGTTGGCTATCAAGTTGGCTTTTGAGGAATGGCGACACTTTTTGGAGGGGTCGGTTCATCAGGTTACTGTTATTACCGACCATAAGAATTTGCTTTATTTGGAGTCTGACAAGCGTCTGTCCTCCAGGCAGGCTCGCTGGGCATTGTTTTTCTCGCGGTTCAACTCTTTTGTTACTTATCGATCTGGGTCTAAGAACACTAAAGCGGATGCTTTGTCCAGGTGTTTTCCGGGGGGAGAACCTCGGGAAGAACCCGTACCCATCCTTCAAAAGGGTGTAGTGGTCTTGGCTCTCACAACCGAGGTTGAGGCTGAGATTGCCGAGGCTCAGGAAGAGGTACCACCTGAGCTTCCCATTAACAAATCGTTTGTACCGCTCCATCTTCGCCTAAAGGTATTGGCGGAGCATCATGATGCTGTCCTGGCTGGCCACCGAGGGGTTAGGGGTACTTTGGAGTTGGTGTCACGTCGGTTTTGGTGGCCCAAAATCCGACAGGACGTGGTCTCGTACGTGTCAGCATGCACCACATGCGCTAGGGCTAAGACGCCCCGCTCCCGTCCTGCTGGCACACTACTTCCTCTCGAGGTACCCAGTAGGCCGTGGACGGAGATCTCCATGGATTTTATCACAGACTTGCCCTCCTCAGCTGGGAACACGGTCATCTTGGTGATTGTTGATCGGTTCTCAAAGATGTCGCACTTTGTATCCTTACCTTCGTTGCCTAACGCTAAGACTCTGGCTCAGGTATTTGTGCAGGAAGTGGACAGACTTCATGGGGTCCCATCTGACATCGTGTCTGATAGGGGTTCTCAGTTTGTGGCAAAATTTTGGAAAGCATTTTGCTCACGGCTGGGGATCAAGTTGTCACATTCTTCGGCGTTTCATCTTCAGTCAAATGGTCAGACCGAGCGGATGAACCAAAATTTGAAGCAGTACTTACGCTGCTTTGTTTCTGACAAACAGGAGGAGTGGTCAACGTTCCGTCCTTTGGCTGAGTTTGCCATAAATAATCACCGCCAGGAATCTTCTGGGGAGTCTCCGTTTTTTTGTGTTTACGGGCACCATCCTCAATTTTGTACTTTGAGTCAGGGGGGCTCTTCCGGCGTCCCGGAGGAGGACCAGTTAGGAGCACAACTGTCATCAGTCTGGAGAGTGAAACAGCACCTGTTGAGCGTGGGGGCAAGTTACAAATGTGTGGCTGACAGTAGACGTGTGCCAGGTCCGGACCTGAGTGTGGGTGACTGGGTGTGGTTGTCCACAAAAAACATACGTCGCAAAATACCATCCCTTAAATTGGGTCCAAGGTTTATTGGTCCATTTAGGGTCACTGCCATCATTAACCCGGTAGCTTACCGTTTGGAGCTCCCTACGGTATATAAGATTCACAATGTGTTCCACAGGTCTTTATTAAAAAAGGTGGTGGGTTCCGTGGACGCGGCACCGATGCCACCTCCAGTTTTGGTGGATGGCAATTTAGAGTTTGAAGTTTCCAAGGTGGTTGACTCTCGAGTAGTGCGCCGCACTTTACAATACCTAGTACACTGGCGTGGTTATGGGCCTGAGGAGAGGTCTTGGGTACCAGCCTCGGACATTCATGCGGACCGGCTGGTCAGTATGTTTCACCGCCGCCATCCGGACAAGCCGGGTCCTATAAGTTGTGAGGGCCCTGGGGTCCCTTGTAGAAGGCGGGGTACTGTCATGTCGGACGCTATTCACACTAGGGCTTCCAACAGACAGCGGTAATTCTGCATTCGTTCACTATGCGCTCAGTGGCGCCGGCTAGATTTTATCTAGGTTGTCCGGGGTTAATCTAGCTGGTACTCGGATTGGAGGCTGGGTCACGCCCACGCCTTTAAATAGTTCTTCTGAACTTTGGGCGTCGACGATTATAGCTTGTGTCTTGTACCTGTTGATCTCGGCTCGGAGTGGTGGTCTTGGAGTGGAAATATATCTGGTGGTGTATGATCCTATGTCATATTTCTCCTTCCTATTTGTGTTTTGTTTTGCCCTGTGCACATTATAGTGTTTTCCTGAGTGTGTTTGCGGCATGGTGCGTTTTTGGTTTTCCCTGTCTGTGCTCTCTGTAGGGGTTGGTGTGAGGAATTAGTACTGAAACAGGAGTCAAGGGCAGGCCTGGCGGCCCAGACAAGCACACCATCAGTGTAATCTCTGGGAGAGGGACAGACAGGGTTTCCCTAGTCTGAGGGATATCGCAGGCGCCCGGGTTATTAGCTTTAGCCTACCTAGGCTCCCCGTGACAGCTACTCCTGGATCTGAATTACGGTATTTGTGCCTGTGTATCTCAGATTACATCTGTTGCAAGCGTTTCATGACTATTTTCAGTGGTCACCTTGGGGTCATTGCCACACAGAATGAGCTTTATGTAGACTTTTGTGGTGGCCATCCATGGTTAATGGATGCCCACTGGGTACCACACGGAGCGTGCAGGAGACAGCGCTAAAGTTTAGCGCCGTCCCCTGCATCGTGCTGAAACCGCAATTCATATCTTCTGTGCAGCAGCGTTTGCTGCAGAGAAGATATGAATAATCCTTTTTTTTAAGTTTATCGCATATAAAATAAAGGTCCATGTCCCCACCCCCTGTGCCCCCCCGCTGTTCTGAAAATACTCACCCAGCTCCCTCGTTGGCTGCCGCTGTTTCCTCTTCTGGCCGCACCTTCTACTGTATGCGGTCACGTGGGGCCGCCGATTACAGTCATGAATATGCGGCTCCACCTCCCATAGGGGTGGAGCCGCATATTCATTACTGTAAATGAGCGGCCCCACGTGACCGCATACAGTAGAAGGTGCGGCCAGGACAGGAAGCAGCGACAGCCAACGAGGGAGCTGGGTGAGTATTTTCAGAACAGCGGGGGGGGGGGGCTGCACAGAAGATATGAATCGCGGTTTCAGCACGATGCAGGGGACAGCGCTAAACTTTAGCGCTGTCTCCTGCACGCTCCGTGTGGTACCCAGTGGGCACACGGGTGGCACATGTGTGCCGCCCGTGTGCCACACTGATGTGCCACATAAACGCAGGGGCACACGGACACGGATAATTCCGGTACCGATTTTTTCCGGTACCGGAATTATCTGGACGTGTGGGACTGCCCTTACAGAGTGAATCACACACAGGGGTGGAGATACGGTGAGCAGCCATCTCTCCCACTCTTCAGCTGCTCATAATCGACTTGTCATGACCGGTTAACCCCTTTAAGTCCTATAGCATTACTCCAGGTTTATCTGCCATCCACTAGGTGCCCTACAAACATCTTACAATATACAGTGGGGCAAAAAAGTATTTAGTCATTCAGCAATAGTGCAAGTTCCACCACTTAAAAAGATGAGAGGCATCTGTAATTTACATCATAGGTAGACCTCAACTATGGGAGACAAACTGAGAAAAAAAAATCCAGAAAATCACATTGTCTGTTTTTTTAACATTTTATTTGCATATTATAGTGGAAAATAAGTATTTGGTCAGAAACGAAATTTCATCTCAATACTTTGTAATATATCCTTTGTTGGCAATGACAGAGGTCAAACGTTTTCTGTAAGTCTTCACAAGGTTGCCACACACTGTTGTTGGTATGTTGGCCCATTCCTCCATGCAGATCTCCTCTAGAGCAGTGATGTTTTTGGCTTTTCGCTTGGCAACACGGACTTTCAACTCCCTCCAAAGGTTTTCTATAGGATTGAGATCTGGAGACTGGCTAGGCCACTACAGGACCTTGAAATGCTTCTTACGAAGCCACTCCTTCGTTGCCCTGGCGGTGTGCTTTGGATCATTGTCATGTTGAAAGACCCAGCCACGTTTCATCTTCAATGCCCTTGCTGATGGAAGGAGGTTTGCACTCAAAATCTCACGATACATGGCCCCATTCATTCTTTCATGTACCCGGATCAGTCGTCCTGGCCCCTTTGCAGAGAAACAGCCCCAAAGCATGATGTTTCCACCACCATGCTTTACAGTAGGTATGGTGTTTGATGGATGCAACTCAGTATTCTTTTTCCTCCAAACACGACAAGTTGTGTTTCTGACCAAACAGTTCCAGTTTGGTTTCATCAGACCATAGGACATTCTCCCAAAAGTCCTCTGGATCATCCAAATGCTCTCTAGCAAACTTCAGATGGGCCCGGACATGTACTGGCTTAAGCAGTGGGACACGTCTGGCACTGCAGCATCTGAGTCCATGGTGGCGTAGTGTGTTACTTATGGTAGGCCTTGTTACATTGGTCCCAGCTCTCTGCAGTTCATTCACTAGGTCCCCCCGCGTGGTTCTGGGATTTTTGCTCACCGTTCTTGTGATCATTCTGACCCCACGGGGTGGGATTTTGCGTGGAGCCCCAGATCGAGGGAGATTATCAGTGGTCTTGTATGTCTTCCATTTTCTAATTATTGCTCCCACTGTTGATTTCTCCACTCCAAGCTGGTTGGCTATTGCAGATTCAGTCTTCCCAGCCTGGTGCAGGGCTACAATTTTGTTTCTGGTGTCCTTTGACAGCTCTTTGGTCTTCACCATAGTGGAGTTTGGAGTCAGACTGTTTGAGGGTGTGCACAGGTGTCTTTTTATACTGATAACAAGTTTAAACAGGTGCCATTACTACAGGTAATGAGTGGAGGAAAGAGGAGACTCTTAAAGAAGAAGTTACAGGTCTGTGAGAGCCAGAAATCTTGATTGTTTGTTTCTGACCAAATACTTATTTTCCACCATAATATGCAAATAAAATGTTAAAAAAACAGACAATGTGATTTTCTGGATTTTTTTTTCTCAGTTTGTCTCCCATAGTTGAGGTCTACCTATGATGTAAATTACAGACGCCTCTCATCTTTTTAAGTGGTGGAACTTGCACTATTGCTGACTGACTAAATACTTTTTTGCCCCACTGTACATATATAAAAATACATACAGTCAGAGCACAACATGCTTTAAGCTACAATTTGGCAGTGATTCTAAAAACCGTGTTAGAACATTGATCCACATTTAACAAATAGAAGAAAACAAGCTTAAACTTACCTTGTGTATACATGTGTATCATTGTTATTTCCAAATCTCTCTATACCATCTCCAAAATTCCAAAAATAACTAACATTTGTGCCAGAATTTATTCTGCAGGTAAAACTCACACTGGAGTTTATCAGGACGGAGGAACTGGCAACAAGACGATTTGGAATCACTTTTCTCTGGACAAATATAGTATGTGTATCGGATGTAAAGGAGGCGAGTCGATTTGACACACTGACTGTAACATCATATCTGATTAAAGAAAAAAAGACTATTACATATTATCTACGATTAGCTCCAGAAATATTTGGACAGTGACCAATTTTTCAAAACTTGAGCTATACATGCCAATATTTAAAAAAAAAAAATGAAACAACTGAGATGCAATTGAAGTATAGACTTTCAGGTATAATTGAAGTGGTTGAACAAAAATATCTTGTGAATTTAAAACTATTTTTCTACATAGCCTCCCCATTTCAGGGGCTAAAAAGAAATTGAATAAATAAAATGTTAATTTTTAATACTTTGCCAAGTATCCATTCGCAGGCAATGACTGCCTGAAATCTGGCAGCCATTATGCTGGAGCATAGATGCCATGGTGGGCACCTGCCTGCCTGTTTTTTTTTTTTATTTATTCATTATGTGCTGGCATTCATCATGCAAACTAGGGGGCGTGTCAGTGAAGGATCAGTGGCCTGTCAGCAGTCTGCATTATGAATATCTAATCGGAGCACCACATGCACCAGCCGCACCTTAGGGCACGAGAATCCCATTAACACAAAACTGAAAATAAAGAATAAGAAACAACCACAAGGTGGATTTCATCAACTAAGGTATCATTTTATTCAGTATAATGTCGCCGACCGGACACTGTCTGTAGGTTACTGTGCACAATCCTTCTGACAAGTTCCCTTTAAACTAAAGAAATAAGTATTTTTTCAAATACATTGTTTTTTTCATATTTGTCTGTGAATGGTGCTGCAGCCGTCGCTGATAGCCGGAGACGTCATGCCAACTTCCGGACTCTGGAAGTTGAGGTTGCATCACCGAGACATGATTCAGTTTAATGTAGACTGCGGTCACTCCCCCTGATGGACTGGGCTGTGGACGGTGCGTCACCGCACGTTTCAGCCCAGTATCAAGCATGCTGTAGAAGATTTTCCTCTCTCCTTCTCAACTTTCATTGGCAGAACCCCATAAGGATGTGCTAATGCTCGTAAGGCTCTGAAAATCTGCACTTTAAATCCATATTTATTATATAACTGTATCTTGAATATTGAACAGCTGTAATTCCTAAACCCTTATTACAATTGGGATGAGAATCAATGACATCATTAAAGCTGAGAGTCTGCACTTTAATATTGATCATATAGCTCTGTCTTAAATATTAAATATGTTTGGGTAAACATCTAAAATGCCAGCACTTGTCACTGTCCAAATATTTCTGCACCCATCTGTATTTTGGAAAAATAATCAGCTTTGTAATATGTGTGTAAATGACATTCTTATTGATCAAAGATACTGATAATTGGTCAATTCCTTTGTCTAAAACAAACCGTTCAGGTGCAAGTGTCATTTTGATATTGCAGTTTAGAGCCTGGAATCTAATCAATGATTAGTAGCTACTAAATGTGTAACAATACCATTTTTCTGTAAGTGAGTTTTGACTCATCAAGGCCAATAAGGTCAACAATCAAGGGTCTTTGCTTATTGTGGCATCATAATGCCACATTCTCCATGTTTCATGGAGAAAGGACCGTGATGCATGCACCATACCCAGGTCTGTTAACTGAACAGCCTATATACAGTACAACTAGGAGGCTGTCAAGTTCATGTCATGAGACCCACAGCTAGTCCTAGCACCACAGTTCATTCTCGGATCAGCTGCTAACATGCTTGTTATAAGACAAACTTCAGTTCTACTGTCCTGTGTTAGTTACAAGTCTCACTCTGGTAACACTCCTTTTATTTAAAATAACCTGTAGAGGCAGAATCTAATACAGATCAGTGTTCGGCCCATAGTCCTCAACAGTTCATTTACATATTATAAAAACATGGATTTCTGTGGAATAAGACATTGGATTGCAGATATTAAGGTGTAATTTTATTCAGCTTCCTATGACCTACATGTAGCGATGAGTGAACGTGTTCGGATAACGTGTTATCCGAGCATGCTCAGGTGTTATCTGAGCATGATCGAGTGTTATCCGAGTATCTTGGGTGTGCTCGACTTATATGTTCGAGTCCCCATGGCTGAATGTTTCGTGGCTGTTAGATAGCCGCAACACATGCGGGGATTGCCTAACAAACAAGTAATCCTCGCATGTGTTGTGACTGTCTAATAGATCCGAATCATGCAGGCACGAGGACTTGAACCTATCATTCAATCACGCCCAAGACACTTGGATAAAATTCAATCACATTTGCTCATCACTACCTACATGCCCATATAGATGACTTAGGAGGTTGCTCTTACTGACAGATTTTCTTCAAGAGTTGTCCAAAGAAATTAAACTATTTGCAGGAAATGTGAGAAAATTAAAAACAATCATTACTTTGAGTAGTTAAATGAACATGTGAACAGAGTCAAATACCCATTCTATTTAGAACAGACAATATGAATAAACAAATGGAATTAGGATCCTCTGCATTTTTATATAAAATGGAGGTGCTTCTTTTATTTGTTTTCATTTGTTGTGAATTCTTAGAACAGAAGAAAAACTTCTGAATGCAGGACTTTTTCTTCTGTTCTGAAGAAATTATATCAAATGGAAAACGGATGGACTCCCTATAAATCAACAGGGCTCCTCTGTTTCCATTTTATAAAGCTATACACAGGAATCTAATTCCATTTGCCTGTTCTGAACAGAACAGACAAAGTAAATAGTTATTTGGTCATGTGAACAGAGCAGCACCATATCAATTCCTTAGGCTACGTTCACATTAGCGTTTTGCGTGTTTGCGTCGGGCGACGCAGCGGCGACGCATGCGTCATGCGCCCCTATATTTAACATGGGGGACCCATGGACATGCGTTGTGCTGCGTTGTGCGACGCATGCGTTTTTTTTGCCGCAAGCGTCGGGCGCGGAAAACGCAACAAGTTGCATTTTTCTTGCGTCCAAATTTCGGCAAAAAAGGACGCATGCGTCGCAAAACGCAGCGTTTTTGCGTGCGTTTTGGTGCATTTTTATTTGCGTTGTGCGTTGCGTAGCCTTACAGATTCTTTGCCGATGTTATTATCATTCCCGGCAGTTTTTATTTACTGGAGCACTGAAGAGCTATACGTCTATGTGATCACTGCAGGCATGGCTATGTACCATTAACATTAAACCCATTGCTTGGTTTCAGTGCTCATGTACAATTATAGTACTTTATCGCTACAGGAAAAACAAATACCCAATGTATCCTGGAATATTAAGAGATATGTAATAGTCAAGTAATGTTTTCTTCTTTAGTTTTTTTTTCTCTAACAGTTTTTAAGTCTAGTTAAATTACTTAGAAACTCAGACAATTCCTTTTTATTCCTAAAATAGTGCACGGTCATTGTATGTATTGTCCAGTGAGCATGTATGTAGGTTTGTTGGAAAAGATTCAGTATAACTTGCATTTTATTAATTGAAATTCTCTGTTTTATGCATAGCAGTCCAGTGGGCGGTCCTTCTCTGTGATTGACCGCTATTTAGCATGCACAGTCATACATAAAAAATTCTCGATCACTGAATAGGACCACCCACTGGTGCATACAAACACTTAAAATGTCAATTAATAAAATGCAAGTGTTTTGTATGCATATTAGTCCAGTGGGTGGTCCTATTCAGTGATCGAGAGTTTTTCATGTATGACTGTGCATGCTAAATAGCGGTCAATCACAGAGAAGGACCGCCCACTGGACTGCTATGCATAAAACAGAGAATTTCAATTAATAAAATGCAAGTTATACTGAATCTTTTCCAACAAACCTGCATACATTCTGCCCAGCTTTTCCAACTTCATGTTGTACCATGTTGTCCACAGATTTTACAAAATATCGGGTTCCCCTTACATAACAAGACTATGCTAGCAATACATAATATACTGTATATTCCAATGTGTTGCATGCCTGTTTGGTACCTGTTTGGTACGGTGAATCTTTTAACCAATCGTCTCCGGATTGTTTTTTCAGGTGACCTGTCTCCAAACTTCCAGATAAACTCCAAAGGTCCAGACTCATCAGTCACTGCAGTAAAGCTAATGTATGTGTCCGTTGAGAAAAAGGTCCCATTGGTATTAATATATATGGCTGAAAGAAAAAGAAAACTTGCAAAGATATTGCTCTTAAAAAAAAATATAGAATTGTCTTTCTTAAAATATGTAAATATCTACTGTAAAATATCACTGTGCATACCATTTATTTTTGCCACAATGTGCATATCTTGAAAATGAGACAGGAATACAGTATAAGGCTTGGGTCAGACCTAACGTATTTCTTACACAGAAACACAGAAACGTTCCTGAACAGTGATCCGTATTCAATGCGAGGATGCGATTTTTTTTTCTCCAAAAATTATCTGAGTGTCATCCGTATGGCATCTGTACGGCAAGACTTTCTCGCCGGCTTGCAAAATGGACATAGAATGGATCCATGGGCTCAAATATTCGTGAAAACATATATACTGTCTATATATACACAGTGTATACATTTAAAGATTTTCCGTATTTTCATGACTATAAAAATTGTAAATTCACACTGAAGGCATCAAAACTATGAAATAACATGTGGAATTATATACTTAACAATAAAGTGTGAAACAGAAAATGTCTTATTTTCTAGGTTCTTCAAAGTAGCCACCTTTTGCTTTGATGACTGCTTTGCACTCTCTTGGCATTCTCTTGATGAGCTTCAAGAGGTAGTCACCGGAAATGGTTTTCACTTCACAGGTGTGCCCTGTCAGGTTTAATAAGTGGGATTTCTTGCCTTATAAATGGGGTTGGGACCATCAGTTGTGTTGAGCAGAAGTCTGGTGGATACACAGCTGATAGTCCTTCTGAATAGACTGTTAGAATTTGTATTATAGCAACAAAAAAGCAGCTAAGTAAAGAAAAACGAGTGGTCATCATTACTTTAAGAAATGAAGGTCAGTCAGTCCAAAAAATGGGGAAAACTTTGAAAGAGTCCCCAAGTGCAGTTGAAAAACCATCAAGCGCTACAAAGAACCCGGCTCACATGAGGACCGCCTCAGGAAAGGAAGACCAAGAGTCACCTCTGCTTCTGAGGATAAGTTTATCCGAGTCACCAGCCTCAGAAATCGCAGGTTTACAGCAGCTCAGATTAGATACCAGGTCAATGCCACACACAGTTCTAGCAGCAGACACATCTCTACAACAACTGTTAAGAGAAGACTTTGTGCAGCAGGCCTTCATGGTAAAATAGCTGCTAGGGAACCACTGCTAAGGACAGGCAACAAGCAGAAGAGACTTGTTTAGGCTAAAGAACACAAGGAATGGACATTAAGCCAGTGGAAATCTGTGCTTTGGTCTGATGAGTCCAAATTTGAGATCTTTGGTTCCAACCACCGTGTCTTTGTGCGACGCAGAAAATGTAAACGGATGGACTCTACATGCCTGGTTCCCACCGTGAAGCATGGAGGAGGAGGAGGTGTGATGGTGTGGGGGTGCTTTGCTGGTGACACTGTTGGGGATTTATTCAAAATTGAAGGCATACTGAACCAACTTGGCTACCACAGCATCTTGCAGCGGCATGCTATTCCATCCGGTTTGCGTTTAGTTGGACCATCATTTATTTTTCAACAGGACAATGACCCCAAACACACCTCCAGGCTGTGTAAGGGCTATTTGACCGAGAAGGAGAGTGATGGGGTGCTATGCCAGATGACCTGATGGTTTGGGGTTAGCTGGACCGCAGAGTGAAGGCAAAAGGGCCAACAAGTGCTAAGCATCTCTCGGAACTCCTTCAAGATTGTTGGAAGACCATTTCCAGTGACTACCTCTTCAAGCTCATCAAGAGAATGCCAAGAGTGTGCAAAGCAGTCATCAAAGCAAAAGGTGGCTACTTTGAAGAACCTAGAATATAAGACATATTTTCAGTTGCTTCACACTTTTTTTGCTAAGTATATAATTCCACATGTGTTAATTCATAGTTTTGATGTCTTCAGTATGAATGTACAATTTTCATAGTTATGAAAATACAGAAAAATCTTTAAAAGAGAAGGTGAATCCAAACTTTTGGTCTGTACTATATATATATATATATATATGTGTATATATATATATATATATATATACACATACATACAATGCCTACAAGTAGTACAAGTAGTATTCAACCCCCTGCAGATTTAGCAGGTTTAATAAGATTCAAATAAGTTAGAGCCTTCAAACTTCAAACAAGAGCAGGATTTATTAACAGATGCATAAATCTTATAAACCAAAAAGTTTTGTTGCTCAGCTAAATTTTTATAAATTTTAAACATAAAAGTGTGGGTCAATTATTATTCAACCCCTAGGTTTAATATTTTGAGGAATAACCTTTGTTTGCAATTACAGCTAATAATCGTCTTTTATAAGACCTGATCAGGCCGGCACAGGTCTCTGGAGTTATCTTGGCCCACTCCTCCATGCAGATCTTCTCTAAGTTATCTAGGTTCTTTGGGTGTCTCATGTGGACTTTAATCTTGACCTCCTTCCACAAGTTTTCAATTGGGTTAAGGTCAGGAGACTGACTAGGCCACTGCAACACCTTGATTTTTTGCCTCTTGAACCAGGCCTTGGTTTTCTTGGCTGTGTGCTTTGGGTCGTTGTCTTGTTGGAAGATGAAATGACGACCCATCTTAAGATCCTTGATGGAAGAGCGGAGGTTCTTGGCCAAAATCTCCAGGTAGTCCGTGCTATCCATCTTCCCATGGATGCGGACCAGATGGCCAGGCCCCTTGGCTGAGAAACAGCCCCACAGCATGATGCTGCCACCACCATGCTTGACTGTAGGGATGGTATTCTTGGGGTCGTATGCAGTGCCATCCAGTCTCCAAACGTCACGTGTGTGGTTGGCACCAAAGATCTCGATCTTGGTCTCATCAGACCAGAGAACCTTGAACCAGTCAGTCTCAGAGTCCTCCAAGTGATCATGAGCAAACTGTAGACGAGCCTTGACATGATGCTTTGAAAGTAAAGGTACCTTACGGGCTTGTCTGGAACGGAGACCATTGCTGTGGAGTACGTTACTTATGGTATTGACTGAAACCAATGTCCCCACTGCCATGAGATCTTCCCGGAGCTCCTTCCTTGTTGTCCTTGGGTTAGCCTTGACTCTTCGGACAAGCCTGGCCTCGGCACGGGAGGAAACTTTCAAAGGCTGTCCAGGTCGTGGAAGGCTAACAGTAGTTCCATAAGCCTTCCACTTCCGGATGATGCTCCCAACAGTGGAGACAGGTAGGCCCAACTCTTTGGAAAGGGTTTTGTACCCCTTGCCAGCCTTGTGACCCTCCACGATCTTGTCTCTGATGGCCTTGGAATGCTCCTTTGTCTTTCCCATGTTGACCATGTATGAGTGCTGTTCACAAGTTTGGGGAGGGTCTTAAATAGTCAGAAAAGGCTGGAAAAAGAGATAATTAATCCAAACATGTGAAGCTCATTGTTCTTTGTTCCTGAACTACTTCTTAATACTTTAGGGGAACCAAACAGAATTCTGGTGGGTTGAGGGGTTGAATAATAAATGACCCTCTGAAAAGACTTTTCACAATTAAAAAAAAAAAATAAACTAAGAAATAATATTCTTTTTTGCTGCAGTGCATTTCACACTTCCAGGCTGATCTACAGTCCAAATGTCACAATGCCAAGGTAATTCCAAATGTGTAAACCTGCTAAATCTGCAGGGGGTTGAATACTACTTGTAGGCACTGTACATACAGGTTCTTGCGAAAGTATTCGGCCCCTAGAACTTTTCAACCTTTTCCCACATATCATGCTTCAAACAAAGATACCAAATGTAAATTTTTGGTGAAGAATCAACAAATGGCACACAATTGTGAAGTTGAACGAAATTTATTGGTTACTTTAAATTTTTTTGGAAATTCAAAAACTGAAAAGTGGGGCGTGCAACATTATTAGTGCATCAAACTCACTCCAGAAGTTCATTGTGGATCACTGAATGATCCAATCTATATGTATATAATTGTCTAAGGTCCACTTCCGTCTGTTTGTCTGTAACTTCCGTCTGTCTGTAACGGAAATCTCGCGTCGCTGATTGATTGGTTGCGGCCGGCCGGGCGCGACCAGCGATATTGGGGCGGGATTTAAACACCGCTTCACTTTTTACTATTGATGATTGATAATAATAAAAAAAAACATTATATTCTTACTTTCTGGCGCTTTTCCCGCTCCTCGCGACGCTCCGATCCCAAGATTGCATTGCGGCAATGACCTGTGCTATATACTACATGGGCTGTGTTATATGCTACGTGGGCTGTCAGACTCTTTCGCCCGGGGCCCTCAAAAACCTGGAGCTGGCCCTGGCTTCACTAATTGGTCGCGCCCGGCCGCGAACAATCAGCGACAGACACAGTCCGCCCGCGAATTTGCGCGTAATTTGAACCATGCTTCGCTGATTGGTTGCGCCCGGCCGGCCGAATCCTGTGTATTCATTGCATTATTCTGAAATCTACATAAATAAACTACATACATATTCTAGAATACTTGATGTGTTAGAATCGGGCCACCATCTAGTTTTGTCATAAATGCCTAATGATGATAAATATAATCCACCTGTGTGTAATCAAGTCTCCGTATAAATGCACCTGCTCCATGATAGTCTCAGGTTTCTGTTTGAAGCACAGAGAACATCATGAAGACTAAGGAAAACAACAGGCAGGTCCATGATATTGTTGTGGAGAAGTTTAAAGCCGCATTTGGATACAAAATTAATTTCCAAAACTTTAAACATCCCAAGGAGCACTGTGCAAGCGATCATATTGAAATGGAAGGAGCATCATACCACTTCAAATCTACCAAGACTCGGCCATCCCTCTAAACTTTCATCTCAAACAAGGAGAAGACTGATCAGAGATGCAGTCAAGTGGTCCATGATCACTCTGGATGAAATGCAGAGATCTACAGCTGAGGTGGGACAGTCTGTCCATAGGACAACAATCAGTCGTACACTGCACAAATCTGGCCTTTATGGCAGAGTGGCACGAAGAAAGCCATTTCTCAAAGATATCCATAAAAAGTGTTGTTTAAAGTTTGCAACAAGCCACCTGGGAGACACACCAAACATGTGGAAGAAGGTGCTCTGGTCAGATAAAACCAAAATCGAACTTTTTGGCAACAATGCCAAACGATATGTTTGGCGTAAAGGCAACACAGCTCATCACCCTGAACACACCATCCCCACCGTCAAACATGGTGGTGGTAGCATCATGGTTTGGGCCTGCTATTCTTCAGCAGGGACAGGGAAGATGGTTAAAATTGATGGGAAGATGGATGGAGCCAAATACTGGACCATTCTTGAAGAAAACCTGTTGGAGTCTGCAAAAGAACTGAGACTGGGATGGAGATTTAGTTAAGTAAATAAGGCAGCTGTTGTGAATTCTGTGGCCAAGCTCCCTCCTGTGGTCATGAGTGGTTCTGCGGCTGGTTCTGTCTATAAGCTTCCTTTGGTGGATGAGAGTGGTACTGCGGCTTATGAGTTTCCTTCCTCAGGTGATGAGGTTAGGTCGTTAGGTGCTGCTCTATTTAACTCCACCTGGTGCTTTGATCCTGGCCTCCAGTCAATGTTCTAGTATTGGTCTTGCTTCCTCCTGGATTGTTCCTGTGGCCTCTCTATCCTGCATAAGCTAAGTTCTGCTTGTGTTATTTTTTGTTTGCTATATTTTCTGTCCAGCTTGCTATTTTGGTTTTTCTTGCTTGCTGGAAGCTCTGAGACGCAGAGGGAGCACCTCCGTACCGTTAGTCGGTGCGGAGGGTCTTTTTGCCCCTCTGCGTGGTTGTTTGCAGGTTTTTGTGTTGACCGCAAAGCTATCTTTCCTATCCTCGGTCTATTCAGTAAGTCGGGCCTCACTTTGCTAAATCTATTTCATCTCTGTGTTTGTATTTCATCTTTACTCACAGTCATTATATGTGGGGGGCTGCCTTTTCCTTTGGGGAATTTCTCTGAGGCAAGGTAGGCTTTTTTTTTTCTATCTTCAGGGCTAGTTAGTTTCTCAGGCTGTGCCGAGTTGCATAGGGAGCGTTAGGCGCAATCCACGGCTACCTCTAGTGTGGTGTGTTAGGATTAGGGATTGCGGTCAGCAGAGTTCCCACGTCTCAGAGCTCGTCCTTTGTTTTTGGTAATTGTCAGGTCACTTTGTGTGCTCAGTACCTCTATGTCCATTGTGGTTCTGAATTACCTGTTCATAACAGGCAGCACACTGCAGCGCTAAAACATGCAAACTTGAAAAACGAAATTTGAACTGCATTACTGCACTAGAAATATGAAAAATGAGAGCTTTTAGCGCATAAAAATGGCCAATTTTATATGTACCTGGTAGCCTCTTTACGGCATCTCTCTTATACCAGGTCCTATGCTTTATGCGCTAAAAGCTCTCATTTTTCATATTTCTCGTGCAGTAATGCAGTTCAAATTTCGTTTTTCAAGTTTGCATGTTTTAGCGCTGCAGTGTGCTGCCTTATTTACTTAACTATATACGAGTTGGCGACTCTAGGTTCAGCACCTGTTCACACTGAGTCTATGTTTGGATGTGCAGGTCAGGTTTTTGAAATGGGACGGAGATTTGACTTCCAACAAGACAATGATCCCAAACATAAAGCAAAATCTACAATGGAGTGGTTCACAAATAAACGTATCTCGGTGTTAGAATGGCCAAGTCAAAGTCCAGACCTCAATCCAATCGAGAATCTGTGGAAAGAGCTGAAAACTGCTGTTCACAAACTATCTCCATCAAGCCTTAGTGAGCTCGAGCTGTTTGCCAAGGAAGAATGGGCAAGAATTTCAGTCTATCAATGTACAAAACTGATAGAGACATACCCCAAGCGACTTGCATCTGTAATCGCAGCAAAAGGTGGCGCAACAAAGTATTAAGTTAAAGGGGCCGAATAATATTGCACGCCCCACTTTTGAGTTTTTGAATTTCCACATAAATTTAAAATAACCAATAAATTTCGTTCAACTTCACAATTGTGTTCCACTTGTTGTTGATTCTTCATCAAAAATGTACATTTGGTATCTTTATGTTTGAAGCATGATATGTGGGAAAAGGTTGAAAAGTTCCAGGGGACTGAATACTTTTGCAAGGCACTGTATATGTCAGTGAGACAAACACACACACATATATATTTTTTTATATTTCATATAGAGCTAGATAGCAGAAAAGCCGGTAATTCAATTGCCGGCTTTTGCAATCTCCTTACCAAACCCGACAGGATATGAGACATGGTTTACATACAGTCATAGTCAACCTGAGCCCCCTGGTGGCATAAACTCATATGAACTCTAGCTTGAGAAAATATTCAGAAAAATTCCCACGCTAGAATTCATATGAGTTTATGCCACCAAGGGGCGCAGCTCCTATGATGGCACCGCAAGTCAACGAAGCTGCATTCCATTCATTCCCCTGTTTTTACAGCCAGGGGCGGCTGCATTAGCAGGCTCCTGGTTGTAAATTTATCTAACCCCTTCAGATAGATTTACATCGTGGGACATGACTGTACGGCGGACAGGAATTTGGAATTTAGGTTGTAAGTACTAACTTCTGTTTCTCTGCTTTGGCATGTTGTGTTACAGAAAAAAATAATTCATATCCCTATGTGGAAGAGCTCCATTCGGAGCAAATAACGTTCTCAATTTGCAGACATGATCAGTGGAGTTTTAACACGGCTAACTGAATACAGCCTTAAATGGGTTGTCCAGGCTTTCTTTATACTATGTATTTGAACGTAGACTGCAGTTTGTAATATACTCACTGCCAGCATTCTGCACCGTCGCCTAGATACCAAACATCGGTATGTGACCAGCCTCACTCCAAATTCTGGAGCAGCTGGTCACACTCCGACTAGTGTTTTCCTGCATAGAGTCTAGTTGTAACGTCACAACTAATGTCATGCCCAGTCTCCAGCACACCGTCCTCTCTCTATTTTTGTGAATGCTGCCTGGACTGAGCTGTCCAATTAGCTATAAGAAGGATGAACATTTCAAGCATATTCACAGAAAGCACTGTGAATATACAGAGACATGAGCTGTTTCTGCGCTGGTATCCCCTTCAGAGGATCTAGGACAGAGCCAGGAGCCACCCTCCCTATTATTGTCAGTGGTCTGCTGTGGGTGCTGCTATTTCCTGACAGCATAGGCCTGTTAAAAAAAAAAAAAAAAAACCGAAAAAAGGGGTAATGAAATATGTAAATCTTTATTAGGTAACAATTTACACAAAAAGTTTAAAAAGGCACAGTGAGCATACACTAGTGGCAGTACAAAACATCAGGAGGGCATGAGATAGATACAACGAATAGAGCTGCACAAATATGTAGAATAAATAGTTTATAGAGTAAAACGTGCATCAGACCATATTTGTAATACTGGGCTGCAGAGTATAATGACAAGTAAATATATATTAAAGAGGCAAAAACATGCACACACCTGTATTCATCTCCTCTTGCTGGAATGGTGGCAGGTCCCAACATGCATTTTGGCGTTTGTTTTCGTCAACCTCGACATTCAGTTTGTGTACTCCAACTCGTACCACATCTATATCTGAGCCTAGACTGGACCACGTGACTGACTCCCAATCATGTGCTTAGTCACGTAAGTGGGTGCTTACTCGCATCATCCGCCCCTAGATGACGCGGTGTGTGATGCGGCCTGCACAGTTAGTAATGGTCCCGTGCACCACACACAATCTGGGTCCAATTCATACGTGGCATACATCCATTGCTATAGGGTTATGTATATTGTGAGTCCTGCTGGTCTGACGCCACCTGCCCTGATAAACGCTAACGTCGAAACAAGAGTTGGGACCTGGTGCCATTCCAGCTGGAGGAGATGAATACAGGCATGTGCATGTTTTTGCCTCTTTAATATATATTTACCAGTCATTAAACTTTGCAGCCTCATATTACACTTCTGGTCTGATGGATGTTTTACTCTATCAGCTATTTATTCTATATACTTGAGCTGCTTTATTCATTGTATATACTTCTCCTCCTCCTGCTGTTTTGTGCTGCCGCTAGTGTATACTCACTGTACCTTTGTGGAACATTTTTGTCAACATTTGTTCCCAAATAAAGTTTTACATACAATGGGGGGAAAAAGCATTTACTCAGACAGCCACCAATTGTGCAAGTACTCCAACTTAAAAAGATGAGAGACACCTGTAATTGACATAATAGGTAGATCACAACTATGAGGCCGGCGTCACACTTGCGAGTTTTACGGACGTAAGAGCGCAGAATCTACGTCCGTAAAACTCGCAAAAAATACGGCACAATTATTCTCTATGCCCCTGCTCCTATTTGCCGTATTTTACTGATCAGTATTATACGGCTTTCTACGGCCATACAAAATCGCAGCATGCTGCGTTTGTCACCGTACTGCGCAAGAAATACGCCAATGAAAGTCTATGGAAGCGTGAAAAATACGGATTACACACGGACAAGCAGTGTGACTTGCGAGAAATACGCAGCGCTGTTAGAGAGAAAAGCCGGCAATTCAGTGCGGTGTACAGTAAAATCACACTGACAGCTTACAGTCCAATAGGTAGAATAAATGTGTACACATAGAATAGGTATATATATATATATATGTCAGTGAGACACATATATGTATATATATTAATATTTATTCCAGCGCTATACAGCTTGAAAGCCGGTAATTCAATTACCGACTTTTTCTTTCTCCTTCCTAAAACCCGACATGATTTGAGACATGGTTTACATACAGTAAACCATGTCTTCTCTCCATTTTTTTTGCAGATTCCACACTACTAATGTCAGTAGTGTGTATCTGCAAAATTTGGCCGTTCTAGCTCTTAAAATAAAGGGTTAAATGGCGGAAAAAATTGGCGTGGGCTCCCGCGCAATTTTCTCCGCCAGAGTAGTAAAGCCAGTGACTGAGGGCAGATATTAATAGCCTGGAGAGGGTCCACGGTTATTGGCCCCCCCCTGGCTAAAAATATCTGCCCCCAGCCACCCCAGAAAAGGCACATCTGGAAGATGCGCCTATTCTGGCACTTGGCCACTCTCTTCCCATTCCCGTGTAGCGGTGGGATATGGGGTAATGAAGGGTTAATGCCACCTTGCTATTGTAAGGTGACATTAAGCCTAATTAATAATGGAGAGGCGTCAATTATGACACCTATCCATTATTAATCCAATTGTAGTGAAGGGTTAAATAAAACACAAACACATTATTTAAAATTATTTTAATGAAATAAAAACAATGGTTGTTGCAGTATTTTATTCAACGCCCAATCCAGTCACTGAAGACCCTCGTTCTGTGAGTAAAAAAACATAATAAACCAACAATATACTTACCCTCCACAGATCTGTAACGTCCAACGATGTAAATCCTTCTGAAGGGGTTAAAACATTTTGCAGCAAGGAGCTGTGCTAATGCAGGCTGCTCCTCGCTGCAAAACCCCAGGGAATGAGGCTAAAAATAGATCAATGATCTATATTTAGCTTCATTTGCGGTGAGGCGCCCTCTGCTGGCTGTTCATAGATCGTGGGAAGTTACCTAGAAAGCTCCCTGGCTTTCTAGATAATTTCCCACGATCTATGAACAGCCAGCAGAGGGCGCCTCACCGCAAATGAAGCTAAATATAGATCATTGATCTATTTTTAGCCTCATTCCCTGGGGTTTTGCAGCGAGGAGCAGCCTGCATTAGCACAGCTCCTTGCTGCAAAATGTTTTAACCCCTTCAGAAGGATTTACATCGTTGGACGTTACAGATCTGCGGAGGGTAAGTATATTGTTGGTTTATTATGTTTTTTTACTCACAGAACGAGGGTCTTCAGTGACTGGATTGGGCGTTGAATAAAATACTGCAACAACCATTGTTTTTATTTCATTAAAATAATTTTAAATAATGTGTTTGTGTTTTATTTAACCCTTCACTACAATTGGATTAATAATGGATAGGTGTCATAATTGACGCCTCTCCATTATTAATTAGGCTTAATGTCACCTTACAATAGCAAGGTGGCATTAACCCTTCATTACCCCATATCCCACCGCTACACGGGAATGGGAAGAGAGTGGCCAAGTGCCAGAATAGGCGCATCTTCCAGATGTGCCTTTTCTGGGGTGGCTGGGGGCAGATATTTTTAGCCAGGGGGGGGCCAATAACCGTGGACCCTCTCCAGGCTATTAATATCTGCCCTCAGTCACTGGCTTTACTACTCTGGCGGAGAAAATTGCGCGGGAGCCCACGCCAATTTTTTCCGCCATTTAACCCTTTATTTTAAGAGCTAGAACGGCCAAATTTTGCAGATACACACTACTGACATTAGTAGTGTGGAATCTGCAAAAAAAATGGAGAGAAGACATGGTTTACTGTATGTAAACCATGTCTCAAATCATGTCGGGTTTTAGGAAGGAGAAAAAAAAAGCCGGTAATTGAATTACCGGCTTTCAAGCTGTATAGCGCTGGAATAAATATTAATATATATACATATATGTGTCTCACTGACATATATACAGTGGGGCAAAAAAGTATTTAGTCAGTCAGCAATAGTGCAAGTTCCACCACTTAAAAAGATGAGAGGCGTCTGTAATTTACATCATAGGTAGACCTCAACTATGGGAGACAAACTGAGAAAAAAAAATCCAGAAAATCACATTGTCTGTTTTTTTAACATTTTATTTGCATATTATGGTGGAAAATAAGTATTTGGTCAGAAACAAAATTTCATCTCAATACTTTGTAATATATCCTTTGTTGGCAATGACAGAGGTCAAACGTTTTCTGTAAGTCTTCACAAGGTTGCCACACACTGTTGTTGGTATGTTGGCCCATTCCTCCATGCAGATCTCCTCTAGAGCAGTGATGTTTTTGGCTTTTCGCTTGGCAACACGGACTTTCAACTCCCTCCAAAGGTTTTCTATAGGGTTGAGATCTGGAGACTGGCTAGGCCACTCCAGGACCTTGAAATGCTTCTTACGAAGCCACTCCTTCGTTGCCCTGGCGGTGTGCTTTGGATCATTGTCATGTTGAAAGACCCAGCCACGTTTCATCTTCAATGCCCTTGCTGATGGAAGGAGGTTTGCACTCAAAATCTCACGATACATGGCCCCATTCATTCTTTCATGTACCCGGATCAGTCGTCCTGGCCCCTTTGCAGAGAAACAGCCCCAATCATGATGTTTCCACCACCATGCTTTACAGTAGGTATGGTGTTTGATGGATGCAACTCAGTATTCTTTTTCCTCCAAACACAACAAATTGTGTTTCTACCAAACAGTTCCAGTTTGGTTTCATCAGACCATAGGACATTCTCCCAAAACTCCTCTGGTTCATCCAAATGCTCTCTAGCAAACTTCAGACGGGCCCGGACATGTACTGGCTTAAGCAGTGGGACACGTCTGGCACTGCATGATCTGAGTCCATGGTGGCGTAGTGTGTTACTTATGGTAGGCCTTGTTACATTGGTCCCAGCTCTCTGCAGTTCATTCACTAGGTCCCCCCGCGTGGTTCTGGGATTTTTGCTCACCGTTCTTGTGATCATTCTGACCCCACGGGGTGGGATTTTGCGTGGAGCCCCAGATCGAGGGAGATTATCAGTGGTCTTGTATGTCTTCCATTTTCTAATTATTGCTCCCACTGTTGATTTCTTCACTCCAAGCTGGTTGGCTATTGCAGATTCAGTCTTCCCAGCCTGGTGCAGGGCTACAATTTTGTTTCTGGTGTCCTTTGACAGCTCTTTGGTCTTCACCATAGTGGAGTTTGGAGTCAGACTGTTTGAGGGTGTGCACAGGTGTCTTTTTATACTGATAACAAGTTTAAACAGGTGCCATTACTACAGGTAATGAGTGGAGGAAAGAGGAGACTCTTAAAGAAGAAGTTACAGGTCTGTGAGAGCCAGAAATCTTGATTGTTTGTTTCTGATCAAATACTTATTTTCCACCATAATATGCAAAAAAAAATGATAAAAAAAACACAATGTGATTTTCTAGATTTTTTTTTCTCAGTTTGTCTCCCATAGTTGAGGTCTACCTATGATGTAAATTACAGACGCCTCTCATCTTTTTAAGTGGTGGAACTTGCACTATTGCCGACTGACTAAATACTTTTTTGCCCCACTGTATATACAGGTCCTTCTCAAAAAATTAGCATATAGTGTTAAATTTCATTATTTACCATAATGTAATGATTACAATTAAACTTTCATATATTATAGATTCATTATCCACCAACTGAAATTTGTCAGGTCTTTTATTGTTTTAATACTGATGATTTTGGCATACAACTCCTGATAACCCAAAAAACCTGTCTCAATAAATTAGCATATTTCACCCATCCAATCAAATAAAAGTGTTTTTTAATAACAAACAAAAAAAACAACAAATAATAATGTTCAGTTATGCACTCAATACTTGGTCGGGAATCCTTTGGCAGAAATGACGGCTTCAATGCGGTATGGCATGGAGGCAATCAGCCTGTGACACTGCTGAGATGTTATGGAGGCCCAGGATGCTTCAATAGCGGCCTTAAGCTCATCCAGAGTGTTGGGTCTTGCGTCTCTCAACTTTCTCTTCACAATATCCCACAGATTCTCTATGGGGTTCAGGTCAGGAGAGTTGGCAGGCCAATTGAGCACAGTAATACCATGGTCAGTAAACAATTTACCAGTGGTTTTGGCACTGTGAGCAGGTGCCAGGTCGTGCTGAAAAATGAAATCTTCATCTCCATAAAGCATTTCAGCCGATGGAAGCATGAAGTGCTCCAAAATCTCCTGATAGCTAGCTGCATTGACCCTGCCCTTGATGAAACACAGTGGACCAACACCAGCAGCTGACATGGCACTCCACACCATCACTGACTGTGGGTACTTGACACTGGACTTCAGGCATTTTGGCATTTCCTTCTCCCCAGTCTTCCTCCAGACTCTGGCACCTTGATTTCCGAATGACATGCAAAATTTGCTTTCATCAGAAAAAAGTACTTGGGACCACTTAGCAACAGTCCAGTGCTGCTTCTCTGTAGCTCAAAAGTGGCTTTACCTGGGGAATGCGGCACCTGTAGCCCATTTCCTGCACACGCCTGTGCACGGTGGCTCTGGATGTTTCCACACCAGACTCAGTCCACTGCTTCCTCAGGTTCCCCAAGGTCTGGAATCGGTCCTTCTCCACAATCTTCCTCAGGGTCCGGTCTCCTCTTCTCGTTGTACAGCGTTTTCTGCCACATTGTTTCCTTCCAACAGACTTACCATTGAGGTGCCTTGATACAGCACTCTGGGAACAGCCTATTTGTTGAGAAATTTCTTTCTGGGTCTTACCCTCTTGCTTGAGGGTGTCAATGATGGCCTTCTTGACATCTGTCAGGTCGCTAGTCTTACCCATGATGGGGGTTTTGAGTAATGAACCAGGCAGGGAGTTTATAAAAGCCTCAGGTATCTTTTGCATGTGTTTAGAGTTAATTAGTTGATTCAGAAGATTAGGGTAATAGGTCGTTTAGAGAACCTTTTCTTGATATGCTAATTTATTGAGACAGGTTTTTTGGGTTATCAGGAGTTGTATGCCAAAATCATCAGTATTAAAACAATAAAAGACCTGACAAATTTCAGTTGGTGGATAATGAATCTATAATATATGAAAGTTTAATTGTAATCATTACATTATGGTAAATAATGAAATTTAACACTATATGCTAATTTTTTGAGAAGGACCTGTATATATACCTATTCTGTGTGTACACATTTATTCTACCTATTCTACTGTAAGCTGTCAGTGTGATTTTACTGTACACCGCACTGAATTACCGGCTTTTCTCTCTAATATATGTGTCTACTGACATATATATATATATATATATATATATATATATATATATATATATATATATAAATAGACAGTATATATATATTTTCTTTTCTTTTTGGGACACATGGATCACTTCTATAGCGGTATGTTGGTTTTGCTAGCCTGCGAGAAAACCACGCAGTACGGATGCCATACGGATTACATACGGAGGATGCCATGCGCAAAAAACGCTGACACACCCTGCCTACGGAGGAGCTACGGACCACTTTTTTCGGGACTTTTCAGCGTATTACGGCCGTAATATACGGACCGTATTGTTTTACGCTGTGTGTGACGCCGGCCTGAGAGTCAAAATGAGAAAACAAATCCAGAAAATCACTTTGTCTGATTTGGCAAAATTTATTAAGCCAATTATGGTGGAAAATAAGTATTTGGTCATTAACAAAAGTTAATCTCAATATTTTGTTATATATCCTTTGTTGGCAAAGACAGAGATCAAACGATTCTGTAAGTCTTCACAAGGTTGGCACACACTGTTGTTGGTATGTTGGCCCATTCCTCCATGCAGTGCTCATAATATGTGCAGTTTTTAGCTGACAACTGCCTCTACCCACAGCCTACAGCGGAGCAAAGCAGACTGCTGCTTGTAGGAGAGAAGACTCCTGTCTGCTGGGCCACAGATTTGTGCTTACAAAAGGATGGGAAAGCCCCCAATCTGACACCATTGCTCATCACCAAAGTTTGTACTCTCTCCCACCCCTTTTGCCTTTGCAGCACAGTTAGTAGCTGGCACACAGCTAGTGGTTGGCACACAGGAAGAAGAGGACAATTTGCTGTGCATATACTTGTACATAGATATTTTAGTGAGGGTTTAGTGCTCCCCAAATAGCTTTACTACACTGGTTCAATGCTTGACCGAAACTGTAAGGCTATGTTCACACATTGCATTTTTTGATGCAGTCAAAACATTCTCTCTTGGCAGTAAGAAACTTGCTGCAAAAAGAGCAGGTTTTGCTTAGTTTTTGTTGCATTTTTGGTCCCTTTTTTTCCTATGGTGATGGTCTCCACCCTGGTACATATGTCCCCAACCTGGTTTACATGGTCCCCAATTCTAGTGTATGTGTCCCCGTTCTGCCCCTAATGCATAATTAAAACAAAAACATTCTACTCACCTTTCCTCTGCTCCCATGTCACCCAGTGTCTTTTGTAGTCACCGCACAGCCCGGCAACTTACATAGGAGTGTGTGCCATTGTCATGCGCCACTCCCTGTGGCTGCACCTCCGACGTCAGCTCACAACCACTGCGCTGGCAGCATGTTTCGCAGTGCAGGGACCCGATAGGTCTCTGCAACACGATGTAAGTCATACTTAAGGAGAATAGCTAATTTGCAATATAATGGCTAATTTGCAGGTATGCAATGATTGTTTACTAAACTGTTTTTAATAAACTTGTGGGTAATTTTCTGTGTGGGCAATTTTCACCAACATTCTTCTGGGCTGCAGAGGATCTCACCTATAATTCTATATTTTCTCTGTCCTGCAGAGCATTCACCTATAGCTATGTATTATTATTCTGCCCTGCAGAGCATCTCACCTATAATTCTATATTATTCTTCTGCCCTGCAGAACATCCGCCCCCTGACAGACGACGCGAAACGCGCGTTGGGGCTACGGTATGGATCCTCTTTGATGCCAGTACATGGGTAAGAACCCAGGGTGGGAATGATTGTTTACCTTTGACCTTTGGAGCCTGTGTACTGGGCCAAGTGATCTTCTCATACGGATTGATTATACCCCCGGTTCTCTGTCTGCCTATATTTGCACTATGCACTTTATTTTGTCTACGGCATCAGGTGTGACCCACACTGTGTTTGGTCTGTGCTACTCGGTTTTTTCCCTGACTGAAATAGTTTCTATTTTTTGTATGAACTAACATATATATTGATGTTTTGTGAATTGTGACAATAAAATTGTAACTTGTTTAATTATAGACATGTACTCCATTGTTTTTTCTATGGATCTAGCTTGTGGGAGTGTCCTATGTGTATTTTCTAGATAACTTCTCCCTTGAAGGCTCACCCACTGGGTTGTGAGCATGTTGGAGAAAATCAGACACTTATCTTTCATTTTGGGCTTGTTTTATTAACCTATAGATCTATGCTATTCTCTGTCCTGGAGAGCATCTCACCTATAACTCTCTACTGTTTTCCTGTAAGTATTCATGCCTGTGGGCATTTTTCACTATCACATGAACATCCTCACCTTGCTCCTCAAATATTATACTGTAGATCTGAAACTTTGTGATGCTGCAATTGGCAATTTTCTGTGTGGCCAATTTTCCAGTGGGCAATTTTCTGGTCACCGATGTCAATTACAGGCCTCTCTCATCTTTTTTAGTGTGAGAACATGCACAATTGGTCGCTGACTATATACTACTTTTCCCCACTGTACACAAGAATCTTATTCCATTCTAGAGGTAATCACTCCCTTTTCTCATCCCTCCAACCTTCTGTATATCTTAATGTTTGCATCAAGCCATCCCGCTGTACCAACTCTGCCGGCATCACTGCATGGCCTCCCATCCCTCACACACCATCTCTGTCTGCTGCTGGCTCCATGTTCTGTGCTTCTGCTCTCTGCATGCTTCCTGGCAGTGTGCATAGGGGCGGCGCCAGAACTCTCTGGTTCTTATGGAATCAGGTTGCACCTGTCTAATCTGTTTCTGACCAATTATCCAGAGGCCTTCAGTATTTGGGGCAGCTCCACCCTGTGGACTGGGCCTGTGCAATGTGCTATCTCAGTTAGAGTTTTGCTTCTGAGCTGCCAGGCCTTGCTCTGTGTTCCTCCTTCTCTGGAGGCTCTACTCCTAGCTTTGCTTTGCTATTCTCTGTATGCCCTCCACGAGGCTGTATATCCTGGTCTCAGTGTCTTTGTGCCTGTGTCTTGCCTTGTACTTGTCTGTCTGCCCTCCAGAATATCCTGGTCCCTGTGTCTTTGTTCCAGTACCTTGTCTCATTCAATTACCTTGTCTGAACTATGTCCTACCACTGTCTCCTTGTCTGTACTACTTTCCCTACTGTGTCCTTACTTGTGTTCACTCTGAACCACTTTACTACCTCTGCTCTGCCTTCCTGCGATTCTGCTCTGTTCCACTCTGCTACTGCAGAATCTCTTGCTGCAGTTCCTCTCCGCATACCTTGCGGTATCGCTCTGCTCTTGCTGCAGAATCTCTTGCTGCAGCTCCTCTCCGCATACCTTGCGCTTTCGCTCTGCTCTTGCTGCTGCAGAATCTCTTGCTGCAGCTCCTCTCCAAATACCTTGCGATTTCGCTCGCTCTGCTCCTGCTGCTGCAGAAACTCTTGCTGCAGCTCCTCTCCGCATACCTTGCGGTTTCGCTCTGCTCTTGCTACTGCAGAATCTCTTGCTGCAGCTCCTCTCCGCATACCTTGCGGTTCACCCTCTGTGGGAACAGGTCCCAATCTGTTCCTTCCTGCTTGCTTTCGTACCTGCACCTCTTGTGTGAACAGGTCCAAACCTGTCCTGTCATACTCCACTCTTTCCGGTCTATTCCAGTACTAGCATCTGCTGTGTGAACAGGTCTCTACCTGTTCCTTCATACACCGTGCTGCCAGCCCTGTGTCTCAGTCGTGCCTGCCAGCCCGAGTCTCAGCAGTGCAAGCCTACTCGTCCGAGTTTCAGCTGTGCTCATCTGCCAGTTGTGCCTGATGCCCGCACCTGTTCTAGTGTTCCTGTTGTCCAAGTGGGATCAGCAGCCACAGCCAGACACCGCCCTGGAGTGGCACCTGGCAGCTGCCTGCTGCACAAGTCTGACCTCACCATCAGAGGCTCCAGAGAACACCAAGGCAGCTGTCCTAGTCACACCCCTTCCAGGATAGTCTGGTTTGTGGCACAGTGGGGCCACAACTCCTTGGCTCACACCCACCAGTCTAGGCGTAAGCGGGACACCTGCTGTTATGAAAGGCAATTCAGTACCACAATGGACATAGCGGTCAGAGCACATACAGTGATCTGACAATAACCCAAAATCATAGAACGAGCTCTGAGACGTGGGAACTCTGCAGACCGCAATCCCTAATCCTCTCCAAACAACACTAGAGGCAGCCGTGGATTGCGCCTAACTCTGCCTATGCAACTCGGCACAGCCTGAGAAACTAACTAGCCTGAAGATAGAAAGTAAGCCTACCTTGCCTCAGAGAAATACCCCAAAGGAAAAGGCAGCCCCCCACATATAATGACTGTGAGTTAAGATGAAAAGACAAACGTAGAGATGAAATAGATTCAGCAAAGTGAGGCCCGACTTTCTTAACAGAGCGAGGATAGAAAAGGCAACTTTGCGGTCTACACAAAACCCTAAAGAAAACCACGCAAAGGGGGCAAAAAGACCCTCCGTACCGAACTAACGGCACGGAGGTACACCCTTTGCGTCCCAGAGCTTCCAGCAACAAATTAGACAAGCTGGACAGAAAAAATAGCAAACAAATAGCAAAGAAGAACTTAGCTATGCAGAGCAGCAGGCCACAGGAATGATCCAGGGAAAAGCAAGTCCAACACTGGAACATTGACAGGAAGCCAGGATCAAAGCATTAGGTGGAGTTAAGTAGAGAAGCACCTAACGACCTCACCAGATCACCTGAGGGAGGAAACTCAGAAGCCGCAGTACCACTTCCCTCCACCAACAGAAGCTCACAGAGAGAATCAGCCGAAGTACCACTTGTGACCACAGGAGGGAGCTCTGCCACAGAATTCACAACAGTACCCCCCCCTTGAGGAGGGGTCACCGAACCCTCACCAGAGCCCCCAGGCCGACCAGGATGAGCCACATGAAAGGCACGAACAAGATCGGGAGCATGGACATCAGAGGCAAAAACCCAGGAATTATCTTCCTGAGCATAACCCTTCCATTTAACCAGATACTGGAGTTTCCGTCTAGAGACACGAGAATCCAAAATCTTCTCCACAATATACTCCAATTCCCCCTCCACCAAAACCGGGGCAGGAGGATCAACAGATGGAACCATAGGTGCCACGTATCTCTGCAACAATGACCTATGGAATACATTATGTATGGAAAAAGAATCTGGAAGGGTCAAACGAAAAGACACAGGATTAAGAACCTCAGAAATCCTATACGGACCAATGAAACGAGGTTTAAACTTAGGAGAGGAAACCTTCATAGGAATATGACGAGAAGATAACCAAACCAGATCCCCAACACGAAGTCGGGGACCCACACGGCGTCTGCGATTAGCGAAACGTTGAGCCTTCTCCTGGGACAAGGTCAAATTGTCCACTACATGAGTCCAAATCTGCTGCAACCTGTCCACCACAGTATCCACACCAGGACAGTCCGAAGACTCAACCTGTCCTGAAGAGAAACGAGGATGGAACCCAGAATTGCAGAAAAATGGCGAAACCAAGGTAGCCGAGCTGGCCCGATTATTAAGGGCGAACTCAGCCAAAGGCAAAAAGGACACCCAGTCATCCTGATCGGCAGAAACAAAGCATCTCAGATATGTTTCCAAGGTCTGATTGGTTCGTTCGGTCTGGCCATTAGTCTGAGGATGGAAAGCCGAGGAAAAAGACAAGTCAATGCCCATCCTACCACAAAAGGCTCGCCAAAACCTTGAAACAAACTGGGAACCTCTGTCAGAAACGATATTCTCTGGAATGCCATGTAAACGAACCACATGCTGGAAGAACAATGGCACCAAATCAGAGGAGGAAGGCAATTTAGACAAGGGTACCAGATGGACCATCTTAGAAAAGCGATCACAGACCACCCAAATGACTGACATCTTTTGAGAAACGGGAAGATCAGAAATAAAATCCATAGAGATATGTGTCCAAGGCCTCTTCGGGACCGGCAAGGGCAAAAGCAACCCACTGGCACGAGAACAGCAGGGCTTAGCCCAAGCACAAATCCCACAGGACTGCACAAAAGCACGCACATCCCGCGACAGAGACGGCCACCAAAAGGATCTAGCCACTAACTCTCTGGTACCAAAGATTCCAGGATGACCAGCCAACACCGAACAATGAACCTCAGAGATAACTTTATTGGTCCACCTATCAGGGACAAACAGTCTCTCCGCTGGGCAACGATCAGGTTTATTAGCCTGAAATTTTTGCAGCACCCGCCGCAAATCAGGGGAGATGGCAGACACAATTACTCCTTCCTTGAGGATACCCGCCGGCTCAGACAAACCCGGAGAGTCGGGCACAAAACTCCTAGACAGAGCATCCGCCTTCACATTTTTAGAGCCCGGAAGGTACGAAATCACAAAGTCAAAACGGGCAAAAAACAGCGACCAACGAGTCTGTCTAGGATTCAACCGCTTAGCAGACTCAAGATAAGTCAAGTTCTTATGATCAGTCAATACCACCACGCGATGCTTAGCTCCTTCAAGCCAATGACGCCACTCCTCGAATGCCCACTTCATGGCCAGCAACTCTCGGTTGCCCACATCATAATTTCGCTCAGCAGGCGAAAACTTCCTGGAAAAAAAAGCGCATGGTTTCATCACTGAGCAATCAGAACCTCTCTGCGACAAAACAGTCCCTGCTCCAATCTCAGAAGCATCAACCTCGACCTGGAACGGAAGAGAAACATCTGGTTGACACAACACAGGGGAAGAAGAAAAACGACGCTTCAACTCTTGAAAAGCTTCCACAGCAGCAGAAGACCAATTGACCAAATCAGCACCCTTCTTGGTCAAATCGGTCAATGGTTTGGCAATACTAGAAAAATTGCAGATGAAGCGACGATAAAAATTAGCAAAGCCCAGGAACTTTTGCAGACTTTTCAGAGATGTCGGCTGAGTCCAATCATGGATGGCTTGGACCTTAACAGGATCCATCTCGATAGTAGAAGGGGAAAAGATGAACCCCAAAAATGAAACCTTCTGCACACCAAAGAGACACTTTGATCCCTTCACAAACAAAGAATTAGCACGCAGGACCTGAAAAACTGTTCTGACCTGCTTCACATGAGACTCCCAATCATCCGAGAAGACCAAAATGTCATCCAAGTACACAATCAGGAATTTATCCAGGTACTCTCGGAAGATGTCATGCATAAAGGACTGAAACACTGATGGAGCATTGGCAAGTCCGAATGGCATCACTAGATACTCAAAATGACCCTCGGGCGTATTAAATGCAGTTTTCCATTCATCTCCTCGCCTGATTCGCACCAGATTATACGCACCACGAAGATCTATCTTGGTGAACCAACTAGCCCCCTTAATCCGAGCAAACAAATCAGATAACAATGGCAAGGGGTACTGAAATTTAACCGTGATCTTATTTAGAAGGCGGTAATCTATACAAGGTCTCAGCGAACCATCCTTCTTGGCTACAAAAAAGAACCCTGCTCCTAATGGTGACGATGACGGGCGAATATGCCCCTTCTCCAGGGATTCCTTCACATAACTGCGCATAGCGGCGTGCTCAGGCACAGATAAATTAAACAGTTGACCTTTTGGGAATTTACTACCAGGAATCAAATTGATAGCACAATCACAATCCCTATGCGGAGGTAGGGCATCGGACTTGGGCTCATCAAATACATCCCGGTAATCAGACAAGAACTCTGGAACCTCAGAAGGGGTGGATGACGAAATTGACAGAAATGGAACATCACCATGTACCCCCTGACAACCCCAGCTGGACACCAACATAGATTTCCAATCTAATACTGGATTGTGGGCTTGTAGCCATGGCAACCCCAACACGACCACATCATGCAGATTATGCAACACCAGAAAGCGAATAACCTCCTGATGTGCAGGAGCCATGCACATGGTCAGCTGGGTCCAGTACTGAGGCTTATTCTTGGCCAAAGGCGTGGCATCAATTCCTCTCAATGGAATAGGACACTGCAAGGGCTCTAAGAGAAACCCACAACGCTTAGCATACTCCAAGTCCATCAAATTCAGGGCAGCGCCTGAATCCACAAATGCCATGACAGAATACGATGACAAAGAACAGATCAAGGTAATGGACAGAAGAAATCTTGACTGTACCATACCAATGGTGGCAGACCTAGCGAACCGCTTAGTGCGCTTAGGACAATCAGAGATAGCATGAGTGGAATCACCACAGTAGAAACACAGCCCATTCAGACGTCTGTGTTCTTGCCGTTCAACTCTGGTCAAAGTCCTATCGCACTGCATAGGCTCAGGTTTAAGCTCAGTTAATACCGCCAAATGGTGCACAGATTTACGCTCACGCAAGCGTCGACCGATCTGAATGGCCAAAGACATAGACTCATTCAAACCAGCAGGCATAGGAAATCCCACCATGTCATCCTTAAGGGCTTCAGAGAGACCCTTTCTGAACATAGCTGCCAGCGCAGATTCATTCCATTGAGTGAGCACGGACCACTTTCTAAATTTCTGACAATATACCTCTATCTCATCCTGACCCTGACAAAGAGCCAGCAAATTTTTCTCTGCCTGATCCACTGAATTAGGTTCATCGTACAGGAATCCGAGCGCCAGGAAAAACGCATCGATATTACTCAATGCAGGATCTCCTGACGCAAGAGAAAATGCCCAGTCCTGAGGGTCGCCGCGCAAAAAAGAAATAACAATCAAAACCTGTTGAACTGGATCACCAGAGGAGCGAGGTTTCAAGGCCAGAAATAATTTACAATTATTTTTGAAACTCAGAAACTTAGTTCTATCTCCAAAAAACAAATCAGGAATAGGAATTCTTGGTTCTAACATAGATTTCTGATCAATAGTGTCTTGAATCTTTTGTACTCTTGCCGAGAGCTGATCCACAAATGAAGACAGACTTCTAATGTCCATCGCTACACCTGTGTACTGAACCACCCAAATGTCTAGGGAAAAAAAAGGCAAAACACAGTGCAAAGAAAAAAAAATGGTCTCAGAACTTCTCCTTTCCCTCTATTGAGAATCATTAGTACTTTTGGCTTCCTGTACTGTTATGAAAGGCAATTCAGTACCACAATGGACATAGCGGTCAGAGCACATACAGTGATCTGACAATAACCCAAAATCATAGAACGAGCTCTGAGACGTGGGAACTCTGCAGACCGCAATCCCTAATCCTCTCCAAACAACACTAGAGGCAGCCGTGGATTGCGCCTAACTCTGCCTATGCAACTCGGCACAGCCTGAGAAACTAACTAGCCTGAAGATAGAAAATAAGCCTACCTTGCCTCAGAGAAATACCCCAAAGGAAAAGGCAGCCCCCCACATATAATGACTGTGAGTTAAGATGAAAAGACAAACATAGAGATTAAATAGATTCAGCAAAGTGAGGCCCGACTTTCTTAACAGAGCGAGGATAGAAAAGGCAACTTTGCGGTCTACACAAAACCCTAAAGAAAACCACGCAAAGGGGGCAAAAAGACCCTACGTACCGAACTAACGGCACGGAGGTACACCCTTTGCGTCCCAGAGCTTCCAGCAACAAATTAGACAAGCTGGACAGAAAAAATAGCAAACAAATAGCAAAGAAGAACTTAGCTATGCAGAGCAGCAGGCCACAGGAATGATCCAGGGAAAAGCAAGTCCAACACTGGAACATTGACAGGAAGCCAGGATCAAAGCATTAGGTGGAGTTAAGTAGAGAAGCTATGGCACTCACCCCTAGAAATGCGTCCTTACCGGTTCCCCGCACCCTCTCCTGTTCACGTCCTGCCGCCTCTCCATGTGTACCTGATTGCTGTTTGTAGCAAATAAAGGACTTCATCACAGCATTTCTAGGGGTGAGTGCCATATTTTCTCTTCTGATATACCGTCAGTGAAGCCTTTGGTCCTCTGTGGACTGTTCTGTGAGCACCACCCTGAGCTGTTTTCTCTGGATAGTGTTGCAGCCGACGCTGCCGCTGCTCATCCACACACCTGTGAAAAGTTGTGGTTCTAGTGCCGCACGGCTACCATTCTTTGGTTTGGTTCTGGTTAAGTAGAGAAGCACCTAACGACCTCACCAGATCACCTGAGGGACGAAACTCAGAAGCCGCAGTACCACTTCCCTCCACCAACAGAAGCTCACAGAGAGAATCAGCCGAAGTACCACTTGTGACCACAGGAGGGAGCTCTGCCACAGAATTCACAACAACCTGCCATGTCTAAGTTCAGGCATACATTTCATTGTGTCCTACTCACTCTTTGCAAGAAAGACTACTATTCTAAGAATTGATCTCTTACACCTTTTTTCCAAATCAGTCACTTTTTCCATTAACCATTTATTTGTATTGGAGATATCAGAAATTTCAGTGTTAAGTGCAGCAGTCTTGTCTCTATTATCACCAATTCTTTATTTTCACTCAGACACCCTTTTTCTGATTTTTTTTCCTCATGTCATCCCTCAGGAGTGCATGTCATACTGTATACCTCCTGCCTATTTCCCGAGGTTGATCAATTGGAAGTTATCAGTTTTACTGGTGCTAAGAATGTCTGTTAAACTTGGTTCTGTAAGGTTGCACCACATGCCTGCTTTGTACAGAGTATACAATTAGTTTGTAAGATTAGTGCTGGACCACTTTGCTCAGTTGGGTGATCAAGAGATACCTTCTGCACAAAGAGGGGCTGCAGGTTTTATACTCATGTCAGTTTTATGCTCCAGTTTTCTCTAGTAAGCCCCCACGATAGCACACCGGAGAATGTTACCCCTTTCCTAATAGGGAAGAGAAATGCCAAAGAGTTTAAATAACCCCTCCCACAGACTCCTCCTCAGTGTTCTTTCCTGTCCCTACTGGGGATGAAAAGGTCACCCATGGTGTGCTGTTTCAGCAATAGTCACCAGGGGTAAAGAGATTCAGTCGGAGCAGCAGGGGAGCAGACTTACCTCTCCTCCCCGAGCTCTGCTCCCGTCTCCATCGTGGACTCGGGATCCCCCTTCAGTCCACACCTTCGTGAAAGGTCTGTGGGGGATTATTTGTCTGGAGGCCTCTCTGAGCTCTCCAGCTCCCTCTCCTCCTCCGGCGTTGTGGAGCAGCGTGATGCACTGGGTGAGCAAAAGCGAAGATTTTCGGGTCTGAAGCTAGCAGCAGGATGTGACTTCACACGCCGGCCAGTTTCAGCATACAGAATTTTTGCATTCCAGGCTGGAACGCATAGGTCAATTACATTGCAGATAGTGTTGGTGGACCCCTCTCTACTCCCCCCCACACCTGGACATCGGAAGGCGGAGATCCTCTAATCAGAGAACAGGTGCTGGAGTCCGGTTAGAAGACATCTAAGGTAGGACCACTGTGTGGTAAACTGCATGGAGATGTCAGGTTCCTCTCGCTCTGCGTCTGCAGATCCCAGCACCCAGTCCCAGTGAGTACTCTGGCACAGGTTTCCATTCCCTGTGTACAAGTTTAGAGCCTTATTATTCATTCTCCCCTTTCTTGTATTGGGACAAGGAACCTGCACAAGGAAGCAAGTCCAAGACTTCACGAAGATGTGCAGTCTGTACAAAAAAGCTGGCCTCTTCGTATAAGAAGACATTATGCAAAGAGTGCACTGAGAAAGTCATCAGGGAAGAGCAATAATTAAGAGCCTAATCCACCAGTAGATAAAAACCTCCCTGGCAGCTTTTTCCCAGTCTGCTCCCTCTCCCAGTGTCCCTCCAGAAAGTAAAGAGAGGAAGCTTAATTAGAGGAGGAAATGGATGATGACTCTCAGGATGAAACTTTGATCACAGATGAACCTCTGGAAGAAGGTGAATTAATCCTGGACCCAGAGGTCTCCCAATAGGAGAGATACTATTTTTCCTCAGGTGATATAGAGGAACTCCTCACGGCAGTAAAGAGGACCATGGAGATTGAGGAGAAGACTGCCCAGACGGTACAGGAAGAAATGTTCTGGGATCTCCATTCTAGGAAGAAGCAGGTATTTCCCATTCATAGAAAAATCCGTGACGTGGTCCTAGAAGAGTGGGAATCCCCAGAAAAGAGGCTGACCATTCCAGTGGAAATGAAGGACAGGTTCCCTGCAGACGATGAGACGGCATCATGCTGGTCAGAGAATCAACATCCAAATTGCTTGTGTAGCTAAGAAGACCACACTACCATTTGAGAATGCCTCACAGTTGAACGACCCTCTGGAATGCAAGATGGATGGGGTACTGAGGAAATCATGGGAAACCTCAGCATCTTTACTGAATACCAATGCCGTATAAACCTGTGTGGTCCGGTCGATGTACCGTTGGCCGGGGCAGCTGTCCACAGGTACTCCCAGAGAAGACATACAAGCTTCTCTACATCTCCTCCAGAAGGCAACAGGGTTCCTAGCAGATGCCTAGAATCCATGAGCGTGGCAGCAAGATCATCAGTGTTGTCAAACTCTGAGACGAGTGCACTGGCTGAGATCTTGGAGCGGGGACATGACTTCAAAAATGAAACTGTGTTCTATCCACTTCAAAGGAAAATACATGTTTGGTCCTGTCCTCAATGAGCTGTTAGAGAAGGCTTTGGACAAAAAGAAGACCTTAAGGGTATGTTCACACGTTCAGGATTTCCATCCTTTTTTTTTCCTGACTGTTTTTTAAAAAACTGCAGCTCTTGGCAGAAAACGCAGGTCCTTTTTTTGGTCCTTTTTTGGTCCGTTTTTGATGCGTTTTTTGATGCGTTTTTTGATGCGTTTTTTTGATGCAGTTTTCTAGCCAGAGTCTGTGTGTTTTCTAGGAATTTTTTTAGGGTTAAAATGGCTGAAAATACCCTAACCCTACCCCTACCCCTAACCCTACCCCTAACCCTAACCCTACCCCTAACCCTACCCCTAACCCTAACCCTACCCCTAACCCTACCCCTAACCCTACCCCTAACCCTACCCCTAACCCTACCCCTACCCCTAACCCTAACCCTACCCCTACCCCTACCCCTAACCCTACCCCTAACCCTAACCCTACCCCTACCCCTAACCCTAACCCTAACCCTAACCCTACCCCTACCCCTAACCCTAACCCTAACCCTAACCCTACCCCTAACCCTAACCCTACCCCTAACCCTACCCCTACCCCTATTCTAACCTTAGTGAAAAAAAAAAAAAAAAATTCTTTATTTTTTTTATTGTCCCTACCTATGGGGGTGACAAAGGGGGGGGGGTGTCATTTACTATTTTTTTATTTTGATCACTGAGATAGGTTATATCTCAGTGATCAAAATGCACTTTGGAACGAATCTGCCGGCCGGCAGATTCGGCGGGCGCACTGCGCATGCGCCCGCCATTTTGCAAGATGGCGGCGCCCAGGGAGAAGACGGCCGGACGGACACCGGGACGCCGGGTGAGTATAAGGGGGGGAGATTAGGGCACGGGGGGGGCATCGGAGCACTGGGGGGGGCATCGGAGCACTGGGGGGGGCATCGGAGCACGGGGGGGCGGGATCGGAACACGGGGGGGGCAGCCACACTCCGCCCACGCACTTCCGCCCGCTCCCCGCACTTCCTGCTGCAGCGGTTCTGCACATCAAATCGCAGTAAAACCCGCAGATATATTTTTGATCTGCGGGTTTTACTGCGGTTTGGACCTCACAATGGAGGTCTATGGGTGCAGAACCGCTGCGGCTCCGGAAAAAGAATTGACATGCTCCTTCTTTTTTCCGGGAGCTATTCAGCGCGTCTTTTTTTTAACAATTTCCGGACCATGTGCACAGTGTGTCCTGTTTTCCATAGGGTACAGTGTACTGTACCCTGCATGGAAAACAGCTGCGGAACCGCAGCGGCAAAACCGCCGCGGTTCCGCGGTAAAAAACGCACTGTGTGAACATGGCCTAAAGGAACCTAGGAATAGTAGGAAAAGACCCTTTCGCCACCAGCAAGAGCATACACCTCAGTACAATGGGAAGGTCAAGTCAGGTCACTGGAACTACCTGAAAGGAGGAAAAGACAGAATTCTTTTTCTTCCCCACTTCCAGAGACAAAAGAAGCCATGATACCAACTTGGTAGGCGGTCGCATCTCAAAACTTCCTTCTACGGAGGCACAAGATCTGTTCAGACCAATGGACTCTAACATCAGGGAAGAAAAAAATATAGTTTGCCTCTTATTCTTCAGAAATAATAAAGATAACGTGACTTTACTCTCCAGAGCTACAATTCACCTTGATAGCGGGAGTAAAAGACCAATTATCCACAAAAAGGTAGTCTCCATAGTCCCAGAAAGGGAAAGAAACAGGGGACATTACTCCAACCTGTTTCTCATAAAGAAACTGAATGGGTCCCATCGGGTTATATAATTAATCTGAAACCCCTGAATCGTTATATAACATACAGAAGATTCAAGATAGCATCTGTCAGGTCAACAGTACCTCTGATTGGGCAGGATTTCATCATGGCGACAGTAGACCTACAGGATTGATATTATCACATCCCGATTCATCTATCTTATCGGAGAGTCTTAAGATTCTAAATTGCCCATGGAGAGTACACAGACCATTATCAGTTCAATATCCTCCCATTTGGTCTATCCTCAGCCCCACGGATCTTCACAAAGATCATGTCAGAGGTCATGACATACATCAGAGGTCAGCACATAAGCATAGTTCCATACTTCGACAACATCTTGTTAGTGGCTCCTTCAGTACCCATGCTACAGGAACATCCACAGATGATGACCCAGATCTTATCATCTCTAGGCTGGATAGTGAACCTCAAAAAAATCAGATATGGTTCCTGCAAAAACTAAGACATTCTTAAAGGTACCGTCACACTAAGCGACGCTGCAGCAATACCGACAACGATGTCGATCGCTGCAGTGTCGCTGTTTGGTCGCTGGAGAGCTGTCACACAGACAGCTCTCCAGCGACCAACGATCCCGAAGTCCCCGGGTAACCAGGGTAAACATCGGGTTACTAAGCGCAGGGCCGCCCTTAGTAACCCGATGTTTACTGTTATGGCTGGCAATCAGGCAACACAGCGTGCAGTAATCAGCGCACATACAGAGATCTGGCAATAACCAAAAACAATAGGACGAGCTCTGAGACGTGGAATCTCTGTAGACTGCAGTACCTGATCTATCCTCACACAACTATAAGCAGCAGTGGATTGCGCCTAACAACTACCTATGCAACTCGGCACTGCCTGAGGAGCTGACTAGCCTGAAGATAGAAATACAAGCCTGACTTACCTCAGAGAAATACCCCAAAGGAATAGGCAGCCCCCCACATATAATGACTGTTAGCAAGAAGAAAAGACAAACGTAGGAATGAAATAGATTCAGCAAAGTGAGGCCCGATATTCTAGACAGAGCGAGGATAGCAAAGAGAACTATGCAGTCTACAAAAAACCCTAAAACGAAAACCACGCAAAGGGGCAAAAAGACCCACCGTGCCGAACTAACAGCACGGCGGTGCACCCCTCTGCTTCTCAGAGCTTCCAGCAAAAGAAAATAGCAAGCTGGACAGAAAAAAACAGAAAACAAACTAGAAGCACTTATCTAGCAGAGCAGCAGGCCCAAGGAAAGATGCAGTAGCTCAGATCCAACACTGGAACATTGACAAGGAGCAAGGAAGACAGACTCAGGTGGAGCTAAATAGCAAGGCAGCCAACGAGCTCACCAAAACACCTGAGGGAGGAAGCCCAGAGACTGCAATACCACTTGTGACCACAGAAGTGAACTCAGCCACAGAATTCACAACAGTACCCCCCCCTTGAGGAGGGGTCACCGAACCCTCACCAGAACCCCCAGGCCGACCAGGATGAGCCACATGAAAGGCACGAACAAGATCTGGGGCATGGACATCAGAGGCAAAAACCCAGGAATTATCTTCCTGAGCATAACCCTTCCATTTGACCAGATACTGGAGTTTCCGTCTAGAGACACGAGAATCCAAAATCTTCTCCACAATATACTCCAATTCCCCCTCCACCAAAACAGGGGCAGGAGGCTCCACAGATGGAACCATAGGTGCCACGTATCTCCTCAACAACGACCTATGGAATACATTATGTATGGAAAAGGAGTCTGGGAGGGTCAGACGAAAAGACACCGGATTGAGAATCTCAGAAATCCTATACGGACCAATAAAACGAGGTTTAAATTTAGGAGAGGAAACCTTCATAGGAATATGACGAGAAGATAACCAAACCAAATCCCCAACACGAAGTCGGGGTCCCACACGGCGTCTGCGATTAGCGAAAAGCTGAGCCTTCTCCTGGGACAAGGTCAAATTGTCCACTACCTGAGTCCAGATCTGCTGCAACCTGTCCGCCACAGAATCCACACCAGGACAGTCCGAAGACTCAACCTGTCCTGAAGAGAAACGAGGATGGAACCCAGAATTGCAGAAAAATGGAGAGACCAAGGTAGCCGAGCTGGCCCGATTATTAAGGGCGAACTCAGCCAACGGCAAAAATGACACCCAATCATCCTGGTCAGCGGAAACAAAACATCTCAGATATGTTTCCAAGGTCTGATTGGTTCGTTCGGTCTGGCCATTAGTCTGAGGATGGAAGGCCGAGGAGAAAGATAGGTCAATGCCCATCCTACCACAAAAGGCTCGCCAGAACCTCGAGACAAACTGGGAACCTCTGTCAGAAGCAATATTCTCAGGAATGCCATGTAAACGAACCACATGCTGGAAGAACAAAGGCACCAAATCAGAGGAGGAAGGCAATTTAACCAAAGGCACCAGATGGACCATTTTAGAAAAGCGATCACAGACCACCCAAATGACCGACATTTTTTGAGAAACGGGAAGGTCAGAAATGAAATCCATCGAAATATGTGTCCAAGGCCTCTTCGGGACCGGCAAGGGCAAAAGCAACCCACTGGCACGTGAACAGCAGGGCTTAGCCCTAGCACAAATTCCACAGGACTGCACAAAAGCACGCACATCCCGTGACAGAGATGGCCACCAGAAGGATCTAGCAACCAACTCCCTGGTACCAAAGATTCCTGGATGACCGGCCAGCACCGAACAATGAAGTTCAGAGATAACTTTACTAGTCCACCTATCAGGGACGAACAGTTTCTCGGCCGGACAACGATCAGGTTTATTAGCCTGAAATTTCTGCAACACTCTCCGCAAATCAGGGGAGATGGCAGACACAATGACTCCTTCCTTGAGGATACTCGCCGGCTCAGATAACCCCGGAGAGTCGGGCACAAAACTCCTAGACAGAGCATCCGCCTTCACATTTTTAGAGCCCGGAAGGTATGAAATCACAAAATCAAAACGAGCAAAAAATAACGACCAACGGGCCTGTCTAGGATTCAAGCGCTTGGCAGACTCGAGATAAGTCAAGTTCTTATGATCAGTCAATACCACCACGCGATGCTTAGCACCCTCAAGCCAATGACGCCACTCCTCGAATGCCCACTTCATGGCCAGCAACTCTCGGTTGCCCACATCATAATTACGCTCAGCAGCAGAAAATTTCCTGGAAAAGAAAGCACATGGTTTGAACACTGAGCAACCAGAACCTCTCTGTGACAAAACCGCCCCTGCACCAATCTCAGAAGCATCAACCTCGACCTGGAACGGAAGAGAAACATCAGGTTGACACAACACAGGGGCACAGCAAAAACGACGCTTCAACTCCTGAAAAGCTTCCACGGCAGCAGAAGACCAATTAACCAAATCAGCACCCTTCTTGGTCAAATCGGTCAATGGTCTGGCAATGCTAGAAAAATTACAGATGAAGCGACGATAAAAATTAGCAAAGCCCAGGAATTTCTGCAAACTTTTTAGAGATGTCGGCTGAGTCCAATCCTGGATGGCCTGAACCTTAACCGGATCCATCTCGATAGTAGAAGGGGAAAAGATGAACCCCAAAAATGAAACTTTCTGCACACCGAAGAGACACTTTGATCCCTTCACGAACAAGGAATTAGCACGCAGTACCTGGAAAACCATTCTGACTTGCTTCACATGAGACTCCCAATCATCTGAGAAGATCAAAATGTCATCCAAGTAAACAATCAAGAATTTATCCAGATACTCACGGAAAATGTCATGCATAAAAGACTGAAAAACAGATGGAGCATTGGCAAGTCCGAACGGCATCACCAGATACTCAAAATGACCCTCGGGCGTATTAAATGCCGTTTTCCATTCATCTCCCTGCCTGATTCTCACCAGATTATACGCACCACGAAGATCAATCTTAGTAAACCAACTAGCCCCCTTAATCCGAGCAAACAAGTCAGAAATCAATGGCAAGGGATACTGAAACTTAACAGTGATCTTATTAAGAAGGCGGTAATCAATACACGGTCTTAGCGAACCATCCTTCTTGGCTACAAAAAAGAACCCTGCTCCCAATGGTGACGACGATGGGCGAATATGTCCCTTCTCCAGGGACTCCTTCACATAACTGCGCATAGCGGTGTGTTCAGGTACGGACAAATTAAATAAACGACCCTTAGGGAATTTACTACCAGGAATCAAATCAATAGCACAATCACAATTCCTATGCGGAGGTAGGGCATCAGACTTGGACTCTTCAAATACATCCTGAAAGTCCGACAAGAACTCTGGGATGTCAGAAGGAATGGATGACGAAATAGACAAAAATGGAACATCAACATGTACTCCCTGACAACCCCAGCTGGTTACCGACATAGAGTTCCAATCCAATACTGGATTATGGGTTTGTAGCCATGGCAACCCCAACACGACCACATCATGCAAATTATGCAGTACCAGAAAGCGAATAACTTCCTGATGTGCAGGAGCCATGCACATGGTCAGCTGGGCCCAGTACTGAGGCTTATTCTTGGCCAAAGGTGTAGCATCAATTCCTCTCAACGGAATAGGACACCGCAAAGGCTCCAAGAAAAATCCACAACGTTTAGCATAATCCAAATCCATCAGATTCAGGGCAGCGCCTGAATCCACAAACGCCATGACAGAATACGATGACAAAGAGCACATTAAGGTAATGGACAAAAGGAATTTGGACTGTACAGTACCAATAACGGCAGAGCTATCGAACCGCCTAGTGCGTTTAGGACAATTAGAAATAGCATGAGTAGAATCACCACAATAGAAACACAGTCTGTTCAGACGTCTGTGTTCTTGCCGTTCTACTTTAGTCATAGTCCTGTCGCACTGCATAGGCTCAGGTTTACTCTCAGGCAGTACCGCCAGATGGTGCACAGATTTACGCTCGCGCAAGCGACGACCGATCTGAATGGCCAAGGACATAGACTCATTCAAACCAGCAGGCATAGGAAATCCCACCATTACATCCTTAAGAGCTTCAGAGAGACCCTTTCTGAACAAAGCCGCTAGTGCAGATTCATTCCACAGAGTGAGTACTGACCATTTCCTAAATTTCTGACAATATACTTCTACATCATCCTGACCCTGGCATAAAGCCAGCAGATTTTTCTCAGCCTGATCCACTGAATTAGGCTCATCGTAAAGCAATCCGAGCGCCAGGAAAAATGCATCAACATTACTCAATGCAGAATCTCCTGGTGCAAGAGAAAACGCCCAGTCCTGTGGGTCGCCGCGCAAAAAAGAAATAATAATCAAAACCTGTTGAATAGGATTACCAGAAGAATGAGGTTTCAAGGCCAAAAATAGCTTACAATTATTTCTGAAGCTCAGGAACTTAGTTCTGTCACCAAAAAACAAATCAGGAATCGGAATTCTTGGTTCTAGCATCGATTTCTGATCAATAGTATCTTGAATCTTTTGTACATTTACAACGAGATTATCCATTGAGGAGCACAGAGCCTGAATATCCATGTCCACAGCTGTGTCCTGAAGCACTCTAATGTCTAGGGGAAAAAAAAGACTGAAGACAGAGCTAAGAAAAAAAAATGATGTCAGGATTTCTTTTTTCCCTCTATTGGGAATCATTGGTGGGGCTCCTTGTACTGTTATGGCTGGCAATCAGGCAACACAGCGTGCAGTAATCAGCGCACATACAGAGATCTGGCAATAACCAAAAACAATAGGACGAGCTCTGAGACGTGGAATCTCTGTAGACTGCAGTACCTGATCTATCCTCACACAACTATAAGCAGCAGTGGATTGCGCCTAACAACTACCTATGCAACTCGGCACTGCCTGAGGAGCTGACTAGCCTGAAGATAGAAATACAAGCCTGACTTACCTCAGAGAAATACCCCAAAGGAATAGGCAGCCCCCCACAAATAATGACTGTTAGCAAGAAGAAAAGACAAACGTAGGAATGAAATAGATTCAGCAAAGTGAGGCCCGATATTCTAGACAGAGCGAGGATAGCAAAGAGAACTATGCAGTCTACAAAAAACCCTAAAACGAAAACCACGCAAAGGGGCAAAAAGACCCACCGTGCCGAACTAACAGCACGGCGGTGCACCCCTCTGCTTCTCAGAGCTTCCAGCAAAAGAAAATAGCAAGCTGGACAGAAAAAAACAGAAAACAAACTAGAAGCACTTATCTAGCAGAGCAGCAGGCCCAAGGAAAGATGCAGTAGCTCAGATCCAACACTGGAACATTGACAAGGAGCAAGGAAGACAGACTCAGGTGGAGCTAAATAGCAAGGCAGCCAACGAGCTCACCAAAACACCTGAGGGAGGAAGCCCAGAGACTGCAATACCACTTGTGACCACAGAAGTGAACTCAGCCACAGAATTCACAACAGTTTACCCTGGTTACCGTTGTAAATGTAAAAAACAAACACTACATACTTACATTCCCGGTGTCTGGTCATGTCCCTCGCCTTCAGCTTCCAGCACTGACTGAGCACCGGCCGTAAAGTACAGTGGTGACGTCACCGCTGTGCTTTGCTTTACAGCTGGCCGGCGCTCACCAGTCAGTGCGGGAAGCTGAAGGCGAGGGACATGACCAGACACCGGGAATGTAAGAATGTAGTGTTTGTTTTTTTACATTTACAACGGTAACCAGGGTAAACATCGGGTTACTAAGCGCGGCCCTGCGCTTAGTAACCCGATATTTACCCTGGTTACCAGTGAAGACATCGCTGAATCGGCGTCACACACGCCGATTCAGCGATGTCAGCGGGAGATCCAGCGACAAAATAAAGTGCTGGACTTTCCCCAGCGACCAACGATCTCCCAGTAGGGGCCTGATCGTTGGTAGCTGTCACACATAACGATTTAGTTAACGATATTGTTGCTACATCACAAAAAGCAACGATATCGTTAACGATATCGTTCAGTGTGACGGTACCTTAAGAGTCCTACTAGACTCACACAGCCAAACATCTTTCTTGCCCAAACAAAAACAGATCTTGTTAAAATCAAAGATAAAAATACTATGGAGCAAGAAAGTGGTGTCATTAAGATGGGCCATGTTGGTTCTTGGATCTATGACATCCTGTATCCAGATGGTAGAATGGGCACAAGCACACACCAGAACGCTTCAGAGGCACATCCTGGCAAACACATATTCCAGGGATGCTGGTCAGACGATATAAGCCATCAATCCTCAAACTTCATATAACTGAAGGCAGTAGAGGAGGTCCTCATGGCAGCAGAAACCCTAGTCCAGGATACCCATGTCAAAATATACTCAGACAACAGTTCCCCACCTTCGGCATCAAGGAAGTACAAGGCACGAGGACCCGAAGGCAATATCAGCGAGAACATTCTCGTGGTTCGAAGAACATCTTCTCTCCCTGACCGCTCTGCACATAAAGGGTGTGGTAAACATACAGGCGAATTATCTGAGCAGAACAGAATTCCATCCAGGGGAATGGAGTCCAGATCTCAAGGTCTTTCAGATACTGCCCAGAAGGTGGAGCCATCCAGGTGTAGATCTATTTGCAAGTGGACAAAACGCAAAAGTCGATCAATATTATTTGCTAAATCCAGCCGATCCCTGCATAGGTGCAGATGCGTTAGCCCCCTCATGGACATTCAGACTGGCCTATGCCTTCCCTCCATTACCAATCCTACCAAAGATTCAACAAAAGATAAGAGTGGAAAAGGTCAAGGTAATCTTGATAGCACCATTCTGGCCCAAAGCAGAAGAAGCAGAAGCAGGTTTGGACCCTTGCCAACCCCAGGATAGAAGGACCGATAGAGCTACCCCAGGTCAGAAGCCTCCTCCACCAGGGGCCAATCTTTCACCCGGATCCCAAGAGGTTACATCTAAAGGCCTGGCTTCTGACCTCTCAATCCTGAAGACCAGAGGATTGTCCGAAAGAGTCATTAGGACACTACAGAAAAGCCAAAAGGCAGTAAAAACTCTATATACCAGAAGATATGGAAGACCTTCATCTCATGGAGTGCACCTGAACGACCTAACCCACACCAGCCAAACTTAGCTAGGATCCAGGATTTTCTGCAAGAAGGGTTAGAGAAGGGTCTCAGACCTAGCACCCTCAAAGTCCAGGTGGCAGCCCTAAGCTCATATTTTGACCAGACGTTAGCCAACCACCGATGGATTAGAAGGTTTATGACAGGAGCTGTTATGATCTGGTGGCCTAGGAGCAGCATGAGACGTACTCTGGAGTAGGTGGTCCCTGTACTGACCGCAAATCCTGAACTTAGCAGCGCAACTAGAAGTAGCCGTGGGGGGTACCTAACACTCCCTAGACCCCTCGACACAGCCTAAGAACTAACTACCCCTAAAGACAGAAACGGGAAACCTATCTTGCCTCAGAGAAAATCCCCAAAGGATAGACAGCCCCCCACAAATATTGACTGTGAGAGGAGAGGGAAATAACATACGCAGACATGAAATCAGGATTTAGCAGAGGAGGCCATACTAGCTAGAAAGAAAGAATAGGACAGAGTACTATGCAGTCAGTATTAAAACACTAGAAAATATCCACCACAGAAAATACAAATCACCACATCTGACTAAAGACATGGAGGGTATATCTGCATTTCCAGAGACACAGCTAGGCTGCAAAAAATCCTTCACTGACAAAGCTGGACTAGACCAAACATGAAAATGCACAGAACTATAAGGTCCACAGCAGGTGGACAGCAAAAACAAAGCCAGAACTTATCTTTGTAGAAATGAACAGCAGAACAGAAGAGACCAGGTATGGATGTGAATCCTCCAAAAACAATGGACAACTGGCACTGACTAAAGGATAAAGCAGGACTAAATAGCCCAGCCCAAATTGCAAAAAATAGAAACACCTGATAAATGCTGTGATCCAACTACCGCAGCGCTACCACTCATAACCACCGGAGGGAGCCCAAGAGCAGAATTCACAACAGTACCCCCCCTTGAGGAGGGGTCACCGAAGGCCGATCAGGACGAGCCAAATGAAAGGCACGAACCAAATCGTCAGCATGAACATCGGAGGCAACAACCCAAGAATTATCCTCCTGGCCATAACCCTTCCATTTGACCAGATACTGAAGCTTCCCCCTCGAAAAACAAGAATCCAAAATCTTCTCAACCACATACTCCAACTCCCCATCAATCAACACCGGGGCAGAGGGAACAACGGGCACCACATACTTCCGCAACAAAGATCTATGGAAAACATTATGGATGAAAAAAGAGGCTGGAAAGGCCAAACGAAAAGACACTGGATTGATAATCTCAGAAATCCTATAAGGACCAATAAACCGAGGCTTGAACTTAGGGGAAGAAACCTTCATAGGAACATGACGGGAAGACAACCAGACCAAATCCCCAACCCGAAGCCGGGAACCAACACACCGACAACGGTTAGCAAAACGCTGAGCCTCCTCCTGAGACAGCACCAAATTGTCCACCACATGAGCCCAAATCTGCTGCAGCCTGTCAACCACAGAATCCACACCAGGACAATCAGAAGGCTCAACCTGCCCTGAAGAAAAACGAGGATGAAAACCAAAACTACAAAAAAAAGGCGAAACCAAGGTAGCAGAACTAGCCCGATTATTAAGGGCAAACTCGGCCAATGGCAAGAAAGCCACCCAATCATCCTGATCAGCAGACACAAAGCATCTCAAATAAGTTTCCAAAGTCTCATTAGTTTGCTCGGTTTGGCCATTTGTCTGAGGATGAAATGCGGAAGAAAAAGACAAATCAATGCCAGCCTAGCACAAAAGGCCCGCCAAAACCTAGAAACAAACTGGGAACCTCTATCGGACACAATATTCTCCGGAATGCCATGCAAACGAACCATATGCTGAAAAAACAACGGAACCAAATCAGAAGAGGAAGGCAATTTAGGCAAAGGTACCAAATGAACCATCTTAGAAAACCGGTCACAAACCACCCAGATAACAGACATCCTCTGGGAAACCGGAAGCTCTGAAATAAAATCCATAGAAATATGCATCCAAGGTCTCTCAGGGACCGGCAAAGGCAGAAGCAACCCACTAGCGCGGGAACAGCAAGGCTTAGCCCGCGCACAAATCCCACAGGACTGCACAAAAGAACGCACATCCCGCGACAAAGAAGGCCACCAAAAGGACCTACCAACCAAATCTCTGGTACCAAAAATCCCAGGATGGCCAGCCAACACAGAACAATGAACCTCAGAAATCACTTTACTAGTCCATCTATCAGGAACAAACAGTTTACCCACTGGACAGCGGTCAGGTTTATTAGCCTGAAATTCCTGAAGAATCCGTCGTAAATCAGGGGAGATGGCAGAAAGAATCACCCCTTCCTTCAGAATGCCGACCGGCTCAAGAACCCCAGGGGAATCAGGAAAAAAACTCCTAGAGAGGGCATCCGCCTTAACATTCTTAGTACCAGGAATGTACGGGACCACAAAATCAAAACGGGAGAAAAACAGGGACCATCGAACCTGTCTAGGATTCAGCCGTTTTGCAGACTCGAGGTAAATCAGATTCTTATGATCGGTCAGGACCACAATACGGTGCTTGGCCCCCTCAAGCCAATGTCGCCACTCCTCAAATGCCCACTTCATAGCCAACAACTCCCGATTGCCGACATCATAATTGCGTTCCGCAGGCGAAAACTTCCGAGAAAAGAAGGCACACGGTTTCATCAAGGAACCATCAGAATTCCTCTGAGACAAAACGGCCCCTGCCCCAATCTCAGACGCGTCAACCTCAACCTTAAATGGAAGAGAAACATCCGGCTGACGCAACACAGGGGCAGAAGTAAATCGGCGTTTAAGCTCCTGAAAGGCAGAAACAGCCGCAGAGGACCAATTCGTCACATCAGCGCCTTTCTTCGTCAAATCGGTCAGAGGTTTAACCACACTGGAGAAGTTGGCAATGAAACGACGATAAAAATTAGCAAAGCCCAAGAATTTCTGAAGGCTCTTCACAGATGTGGGCTGAATCCAATCATGAATGGCCTGAACCTTAACCGGATCCATTTCAATAGATGAGGGAGAAAAAATGAAGCCCAAAAAAGAAACCTTCTGCACTCCAAAGAGGCACTTCGACCCCTTTACAAACAAAGCATTATTACGGAGGATCTGAAATACCATCCTGACCTGTTTCACATGAGACTCCCAATCATCGGAAAAAATCAAAATATCATCCAAATATACAACCGTGAATTTATCAAGATAACTCCGAAAGATATCATGCATGAAGGAGTGGAACACAGATGGGGCATTAGAGAGTCCGAATGGCATCACAAGGTATTCAAAATGGCCTTTGGGCGTATTAAATGCAGTTTTCCATTCGTCACCCTGTTTAATACGAATAAGATTATATGCCCCTCGAAGGTCAATCTTAGTAATCCAGCTAGCCCCCTTAATCCTAGCAAACAAATCAGTAAGCAAAGGCAAAGGGTATTGAAATTTGAACCGTGATCTTATTCAAGAGGCGATAATCAATACACGGTCTCAAGGAGCCATCCTTCTTGGCAACAAAAAAAAAACCTGCTCCCAATGGTGAAGAAGATGGCCGAATATGCCCCTTCTCCAAAGACTCCTTAATATAGCTCCGCATGGCGGCATGTTCTGGCACAGACAGGTTGAAAAGTTGACCCTTAGGGAACTTACAACCTGGAATCAAGTCAATAGCGCAATCATAGTCCCTATGTGGTGGAAGGGAACTGGATTTGGGCTCATCGAATACATCCTGGAAATCTGACAAAAACTCAGGAATTTCAGAAGAGGGGGAAGAGGAAATTGACATCAAAGGAACATGACCATGAACCCCCTGACAACCCCAACTAGTCACAGACATAGATTTCCAATCTAACACTGGATTATGTAGCTGTAACCATGGAAAACCCAGCACAATATCATCATGCAAATTATGCAACACCAGAAAACGACAATCTTCCTGATGGGCTGGCGCCATGCACATGGTCAGCTGTGTCCAAAACTGAGGTTTATTTTTAGCCAACGGTGTAGCATCAATGCTCCTTAAAGGAATAGGGTTCTGCAAAGGCTGCAAGGGGAAACCACAACGTCTGGCAAATTCTAAGTCCATTAAATTCAGAGCGGCGCCTGAATCCACAAATGCCATGAGAAAATGACAATAATGAGCAGATCAAGGTCACAGATAACAGAAATTTAGGTTGTACAGTACTGATGGTAACAGAACTAGCGATTCTCTTAGTACGCTTAGGGCAATCAGAAATAACATGAGCAGAATCGCCGCAGTAAAAACACAACCTATTCTGACGCCTAAATCCTTGTCGTTCAGCTCTAGACAAAATCCTATCACACTGCATAGACTCAGGGCTCCGCTCGGAGGACAATGCCACAGCGTGCACAACTCTGCGCTCGTGCAAGCGCCGATCAATCTGAATGGCCAGAGACATAGAATCACTCAGACCAGCAGGCGTGGGGAACCCCACCATAACATCTTTAACGGATTCAGAAAGACCCTTTCTGAAAATTGCCGCCAAGGCATCCTCATTCCATTTAGTGAGTACAGACCATTTTCTAAATTTCTGGCAATACAATTCTGCCGCTTCTTGACCCTGACACAGGGCCAACAAGATCTTCTCAGCTTGATCCACAGAATTAGGCTCATCATACAATAACCCCAATGCTTGAAAGAAAGAATCAACATTAAGCAAAGCAGGATTGCCAGATTCCAGGGAAAATGCCCAATCCTGTGGGTCACCACGCAGCAGGGATATGATGATTCTAACCTGCTGAATGGGGTCACCAGAGGACCGGGGTCTCAATGCAAAAAACAGTTTACAGTTATTTTTGAAACTCAAAAATTTGGATCTGTCACCAAAAAATAAATCAGGAGTAGGAATCTTAGGTTCTAAGGCAGGAGTCTGAATAATATAATCTGAAATACCCTGTACCCTAGCAGCAAGCTGATCCACCCGAGAAACTAACTTCTGAACATCCATGTCATTACTAGGTTATGTAGCCACCCAGAGATTAAGAGGGAGGAAAAGACAAAACAGGCTAAGGAAAAAAAAATGGCTCAAAACCTTCCCTCCCTTCTTCTGAGGTGCAATTAACTCATTGTTGGCCAGTTGTACTGTTATGATCTGGTGGCCTAGGAGCAGCATGAGACGTACTCTGGAGAAGGTGGTCCCTGTACTGACCGCAAACCCTGAACTTAGCAGCGCAACTAGAAGTAGCCGTGGGGGGTACCTAACACTCCCTAAACCCCTCGACACAGCCTAAGAACTAACTACCCCTAAAGACAGAAACAGGAAACCTATCTTGCCTCAGAGAAAATCCCCAAAGGATAGACAGCCCCCCACAAATATTGACTGTGAGAGGAGAGGGACATAACATACACAGACATGAAATCAGGATTTAGCATAGGAGGCCATACTAGCTAAAAAGAAAGAATAGGACAGAGTACTATGCGGTCAGTATTAAAACACTAGAAAATATCCACCACAGAAATACAAATCACCACATCTGACTAAAGACATGGAGGGTGTATCTGCATCTCCAGAGACACAGCTAGGCTGCAAAAAATCCTTCACTGACAAAGCTGGACTAGACCAAACATGAAAATGCACAGAACTATAAGGTCCACAGCAGGTGGACAGCAAAAACAAAGCCAGAACTTATCTTTGTAGAAATGAACAGCAGAACAGAAGAGACCAGGTATGGATAACAGCAGAACAGAAGAGACCAGGTATGGATGTGAATCCTCCAAAAACAATGGACAACTGGCACTGACTAAAGGATAAAGCAGGACTAAATAGCCCAGCCCAAATTGCAAAAAATAGAAACACCTGATAAATGCTGCGATCCAACTACCGCAGCGCTACCACTCATAACCATCGTAGGGAGCCCAAGAGCAGAATTCACAACAAGGAGCATCTCACATATGTCCAAGAGCTATGAACTTAGTTCTGTCCTGGGACCTCAATGTGGATTTGAAAGGGCTCACACTACCACCTTTAGAGCCCTTGTCATCCATAGACGTAGACAGACTCTCCTGGAAAGTAGCCTTCCTGGTAGTAATAACTACAGCCAGGAGAGTGGGCGAATTACAAGCTCTCTCGATCAACGAACTCTACATGAAAATATTGTAAGACTGACTTATTCTGCAATTGGATGTCATTTCTTCCCAAAGTAGTCTCAGTTTCACAAGTCTCAGGAGATAATTCTTCCCTCCTTCTATCAATAGTAGAGAAATAAGGAAGAAGAAGAGTTCCACACTTTGGACGCTATAATGTCATGCCTGAGGAAGACTCCAAGAAGTCGAAACCGGTTGTATTTTAGTTTGAAATAAAAATCATCATTGAATCTGAATATCAAATTCCATCATCATCATTCAGGAGCGCATATTGCTGGGAAAAAACATTTACAGAGCTATCGCCTATGAAAGCACTGTTCGGTGTGCTCATCAGTTCCCAGATCTCTGCAGCAAACTGAATGGAAAGAGGAATAGAGTGATCCATGGACTGGATCTATACGCAGTATATCAAGATACCAAAAAGGTGAGTGGATTCACACCGAGTATACACCTTTGGAAACAAACTGCTACACTCAGAAGTCTGCACCTCCCATTTCTCTCCCTATAATCCCCTCTTGTTTTAAATACATTGTAAGCTTTATCACTATATCAAAGCTGTATAAGATCTAAAAAAAATGTAACTAGGTCCATGCCTACCTGCATAGGCTGGCACCCTGTGATAAAGTGCAAATGGCGCCCCCACTCACTGGACCTGAGTGAGAGCTTGTTTTTTTGCATCCCATTAGGGATTTGAACTTATGATTGTGAGATATCTTGTTCTGCATACTACAAAGCCATTGTATTACAGTATATAGATAAAATTCTAGTCTGCTATGAAGCTCAGTCTAAAGGCTAATTCAGATGTTCTGGGGTTTTTTTGTGTACGACTAAACTTGTCCTGGTTTCATCAATTTAATTCTGTCAGAGATTCATTGGAGTTATCAGTTTTTTCTCAGTTCTGGAAAAAAGTTTCTCTTCCTTGTTATATCTGGCAGTACAAGTAAGACAGCACTCAGATGGCATCACTGATTTTTTTTTTCAAGGACCCATAGACAAAACAAAAAGAACAAACAATACAATAAGCACTATAAAATCAGTAGTGCTTATTGTATTGTTTGTTCTTTTTGTTTTTTTGCTACCTGATGAAGGCTGCACTGTAAAAATAGCAGCCGAAACGCGTTGTACTGTTTTTTTTAAAAAAAAAATTTCTACAAATATATATATTTTTTTTATTTTGAGAAAATAAATGAATTTTTTAACATTTTTCACTTGAAGTGGATGCATTCAAAAAATCCGTAACCCCCTAAGGAACTTATCTAGATGTGAGGTGAGCACTTTGACCCAATAAGAGCTTCACAGAAGTTTATAATGCAGAGCCGTAAAAATAAAACAAAACATTTTTCCCACAAAAATAATTTTTTAGCCCCCAGTTTTGTATTTTCCCGAGGGTAACAGGAGAAATTGGACCCCAAAAGTTGTTGTGCAATTTGTCCTGAGTGCGCTGATACCCTATATGTGGGGGAGAACCAGCGTTTGGGCGCATGGGAGGGCTCGGAAGGGAAGGAGCGCCATTTGGAATACAGACTTAGATGGAATGGTCTGCAGGCGTCACATTGTGTTTGCAGAGCCCCTAATGTACCTAAACAGTAGAAACCCCCCACAAGTGACCCCATATTGGAAACTAGACCCCCCAAGGAACTTATCTAGATGTGTTGTGAGAACTTTGAGCCCCCAAGTATTTCACTACAGTTTATAACGCAAAGCCGTGAAAATAAAATAAAAAATTTCCCCTCAAAATTATTTTTTAGCCCCCAGTTTTGTATTTTCTCGAGGGTAAAAGGAGAAATTGGACCCCAAAAGTTGTTGTCCAATTTGTCCTGAGTGCGTTGATACCCCATATGTGGGGGGGAACCAGCGTTTGGGCGCATGGGAGGGCTCGGAAGGGAAGGAGTGCCATTTGGAATACAGACTTAGATGGAATGGTCTGCAGGCGTCACATTGCGTTTGCAGAGCCCCTAATATACCTAAACAGTAGAAACCCCCCACAAGTGACCCCATATTGGAAACTAGACCCCCCCACGAACTTATCTAGATGTGTTGTGAGAACTTTGAGCCCCCAAGTGTTTCACTACAGTTTATAACGCAGAGCCGTGAAAATAAAAAATCTCTTTTTTTCCCACAAAAATTATTTTTTAGCCCCCAGTTTTGTATTTTCCCAAGGGTAACAGGAGAAATTGGACCCCAAAAGTTGTTGTCCAATTTGTCCTGAGTACGCTGATACCCCATATGTTGGGGTAAACTCCTGTTTGGGCACACGGGAGAGCTCGGAAGGGAAGGAGCACTGTTTTACTTTTTCAATGCAGAATTGGATGGAATTGAGATCGGTCGCCATGTCGCGTTTGGAGAGCCCCTGATGTGTCTAAACAGTGGAAACCCCCGAATTCTAACTGAAAACCTAATCCAAACACCCCCATAACCCTAATCTCAACGGTAACCCTAACCACACCTCTAACCCAGACACACCCCTAATCCTAATCCCAACCGCAAATGTAATCCAAACCCTAACCCTAACTTTAGTCCCAACCCTAACTGTAGCCTTAACCCTAACCCTAGCCCCAACCCTAGCCCTAACCCTAGCCCTAACCCTGGCCCCAACCCTAGCCCCAACCCTAACCCTAACCCCAACCCTAGCCCCAACCCTAGCCCCAACCCTAACCCTAGCCCTAACCCTGGCCCCAACCCTAGCCCCAACCCTAACCCTAACCCCAACCCTAACCCCAACCCTAACCCCAACCCTAGCCCCAACCCTAGCCCCAACCCTAACCCTAGCCCTAACCCTAGCCCTAACCCTAGCCCTAACCATAGCCCTAACCCTAACCCTAACCCTAGCCCTAACCCTAATGGGAAAATGGAAATAAATACATTTTTTTTATTTTTTTATTTTTCCCTAACTAAGGGGGTGATGAAGGGGGGTTTGATTTACTTTTATAGCGGGTTTTTTAGCGGATTTTTATGATTGGCAGCCGTCACACACTGAAAGAAACTTTTTATTGCAAAAAATATTTTTTGCGTTACCACATTTTGAGAGCTATAATTTCTCCATATTTGAGTCCACAGAGTCATGTGAGGTCTTGTTTTTTGCGGGACGAGTTGACGTTTTTATTGGTAACATTTTCGGGCACGTGACATTTTTTGATCGCTTTTTATTCCGATTTTTGTGAGGCAGAATGACCAAAAACCAGCTATTCATGAATTTCTTTTTTTGGGGGGGGGGAGTTTATACCGTTCCACGTTTGGTAAAATTGATAAAGCAGTTTTATTCTTCGGGTCAGTACGATTACAGCGATACCTCATTTATATCATTTTTTTATGTTTTGGCGCTTTTATACGATAACTATTTTATAGAAAAAATTATTATTTTTGCATCGCTTTATTCTGAGGACTATAACTTTTTTATTTTTTTGCTGATGTTGCTGTATGGCGGCTCGTTTTTTGCGGGACAAGATGACGCTTTCAGCGGTACCATGGGTATTTATATCCGTCTTTTTGATCGCGTGTTATTCCACTTTTTGTTCGGTGGTACGATAAAGCATTGTTTTTTGCCTCGTTATTTTTTTCTTTTTTCTTACGGTGTTTACTGAAGGGGTTAACTAGTGGGACAGCTTTATAGGTCGGGTTATTACGGACGCGACGATACTAAATATGTGTACTTTTATTGTTTTTTTTTTATTTAGATAAAGAAATGTATTTATGGGAATAATATATATTTTTTTTTCATTATTTAGGATTTTTTTTTTTTTTTTTTTACACACTTGGAAACATTTTTTTTTAACTTTTTTACTTTGTCCCAGGGGGGGACAATACAGATCGGTGATCTGACAGTTTGCATAGCACTCTGGCAGATCACTGATCTGTCTCAGAGCTCTGCAGCGTTACCAAGTGCCTGCTCTGAGCAGGCACTTGGTTAGCCACCTCCCTCCCTGCAGGACCCGGATCCGCGGCCATCTTGGATCCGGGACTTGCTGCAGGGAGGAGGTAAGAGACCCCCGGAGCAACGCGATGTGATCGCGTTGCTGCGGGGATCTCAGGGAAGCCCGCAGGGAGCCCCCTCCCTGCGCGATGCTTCCCTGCACCGCCGGCACATCGCGATCATCTTTGATCGCGGTGTGCCGGGGGTTAATGTGCCGGGGGCGGTCCGTGACCGCTCCTGGCACATAGTGCCGGATGTCAGCTGCAATAAGCAGCTGACACCCGGCCGCGATCGGCCGCGCTCCCCCCGTGAGCGCGGCCAATCGCGCTGGACGTAATATTCCGTCCTTGGGAATTAAGGCCCACCCCACATGGACGGAATATTACGTCCAATGGCAGAAAGGGGTTAAATACTAAATGTCGTATCAAATACCAATTATAATCAATTGTATACAATAATTGTATTCATTGGAACCATACATAATTGTAGTGACATGATTCTTCTTAGGATGCACATCACTAGGTATCTTATCAATAATCATCTATCTGTATGACAGATGAGCAGAATACATGTTGTAACATGTTTTCTTAATCTAGATCTTATGTGATCATGTAAGCAGCACTGACAGCACTTTGCTAGGTTGACCGCTCTCCTAGGAGATGCATTCCCAAACTTTAATGAGAAACTGAGCAGAACGCAAGGTTAAAGAGTGTCCAGGTGTTGGGGGTGGTAAATTAGAGTTTATTACTGAGCTTATATCACTTTAATAAGACTGATATGGATAATTAACTTTACGTTTATCTGTCTTTCTTTAAATATTTGAATGGTGCTAGCAATGTATCTAAATGTCATGGTCATCTTCAGATGAAGCAAGAAACAAGAAAAATTGTCTCTTTCAACTAAGGATTGTTGAGATACAGAGTTTTGCAAGTTAAAATAAACTTCTAAAAGCTCACGCTTATGGCCACATTACAGTTCAGTTTTTACAGAGCCATTACTGGTTTCTAGAAATTTGTTAGCCCTCTATGTAAAAAATGCTTTTTTTCTAAAGCTGTCTGAAATTCAGCAATAGAAGAAGCAGAGATAAGCAAATACAAATGTAAAAAGCTAGATCAGCTAGAATTGTAAAGGAGCTGGCTTCGGGATCCATGGTGTCATTGTCTGTATATTTTTAGAGCTTTTACATCCTGGTAATTGAGCTGGTCTTGGACCATATTTCACCATATCACCTAGTGATCCTATTATTGAGAAGAGGGAAGTATATCAGTCTTTCTAGATCTGCACCTACTGTAACAATGCTACTCTCTTGAGAGTGATATGATGTATCACAGGAACTGTTTTGGTTTAGAAGTCCAGCTGGTTTATTTCAGTCCACATAAACCACTACACTGGAAAAGTTAAATGCAGCATTTGTCCGGCAAAAAAGTAAAACATAAAATAAACAGTCTAGACAATAGTCAGGGTTCTCCTTCTTGGCTTAGAGTCCGCCTTCCTAGACATTTTGCAAAGCCACACAACCCAGGATATGTGTGACGCCCACCAGGGCCGTGGGGTACTTGGAACCGGGTCGGACAGTTCTTTGGGGAAGTCACTGGGCCGTGACCCGACTCAGTGGCCCTGGGCGTGCAATAAAAATGCAAGGGGAAAATTTATATGGGATTGATTTGTGACGCCACCTGTGGTGTTCGGCAAGGGATGGCCGACACTTCGGCTCAGGTCCACTCGGGCCAATGGTGATGCAACAAAGGTGGTACAGCTCCCCACAGGTAGAGCGGGGCACCAGGGTAGATATAACAGTCGGTTCAGGTGGTGGTGAACGTTGGGGTGCAGAGAATAAGCAAGGGACGCAGAAAAGCGCAGTTTTCTTTATCTTTACCTCTTGGTAGATGAACATGCAGTCCGGGGTACCAGTTACAGATGACAGCAGGAGTCACGCTAGCCTGGAAGCATTCAGGGGGTCCACCTTGCCAGGTGAGTTGGAGGCCTTCCTGATGCACTCTATTTTCAGGTCCCTGCTGCCTGTAGCTAGCAGCGGCCCTCTCCTGCGTGTTGGCAAAATCGGCTTTGGGAAAATGGCCACCGTGATCTCCATCTGCGCACGCGCGGCATCCCGCGGCCATTTTCCTGAAGCCCCGTGCAGCAGAGCACTCCATCTGCGCACGCGCGGCCTCAGGAAGATGGCCGCCCCCACCGATGACAAGTGTAATAGCGCAGATCGCGCGCTTTTTCTTCACCTGCGCGCAATGGATTCGGCACTTGGACATGCGCACACCACTACGCCACCAACGGAAAGCTGGGGAAGAAACAGCGATGTCACCACGCCCACCCGACCTGACCAGCCTGATTGACAGGCGAAAACGGCGACTTTGGTAATGTATTTCGCAGCATAGGTGGGGAATCAGGGTACACTACATACACTATTGTAACGCACAGCGCAGGCCCTATTTAACAGTATTTTTATCTCAATCTGAAAAAACGGGGTGACAGGTTCCCTTTAAGACAAATTAAATGAAGATAATAATACCAAATAATTTGTGTTTGCAATCATTTTCAGGAAGAAAATGAGTATTATCTGACAGAATTGCAGGGGTGTCAATACTTTTGGCCATGACTGTATCCTAAAAGATGAGAAAAAGAGGTTAGATTATACTCACCCAGAGGCATTCCCGCTGCTGGTCTGGTCCGGGGCCTCCCATCTTCATCAGATGACGTCCTCTTCTTATCTTCAGGCTGCGGCTCCGGCGCAGGCATACTTTGTCTGCCCTGTTGAGGGCAGAGCAAAGTACTGCAGTGCGCAGGCGCCGGGCCTCTCTGACCTTTCCCGCTGCCTCCGCACTGCAGTACTTTGCTCTGCCCTCAACAGGGCAGACAAAGTACGCCTGCACCAGGGCTGCAGCGTGAAGACCAGAAGAGGATGTCAGGTGAGTATGTGATTTTTTTTTTTTTTTAATCACAGCAACAGCATATGGGGCAAATATTTCTATGGAGCATCTTATGGGGCCATGTGCAGCATTATATGGGGGCAAATATCTCTATGGAGAATCTTATGGGGCCATAATCAGCATTTGTGCAGCATTTTATGGGGCAAATGTGTCTATGAAGCATCTTATGGGGTCATAATCAGCATTTGTGGAGCATTATATGGGGCAAATGTGTCTATGGAGCATCTTATGGGGCCATAATCAGCATTTGTGCAGCATTATATGGGGCAAATGTCTGCTCCTCTGGAGGAAAGTTCGGTTCAAATATACAGTAACCTACAGTCAAACCCTTCTCCCCTGACAGCTATTCTACAAAACCCAATGTTTCCACCAGGTCTTGAACCATGGATTTTCTTTAGGTGGACACTGAAAGGTATTCATATACTTAAACACCTATGCTCCCCATTTAATATTTTATTTCAAAGACAAGAATTTGTTCAGAAACTTGATCCTCCGAATATGGAGGCCATGCGATTAAACCAGATATTTCATTTTGCAAAACAGCTCCTCCCAAGCGGTAATACCCTTAAGCTGACAATCGTTGAAAATAAATGTCTGAATGACCCAATGGGTAGAGGAACGATCTCTTTGATCTATCATACTTTAAAATCTCCACAAGACAACAAAAAACTGAAGAACATGCTACAATGGGAGGAGGACCTGGGGTTTGAAAAGCCATTAGATGAGTGGTTTCATAGTTGTGACACTCTTTCAAGGGGTAGCCATCAGACTTCTCTCGTGGAGACCTTCTTAAAATTATTGCATAGAAGTTATTATGTACCAGAGGAAATTCACAATATCTTTCCTAATATTTCGGGAGACTGTTTTAGAGGCTGTGGGATAACCGGTGCCATGAAACATATCTGGTGGTCTTGTACGGTAGTAACTGGGCTATGGGAAAGGCTTAAACATTTAATAACACAGATGTACGGAGGACCAGTTGATCTAGATCCCTAAAATATTATTTGGGGGAAAAAAGCGTGTGGGAGCTCCCACGCAATTTTAAAAACCAGCAGAGGGAAAGCCAGCGACTGCGAGCAGATGTTTATAGCCTGGGAAGGGGGTAATACCCATGGAGCTTCCCATGCTTTTAATATCAGCTCACAACTGTGTACTTAGCCTTTACTGGCTATTAAAATAGGGGACCCCCCAAAAAAATATTGTGGGGTCCCGCTATAATTAATATCCCGCAAACGCTATGCAGACAGCTGCGGGCTGATATTAATAGCCTAGGAAAGGACCATGGATATTGTTCCCCCTACCTTGGCTAAAAACATCAGCACAAAGCCGCCCCAGAAAAGGTGCATCTGTAAGATGTGCCAATTCCGGCACCTAGACCTAGCCCCGCTCTTCGCACTTGCACTGTAGCAGTGGCAAGTGGGGTAATAGTTTGGGGTTAATGTCACCTTTGTATTGTAAGGTAACATCAAGTCCAGCTTAGTAATGGAGAGGTGTCAATCCTTTTTTCCCAAAAATAATATTGTATTAATTAAATACTTGTCCAGTAATTCACACACACACACACACACACACACACACACGTGCGCGCGCACACACACACACACACACACACACACACACACACACACACACACACACACACCTAATTGTATTTGTCACTGACATCTATATATCTACCTATTCTGCATCTATTTGCTGTATGTATTCAATGTCTCCTAACCTGTCGGCTCCTGTAATGATTTTACAGAAGCCGACAAATGATCATCTATGTAATATAAATACATATTTATAAACTGTATATGTGTGTCACTGACATGTATATGTATATATATGTATTCTATGTGCATATATCTATTCTATCTTTTCTATTCTAGCCTGTCAGTGTGTTTTTACATGAGCTGCATATGAATTGCCGGCTTTTCAAAGGACATCGATGCCTAAAAATAAGACAGCACTTGCATGGTGCGAGTGCTGTGCGTTTTTTCTCGCATCTATTGACTTGCATTGGCGATTCTCGTCCGAGAAATTCAGCAAATCGCAGCATGCTGCAATTTTTTTCTCAGAACGATTTCAGCTGACAAATAAATCGCAGATGAGATGTAACCCATAGAATAACATTGGTCAGAGTGCAATCCGATTTTTTATCGGATTGCACTCGTCCGTTTTTCTCGCAAATGAGTATGAGCCTTAAGAAAATATTCAGAAAAATTCCCATGCTACAGTTCATATGAGTTCATTCCACCAGGGGGCGCAGCTTCGGTGACGGCACCGCAAGTCACCGAAGCTCTGTTACCTTCATTTCATTCATTCCCCAATCATTTACAGTCGGGAGCGGTTGCATTAGCAGGCTCCTGGTTATAAATGTATTTAACCCCTTCAGATGGATTACAGCGTGGGACATGACTGTAGGGCGGACAGGTATGGGACATTGCTGCTTTTTTATTTTCCTTTATTTACAGGAGAACGAGGGTCTTCAGGTGGATTGAGGGTCCAATAAAGATAATAAAACCCCACGTTTTTAATTATTTCATTAAAATACTTTATTCTTAATGTGTGTGTATTTTTAACCCTTTACTAATATCGGATTAATAATGGATAGGTGTCTTATTGACATCTCTCCAATACTAACCAGGCTTAATGTCACCTTACATTTGCAAGGTGACATTAACCCCTTATTACCCCATATCCCACAGCTACTCGGGAGTGGGAAGAGAGTGGCTAAGTGCCGGAATAGACGCATCTTACAGATGTGTCTTTTCTGGGGTGGCTGGGGGTAGATGCTGGGGGGGGGTAATGACCATGGTCCCTCTTTGGGCTATTAATATCTGCCTTTCACTGGCTTTCCCACTCTGGTGGAGAAAATTGCGCAGGAGCCCATGACAGTTTTTTCCGTGATTTAACCCTTTATTTTAACACCTATAGCTCCAAAATTTTGCACACACACTCACACACTACTAACATTAGAGAAAATGGAGAAAAAATCCCATCCTCGCATTGAATGGGGATCACTGTTCAGGAACTTCTCTGCGTATCTCGGTCATAAATGACGGACCGTATTTTTATACGTTAGGTCTGACCCCAGCCTAATAGTGACACACAGATCTTTGTAGTTGCCAGTAATGGAGTATAATCTACTATATAATCGTCTAAGGGGTACTTCCATCTGTTTGTCTGTCTGTAACGGAAATCCCGCGTCGCGCTAAGTCATCTGGGTAATTTCGCAATGCATCACTGGGAACGGTAGCTGGCGGCAGCATTGCACGCATCGGAATAGCTTTGGTGGATGGCGGAGGGTGAGTATATAACTGTTTTTTATTTAATTTTTTTTTAACAGGGATATGGTGCCCACACTGCTATATACACACTTCCAGGAAGCAGGGTACCCCAGCGCCACACCGAGAGGAGCCCTTTTTGGGACCTAATTTCAAATTTTCAAACAGTATCAGCTACTCAGTTTGAGAAAGACCTGGAATTGGGTCGAAATGTCACATTTTTTCTTATCCTGCTGTATGTGTACATATATTTGAATGTCAAACACATGTGAATAAATACACCACTTTGCAAGCTATAACCCGAGAGAGTGCGGCTGTTTTCTCGCTTATTTGACAGGTATTGGGTTCTTCCCAAGTACAGCCTGCACCACCTGATTTGCTGAGCGTGCTCCATTCCCTTGAATTCACAATGCTATATACTACGTGGGCTGTGTTATATACTGCGTGGGCTGTGCTATATACTGCGTGGGCTGTGCTATATACTACGTGGGCTGTGTTATATACTACGTGGGCTGTGTTATATACTACGTGGGTTGTGTTATATACTGCGTGGGCTGTGTTATATACTGCGTGGGCTGTGTTAGGCCTCTTTCACACGTCAGTGTCTCCGGTACGTGTACTGACAGTTTTCTCACGTACCGGAGACACTGACACAAGTAGACCCATTCAAATGAATGGGTCTATGCACGTCTCCGTGTTTTCACGGACCGTGTGTCCGTGTGCAAAACACGGAGACATGTCCGCTTTTCTCCGGCAGCATGTACCGCAATACGTCCCGCACACGTGCACACGGAGAACAGTGTGCACTCTCCTCCATGTGCACGTGCCGCCCGCAGGAGAGACAGCGCTACAGTAAGCGCTGTCCCCCCTGCGTGTGGTGCTGAAGCCGGCATTCATTCCTTCTCCCCGGCAGCGTTCGCTGGAGAGAAGGAATGAAAAATCAAGTTTTTTTTTTTCTTAAAAATAAAGTTTGTGGTTCCCCTCCCGCCTCCCATCCCCTGTGCGCCTGCCCGCTTGCCGAGAAATACTCACCCAGCTCCTGCGATGTATGCTCTCAGCACCAGGTCCTGTGTGAGCGGTCACATGATACTGCTCATTACAGTGATGAATATGCGCATATTCATCACTCTAATGAGCGGTACCATGTGACCGCTAACACAGGAACTGCTGCTGGCGCTGAGAGCATACATTGCAGGAGCTGGGTGAGTATTTCTCGGCAAGCGGGCGGGCGCACAGGGGATGGGAGGCAGGATGGGAACTACAAACTTTATTTTTAACACAAAAAAAACCCTTGATTTTTCCTTCCTTCTCTCCAGCGAACGCTGCTGGGGAGAAGGAATGAATGCCGGCTTCAGCACCACACACAGGGGATAGCGCTTAACTGTAGCGCTGTCTCCTGCACGGTCCGTGTAGTCCTCAGTCAGCACACGGCTGCCACACGTGTGCCACACTGATGTGCTACGTGAGCACATGGACACGGATAACTCCGGTAACGGAATTATCTGGACGTGTGAAAGAGGCCTTATATACTACGTGGGCTGTGTTATATGCTATGCGGGCTGTGCTATATGCGACGTGGTCTGTGTTATATACTGCGTGGCCTGTGTTATATACGTGGGCTGTGTTATATACTGCGTAGCCTGTGTTATATACTACGTGGGCTGTGTTATATACTGCCTGGCTGATATGTAATTCGTGGGCAGTGTTATATACTGCGTGGCCTGTGTTATATACTGCGTGGGCTGTGCTATATATTACGTGGGCTGTGCTATATACTACGTGGCTGTGCTATATACTACGTGGCTGTGCTATATACTACGTGGCTGTGCTATATACTACGTGACTGTGCTATATACTATGTGACTGCCTGTGTTATATACTACGTGGCTGTGCTAAGCGCGACGTACATACATACATATTCTAGAATACCTGATGCGTTAGTATCGGGCCACCATCTAGTAGTCAAATAGTTCTTTTTAGTGGACGTAGAAGCACAGCTAAGGTTTTTGATTCAAGTGAAGGAGTGGGGGAAGCTTCTGAATAAAAATAAAGTTAGCAACAGAGACAGGCATACAATTAGCCGGCTCCCAGTTTCACCTCACACCTCCTGCTGCTGGGTCACTCATCACAATAGGAAGCACAAGTCTTTCAGTACATTGTCAGTATCAGTAAAGTATCAGTGTAGTGTCAAAATCAGTATAATGTATCAGTGTAGGACTGGAGTGCTCAGTAACAATGACTTTGGGGGCCCACTTTTCACCTGCATACAAATATTACATTACCCATGTCACAAATTTACCTACATCACTTTATAATATTAAACTAGGCAGTTTGGTTAATGAACGATGAGATGCTGCTTCTTTCTGTGAAGAGTAAATTATGTGAATTATGGCATGCACTCCCATATATTGGGGTTGGGGGCCCACCGGGGGATTCCCGTGTTCCCCTATGGGCCAGTCCGAGCCCTGTGTATCAGTGTGTCCAGGAATTCCGGCGCTGTACTCCGCTACCTCCCCAGGCTGCACACAGGTGATGCCGCGCAGCCTCCTGTCCAGGACACAGACACCACAGACTCACCCGATGGGAAGCTCCACGGAAAGCCATAGTGAGCGAGGAGGACCAGCGCGAACACACAGAGGGAGACGCTTCTCTCCCGCCGGACGAGCTGCTGGAAGAGCGCTGCAGCCATCTCCGTGCGCACTGAGACCAGGCTGCAGGGACAGGTGAGGCCACCAGATGGAGCTCCGCCTCTTTGTGTCACCTGGCTGGGGAGGAGCATTGGGACCACCAGCCGTGCTTAGTGACGGGTCCTGGTGGGATTAGTAGGTGGGTGATACCACTCTGCTATTCTTCAAACCTTTCGTTTACTTTATTCCGTAGTTTGTGTGGGGTCATCTGATGTAATCCCTAGTATGCCCTGATACTGAACTGCTACTGTTTTCTGTGGTACTACTGCTCCCAGTAAGCCACATGCTTTTATGTCAACTATTCCCCTCAAAACACCGCTAACATTTCATGGCGACCTGCGAACAACTCTGCCAGGTTGTCATTGACTTGTATGATGCTCACACAGAGTAAGGAACTTGTCATAAAAAATGTGGCTGTAAGTAAGGCCATAATGGTGAAGCACATGAAAATACGTCGTAGCGTACGCCGGTACCACACTCACTGTATGTACGCCCACTGTAACCACACCCACAGTACTCACAGCCACTCTACCCACACCCACTGTAACCACACCCACTGTAACCATGCCCACTGTAACCACACCCACAGTACTCACAGCCACTCTACCCACACCCACTGTAACCACACCCACAGTACTCACAGCCACTCTACCCACACCCACTGTACTCACAGCCACTGTAACCACACCCACAGTACTCACAGCCACTCTACCCACGCCCACTGTACCCACACCCACTGTAACCACGCCCACTGTAACCACACCCACAGTACTCAAAGCCACTCTACCCACGCCCACTGTACTCACACCCACTGTAACCATGCCCACTGTAACCACACCTACAGTACTCACAGCCACTCTACCCACACCCACTGTAACCACACCCACAGTACTCATAGCCACTGTAACCACACCCACAGTACTCACAGCCACTGTAACCACACCCACAGTACTCACAGCCACTCTACCCACGCCCACTGTACTCACACCCACTGTAATCATGCCCACTCTAACCACACCCACAGTACTCACAGCACTCTACCCACGCCCACTGTACTCACACCCACTGTAACCACACCCACAGTACTCACAGCCACTCTACCCACGCCCACTGTACTCACAGTCACTGTAACCACACCCACAGTACTCACAGCTACTGTAACCACACCCACTGTAACCACACCCACAGTACTCACAGCCACTGTAACCACACCCACTGTACTCACGCCCACTGTACTCACACCCACTGTAACCACCCCCACAGTACTCACAGCCACTGTAACCACACTCACTGTAACCACACCCACAGTACTCACAGCCACTGTAACCACACCCACTGTACTCATGCCTACTGTACTCACACCCACTGTAACCACACCCACAGTACTCACAGCCACTCTACCCACGCCCACTGTAACCACACCCACTGTAACCACACCTACAGTACTCACAGCCACTCTACCCACGCCCACTGTAACCACACCCACAGTACTCACAGCCACTATAACCACACCCACAGTACTCACACCCACTGTAACCATGCCCACTGTAACCACACCTACAGTACTCACAGCAACTGTAACCACACCCACTGTACTCACACCCACTGTACCCACACCCACTGTACTCACAGCCACTGTACCCACACCCACTGTAACCATACCCACTGTAACCACACCCACAGTACTCATAGCCACTGTACCCACACCCACTATAACCACACCCACAGTATTCACAGCCACTCTACCCACGCCCACAGTACTCACAGCCACTCTACCCACGCCCACTGTACTCACACCCACTGTAACCATGCCCACTGTAAACACACCTACAGTACTCACAGCCACTCTACCCACACCCACTGTAACCACACCCACAGTACTCATAGCCACTGTAACCACACCCACTGTAACCACACCCACAGTACTCACAGCCACTGTACCCACGCCCACAGTACTCACACCCACTGTAACCATGCCCACTGTAACCACACCTACAGTACTCACAGCCACTGTAACCACACCCACTGTACTCACACCCACTGTACCCATGCCCACTGTAACCACACCCACTGTACTCACACCCACTGTACCCACACCCACTGTAACCATACCCACTTTAACCACACCCACAGTACTCACAGCCACTGTACCCACACCCACTGTACTCACACCCACTGTAACCACACCCACAGTACTCACAGCCACTCTACCCACGCCCACAGTACTCACAGCCACTCTACCCACGCCCACTGTACTCACACCCACTGTAACCATGCCCACTGTAACCACACCCACTGTAACCACACCTACAGTACTCACAGCCACTCTACCCACACCCACTGTAACCACACCCACAGTACTCATAGCCACTGTAACCACACCCACTGTAACCACACCCACAGTACTCACAGCCACTGGACCCATGCCCACAGTACTCACAGCCACTGTACTAACGCCCACTGTACTCACACCCACTATAACCATGCCCACTGTAACCACAACCACTGTACTCACACCCACCGTACTCACAGCCACTGTACCCACGCCCACTGTACCACACCCACAGTACTCACAGCCACTCTCCCCACGCCCACTGTACTCACACCCACTGTAACCACACCCACTGTAACCACACCTACAGTACTCACAGCCACTGTACTCACGCTCACTGTAACCCCACTCACTGTAACCACACCCACTGTAAACACGCCCACTGTAACCACACCTACAGTACTCACAGCCACTCTACCCACGCCCACTGTAACCACACCCACTGTAACCACACCTATAGTACTCACAGCCACTCTACCCACTCCCACTGTAACCACACCTACAGTACTCACAGCCACTCTACCCACGCCCACTGTACTCACACCCACTGTAACCACACCTACAGTACTCACAGCCACTCTACCCACACCCACTGTAACCACACCTACAGTACTCACAGCCACTCTACCCATGCCCACTGTAACCACATCCACTGTATCCACGCCCACTGTAACCATGCCCACAGTACTCACAGCCACTCTACCCACGCCCACTGTACTCATACTCACTGTAACCACGCCCACTGTAACCACACCCTGTGTAACCACACCTACAGTACTCACAGCCACTCTACCCACGCCCACTGTACTCATACCCACTGTAACCACGCCCACTGTAACCACACCCTGTGTAACCACACCTACAGTACTCTCAGCCACTCTACCCAGGCCCACTGTACTCACACCCACTGTAACCACACCTACAGTACTCACAGCCACTCTACCCATGCCCACTGTACTCACACCCACTGTAACCACACCTACAGTACTCACAGCCACTCTACCCACGCCCACTGTAACCACACCCACTGTAACCACACCAACTGTAACCACACCCACTGTACTCATGCCCACTGTACTCACACCAGTAGCATAGCTACTGGGGGCAGAGGGGGCCATCGCCCCGGGCCCCATGCTCTGAGGGGGCCCACTCTGAGCTAGGCTTCTGTAACTGCATCGGCGTGCACGTCATGTAACTATCGGCGTGCACATCACGCCGATACAGTTACATTCTGCAGAGTGAGTCGATCTCCCTGCTCTGCCGCCTGGCCGCTATGGGGCCCTGGGGGAGGCGGTGGGGGGCCCGGTGCCAGCAGTAGGCCCCCCCACCCATCATCGAAGGTTCAGCTGTATTGGCTGGATGCCGATACAGCTATCCCATTGATGAGAGGAGCATTACCCTCCCTCTCCCATCATTCCACCTGTCAGCGTCTGACGTCGCAAGATACTGACAGGGGGCGCGATGACGTCACTACCCAGTGCCCACAGTCCGGAGATGTGCAGGCGCTCAGAGCAGTGCAGGAAACAGGAACAAGAGAGGTATTTATTTTTTTAGAGGCTGCCTATGGAGGTGCATTATGTTATAGAGGCTGCCAATGGGGGGGGGTGCATTATGTTATAGAGGCTGCCTATGGGTGTCTGTATTATGATTTAGAGGCTGCTGCCTATGGGGGGGGTCTGCATTTTGTTATATAGGCTGCTGCCTATGGGGGGGTCTGCATTATGTCATAGAGGCTGCCTATGGGGGGGCTGCATTATGTTATAGAGGCTGTTGACTATTGGGGATCTGCATTATGTTATAGAGGATACCTATGGGGGTCTGTATTGTGTTACAGAGGCTGCTGCATATGGGGGGTCTGCATTATATTATAGAGGCTGCCTATGGGGTTGCATTGTATTAGGAGCTGCATTACACTATAGAGTCTGCCGATGGGGGGGTGCATTATTCTATATAGTATGCCTATGGGAAATATATTATACTGTAGTTTGCCTATGGTGGGTGCAATATATTAGGGGCTGCATTATACTATAGTCTGCTTATGACGGGTGCATTATATTAGGGGATGCATTATATTATAGAGTCTGCCTAAGGGGGTTCATTATATTAGGAGCTGCATTACACTATAGAGTCTGCCTATGGGGGTGCATTATCTACTATATAATCATCTAAGGGATACTTCCGTCTGTTTGTCTTTCTGTAACGGAAATCCCACGACGCTGATTGGTCGGCTGGCCGCGACCAATCAATGACAGGCTTAGTCCGGCCGCGAATTGGCCCCTACTCTCCTCAAGTCAGTGCCTACTCCCCTCCAGTCAGTGCCAGTGTGTCGCCCCATCCCAGACCAACTTTTTACTATTGATGCAGCATCAATAGAAAAAGATATAATGTTAAAAATAATTTTTTAAAAATTGTGCTATTCTCACCTTCCGCCGTCCACTGATGCGCCCGATGCTGCCGCCAGCTTCTGTTCCCAGTGATGCATTGCGAAATTACCCAGATGACTTAGCGGTCTCGCTGCTGTAGTCTCACTGCTCTTACAGTAAAGAACCCGCGTCTGTTATTATGCCTAAACCTTCTTTCCTCCAGACGTAGAGGATGCCCCCTTGTCCCTGTCTCAGGTCTATGATTAAAAAGATCATCAGAAAGGTCTTTGTACTGTCCCCTCATATATTTATACACTAAAATAAGATCACCCCTTAGTCTTCGTTTTTCCAAACTAAATAGCCCCAAGTGTAATAACCTATCTTGGTATTGCAGACCCCCCAGTCCTCTAATAACCTTGGTCGCTCTTCTCTGCACCTGCTCTAGTTCAGCTATGTCTTTCTTATACACCAGAGACCAGAACTGTGCACAGTATTCTAAGTGTGGTCGAACTAGTGACTTGTATAGAGGTAAAATTATGTTCTCCTCATGAGCATCGATGCCTCTTTTAATGCATCCCATTATTTTATTTGCCTTAGTAGCAGCTGCCTGACACTGGCTACTGAACATGAGTTTGTCATCCACCCATACACCCAGGTCTTTTTCATTGACGGTTTTGCCCAGAGTTTTAGAATTAAGCGCATAGTTATACATCTTATTACTTCTACCCAAGTGCATGACCTTACATTTATCCCCATTAAAGCTCATTTGCCATTTATCAGCCCAAGCTTCTAGTTTACATAAATCATCCTGTAATATAAAATTGTCCTCCTCTGTATTGATTACCCTGCAGAGTTTAGTGTCAGTCCCTCACTACTTTCAAGACCACACTCGCCACAGCTAAACAAACCTACTTCTCATCTCTCATATCCTCTCTCTCACAACCCTAAACAGTTATTCAACACCTTCAATTCTCTCCTCCGTCCCCCAGAACCTCCTCCCTCCCCACTTATCTCCGCTGAAGACTTTGCCTCATTTTTCAAGCAGAAGATTGATAGCATTAGAGACAGTTTTGGTCAACAACCCCCAGAGCCCTTCCTCCCGATTTCCCAGCCCTCCACCTCCAAAACCAACTTCTCCACCATTACAGAAGATCAACTCTCCACTCTACTCTCAAGATCGCATCTCACCACCTGTGCACTTGACCCGCTCCCATCCCACCTCATCCCAAACCTCACCACAATCTTCATCCCAACCCTAACCCATCTCTTCAACCTATCACTAACAACTGGTGTTTTCCCCTCAAGCTTTAAACATGCCTCCATCACACCTATCCTCAAAAAGCCCTCTCTTGACCCATCCTCTGTATCTAGCTATCGCCCTATATCACTTCTCCCCTATGCCTCCAAACTACTGGAACAACACATTTACCTTGAACTGTCCTCCCATCTCTCTTCTTGCTCCCTCTTTGACCGCCTACAATCTGGCTTCCGGTCACACCATTCCACCGAAACTGCCCTAACTAAAGTCACCAATGACCTCTTAACCGCCAAGAGCAAGCGACACTACTCTGTCCTCCTCCTCGACCTGTCGGCTGCCTTTGACAGTGGACCATTCCCTATTATTACAAACCCTCTCATCCCTTGGCATCGCAGACTTGGCCCTATCCTGGATCTCATCATACCTAACAGACCGGACATTCAGCGTCTCCCACTCACACACCACCTCCTCACCTCGCCCTCTATCTGTCGGAGTCCCACAAGGTTCAGTCCTTGGACCCTTGCTCTTCTCCATTTACACCTTTGGCCTGGGACAGCTCATACAATCTCACGGCTTTCAGTATCACCTCTATGCTGACGACACACAGATCTACATCTCTGGACCAGATATCACCTCCCTTCTAACCAGAATCCCTCAATGTCTGTCCACTATTTCATCCTTCTTCTCCGCTAGATTTCTGAAACTTAACATGGACAAAACAGAATTCATCATCTTTCCCCCATCTCACGCGACCCCCCCAACGAACCTATCCATTACAGTAAATGGCTGCCCACTCTCCCCAGTCCCACAAGCTCGCTGCCTCAGGGTAATCCTTGACGCTGATCTCTCCTTCAAACCACATATCCAAGCCCTTTCCTTCCTGCCGACTTCAACTCAAAAATATTTCACGAATCCGTTCATTCCTCAACCATGAATCTGCAAAAACCCTAGTCCATGCCCTCATCATCTCTCGCCTTGACTACTGCAACCTCCTGCTCTGTGGCCTCCCCTCTAACACTCTCGCACCCCTCCAATCTATTCTAAACTCTGCTGCCCGACTAATCCACCTGTCCCCCCGCTATTCCCCGGCCTCTCCCCTCTGTCAATCCCTTCACTGGCTCCCCATTGCCCAGAGACTCCACTACAAAACCCTAACCATGACGTACAAAGCCATCCACAACCTGTCTCCTCCATACATCTGTGACCTCGTCTCCCGGTACTTACCTACCCGCAACCTCCGATCATCACAAGATCTCCTACTCTACTCCCCTCTTATCTCCTCTTCCCACAATCGTATACAAGATTTCTCTCGCGTATCACCCCTACTCTGGAACCCTCTACCACAACACATCAGACTCTCGCCTACCATCGAAACCTTCAAAAAGAACCTGAAGACCCACCTCTTCCGACAAGCCTACAACCTGCAGTAACCACCGATCGACCAAACCGCTGCATGACCATCTCTACCCTCACCTACTGTATTCTCACCCATCCCTTGTAGATTGTGAGCCTTCGCGGGCAGGGTCCTCATTCCTCCTGTACCAGTTATGACTTGTATTGTTTAAGATTATTGTACTTGTTTTTATGTATACCCCTCCTCACATGTAAAGCGCCATGGAATAAATGGCGCTATAACAATAAATAATAATAATAAACTGCAAATATTGAAATTCTGCTCTGAGTGCCCCTTACAAGGTCATTAATAAATATGTTAAAAAGAGGGCCCAGTACTGACCCCTGTGGTACCCCACTGCTAACCGCAACCCAGTCCGAGTGTGCTCCATTAATAACCACCCTTTGTTTCCTATCCCTGAGCCAGCTCTTAACCCACTTACACATATTTTCCCCTATCCCCATTATTCTCATTTTATGTATCAACAGCTTTTGAAAAGTCCATATACACTACATCCACTGGGTTCCCTTGGTCCAGTCCGGAACTTACCTCTTCATAGAAGCTGATCAGATTAGTCTGACATGAACGGTCCCCTAGTAAACCCGTGCTGACACTGGGTCTTGAGATACTCCAGTATAGCATCCCTTAGAATGCCCTCCAGGATTTTACCCACAGTAGAGGTTAAGCTTACTGGCCTATAATTACGTAGTTCAGTTTTTGTCCCCTTTTTGAATATTGGCACCACATTTGCTATTTGCCAGTCCTGTGGTACAGACCCTGTTATTATGGAGTCTTTAAAGATTAAAAATAATGGTCTATCAATGACTGTACATAGTTCCTGCAGTACTCGGGGGTGTATCCCATCCGGGCCCGGAGATTTGTCAATTTTAGTGATTTTTAGACGCCGACGTACTTCCTGCTGGGTTAAGCAGGTGACATTTAATGGGGAATTTTTTATCACTAGTCATTTTGTCTGCCATGGGATTTTCTTGTGTAAATACTGATGAAAAAAAAGTCATTTAGCATATTGGCTTTTTCCTCATCCTCATCCACCATTTCACCCAGACTATTTTTAAGGGGCCCAACATTAGCATTTTTTACTTTCTTACTATTTACGTAGTTAAATAATATTTTGGGATTATTTTACTCTCCCTGGCAATGGGTCTCTCTGTCTCAATCTTTGCTGCCTTGATTTGCTTTTTACAGAATTTAATTTTTTGTATTTAATGCCTCATCACTACCTACTTCCTTTAATTCTCTAAATGCTTTCTTTTTGTCACTTATTGCGCCCCTTACAGCTCTATTTAGCCATATTGGTTTCCTCTTATACCTAGTATGTTTATTCCCATACGGTATATACTGTGCACAGGTCCTATCCAGGATGCTAATAAATGTCTCCCATTTTCTTTGTGTATTTTTATGTCTCAGGATATCGTCCCAGTTAATTGCACCAAGATCCTCTCTCATCCGTTGGAAATTTGCCCTCCTGAAGTTTAATGTCCTTGTATCCCCTCTACTACACATCTTATTAAAGGATACATGAAAACTTATTATTTTGTGATCACTATTCCCCAAGTGACCCCCAACCCTTATATTTGATATGCGGTCTGGCCTGTTGGTTATTATTAGGTCTAGCAGTGCCCCCCTTCTTGTTGGGTCCTGAACCAGTTGTGAAAGGTAATTGTCTCTCATAGTTGTCAAAAACCGTTTACCTTTGCTGGAACTGCAGGTTTCTGTTTCCCAATCTATTTCAGGGTAGTTGAAGTCCCCCATAATAATGACTTCCCCTTGAGTCGCAGCTTCATCTATTTGCTTTACGAGGATATTCTCCATTGCTTCCATTATTTTTGGAGATTTATAACAAAATCCCTATCAGTAATTTATTATTTTTCCCTCCCCATTGAGGTGCAGCCCGTCCCTAGCGTAGAGCCTGTAGCCAACTGAGAAGTCGGCCCAGTTCTGCAGGAACCCAAACCCCTCCTTCCTACACCAATTCTTGAGCCACTTATTAACCTCCCTAATCTCCCATGGCCTCTCTGGCGTGGCACGTGGTACAGGCAGTATTTCAGAAAATACTACGTTGGAGGTCCTTGCTTTCAGCTTGCAGCCTAATTCCCTGAAATCATCTTTAAGGACCTTCCACATACCTCTAACTTTGTCATTTGTGCCAATGTGCACTATGACCGCTGGGTCCTCACCAGCCCCTCCCAGTAATCTGTAAACCCGATCAGCGATGTGTCGGACTCAAGCGCCAGGTAGGCAAGCACAATGTTCGACAATCCCTGTCTTTGTGACAGATTTCCCTATCTGTTCCTTTAATAATTGACCTGTCTGGTCCGCCCTGCTCTCCTATTTCCCTCCTTACTGGAGCAGTCACTCCTCCGGCTTTCAGAGGACATGCCTGGCTGCAGCAGTGCTACCCCTGTAATGGCACCCCCCTCATCTGCCAACTTAGCAAACTTATTGGGGTGTGCCAGATCAGGACTAGCCTCCCTGGCACTCTTCCCTCTACCCGGCCTTCTGTCACCCAGCTTGCTACTTCACCGTCCTGCAGCTTCATCCTACCATCCCCCACCTCATCTATCCCATTGAGCGTCTGTTCAGTGAGCAGAAGACTCCTTTCCATGTTGTCAATGGATCTCAGTGTTGCCAGCTGCACATTTAGATACAGAATCAGGGCTTCCAAATGCACAACGTGCTCACATCTCGCACAGCAGTATGCACCCTCGACCGGCTGATCAAGGACTGCATACATGTGGCAAGATGTGCACTGGATGGCATTAACAATAGTGGAGCACATTTCCTAATGGGGATTGCACCAGACAGAACCGTTAAATTAAAAAAAAAGCAAATGCAAAGTATTAATAAAATACAGACAGCAATTCAGTAATTCCTCCCTTGGAAAGTCCCTGAATCCAAAGTCACTGAATCACAAGTCACACTTACCGCCATTCACACTTACGCTCAGGTCACAGTCAGCTCGATCTCACTCGCTAAGCTGGAAGTGGCAGGAGAATGAAGATGACCGCCGAGAATATGCGTTCGAGTGCTCTCATCCTGAACGACAAGCACCTTAATATGGGGGTTAGAGTAATGGAAGCGCGGCATAGCGCAGGCTGCGGCCTACACAAAATCGAAGCCAGGGGCTAAATTCTTGGCGCTGGCCAGCGCCGAGCAGGAGAAGAAAAGCGATTCCCCCGCTGCAAAAAAAGCGCGGATCCGTCGGTTGTGCAGAGCGCTCCAGCCCTTTAACTTACCCACAAGAAGCTGCCGGAAGGCAGAGTACGCAGCTTTATTCAGGTCAGAAAAGTAGAAAAGATCCTCTGTTGTCGCTGTTTAGATGGTGCAGGGATAAAAAGAAAAACCTCCATCTATCATTCCTTTAGTAGGGAGGTGGAGAGGTACTGTCCGCCTCCTTGTAACATTTGCTTTAACAGTGGTGGTGCAGTGGGGGTTGCTCGGATGCCACGAGGTGGGCCTCTGTACATCCAAAGGGTTAATCACGTAGGATGGGACCGGGCTAAATATCTGGGAATAGGCCCTGTATGCTACAGGGGAGGAGCTAACTTTCTTTGTAATACTTAGTGTCAGCCTCCTGGTGGCAACAGCATACACCATGGTCTGTGTCACCCAATGAGGCGAAGGAGAAACCCACAATTGGTGCTAGCACAGATCATGGGTGTTACTGCATTGTGTTAGCTACAATGTATAACGTGCTCGATAACATGTTCCCGCTGTGCCGTACATTGCATGGCGGATGTTGTGAAGGGGTTGAGTGGCAAACCATCACATATAAGTCCCCTTACAAGTCCCTTTAATAACATCAGACAAGAAATTCCAGTGCCTGAAAAAGTGGAAATGACTTGCGTAAAGAAAGTGAAAGATGAAATCTGATTTATACAGATACTATGCAATGATTGTACGGAGGATTTGATCATTCATGAAAACAGAAAATTAGGAGACTGACACATGGGAAGCTTCAGTGTTAAGCGTTTTTTCCCTTTATGTACAAGAGTGAAAATGAACAAGGCTATAGATTTTATACAAAACACACATTCAAGCATATTGTTATATTTTTGTTCAATAGTAACAATTTGTCAGAACATTAAAAACTAAGAACAGATTGTAACTGACACAAAAAAGGGAATTGCCTATATTCTCACAGAATATTTAGTGGTGACAAAGAAATACCGTAAATTGATTGACTACAGTGTGGAATCTGCTTGTATTGGAATTTTGGTCAGAAACAGACTGGCATTTGTATTGGGATAGCAGCATTGTGGCTGATAAAGTAAGACATCAGTGCATTACTGCAGTCATTTGCCAGCAGTACAACCATGCAGAGAACGATCCAACCTTCTACGTCGTCTTCAAACACATGGAAATTAGCACTGCGGCTGCACCTAATGAAGTCTGCCATGTAACTTTACAGGCCTAGATTTACATCACTTTATAGTCCAGTCAGCTTAGATTTTTTTTTTAACAAAACAGAAAAACAAAAAACACAAAAACATAAAAAAAAATCCCCCTTTCAAGTAAAAGAATGGTAAATCACAACTACTCAAATTTGACATTAATCAAGACATATCCCAAAACATGCTGCGCCAGTCAAAACATGCTTATGAAGAAAAGACATTCTGGACCGCTGCACGCTGTTCCAGGAATATTGCAAAGATCCATAATAAATGCATATCACTTCAAGCTTGGGCCCCTGGTGTTCATTTCTTGATGTAACTATTGGTTCTTTTCAGGTTTAGCTCCGGCAATGTTTCATACATGAGTAAAAACATCAGAAGGTTGACGGCGTCGTTTGCTACCTTATGTTACTCTTATGGAACATTACTTTATCTAATATATACAGTCAGGCAGGGCCCAAGTGTACTAAAGTCCCAAATATTGAGGAATGCACATAGTCTCTGCATAGAAAGCAGTCCTGGTAATGGAACGTCTACTGTGGTAACTCCATTTTGTCTGGTATAAAATAAAGACAAAGTGAAAAGAAAGCTGTGGGAAACTTTTTTTTTTTAAAGAAACACATTTTTGGATTTTGGCAACATGGACATTACAATGCCCAGATAAGTTTGCCACAGCATTCAAAATACTCATTGATAATTTCACCATTTTCTTCAATGCACACCATATCTTTCAAGTAAGAGATACGGTAGTCCATATCAATGAAATCTAGTTTATGTGTGGCTTGCGTTTTGGTTTTTCTTCATACGATTCACCATATTCATTTACTCTAGTCTTATCCACAGGATAAAGCCTGGACAAGAGAGAAAAAAGAAAACAATTACCGCGGTTCACATCGTCAGGACAATGCTTTTTAGCTTATGAATCTGATTAAAGACTCCAGCTCTAACCAAAACATGCTTATAAGGGTTAAACAGCTCAGATCAGAGCTACTTCTGGGCTGTTGCAGCAGACTGTTAGCTGACATTATACAGTGATGGCATTGCCGCCACATGTGTCACTGAAGCAAACTATATATGTATTTAGGACCATGTACTGGCAAAATGAATGGACCGATGCCTCCATCTGCAGAAAGGTGATACATGCTGCAGTTGTACAGATTGACAGCAAGATGTTTTCAGACTTAGAGGCCTTTCACACTGCGTTCTTCGGGACGTTCATTGGTCCAGTCGGGGTTTATGTCCAAAACCTCCCGCAAAACGGGATTCGGGTGTCGGTGCCGACGGTGCCTTTAACTATAATGGGCCCTAAGAGTCAACGTGTGCCATGTGGTGCATCATTTTCGGACGTATACTGAAGGTGGGCACTCAGACGTAGTAGACTGCATGTGAGTGTCTGCCTCCATTAGGCGTATCCTATTTTGTGGGGTTTCGGACGTAAGCCCCGATGGGACAAACAAATGTAGGTCAAAGCGTAGTGTGAAAGCACCAATGGGCAAATATCCAACAGTGGAAAAACACAGTGGATTTGCTGCCAGAAAATCCATTACACTTCACAGAGCCAGCATAGTGCACAGAAAAATATCCGCAACATTCATTGACATGATCTGAGGGTTTGAGTTCCCAACATACCCAATTGTGCTGCAAATTTCATCCGTTACGGAGTAAATGGTGAAATGTGGGGTTCTCCGGCACCTTGTTCACAATGACACCCACAGCGGTAAGTGGTGCTACAGATATCTTTGTGGCATAAATGTATATGGACTGTGGACACGACTGACCACCATCCTCAAAAGTTACTCTACTAAACCTTCAATTGAGGAGGAATTGGGAAACTCGGGACCCCGATTATCCAGTTACAGTATTATCCCATATGGATTATATACATATCAGCTCTAGCAGGGATGTGTTAAAGCTTTTGGTCACTTTCTGGCCAACATTTCTAAAATATGTTAAAATAGCGATTATACCCCCCCCCCCCGAAAAAAAAAAAAAAAAAAAACTATTACCACCCATTCCTTACCTCTGTAGTATATTTCAAGCCCCCCTGCTGCCCATAGATTAGTTAAAGGGATTTAAATAAACTTAAGCAAGTACAATTTCCATGAACTTACCATCTTTGGTACAAATAAATAAGAAAGACCACATCATCTCTAAAACATGCTAGTCTGTGTGATGTTGGCATGGTTATGATAAAGGCAAAGATGTCATCAATAAATGTGTTGAATGCCTGTTAAAGTAAAAAACAAAAACAATATTTATAGCCACTATAGGGTTAAAACTGTAAAAGCAACCCGAAATGGAAACTTTGATGGGTGTTCACCTGTTGCAACCATTTTTTTGCATGTACCAAATGCATTAATATGACAAATTAAGCAACATTGCAAATATCCACGTTTAAAAAGTATGGTTTTGTGTCTACAGCTCCTGTGCAAAACTATATATCTCCATTGTTACAGACTACAAACTAACCTGTGCGTAGTCACAGCTCACAGTTATATTCCCTTGATTGAACTTTTTTGGGGGAGGTGGGTGTAGATAAGTAGTAGTCTGTAAATCCCAGCAGGAGCAATGAGTGCAGGGTAAGAGAACTAGGAACTTTCACTACTAGGACACCATAGCAGATGGAGTATTATACAATGACTTTCCTACTCTGAACCCCAGCCTAGCTGATTGATCATGAGGCAATGGCCATACAAACCTTTCATTCTCCAAACCACCTTCTGATGTGGATCAATACTATTCACAATAGGATTGCATTCATACAAAAGGTTATATTTCACAATTATGCTACTCACTTTATATGTAAACGCTTTCCATGGTAAATGTGCTACAGATTTCATCTGCAAATGAGAAAAAATAAGAACACAAACATTTGCAAAGATGTACCATTCACCATTAGAAAACAAGATCAGCCATACATATACACAGAAATATTATCATTACCTTATAATTGACAAATAACTGAGGCAACATGAAAAGGAATCCAAAGGCATAAACACCTGGAAAAAAACAAACATACCGTATTTAAATGGTTTGAAAAATACTGTATATGCCAAATGACTTCTCCAAGCTGCATACATGTCAGATCTACAGAGGTTACAGGCAGCAGACAAGACACAGCCTAAATCGTAGGGGGTAAAAACAAAAAAAGAGTAGAAAAAGCGTATTGGAGGCAAAATCACGTGCGTTTTAGAATCTAAAAATTCTGCAAAAATTAGGCAGATGAATACGGTATGTCTTCAGAAATGTATTGTAAATGAAAACACTTTAGGTATGATTTATTTCTATGACTATAAGATACATGGATAGCCCTATATTTACATAGCACAAAATATTTGGAGCATCTTACTAGTTACCGTAGATCAGCCTTCACCTCACGGCTGCTGTACATGGCGGCATCAATAATATGAATATATCTTAAAGAGTATCTATCACCTTTTTGTGGTTGCACTTTTTAAGAAAATAGTTAGAAGCAAAAATGTTCTGAAGTATTCCTAATGCCAGGCTATAGCAAAAATTAGGTCTAAACTCCTGGATTATGGCATACCAGTATGAAAAACGAGATCCCACAACCCTTCATGGCCATCTCATTTTATTTTTTCAAAATCTTGCTCTTTAACTAGACCAGGGATGCTGCATCCTTTACTAAGCAATTACAGGAACAGCTCTAATGATACTATCCCTAGCAGACATTGTACACACAAGTACGTCCTATTTATAAAGGTGTCACCACAATACAAACTACAGGTACGAAACGATGACTGTACAGGCAGGGACTGGTCTGACACCCAACCTACTGAAGTACCCGCAGGACTGGGGCCAGCACCATGCCTGGCCTTTTAGCTTTATAGATGCTGTCATCAACTGCGTCAAAAGCATTTAGAAGGTTGTGAATTGATAGGGCTCCCTCTCACCATATCGCCCACCTTCACATGACGCAATTGCGGAATTGTAAGTCAAAAAATGGCTTCCAGGTTTGCCACATGGTGGCCTCTTACACCATGCTTATGGCAGAGTCTAATTGGCATCTTGTGAGTGTTAAACAGGACCAACACGCTGTGATACATAAATATTGCAGGGCATTACACCAGTGATCAGACAAGCGAAAGCTAAAGTCCCATAGAAGGACTAAGTAAAAAAAAATGAAAGAAAAAAGTTAAAAGAATTTTTAAAAAAAATTTTTTAAAATATTTTACAATTTTTGTTAACTTTTTTTGTAATTTTTTTTTCTTTACTTAATCCTTCTATGGGACTTTTGCCTTCACTTGTCTGATCACCGATGTAATACCCTGCAATATTTATGTACTACAGCGCGTTGGCCCTGTTAGTTTAACACTCACAAGATGCCTGTTAACCCCAGTTATATCTATAATATAATGCTGGATGCATCCTTCTGTCCACACATGTATAGACTGCGCCTGCAGTGTGTGGCCGACACATGGAGCGGGAACAGGGAGGAGGATGAGGATGGAGGAGCATGGTGCCAGAGATCATTCTTTTTGTTAAGGACAAATTTGCACACAGTATCTTCAACAAAATAGGACCAGATAGTGCCTTATGTACACACACTGACTCCGGTGACACTTTATTTAAATAACGCAAAGCGCTGCAGGAGAATGGGCGAAAGGTGAGTAGGAGTGGGGTTTTTTTGTGTGTGTGTGTGTATACAACCATCTAAGGATGCAGGGATAGATCAACAGCAGCGCAGGTAGGATGGGTGTGTGTGTATATATATTATATATAGTCAAAATAGGAACAGCATCCAGTATTACCACAACTGCCGTGCAGCGCTTTTCCAAACCAATGTTCAAATGGCGTCCAGTAATAAAAGAGGAAAACAGCACAAAAAATGGGCTTTAATGCCTGAACGGCGTGGCAACGTTTCGGATATGGTATCCTTTCTCAAGCTTGAGAATAATATATATATATATATATATATATATATATATATATATATATATACATACACTAGATGGTGGCCCGATTCTAACGCATTGGGTATTCTAGAATATGCATGTCCACGTAGTATATTGCACAGCCCACGTAGTATATTGCCCAGCCACGTAGTATATTGCCCAGCCACGTAGTATATTGCCCAGTCACGTAGTATATTGCACAGCCACGTAGTATATTGCCCAGTCACGTAGTATATTGCCCAGCCACGTAGTATATTGCCCAGACACGTATGTAACAGGTTAAAAAAAGACTTAAAATAAAAAATAAACATATACTCACCTTCCGAGGGGCCCCTTGTAGTCCTGTCGCCTGTGTGCGGTGCATGCAGCAGCTTCCGGTCCCAGAATTGGTACGAGCGCAGGACCTGTGATGACGTCGCGGTCACATAACCGCGACGTCATAGAAGGTCCTTCTCGCATAGCATCCTCGGCACCGGAGCCTGCCGCTTACACTGCTGAGGACACCGCGCACGTCGTAGGGTGAGAATAACTTTTTTTTTTAAATTATTATTATTTGTAACATTACATCTTTTCACTATTGATGCTGCATATGCATCATCAATAGTAAAAACTTGGTCACACAGGGTTAATAGCAGCGGTAACGGAGTAAGTTACCCGCGGCATAACGGGGTCCGTTACCGCTGGCATTAACCCTGTGTGAGCGGTGACTGGAGATGAGTATGGAGCGGGCACTGACTGCGGGGAGTATGGAGCAGGAGCAGGCGCCGGGCACTGACTGCAGGGGAGTAGAGAGGGACTAATCGGACTGTGGCTGTCACTGATTGGTCGCGGCAGCCATGACAGGCAGCTGGCGAGACCAATCAGCGACTTGGATTTCCATGATAGACAGAGGCCGCGACCAATGAATATCTGTGACAGACAGAAAGACAGACGGAAGTGACCCTTAGACAATTATATAGTAGATATATATATATGGAAGGGGGCATATACCAGGATGGGAGGGGGACATATACCAGAATGGGGGGGGGGGCATGTACCAGGATGGGTGGGGGCACTGCTATGTTGACATTATAGTACATTATTTTAATAAAATAGCACAGGAGTCAGCACGTGTGCATACTGTACTATCAGACAGCATTTAATTGAAGACACATATGTGAATCCACAGACACAGTGGTTTAAAAAAAATGGTGCTGGAAATGTACCAATAAAAATGCTTGCCACCCAGGTGTAGAATAGGTTTAATAGCTAAAATATATATATCTATACCAACACAAAACAAAAAATGGGAGGGACAAAAAAAAAAATTACAGAACGAATGTTTTGTGAATAAAAATACATTCTTTTTGTAAAAAAGAACTTTAAAATAATCATACATATCTGGTTTCGTGGAATCTAACATAAATGCGGTTTAGTTTTTGCACCACCAAAAGAAACTATTTCTATGTAAATAAACGTTACATCATTGAAAAGGTCATCTCGTCCTGCAAAAACCAAGCCCTCACATGACCCTGTTGGCAGAAAAATAGAGAAGCTGACACCTCTCAGAATATGGCGATGCTGAATCAAATGATTTTTGCAAAATATAGTTTGTGTGTGTGCAAAAGACTCATAACAAAACAATATAAATCTGATATTGCGGTAATTGTACTACCCTGAAGAACAAAGTTATCTTATCACTGCGTAGAAAAATAACGTTCCATCTTTTCAGTTAGCCATTAAAAGGTATCAACCACTGAGGACTCTCAATTCTAAATATTTTTCTACCTACTGGCTAACACGGTACCAAGATATATTTCTTTCCTGTAGAAAAATAACAATCTTGAACTGCTGTTTTTTGTTCATGCTGCCTTCTAAAAATGGGAATAGAAAGAGATCAAAAAATGTTATGTAACCCAAAATGGTACCAATAAAAACTGTAAGTGATCTGTAAAAAAACAAGTCTCAATACAGCACATAGCTCTGTCTGTGGTAAGTAGGTAGAGATTATAGCTCTCAAAACATGGAAATGCAAAAACTACAAATGTGCCAGTTGGATAACCAAGTGGACTCTCCCGTTTTTACGCTGTTCATCCTGCGGTATAAGTAGTAAGCTTTATTGTTTGGATCAGTACAATTACAGAGATACTGGATTTTTTGAGTTTTTTTATGTTTTGCTACTTTCACACACTAAAAACCTGTTCATAAAAATATAAATAAATAACTCTTTCTTTCTTCTGCATTATTAAAAGGAGCACTATTTTTTCTGGAAAACACCTGTATAGTCAAAATAATCATTACACCCATGGATGAATTCCCAGACCAGTGTACATGAACCCAGACAGCAGCTTCGGACTATAAATGGGGCATTGCCATACTCTTAAGATATTGCACAACAAATTATGAAGTCCATTTTGTCCTGTTAAACTTGTGAAAATAAAAACAAATTGGGGCTAAATGATGCTCATCACACCCCTAGATGAATTACTTGTGGGTTATAGTTTCCAATATTGGGTTACTTGTAAGGAATATCTGTTTTGGGCTCTTTGGAGCTGTTCTTTTTTTTAGCAAAGTTTGGATTTTTTTTTTCACCACTTACATAAAAAATAATCTAGACATGTTTGGTGTCTATGAACTTGTAATGACCTGGAAAATCATAATGTGAGGTCAGTTTTAGCATCCAGTAAACCTAGCAAAAAAGCTAAACAAAAAAACACGCATGGGATTGCACTTTTTTTGCAATTTCACTGCACTTGGAATTTTTTCCCCATTTTCTAGTACACGACATGGTAAAACCAATGACGTCATTCAAAAGTACAACTCGTTTCACAAAAAATAAGCCCTCATATGGCCATATTGACGGAAAATAAAAAAGTTATGGCTCTGGAAAGGAGCGAAAAAAGAACACGGACAAACTGAAAATCCCAAGGTCATGAAGGCGTTAACATCCTAACAAACAAAAAAGTACAGACAGTAACAAGTAGACATATTGTGAATGGTTTGTATTAAAAACTTAAGCATTGATTATCCTAAAGATAGGACATCAATGTCTGATCGGTCAGGGTCTGACACCCGGCACCCCACCGATCAGCTGTTATCGGTAACTGCAGCCACCGGCCAGAAGTAATCAATTGTGAAGCTGCTTCGTCTTCTGGCTGTGGCCGTCGTAGAGTACTACACATCTGCCTCCTATTGATTTGAATAGGAGGTGAATGTGTCTTACTAAGCCGCGGCCACTACCAGAAGACGAAGCAGCGTCATCAGTGAGTACTTCTGGCCAGGGCTGCAGATACCAATAACAGCTGATCGGTGGGGTGCCGGGTGTCAGACCCCGACTGATCTGACACTGATGACCTGTCCAAGGATAGGCCATCGATCCTAAAGCAGTAGACAACCTCTAACGATTTTATGTGACCTGACCTGTTTTAAAGTTAAAACATTTTCCATTTTATAAAATTTCCAATGTTTTTATAAACACAAATCATGTCGACTTAAATATACCAGGAACGTAATGTACAAGGTGTCACAAAAAAGCAATCTCGGAATAACTTGGATATGTGGAAGATTTCAGGAGTTCTCACCACATAAAGGGACACGACAGATCTGCAAAATTTGGCCAGGTAAAGAAGGTGAAAACTGCATCTGTCAAGAGGGGGTTAACAATCGGTATCTGGTTTGTAAATCATGCGCTAGTTTAGAGTGAGACCATGAAGGGTTGTGGGATCTTGCTCCACATTATGGGATCCCACAACCCAGAAGTTTGGACCCGTTGTTTTGCTGGAAAGTCCGATCCTTAGGCCTAGCATTAGGGACAATTTGGGACATTTTTGGCCTTCTGCAGCTGTCCCACTGATTTCTTAAATAAAAAGGCAGTCACAGACGGCCGATAGATACACTTTCAATTCAGCACATTTTATGCCTTGGACATACACCTTTGGTTTTGACATTCATGAAAAGTGTGGCAATAATAGAAGAAATTCTTAAAATCTGCAGCTATTTTATGCACATTGTTGCACATTAGTTGAATGTGATTTTAGAAAAGGAGACACACAAAGAGGTCACATACCGTTCACAATGCTGTTGATGAGCCAGGAATACCAGCTGGAAATACAAATATTAAGGGGCATTATTATAGAATTAGAGTACAATTTAGAGAAAGGCCCGTCAATTTATCTTGTGAACTCAAGGACTGGCTGTGTTCTACATGTAAAACTGCAGAAATGTGGGCTTCTTTTTGTGTAATAAACTGAAGAAAAAGAAAACAAAAGACAAAATAGAAGTGTCACAAGAAGCCAAGGATCTTACCTTTTGTACTTGATGTTTAGAAGTGAATAAACTGCTCCCCCCACACATAGAGGGTATAACAAATATGACAGGTATTTCATGGCCTTAAAAAGAAAAGGAAGAATGTTTGATGAAGGATTGCTGAAAATGTATATAACATCTTTGTTTCTACAACCTGTAAGGAGCTGGATAACCAAGGCGCGCACGGCTTACAACCCAACACAGAAGAGCCACCAGGTAGGAAGCTTTATAGAAGTAAAAACATACGCCAATTCAATGTATAACTGCATTGTGAAGCCATCCATCAGGAGCTCCTGTCTACACCCACAGCCCAAGCCCCAGTGTCTTCAGGACCTGCCCTTGGTGGGCACCAGGAGACTAGTACCAGGGCAAGAAGATACATACCTGGGTATCATACTCTTCAGTCTTCTTTTCAGATTCACTGCATGTTCCAAACTGTGAAAAAACAAAACCTGAAATAAATGCTAATAACACCCTTTAAGAAGGTTCCAGAAAGTACAGCTCCATACCAAGAGGGTAACAATGGGCAAGATGTAGTTCCAACCACTAATAGAAATGAATGAGGCTAAATCACATGATAAAGATGAAATGTTGCACAATGTAGAGGAATATGGAAAATGTAGGAAACACAAAACTAACTGGTTTCCTGCTCAGATAACATGAGCCGAGGGCTGCAGGATGTGAGTGACTTTGTTACGGCTAGGTTTCTTGTAATGTCTGCCCGGGAGAACACCCCACAATACGGCATGTGATGGAGCACAGCACTTTTACTTTTCTAATTGGATTCAAAAGGAACTGAAGGAAAAGAACTGCACGCCTCCATATAAAACCAGGGGCACAGACACACATTATAGGCTCGGGGAACCCCTAGGGGACCCATATAAAGCACGGCACAGAGCCTAAGGACATATGACCGACATGGTCAAGGATGTCATGCTTCCACCAGAATACAAGTAGAGTTGGATAAATATGACGCAGTCACATCATATATAATCCACGCTGCGGAAGAAAAAAAAAGACAGATGTGTGGAGCCACTGGATGCAAGAGACAGAAGGATTCTAGGCCTGTGCAGCTGCCATATGATTCTATGTACTAGCCATAAACTAACACTTACCTTAATCCCTGGCATCAGACCTTTCCATTGGAATGTGATTTTCAAGGCTTTCTTGACCTTCCACACCTGATAATAGGAACAAAATATAATTTACTGCTCTTATTTCAATCAACAATGGTGGAGCTGCTGTTCTAGACACTTATAAGGATTCTATCACCTGAATTTTGCTACCCAATCTGAAAATAGCATGATATAGGAGCAAAGATCCTGATTCTAGCGATGTGTCACTTACTGGGATGCTTGTTGTAGTTTTGATAAAGTCCCTGTTTTATCTGCTGCAGATCTAGCAGTTCTCTGAATGCTGAGCCCTGTATGACTCTGCCCACACACCACTGATTGGCAGGTTTCTGTGTACACTGTGCATAGGCAGGAAGTTGCCAGTCAATGGTGGACAGCGATCATACAGCGCTTATGAATATAGAGCACTACATGGTAGCAGGTTTTATTAGTCCTTCAGTTAAAATCAAATGCTCATAAAACTGAAATTTTATCAAAACTACAGCAAGCAGCCCAGTAAGTCACACGCCTGGAAACAGTGTTTCAGTCCCTACATCATGCTGTTCTGAGATTAGGTGGCAAAAACCTGGTGACCGAGTCCTTTGAAAAATAACATTTAATCATGTGAACAGCAGCCGACAACAATAGGCAAGGCATAACTGTTGGCTCTGTATGACATGTCATTACACTGCTGACATGAAGCCAAGTAAGTTACAGTACTATAACCTCACTGACTGCATGCATACACCAGTGCCGTGGTGTCTGTGCATGCGCAGCCATGATGGATGCCATCACTGCATCTGCTACAATTAACATGCTTCTATTACTTTACAGCTGGCAGAGATTAATGTGCCTTACAAGTTTTTCAGGATATATATTTTTTTTATTCGTCACCGTAGGTGATCTTTGTTAACCCTTTTCACTCTACAGCCCATTTTCGTGTTTCTGTTTTTTGCTCCCCTTCTTCTCAGAGCCGTAACCTTTTTATTTTTTCATCAATATTGCCATGTGCTTTTTTTTTACTGGACGAGTTGTACTTTTGAACGACATCATTGGTTTTATCATATCGAATACTTGAAAACGGCAAAAACTTCCATGTGCGGTGAAATTGCAAAAAAAGTGCAATTACACAACTTGTTTTTTGGATTTTTTTTACCATGTTTCTTCAAGTAATTACAGGTTTGTAGAACTACACGTGTAGGTTGGTTTTTATTTAAATGATGAAAAAAAATCCAAATTTTGTTGAAAAAAAAAAAACTGCTTCATTTTCCAAGACCCGTAGAGTCTCCATTTTTTGAGATCTCGGGTTGGGTGAGGGCTTATTTTTTGTGTGCGAAGCTGACGTTTTAATGATACCATTTTGGTATGGATACGATTAGTGATGAGCGAATATACTTGGTACTCGAGATTTTCCGAGCACGCTCGGGTGACCTCCGAGTATTTTTTAGTGCTCGGAGTTTTAGTTTTTAGCACCGCAGCTGAATGATTTACATCTGTTAGCCAGCATAAGTACATGTGGGGGTTGCCTGGTTATGTACTTAAGCTGGCTAACAGATGTAAATCATTCAGCTGCAACGCTAGAAACTAAAACTCCGAGCACTAAAAAAGACTCGGAGGACACCCGAGCGTGCTCGGGAAATCTCGAGTAACGAGTATATTCGCTCATCACTAGATACGATCTTTTGATCGCCCGTGTATTGTTGCAGGGACCCAAAAAACGTAATTCTGGCATTTAAACTTTTTTTTCGCAATGCCGTTTACTGATCGGATTAATTCTTCTTATAGCTTGATAGACCGGGTGATTCTGAACGTGACGATACCAAATATGTGTATATATTTTTTGGTTAATTTTGAATGGGGCAAATGGGGGGTGATTTGAACTTTCATATTTTTTAAAACTTTTTTTTTTTTAAACTTTTTGCATGCCTCAATAGTCTCCATGGGAGACTAGAAGCTGCAATAACCCGATCACCTCTGCTACACACAGGTGACGATCAGATCGCCTGTATTTAGTAGAAATACTCACTTCCTATGACTGCCGACCATTGGGTGGCAATCAGAGCAATCTGGTAATGACAACCATAGAGGTCTGCTGGAGACCTCTGATTGTCATGCTGACCAATCGGTGACACGTGATCATGTGACGGTGTTGCCGATGGGCAGGATTAGTGACACGATTCCAGCTCGATCACATTAAGAGATTGACAGCGGCATTTAACGGTTTAACAGCCATGGGTGGATCGCAATTCTACCTGCGGCTGTTAGGGGCACATGTTAGCTGTTCAAAACAGCTGACATGTGCCAGGAAAAATGTGGGCTCAGTGCCAGAGCCCACATCAAAGGGACACGACATGTGCTGTGCTAGTATGTCATATGTCGTTAAGGGGTTAAAAGGACTCAGTTACCCCATGCCAACTACTTTGGCAAAACCACGAAGCAATAGCACAGCTATCAATATAGAGGTAGCTGCACGTGTGAGGCTCTCCTTTCGGTTTTATGAGTGTTCTAACAATAGCAACACAAGAGTATTCAGCTATTTTCTAAACTCCGAGAGAAGTGGACAGTGCTAGTTGTACAGCAGCATGGAGACAGGGGTTGGGGACCCACTTTTTGAGACAGATTACAGTCTCAAGACTGAAATCCATTAGTCATTTATGGCACGTCTGGGAAATATGCAATAAATACTGAGGTATGAGGGAATGAGCCTTTAACCCCCAAGCCTGTTTGCATCTTCATGCAATTCTGATCAGTTTTCACTTTATGAGGTTACTAGATGGTGGCCTGATTCTAACGCATCGGGTATTCTACAATATGCATGTCCATGTAGTATATAGCACAGCCACGTAGTATATTGCCCAGTCACATAGTATATTGCCCAGCCACGTAGTATATTGCCCAGCCACGTAGTATATTCCCCAGCCACGTAGTATATTGCCCAGCCACGTAGTATATTGCCCAGCCACGTAGTATATTGCCCAGCCACGTAGTTTGGTCACTAAAGGCCCCTTCACATTAAGCGACGCTGCAGCGATACCGACAACGATCCGAATCGCTGCAGCGTCGCTGTTTGGTCGCTGGAGAGCTGTCACACAGACCGCTCTCCAGCGACCAACGATGCCGGTAACCAGGGTAAACATCGGGTAACTAAGCGCAGGGCCGCGCTTAGTAACCCGATGTTTACCCTGGTTACCATGCTAAAAGTAAAAAAAAACAAACACTAGATACTTACCTACAGCCGTCTGTCCTCCAGCGCTGCGCTCTGCTTTCCGGCTCACAGCCAGTACAGGAGGAGAGCAGAGAAGCAGAGCGCAGCGCTGGAGGACAGACGGCTGTAGGTAAGTATGTAGTGTTTGTTTTTTTTTACTTTTAGCATGGTAACCAGGGTAAACATCGGGTTACTAAGCGCGGCCCTGCGCTTAGTTACCCGATGTTTACCCTGGTTACCAGTGAAGACATCGCTGGATCGGTGTCACACACGCCGATCCAGCGATGTCTCCAGGGAGTCCAGCGACGAAATAAAGTTCTGGACTTTATTCAGCGACCAACGATCTCCCAGCAGGGGCCTGATCGTTGGTCGCTGTCACACATAACGATTTAATTAACGATATCGTTGCTACGTCACAAATAGCAACGATATCGTTAACAATATCGTTATGTGTGAAGGTACCTTTATACTTAGCGCGCACGCGCTCGTCCCCTGCATGTCCATGTGTGCACGCTCTTATCTTCCTCTCACTTGTATAGTGATTGCTTGCTGCACAAAGGATCACATAGCAGCGGACAGCCGCAACACACTGGAGGGGGAGAGGAGAGCACACACACTCATCTTTATCTCCGGTCAGCATTGGTAGCCTGCTGCTTTGTTATCTTGTGTGAAGCTACTACACATATGGAGATGAAGAGAGCGTTCACATGCACACTGCAGGCGACGAGTTCATGCACACACAATGTCAGTGTGTACGTTCTCATCTCCCTATCCTATCAGCAATGGCCGACCAACTGCTTTGTGATTTTGTGTGCAGTGAGTCTCTGCTACACACACAAGAGGGAGAAGAAAACTCGGCCTTGCAGTGTTAGTATGTGAAGAGAGGGGAATTTAGATCAGGCAGTGCTCCAAAAATAAATCCAATCTCTATAAGGGGAAGCGAAGAGGATGGTATTTAGTTGGGGTACAATGGTGCATTGAGCACTTGGCCACGCCAATGGAGCAACAAAGTCCCCTCATTTACAAGAGTAAACTAGTACCAACATTGGCCCCTTCACACTTAGCGACGCTGCAGCGATACCGACAACGATCCGGATCGCTGCAGCGTCGCTGTTTGGTCGCTGGAGAGCTGTCACACAGACCGCTCTCCAGCGACCAACGATGCCGGTAACCAGGGTAAACATCGGGTAACTAAGCGCAGGGCCGCGCTTAGTAACCCGATGTTTACCCTGGTTACCATGCTAAAAGTAAAAAAAAAAAAACACTACATACTTACCTACCGCTGTCTGTCCTCCAGCGCTGCGCTCTGCTTCTCTGCTCTCCTCCTGTACTGTCTGGGAGCCGGAAAGCAGAGCGGTGACGTCACCGCTCTGCTTTCCGGCTCACAGCCAGTACAGGAGGAGAGTAGAGCGCAGCGCTGGAGGACAGACGGCTGTAGGTAAGTATGTAGTGTTTGTTTTTTTTTACTTTTAGCATGGTAACCAGGGTAAACATCGGGTTACTAAGCGCGGCCCTGCGCTTAGTTACCCGATGTTTACCCTGGTTACCAGTGAAGACATCGCTGGATCGGTGTCACACACGCCGATCCAGCGATGTCTCCAGGGAGTCCAGCGACGAAATAAAGTTCTGGACTTTATTCAGCGACCAACGATCTCCCAGCAGGGGCCTGATCGTTGGTCGCTGTCACACATAACGATTTCATTAACGATATCGTTGCTACGTCACAAATAGCAACGATATCGTTAACAATATCGTTATGTGTGAAGGTACCTTTAGTCCGCTACATGGAGGTCTAAATAGCTCAATTTAGGTCTGAGGGTAACACGCTCACTGTAACTCCTTACCAACATATGACGTACTGGTAAGTCATATGTTGGCTCCCTTCATATTGAAGCATCTTTCCCAGCACATGACGGCTGATTTAATGTGACTAACAGCCACGGTTGCAGCGGAGCTCCATTCATGCCTGTTAACCTTTTAAATCCTGCTGTCAATATCTTAAACGCAAACTGGCAATGAGATGTGTCAATCCACCAGCCCACCCCTAACTTTTTTGTGGGGCGCCGATGGGTTGTCATGACAGCCGTGGGTCTGATGAAGACCCCATTGCCTGTCATTACGATTCTCCTGCTGGTGTTCATAGGAGATTGTGATTGTGCAGAAGCCCTGTTATGTATAGCACAAGCAAAGATGGGAGCTTAAAAAAAAAGTTTTTAAAAATACGAAAAAAAACCCACACACATAAAAAGTTCAATATCATGCACAGTTCCTGTCGTCATCAAGAAGTTTCCCCACCTGCCCAGCTACAGTGTGCACAAGGTATGTGACACACCCCGCTGTCACACAGGTCTAACAGTGCACGCAGAATGCAAATTACTGACAAGCACGGAGGTGTGTGTAGTCAGTTTTTCCCCTGCGCTCACACCGGTCGGACATCTGGGTGAGATCGTTCTGCTTCACATGCGCACAGTCAGACTCTTCCCGCGCTCACACAGTTCTGACCGCGCGCTTGTGAAACAGAACGCTTTCACCCAGATGTCAGACCTGTGTGAGCGCGGGGTGTGGGGGAAATCACGACACACACTTCACTGTTTCTCAGCACTCTGGATCCTGCGCACACTGTCAGACGTGTGAGCGCACACTGGGGGTCAGGAGGTGGGGAACTTTTTATGGTGAAAGCAACTGCGAATCCTCGGCCAGCTGACCGGCCACTGGGAGAACAAACAAAGCTTGCATACGGAATAACGCCAGGGAGCATACTTCAGGAGATGAAAGGTTGTTATATTTTGAATGGAGCATAATTTTTAATAACTGTAAATTACAAAACCATTTATTTCCATGTTTTCTGCTTAGTTAAATGTACCCTTTATTGGTGGCACAAACCTTTAAGAGAACACACAGGAATGGAGGAATTGGAGCAGGCACCGCCTCTCCAAATTTCCCACATTACATGGCGACGACATATTGTTATACAACTTACTTCATTAAATATATAATGATCATTTTAGAAGATAAAATATATTACATATTAAAACGAACCTCAATTACAGCTCCAACACCCGCTGGAATTAATACCAGTAAACTGGTTTGTTCATCGAGAAGAAATAGGAAGATTACCACAGTACTAAAGCAACGCCACAATACTGCAAAACAAAAAGAAAACATTAACTTAAAATAGGAGATACAAGACGTGCAGTCACATGGATTCTGTGAATATTACATAACTATAGAATACATGCCATGCTCCCTCTGCTGACACGAGTCGTGCCGCTGAGCACACATACGCTGTGGAGCAGCACACCAGTCAAGTAGCGAGGCGGGTGATTGCAGCGGCTTGTGCACACCGGGCACTGACAGCTTCCAGGGAATTAATCAATCTCTCTCTCCAAAATTCTGTCCCTTTGACGGATCCGTAAAAAAAAATTTAAAAAAATGGATCCAGTGCATCAGTTTTTTACAATCTGCACAGGATCCGTCTTTTCAACACTTTGACAGATTGTAACTGATTCTAAAAAACTGATGTGTGAAAGAGGCCTAAGAGCAATTCACACTAACTCAGTTAAAAGACAAACACCTCAACCTTGTTAACCCCTTGGTGACAGCCAATTTTGAAATGAACAACCAAGCCTCATTTCTCAAATCTGCTATATATCACTTTATGTGGTAAGAACTCTGGAACCTGTCTGTCCTGATTATTTAAAGGGAATCTGTCACCTACTTTTTCCTATATAAGCTTCGGCCACCGCCATCAAGGGCTTCTCTATAGCATTCTGTAATGCTGTAGATAAGCCCCCAATGTAACCAAAAAGATAAGAAAAACAAGTTAGATTATTCTCGCTTGGTCTGATGGGCGTCGCGGTCTGGATCCAGCGCCTCCCATCTTCATGCAATGACGTCCTCTTCTTTGCTTCCTGTCTCTGTTCCTGCGCAGGCGTACTTTATCTCCCCTGTTAAGGGCAAAGTAAAGTACTGCAGTGCGCAGGTGCTGGGAGAGGTCCGAGAGGCCCAGCGCCTGCGCACTGCAGTACTTTGCCCTGCCCTCAAGAGGGCAGATAAAGTACGCCTGCGCAGGAGCCGAGACAGAAAGCAGGGAAGAGGACGTCATCGCAGAATGCTATAGATAAGCCCCTATTGGCGGTGGCCGAAGCTCATATACGGAAAAGTAGGTGACAGATTCCTTTCAAGTCCAGGTCATGTGTTCTCCTGTGCCTGAGTATTTTGTGCTGTTGGCTGATGAACTCCCTGCTTCTGCTGCTCATTACTGGGTGGTCAGCTGCCATCCATCTTCCGTGTGCTCCTGGATTCTGACCGGAGTTGTCTTGGGTGCTGCCTCTCACCTCTGGAACTGCTGTGACGGGCAGCACATAAGTGGAAGGATCTCCTTTGTTTGCTAAACTTTTCCCAGTGTTGTGCCTCTTTACACAACCACACCAGGTGAGCAAGATTCAAGTTGTGCTTTCCTCTCCAAGAAAGATCTACAACGCTTAGATAGCGCTCTCCCTCTTTTTCCCCTCATCCTCTCTTTCTCAGGACTTCATTCTCACAATATACTACCTTCGTATTACTGAACTTCCACAAACAAGTGATGTGCGCACCTGTGATCAAGTTTTGCTGGATTCCCACGTTTATGTACTGTGTGCATTCACACTAACAACCTACTGGACTTCCTCGTTTAAGGCTATGTGCACACGTTCAGGAATTCATGCAGAAAATTCCTGTGAAAAACCGGACATTTTCTGCATGAAATCCGCAAGAAAACCGCATGCGTTTTTTGCCGCGGTTTTGCCGCGTTTTTGACGCGTTTTTTTCCGGACACTTCCCAATGCATTTTGGAGTGGGAAATCCGCAAAAAAACGCAAAAAGATAGAGCATGTCCGGATTTTGTGCCTGATGCGTTTTTTATGCGGAAAAAAACGCATCATGTGCACAAAACATGCGGAATTCATTCTAAATGATGGGATGCTTATTGTATGCGTTTTTTTGCGGTTTTATAGCGTTTTTATCGGGAAAAACCGCGAAAAAACCGGAACGTGTGAACACAGCCTTAGTGTCTTGTTTGCTCCCGCGTCATATCCTTGCTGGACTGTTCAGTGTGCTGTGTTTACTATATTGTGCTGAACATCTCGTTACAACTGCAGAAATATCTATGTAGTTCTGTTTGCTTTCCTGTTCAACCTTATTATGCTGAAGACATCGTTACAATTGCAGGAATATCTGTGTTAGTTCTGTTTGCATTTCTGTTTTGTTAAAATACATCATTTGCTGCAGCATGGCTCTCAGACTGGTTTTATCCCACGCTATCACATTCCCTAGTACCTACATAATTGTTACAGGATTCTCAGGCCATTTAGGAATCTGCTGGGATAATGTCGAAAGAGACAAAGGTGGATCAGTTATTTTCTATGATCAACTCCTTACAAGGGGACGTAGAAGCTCTGCAAAACAAGATGGCTAACTGGGAGGCCCATTTCGGGCAGGCGCTGCAGGATTTAGGTAACCAAAGAACAGCACGGGCGCCTCCACCTCAGGGGCAAATACTGCCAGCTAGACCTCCCAAGTTACCGCCGTTTAGATTTAATGGTGAACGCTACAAATTTCGTGGGTTTATAAATCAATGCATTTTGTATTTTGATGTACATGATGCCCACTTTCACACAGATCGATCCAAGGTTTTGTGTATAATTATGTTACTTTTTTCCCGACCTCTCGCGTGGGCGAATCCACTAATTGAGACTCGCGATCCTCGCTTGAATAACCTGGATGATTTTCTTGCTGCAATGTCTATGATGTTTGATGATCCAAATCATCGCACTACAGCTGAAACTGCATTGTTATCTTTACGTCAAGGTAAGAGTTCCATTGTTGAATACACATCTGAATTCAGATTCAGACGGTTGGTGGTGGATACGGTTTGGGACTGTTATGCTCACTTACCCTTTTTTAAGAGGGGACCTTCTAGTACAATTAAGGACGAATTAGCCCATGCAGATTCTCCTCAAGAGTTAGAGGCATTGATACAACATTGTGTGTGCACTGACATACCGAATACACTCGAGGATAAGCCGAGATTTTCAGCCCATATTTGGGGGGTTGAAAGTCCCCCTCTCGCCTTATACTCGAGTCATACCCAGGGGTCGGCAGGGGAGGGGGAACGGGGGCTGTCTAATAATACTCACCTACTCCTGGTGCGGTCCCAGCTTCCCCGGCGCCGCAGCTTCTTCCTGTACTGAGCGGTCACATGGTACCGCTCATTACAGTAATGAATATGCGGCTCCACCTCCCATAGGGGTGGAGCCGCATATTCATTACTGTAATGAGCGGTAACGGTGACCGCTCAATACAGGAAGAAGCTGCGGCGCCGGAGAAGCAGGGACTGCACCGCACCAGGAGCAGGTGAGTATAAAGGGGAGGGGAGCGCAGGGCTGCGCGATATTCAAAAGCGCCTCGTTCCGGCACCGCTCCGTCTTCAGCGTCTTCTGCAGTGAGAGGTCAGAGGGCGCGATGACGTGGATAGTGCGCGCCCTCTCCCTGAACGTCAGTGCAGAAGACGCTGAAGATGGAGCGGCGCCGGAACGAGGAGCAGGTGAATATTGAAAGTGCCGGGGGATTGAGCGACGGAGAAGTGAGAATGTGATTTTTTTTTTATCGCAGCAACAGCAAATGGAGCAAGTGTCTGTATGTAGCATCTTATGGGGCCATAATCAATGTTTGTGCAGTTATATATAGCACAAATATCTTTATGGAGCATCTTATGGGGCCAAAAATAACGTTTGTGCAGCACTATATGGCGCAAATATCTTTATGGAGCATCTTATGGGGACATAATTAATGTTTGTGGAGCATTATATGGGGCAAGTGTCTGTATGGAGCATCTTATGGGGCCATAATCAAGGTTTGTGCAGCACTATACGGGGCAAATATCTTTATGGAGCATCTTATGGAGCCATAATCAACATTTGTGCAGCATTATATTGGGTAAATGTGTCTATGGAGCATCTTATGGGGCCATTATTAACCTTTATGCAGGATTATATGGGGCATATTTTAATATGGAGCATCTTATGGGGCCATCATGAACTGTATGGAGCATTATATGGGGCTCCTGATTCAATATGGATATGCAAAAACACTTAACCTACTGATGTCTCAATTAATTTTACTTTTATTGGTACCTATGTTTACTTTTGACATTTACCAGTAGCTGCTGCATTTTCCACCCTAGGCTTTTACTCGAGTCATTAAGTTTTCCCAGTTTTTTGTGACAAAATTAGGGGGGGGGGACGGGGGCCGGCTTATACTCGAGTATATACGGTAGCTTATTTTTTCTTGCCATAATACAAATTCTAACAGTCTATTCAGTAGGACTATCAGCTGTTCATCTACCAGACTTCTGCACAACACAACTGATGGTCCCAACCACATTTATAAGCCAAGAAATCCCACTTATTAAACCTGACAGGGCACACCTGTGAAGTGAAAACCATTCCCGGTGACTACCTCTTGAAGCTCATCAAGAGAATGCCAAGAGTGTGCAAAGCAGTCATCAAAGCAAAAGATGGCTACTTTGAAGAACCTAGAATATAAGACATATTTTCAGCTGCTTCACACTTTTTTGTTAAGTATATAATTCCACATGTGTTAATTCATAGTTTTGATGCCTTCAGTGTGAATTTACAATTTTCATAGTCATGAAAAACAGAAAAATCTTTAAATGAGAAGGTGTGTCCAAACTTTCGGTCTGTACTGTATATACAATATATGCAGACTTGTGTGTGTGTAATAAATACCCTTTACTGATACACATTTTTGTCTCAGTTAGTATATAGTATAAGAAAAAGTTAATGTTGAGGCATATTTAGTGGATATTAATTATTAATAGTCAAGTTCGGCGTTAATAGTTAAAGGGAACCTGGAATATATCTAGACAATTAGAGTATTTTCAACCCATATGCGCCTCACAAATTTAAAAAATGAGCTATTGAAATAAAGAATTACATTTTTACCACTAAAATGTTATAAAACCTGCAAATTTTTCATTTGCACAAGGTTTACAGGTGAAAGTGGGTTTTTCATGAATAAAGTACATTAGATTTTGGAATAATAATAACTTCCACAATTGGATGTGATTTAAATAAAATGTCCTTGTGCTGAAATAATGTGCCCCTGCTGTGTACTGTGTAATGGCCGTGTCTGACTGTACAGGGACATGGTCTGATCATATCACAGCTCCTGAGCAGGGGAGGAAGCAGGAAAGTATACAGACAGGACAGGAGTCCAATTTTATGGTAGCTTACCAGTGGGCCTCCAGTGCCCATTTTTTCTGAAGCTCACCAAATTGAAATCAATGAGAACAAGGGCTTTGGGCAACGCTGACATCTTAGGGTATGTGCACACGATCAGGAACTGCTGCAACGTCAAACCCGCAGCGGTCTGCTGTGACAGCATAGTGGATGGGAATTCTAGAAATCTCATGACCACTATGTGTGCATAATCGCCTGCAGATCACCCACGGAGACTGACATGCGGCACAACTTTCAAGATCGCAGCATGTCAATTTCTCTTGCGGAGACGCTAGTCTCAGCAAGAGATATTACATCAATAGAAATGTATTGAATGTGGTAAAACCACACGGTTCTGTGAACACATGCAGATTTACCTGTGTTCAATAGAAGGCAGCGCTTTGGACACAGCGAATATGCGCTGGGTCCAAAGCAATGCTAGTTCTGGATCGTGGGCACCCGGCCTTAGGAGAGCCCAGGGCATGCAGTCTCACAGCATTGGGACACCCCCCTCCTTCCAGCCCGGGGTCCGCAGCATCGCCATCCTCCTGCCGCCCCCCTGAAGCAGCAACCCTGCCTCCTGTGACCCCGCTCCATTGCAGCCCCCCTGTAAGCTAACTTTGGATTATAAACTGCAGTAAATAAACATGAATAGTGCATGAAAATAATATAGGGTACTTAGTTAACATAATTGTGATTTAAAAAATGCACTATCGCGGTTCATTTATTTACTCATTATGTTAGTTTTTTCGGTTCAGTGGCCAGTGTGAATGTGCATGCACAGCAGTTTGTGTCACAGTTAATTTCTTTAGTATTTTTCTTTGGATTATAAAAGCACCGCCATTTTCCTCCCAATATGTTACAAAATATAATTTGTTTTTTGAATTGCCATATGCGGAGAGCTGCAACTTGTGTAACAGTGCTTGTTTTATATAGAAAAATTTGAAATTTTCATCGATACCAATTTTTTTTTTATACATACAACTTTTGATTGCTTTTTTACTTCCATCTTTTAGGTGTCAGGATAATAAAAAATGTAGAGGATAAATAACATAACAGTTTAATAGTTTGCGTTGTTCCAGACATGGTGATACTTCAAATGAGCGAATCAGGCAAAATTTGAATTCGCTTGTTCACATTTTTTCTGGGAAATTTGATTCATGGATAAGCTATTCTCCGCGAATGTCCTCTATCAGGCTCTGAGATTATCCCATATGTAAAAACTCCTTATACTGAACTCGCTTGCTCGCTTCTCTGGCCCATCCACAACTTACCAACACTCGTTTGATCCTCGGCCCATCTTCTGACACCTCGCCCCTCGCGCTGCACTAGACTTCCAGGTCTGATGACACAAAGAGGATAATGTGCAGGCACACGAGAGGTGAACGGTGCACGTTGTGAATTCATGATGCAGTTCACCTCCCACGCATCTGTTAAGAAGCATCCTGAGTGCCATGACACCCGGATGTCCGGCGCAGCGTAAGATGTCCAAAGATTCCAACACGAGCGGCAAGGAATCAAAAGAAGCACCGAGTACCGGATGACTAGCGGTGAGTGGCAGCGGGGACAGCGAGATGTAATTCATTTTTTCATTTTTTTTAACCATTTGACTGAACATTCTGGTTCCGAAACTGTTTTGCTAAATCCACACAAGCGAATTACAATAAATATATATATCTATATATATTTATTATTTTTCACAAAATTAAATTAGAATTCAATTCCACTCAAATTTATTTGCTCATCTCTCTGTGATACCTGTTTTTTTTACTCTTTAATTGCACAAAAATGCTGCATTTTAGGGCAAAACAATTTTCTGCATTTTCATCTGTCTGAAGATGCTGTTCAATTTGTCATTAGCGCTGTAAAAAAAGTGGTGCTGAGGGTTAGGGCCCCTTAAAGAAGCACTTGACTTTCTTAATTAAATCTGCGTATGGTGTGAGCGTGTTAATATACTCACCTACAGCTGCTTTCTCAGACATCCAGTGCCTTCCCAATCCGCTTCTTAGTGATACGACCACAAGCAGGAAGTCCCTTTTACAATGTCAGTCTATGTAGTAGTCTTCTGACGCTCTATAGGCTTACTTTAGAAAAGCCACTTTTGGGTTCATGCAGAGCGCAGTGTGATCCGGCCATGCTGCAGAGCGCAGTGTGATCCGGCCATGCTGCAGAGCGCAGTGTGATCCGGCCATGCTGCAGAGCGCAGTGTGATCCGGCCATGCTGCAGAGCGCAGTGTGATCCGGCCATGCTGCAGAGCGCAGTGTGATCCGGCCATGCTGCAGAGCGCAGTGTGATCCGGCCATGCTGCAGAGCGCAGTGTGATCCGGCCATGCTGCAGAGCGCAGTGTGATCCGGCCATGCTGCAGAGCGCAGTGTGATCCGGCCATGCTGCAGAGCGCAGTGTGATCCGGCCATGCTGCAGAGCGCAGTGTGATCCGGCCATGCTGCAGAGCGCAGTGTGATCCGGCCATGCTGCAGAGCGCAGTGTGATCCGGCCATGCTGCAGAGCGCAGTGTGATCCGGCCATGCTGCAGAGCGCAGTGTGATCCGGCCATGCTGCAGAGCGCAGTGTGATCCGGCCATGCTGCAGAGCGCAGTGTGATCCGGCCATGCTGCAGAGCGCAGTGTGATCCGGCCATGCTGCAGAGCGCAGTGTGATCCGGCCATGCTGCAGAGCGCAGTGTGATCCGGCCATGCTGCAGAGTGCAGTGTGATCCGGCCATGCTGCAGAGCGCAGTGTGATCCGGCCATGCTGCAGAGCAGGAACATCACAGAGCAGAAAAGAACGGCGCTGCATCCCGGAGACAACCGGTAGGTAGCTATATTGATACAGTCACATTACATACCATATACATATTTAATGAAAAAATTTTTTTGGGGAGTCCTTTTTAAAGATTGTAAAAAGAATTAATGGCAATCAATCGCATTATTGGGAACATTATTCAACTTTATGACAAATCACATTAAATGTTAAGAATGGGACATACCTGCTTTAGTCGACATCCCAACCATATTCTTCTTCTTTTTCCAAAAACTGATATCATTTTTAAATGCAAGAAAATCAAATAAAAGCTGCAATATAAAAAACAAAGATTGAAGATTTAATTAAGCAAACCAATATAGGTTTTTGTTAACCCCTTCACGCCTTGGCCAAATTCCGTTTCTTTGCTTCCCCCCCTTCTTCTAAGAATCATAACTATTTATTTTTCCATCCACATAATGGAATGAGGGCTTGTTTTTTCTGGCACTGGAAAGAAGGAAGAAAATTCCAAGAAATGGCAAAGAAAAGTGCAATTACACAATTATTATTTATTTACCATGTTATCAAGCATGTATATATATATTTTTGTAAGTGGTGAAAAGTTTTTTGGGGAAATTTGTATTAAAAAAAATCATAATGCATTGTTCACTCATTTCAAGGACCCACAACGTTTTTTGATTTTGTGATATTGGGTCCGGTGAGGGCTTATTTTTTCACCTGAGCTGATGTTTTTACTGATTCAATTTTGGGTAGATACGAAGTTTTGTTCACCCTTTATTGCAATGTTGTGGCATCCAAAAAAATTATTCTGGCATTTTGATTTACCAATTGGATTAATTTTATATTTTGATAGATCGACTTTCACAAACCCCGCGATACCAAATATGTGTATTTTTTTTAATGGATTTATTTTTGATGGGGCAAAAAAGGGGAGGTGATTTAAGAGGTTTTTTTTTTTATTTTTTACATTCTTAACTTTTTTTTATTTTTTTACTGTATTTAAAGGGAACCTGTCACCCCCAAAATCGATGGTGAGGTAAGCCCACCGTCATCAGGGGCTTATCTACAGCATTCTGTAATGCTGTAGATAAGCCCCCGATGTTACCTGAAAGAGGAGAAAAATACGTTAGATTATACTCAGCCAGGAAAGATGCAGTCAGGGACACAAGATATTACAGAAATAGGGATTTTTGTGTTACTCACCGTAAAATCCTTTTCTCCGAGACGCTCATTGGGGGACACAGGACTGTGGGTGTATGCTTCTGCCGCCAGGAGGCTGACACTAAGTAAACTTGAAAAAAAGTTAGCTCCTCCTCCATCGTATACACCCTGACACCGGCTACCAGAGACTCCAGTTTGGTGCAAAAAGCAGTAGGAGAACAAAACACAAAAAAATAATGTAACAGCATAAATACAGAAACTTTATGTCTAGAAAAGATCCTACTGACTAATGTAATCAGATATAACCAAAGCAGCCATAAGGCTACCAGGGAGGGAGCTGTGTCCCCCAATGAGCGTCTCGGAGAAAAGGATTTTACGGTGAGTAACACAAAAATCCCTATTTCTCCTTCGCCTCATTGGGGGACACAGGACTGTGGGATGTCCTAAAGCAGTCCCTGGGTGGGAAAAATAACTCACCAGTCAAAGACATCCAGATGATGGTTGTCTATAAATGCGCCACTGCCGCTTGAAGAATCCTTCTACCCAGACTTGCATCTGCAGAGGTCTGGGAGTGGACATTATAATGTTTGACAAACGTATGCAGACTAGACCAGGTCGCAGCTTTGCAAACCTGTTCTGCTGAGGCCTGGTGCCGAACGGCCCAGGAAGCCCCCACCGCTCTTGTTGAATGAGCCTTGATTCCGGCCGGAACCGTCATGCCCATGGTGCGATAAGCCTCCTGAATGGTCGCCCTTATCCACCTGGCCAGGGTAGATTTTGAAGCAGCGCATCCCCTCCTGCGACCCTGCGGAAGGACAAATAGAGCATCTGTCTGGCGAAAAGGAGCCGTACGGGAAATATACCTCCTCAGAGCCCTCACCAGATCCAACGTATGGAGAGCTTTTTCTACACGGTGCGTAGGTGCCGGACAAAAAGAGGGCAGAACAATATCTTCATTGATGTGAAAAGATGAAACAACCTTTGGCAAAAAGGACGGTGCCGGTCTGAGAACTACCTTGTCCTGATGAAATTGCAGAAAAGGGGGACGACAAGAAAGAGCTGCCAGCTCCGATACCCGTCTAATGGATGTTATAGCCACTAAAAATACAACTTTCCAGGAAAGAAACATCAAAGAAACATCTTGCAGGGGCTCAAAAGGAGCGTTCTGTAAAGCCCTTAAGACCAGATTAAGGTCCCAAGCTTCCAAAGGAGTCTTATAAGGAGGGACCTTATGAGCGACTCCCTGGAAAAAAATCCTGACCTGACGATTAGTAGCAATCTTGCGCTGAAAAAGGACAGATAAAGCCGAAATCTGCCTTTTAAGGGTACTTGGAGCAAGCCCAGAATCAAGGCCTGCTTGAAGGAAGGCTAGAATGTTAGGAATGGAAAAACGCAGAGGAGGCAGCCCGCGCACTCTACACCAGGAAAGGAAAACCTTCCAAGTGTGATAGTAAATCCTGGCCGAGATGGGCTTACGTGCACTGATCATGGTATCAGCTACTTTTTGAGAAAACCCTGCCTGAGTTAAAACCCAAGATTCAACGGCCAGGCCGTCAAATGTAGGACCCCTGAGTTCTGGTGGTAGATCGGCCCTTGAGATAGAAGATCCGGCCGATCGGGGAGCCGCCATGGAACCCCGGTGAGAAGTTGTACCAGGTCTGCATACCAGGTCCGTCGTGGCCAATCCGGAGCGATCAGGATGGCCGGCACTCTCTCCGATTTGATCTTCTTGATTACCCTCGGGAGCAGTGCCAGAGGAGGGAACAGAAAAGAGAGATGAAATTGGTTCCAAGACAGTACCAGCGCATCCACGGCGATAGCCTGGGGATCTCGGTACCGAGAGACAAAACTGGGCACCTTGGCATTCACCTTGGACGCCATTAGATCCACGTCTGGAGTTCCCCAAAGATGGCATATCTGCAAAAAAACCTCGGGATGGAGAGACCATTCCCCGGAGGCTAGACCCTGACGGCTTAGGAAATCTGCCGCCCAGTTTTCTTCGCCCGGAATGTGGACCGCTGAGATCACAGAGTGATTTCTCTCCGCCCAAAGTAGAATCTGTTTTACCTCCTGCATGGCTGCCTTGCTGCGGGTGCCCCCCTGGTGATTTATGTAAGCTACCGCTGTGGCGTTGTCCGATTGAATTCGGACAGGGCGACCCGCCAGAAGATGGTGAAAACGTAACAAGGCTAGCCGAACTGCTCGAATCTCTAAGATATTGATGGGGAGATCTAATTCCCGAGGAGACCAGCGTCCCTGAGCTGTGTGATGGAAGAACACTGCTCCCCAACCCAGGAGACTGGCATCTGTTGTGACCACTAGCCAATTGGTTGGAGGAAAGGGCTTCCCCCTGAGTAGAGATGGGCTGTTTAGCCACCAAGAGAGAGCCTGCTTGATCTGGAAAGACAACCGAAATCTGCGGTTGAGAGAGAGAGGATTTCTGTTCCACACTGACAGGATTGCTCGTTGGAGGGGTCGAAGATGAAGCTGTGCAAACGGAACTGCCTCTATGGTTGCAACCATCTTTCCTAACACCCTCATCCCGGACCGAATCGTATGAGGGTATGGTTGTAGAAGATTCCTCACTTCCCGCCGAAGGGCTAGGACCTTGTCCTGGGGAAGGATTGATAGGGCTTGAGAGGTGTCGAAAATCATGCCTAAAAAAGAGATTTTCCGAGACGGCTGTAGGGATGACTTCCTTAAATTTACCAACCAACCTAGACGGGAAAGGGTGTCCAGAGTGATGCCGACATTTTCCCTGCAAGACTGAAATGTCGGTCCCTTGATCAGCAGATCGTCTAGGTATGGCAAGACGACTATACCTCGGGAGTGCAGAATGGACACTACAGTCGACATGACTTTTGTGAACACCCTGGGAGCGGAGGCCAGTCCGAAAGGTAATGCCGTGAACTGGAAGTGTAGATGGTTTACGGCAAACCGGAGAAATCTTTGATGAGGCGGAAAGATGGGAATATGAAGATAAGCATCCTGAATGTCTACTGAGGCCAAAAATTCTCCCTTTTCCAGAGAGGCGATGACCGACCGCAGAGACTCCATCCGAAAGTGTCGAACGCGGACAAACCTGTTTAAGAGTTTGAGATTTAGGATAGGCCTCACTGCTCCGTCCTTTTTGGGCACTACAAAAAGATTGGAATAAAAGCCCTGAAACTTTTCTTCCTTTGGAACAGGAGAAATTACACCGCTGATACGGAGAGACTCTATGGAATTGAACAAGCTTTGACGGAGAGATTTGCACCTGGGAAGAACCGGGAAGGAGGAAGACGGACCAGCTCTATCTTGTAACCTGAAGATACGAGCTCTGCCACCCACTGGTCGTGAATTACCTGAAGCCAGACCTGGCGAAATACAAGTAGATGTCCGCCTACTTTTTTGGAGACACCCGGAGGAGGCCTCCAGTCACTTGGCCGAAAATCTTTGAGTCCTAGATCCTCTGGATCTAGAAGACTGGGGACGCATTCTTCCCCCTTGGCTGGCCGTATAAGAGTTCCGACCGTCTCGGTCCTGATTGGGCCGACCCTGCACAGGAGAGCCTGATGCTGGGGCCCATCTGACATAGCGAAAGGTTCTAAAACGGGCCTGAAATTGGCGCCGAAAAGGCTGTCTAGCCTTCTGCTGAGGAAGAAACTTGCTTTTCCCTCCTGTGGAGTCGGAAATGAGCTGATCCAGCTTTTCTCCGAACAAACGACCACCCTGAAACGGCAGGGATGTAAGAGATTTTTTAGAGGTAGAATCAGCCCGCCAGGACCTTAACCAAAGGGCCCTTCTGATGGCAATAGCATTAGACGCAGCCGAAGAAGCACAATCTGCCGCATCCAGAGATGCGTTAATCAGATAGCTACCAGCCATAGCTACTTGAGACGACATTTCAGCCAATTCCGCTGACACATTACCTTCTTGGAGAGCCTTAGATAACGAATCTGACCAAGATATCATAGCCCTGGCAACCCAAGTTGCTGCAAAGGAAGGAAAAAGTGCTGAGCTTGAGGCCTCAAAGACGGAACGAGCCAAACTCTCTATAAGACGATCCGTAGGATCCTTAATCGATGAGCCATTAGGGAGAGATAGCAACGTGTTAGAGGCTAAACGAGACACTGGAGGATCTACAGAAGGATTTTCTGCCCAATCACTACAAAGTTCCGAAGCAAAAGGATACCTAGCCTTCAGAGCGCTTTGCCCTGAAAAACGTTTGTCCGGGTGCTCCCGATTGCGTCGAATCAGGTCCTCGAACTCAGGGTGAGAGGAAAAGACCCTATGGGCCCGTTTAGTCCGCTTAAATGAGACCTTATGATCAGAGGAAGAGGTGAGCTCGTCTTCTATCCCCAAAGACTGATTGACAGCTTCAATTAGGCTGTCTACTGACTCCTGAAACCCAGGTTTATCAAAATTAAGAGACCCTTCCGACTCGTAGTCAGTCTCAACTTCCCCGCTTTCTGCAGGGGAAGGAGAGCGGGATGCGGAACTCCAGGATGCGGAAGCACCTGAGTGCCTGGGCGACGCTTTGCGATTCCGCTTTCCATGCGTCTGTCGAGTGAGAGCGCGGCCCCTGCAGGCCGAAGACTCCTGAGACCCCGAGGCCCTCTCTGAGACAGGTGGATTACCGGTCCCGACCGCCGGGGTCTGCAGAGATTTGATCGCTTCAGTAAGGGACGCCATGGATTGTGACAAGGACGTGACCCATTCCGGTGGAGCTACCCCAGCATCTGCTTGAGGGACCGGAGCCGGAGAGACTACTGGAGAACTGGCAGGGGGGGGGCTCCTGGACGCGTTCAGAGTCACAGGCCTCGCAGAGGCGATTACTTTGGGCGTGCGGAAAAAGGGCACTACAAGATACACAACTGGTAAAAAGAACCGTGTGAGTCTTAACCCGTCTAGACATAACGATCCGTAATGCTATACCCAGGGCCAGAGACTGGGAAAAAAGGAATGCTTCAGCCAGATGGAGGGAGAAGCACTTACCCCAGTCCTGTGTCCCCACGAGTACCGTGATGGATCCTGAAAGCACGATGCGGAGCCCAAAAGCGCTGTCTTATATGCACAGCAGGCCTTAGGGGGGAGGGACCGCCAAACGATGCTGCGGCCTGGAGCAGGCCCGAAGCCGGGGCCTCAATTTTTCCCCCCTTAGAGCGAGGAGAGCCGGAACCGGAAGTGACGCGCCGGAGGGGGCGGAGCCTCACAGCGCGGTCCGATGGCCGGAAGTCCCGGCTCCAGGAAGCTGCTCCACGCCCGAAGCGGCCAGGCAGGGCCGAAGCCTCTGGGGGGACAGCGGCGCTGATCATACCCGCAGCGCCGCTCCTAACGCCGCGCGCCGCCGGACCACGCTGCAGCGTAGCTGCGCCACAGCATCGCCGACATAACGCCACAGCGCCGGACAACGCTGCAGCGCCGCCGACCCAACGCCGCAGCGCCGGATCACGCTGCAGCGCAGCAGTCCTAACGCTGCAGCGCCGGATCACGCCGCAGCACTGCTGTCCCAACGCCGCAGCGCAGGACCATGCCACAGCGCCGCCACACCAAGACGCCGGCCTCAGCAGCGCTGAAAAAAGGCACCGCACTCCCGAAGCGCAGGTAATGCCAGGAGCCCCCCTTGTCATACCGCACTATCGAGGGGTAGAACCAATGACGGTGCAGGAACCCTATCTCCATTATCCCCAGGATAAGGAGAGGGACAGTCCACCACCCCAGCTAACACCGCAGGGGTGTAGAAATAAGGGGGGAACACACGGACATCTTATGGGCACCTGTACAGCCTGGAGTCTAGCTACCTCAGGGTGGTCAGGGCTAGTCCGGTGAAGAATCCCACGTAGCGGGGAAGGATACGTGGCGAAACATCGCACGTACTTGCCCGTTGATGGTTTGGGGAGATCGGACCCTCAAAAAGGTCCGTCGCCCCTTCAATCCAAAGATGTTGAAAAAATCGGGTCCAACGATCCAGGACCCAGAGATGTGCCTCCTTGAGACACTAAGCATAAACTGGAGTCTCTGGTAGCCGGTGTCAGGGTGTATACGATGGAGGAGGAGCTAACTTTTTTTCAAGTTTACTTAGTGTCAGCCTCCTGGCGGCAGAAGCATACACCCACAGTCCTGTGTCCCCCAATGAGGCGAAGGAGAAACGTGCGTCCTATGTCGTGAAGGAGTTAAAGGGAATCTGTCACCAGGTTTCTGCTGCCTCATCTAAAAGCAGCATAATGTAGGAAAAGAGACCCTGATCCCAACAACGTATCACTTAGTTTACTGGGAGTAGCAGCTGTGACACAATCAGAGTTCTTAGACAAGTCAGTTTCTTCAGTACGTGTGGTGACAGATTTCCCATGTACCGGAGACACTTACACACTTAATGGGTCTGTGCATCTTAGTGTGTTCCAGGCCGTGTGTCCGTGGGCAAAATACATGAACGTGTCCATGTTTAAACAGCAGCACGGGCTGCAAAATGTCCCGCACAAGTGCATACTGATTGCACACAGACACAAACTGTGTGTAATCAGTGATACACGTACCGTCACCTGGGAAGCAGTGGTACAGTTAGCGCTGCTGCCCGGCGCCGGGTGCTGAAGTCTGCTCTCATCATTCAACCCTGCTCGTACTGTGATCAGTGCAAGCAGGGGAGAATGATATTGTATGCAATTGTATGCAACTGATAACAGCGAGAGCAAGCGGCGGCCAATGGGACTACTACTCCCATCAGCCTACACCTACTGTCGCTAATAACAGTGAGAGCAGGTGGTGGCTGATGGAACTATTAATCAGCCGCTTGCGTTATAAATAAATACATAAATAAAAAATCCGTTATGGGTTCCCCTGTATTTCTGACAACCAGCTTTGCTAAAGCAGACAACTGAGGGCTTCAAACCGCAGCTGTCTGTTTTCCCTGGCTGGTTATCAAAAATACAGGGGAACCGACCCCAGTTTATTTATAGTGCAGACGGCAGCTGATTAATGCTCTTATCAGCCACCGCCTGCTCTCGCAGTTATCAGTTGAATTTAACTTGCATCATTCTCCCCTTCTAGTGCTGATCAGAGCACAAGCAGGGGAGAATGATGTGAGCCATCTTCAGCACCCGGCGCCGGGCAGCAGCGCTAACTGCACCACTGCTTCCCAGGTGACGGTACGTGTCTCACTGATTATACACAGTTTGTATCTGTGTGCAATCAGTAGGCATGTGTGCAGGACATTTTGCTGCCCGTGCTGCTGTTTAAACATGGACATGTTAATGTATTTTGCCCACGGACACGGTCTGTGGAAACACACTAAGGTGCACAGACCCATTAAGTGTGTAAGTGTCTCCGGTCCATGGGAAAACTGTCACCGCTCGTCTAAAGTACCGCTTCTTCCCAGGCGCTGGTATGTGTGGGACTGATGTGGCAGACGGCTGCCACACGTGGGCCGCAAGTGTTACACACACGGACATGGATATCTCTGGTACTGTTTTTCCGGTACGAGTATGGGCATTACTGTATGGTTCTTGAAGAACCTCGTACACCAGAGAATACTTTACAGATTCTGTAGGGGATTGGTTGTTTTGTGCATATGGCGGTTCCTACCTTGGCGGGTGGGAGCCTACTATGATGTACCACGTCAATTGACACATTCGAGGGATTCTATGGTCGCTAGTTCACTATCTACTGGTGTAAATCCACCATAAGTTTGTTACACAATATTAGTAACTCAGCCCCATCAAATGTCGTCAGCCACGAACAGCTAGTTGTGCAATTCGGATAAATGATAACACATGTACACACACAAATATTTATATCTGTGGACGACAAAAGATAAACTTACATGAAAGGCAGCTACAAAAAAGGTAAGAGCTAGAAAATAAAGGTTGGTGTCCACGAAAATCCCCTTTACTTCATCGGTGTCTTTTTCAGAAAAGCCTGCCAAAAAGAATAACAATGTTACATTATTTATATATCACATACACAAATGTACAAATTAGGCCATGTGCAGAACGTGCACTAGTCAACACGGCTACATTACTGTGAAGCAGAACCATCACTACGGTAATTATTTTATAAATCAATAATAAGCAATAAAATAAGAACTTTTGCAATTTTAATTCATAGGCACTGAATACAGACTTTCCCATTACGGAGATGGCACTCATAAAGTTCTATAGAGAACAGTAACTGTTTTTAGGAGAACGTACACTAGCAGGTCAATGTCAGGGTCTGCCTCTATCTGCTCACCTCTTTATAGAACTTTCCTGCTTTTAAGCAATATTTCTTCTTCCAGGAGCTATAACTGTTTTATTTTTTGTCAATATAGCCACATGAAGCTTGTATTCTGTGGGACAAGTTGCGTTTTTGGATGACAGCATCCACTTTGCCATGTGATATACTGGGAAATGGGAAAAAATTCCAAGGGCAACACCACTGTGACAAAAACACCCTGCAATTGTTTCTTGGAGTTTTTTTTTTTTAATTGTTTTAGGCATTCATTATAAGAAATAAATACAAAAAAATTCTCCAGGTCAGCAGGATTGCAGCAATGCTAAACATAATTAAAGCGATGAAATAAAAAATTCAGGAATACGTAAAAATAAAAATATGGCCAGTGCTGCCATTTTCAGAGACCCATAATGTTTTGTTTTTTTCGGTGGATAGAGCTGTGAGAGGGGTGTTTTTTTTAGCATGAAGCATTGATATTTATATTAATATCATTTTGTGGAAGATACATTTTGATTGCTTCTTATTGCATTTTTGAGTGGTTGCTGTGGCTGAAAAAGATAGGGATTTTTTTGTACTCACCGTAAAATCCTTTTCTCCAAGCCATTCATTGGGCGACACAGACCGTGGGGTGTATGCTGCTGCCAATAGGAGGCTGACACTAAGTGATACAAAAAAAGTTAGCTCCTCCCCTGCAGTATATACCCTCCTGCTGGCTCTCAGCTAACCAGTTCGGTGCAAAAGCAGTAGGAGATCAATAACAATATATGAGCGTATAGCATGTCATATTCTAAAAAAAACAAGCATAAGCTAATAACAGGGTGGGAGCTGTGTCCCCCAATGAATGGCTCGGAGAAAAGGATTTTACGGTGAGTACACAAAAATCCCTATTTCTCCTTCACCTCATTGGGGGACACAGACCGTGGGACGTCCCAAAGCAGTCCCTGGGTGGGGACAACAATAGATCAGGCCCTGTGTAACCGCTACTTACAAGTGCGCCACCGCAGCCTGCAGAGTCCGCCTGCCCAGACTCACATCTGTGGAAGTGTGGGAATTATAGTGCTTCAAGAATGCATGCGGACTGGACGAATCCGCAAGCTTGCAGGCGTGCCTTGCTGACGCCTGGTGCCTAGAACCCTTGATAGACAGGGAGATCGGCTGACATCTAGCACGGAAGGACTCCTGGATGGTGAAAAGAATTCACCATGTTATCATGGTCGATGAAACGGCTAAACCCTTCCTGAAAATGTCAGGAAGCCTTCCTCTACCGTCAGGAAGCCCAAATAAGGGTATGTTCACACGTTCAGGATTTCCATCCTTTTTTTTTCAGGACAGTTTTTTTAAAAAACTGCAGCTCTTGGCAGAAAACGCAGGTCCTTTTTTTGGTCCTTTTTTTGTCCTTTTTTGATGCGTTTTTTTATCCTTTTTTTATGCAGTTTTCTATGCAGAGACTGTGTGTTTCCTAGGAAGCTTTTTAGGGCTAAAATGGCTGAAAATACCCTAACCCTACCCCTAACCCTAACCCTACCCCTAACCCTACCCCTAACCCTACCCCTATTCTAACCTTAGTGAAAAAAAAAAAAAAAAATTCTTAATTTTTTTATTGTCCCTACCAATGGGGGTGACAAAGTGGGGGGGGGGGGTGTCATTTACTATTTTTTTATTTTGATCACTGAGATAGGTTATATCTCAGTGATCAAAATGCACTTTGGAGCGAATCTGCCGGCCGGCAGATTCGGCGGGCGCACTGCGCATGCGCCCGCCATTTTGCAAGATGGCGGCGCCCAGGGAGAAGACGGCCGGACGGACACCGGGACGCCGGGTAAGTATAAGGGGGGGAGATTAGGGCATGGGGGGGGCATCGGAGCACTGGGGGGGGGGGGGGGGGCATCGGAGCACGGGGGTGGGGCATCGGAGCACGGGGGGGCGGGATCGGAGCACGGGGGGGCAGCCACACTCCGCCCACGCACTTCCACCCGCTCCCCCGCACTTCCTGCTGCAGCGGTTCTGCACATCAAATCGCAGTAAAACCCGCAGATATATTTTTGATCTGCGGGTTTTACTGCGATTTTGACCTCACAATGGAGGTCTATGGGTGCAGAACCGCTGCGGTTCAGGAAAAAGAAGTGACATGCTCCTTTTTTGCCGCAGCTATTCTGCGCGGCTTTTTAAACGAAATTACGGACCATGTGCACAGCAGTGACTGTTTTCCATAGGGTTACATTGTTATGTACCCTGCATGGAAAACTGCTGCGGAACCGCAGCGGCAATACCGCTGCGGTTCCGCAGTAAAAAACGCACTGTGTGAACATGGCCTAAAACATCCAACCTTCAGAAGGACGCTGTCCTCAAGACGTACCTACTCAGAGCACTCACTTCGTCCAGAATATGGGGGATCTTATTCCATTTTGTGGACTGGAGCCAAAAGAGATGAGGGAAGAACTATGCCCTCATAACAGTGGTAATACAGTACCACCTTGGTAACAAGGGATGGAGATGGAATGAGGACAACCTTGCCTCGAAGGTAATAAGGGAAAAAAGTCTGAAAGAGCAGAGAAGCTAGCTCCGAAGACTCGTCAGAGTGAGAATATCGCAGAGGAGAACGGGACGACTTTCCCTGATAGTAAAGTCTGCCCGGATGAAAAAGGAGCCTACTGTAAGGCTCCTAGGAATAATAAGGTCCCAATGATCTAACGGTATGCGATAGGGAAGAACTACGTGTGAAAACTCCCTGTGAGAAAGTCCCTACTTGCAGTTGTGCTGCGATAAGGCGTGAAGATACTAGCTCCGCAAACAAAAAACGGACGTGGTCAGTGCGGATCTCTGAGGATCACTGGGGCCCCTTTCTGCTTCCGAAAGGATTTCAAAAGCAGTGGAAGGGGAGTTATGGAAACTGGTACCACGGCAGAACCACAGCATGGAGAGCGATGGCTCTTGGATCTCGAGGCCGAACCACGAACTCGAGTACATTGGCCTTCAGTCTGGATGTCATCCCACCTACAACTGGAGAGCTCCAGTAAGGACAGATCTGATGGAAGACTTCGGGGTGAAGTTCCCACTGACTTGAGGCGGAACCCTGACGGCTGAATTTGTTTGCCGTTCAGAGTTCTACTTCTGGGATATATACTGCCAAGATCACTGATTAATAGACTTCGGCCCATCAGAGAAAGTGAGGTACCTCGGTCATGGCGCCTGATCGTGGGTACCTGCTAGATGACTGACGCAAGGCACCGCCATGGCATTATCCAATTGAATTCGGATAGGGTGATCCGCCAGAAGGCAGTGGACCTGATGTAAGACTACCGTTCGGATCTCCAGAACAATGATGGGGAGAAGAAGACTGGCATTGGTAGTTACTAATAACCATTGAACCGGGAGAAAGGCCCTGGATAAAGAAGGAGCTCAGAGACTATTGTCTGAAAGTCTATTTGACTTGCTGAAAACGAGCGGAGCGAAGGAAACCGCTTCCATTGTCGTCACCATTTTTCCTCAGAACTCTCTTAGCAAATCGAATGAAATGAGGGGTGAGTAATCAAGTCCTCAGAACTCTCCTTGCGCGAGCTCCCTGTTGAAGAGCCATGACCTTGTCTCGAGGAAGAATTACCATCCTTCTAGAAGTGTGCAGGATCATCCTCAAAAAGGATATCTGCTGGGCTGGAAATGAGAACTTGTCTAAGTGTAGCTGCCAGCCCAGGAGAGAAGGTATCGCAAGAGATATAGACGACTCAGCGTAGTCCTGGAAGGGCGGCTAGACAGACCAAACAGGGCAGAACGAGCACGCCTCTAGAGTGCAAGAGAAACATGACATCCGCCATGACCCGAGCGAACACTCTGGGTGCGGAAGCAAGGCCAAAGGACAAGGTTGTGACATGAAAATGCTGTTGACGAATGGAAAGGCGAAGGAATTTTTGCAGAGGGCAAGCAACCCGAATGTCAATGGATGCCGGAAACTGCACCTTTTTCTGTTGAAGTAATGGCTGAGCTGAGGAACTCCATCCAAAGAAGGAGGACCATGTCAAAGGTTGTTAGAAGTTTGAGGTCCAGGGTCGATCTTACTTTTCGTTCCCCTGTTTGGAACCAAGATCCCTTAGATCTAGACTGTGCTGGACAATCCTTATACAATCCTTTGTCAGTCTCCCGCTCAAAGGATTTGATTGGCCAGTTGTTGCTGGTGTGAATCAAGGTAGTTAAGGTCTCCAGCCAGGAGAACATTGCTCTAGCAATCCATGCGGCCGCTAGGGAGGATAGAGCGCTGGACTCGAAGCCGCAACAAACCAGATTTGCTATCTGACAGTCCGTGGTATTTTTAATTGATGACCCATCAGGTAGGGATACTGGTAGGAATACCACAGGAGATTCTACCCGGTTAATCTGCCCCATGGCAGAATGTGCGGCTGCATCCAGCAGGTCATAGTCTCTTGCCATCTCCTCTTTTCACGGTGCAGAGATAAAAATTAGGAACCCTCGATCCATCAACCTCTTAACAGGGAAGTGGAGAGGAATTGTCCGCCTTCTTGCATCATCCACTAAATAGTGGTGATGCAGAGGGGGGAGCTCGTACGCCAAAAAGGGTGCCTCAATATGTCCACAGAGTTCAGGTCTCCAGGTGGACAGGACAGGTTGTCTGGCGTTAGGCCTGGATGCAGAAGAGGAAACATGGAGACGACACTCCGTGTGCTCGTCTGTTGATGGTGTGGGGAGATCGGTGCCCTTTAAAGGACCCGTCGCCCTTAAAAAACAGGCCAGGCATGGCATCCCACGTAGAGGCTTCTGTCCAGTGAAACGCTTATCCGAATTGAATGGCAAATGCTCTCGAGGGAGTTTAGTCTCTGAAGCTCTGGCAAGCTCAGGCAATATCCAATCCATATTCAGAGCCTTGTTGTCATCAAATCATTGGTGAGGGAGCAGGAAACGAAAAACTTCCGTTTTCTAGATGCCTGTATGTTTCTAGACGCCTGCACGTTTCTAGAATACTTGCGGCCCCTGCTAGCCGACGGCTCCCATGTAGGATAGGGACCATGTATATTGGTCCTGCGAGCACTCCAAACAAAGAGGGTACACAGAGGGATTCAATCTCTTGGTCAGAGAACCATGGATTGGTCAGTGAAGAAGTCCAGAGGGGAACTAGAGGATAAAGATGGGGTTGGCGGCGGAGGGCTCCTCGGACTGATCAAGCGCCTTTAAGACCAGGAAATATTGGTCATACGCCTTTAAGACCAGGGAATACTGGTCATGCGCCTTTAAGAACAGAGAATACTGGTCATGCGCCTTTAAGACCAGGAAATACTAGCCATGCGCCTTTAAGATCGGGGAATACTGGTCATGCACCTTTAAGACCAGAGAATACTGGTCATGCACCTTTAAGACCAGAGAATACTGGTCATGCACCTTTAAGACCAGAGAATACTGGTCATGCACCTTTAAGACCAGAGAATACTGGTCATGCACCTTTAAGACCAGAGAATACTGGTCATGCACCTTTAAGACCAGAGAATACTGGTCATGCACCTTTAAGACCAGAGAATACTGGTCATGCACCTTTAAGACCAGAGAATACTGGTCGTGCACCTTTAAGACCAGGGAATACTGATCATGCTCCTTTAAGACCAGGGAATACTGGTCATGCTCCTTTAAGACCAGGGAATACTGGTCATGCGCCTTTAAGATCAGGGAATACTGGTCATGCACCTTTAAGACCAGAGAATACTGGTCATGCGCCTTTAAGACTGGGAATACTGGCCATATGCCTTTAAGACCAGAGAATACTGGTCATGCGCCTTTAAGACTGGGAATACTGGCCATATGCCTTTAAGACCAGGGAATACTGGTCATGCGCCTTTAAGACTGGGAATACTGGTCATGTGCCTTTAAGACCAGGTACTTCCTTACCCGGGTACTGATGTAGAGTCGATGTGCCCCTTTAATGCAAAAATACTGTCACCCCAGTGTGAGCTGGCCGGGTGGACCAAGATGGCCACCGGGAGCTGCAGAGTTGATAAAATCTCGCAGAGAGCGAGAAGTGCCAATTTGGGGGGCGGAGCCACAGACACGATGTTGAATAGGCCTAAGCCGGGGCCTAAATTTCTGTAGCCGGCGGACGTCACCAGTGGGTCGTTCCAGGCAAGACTTCCAGGATGCGGCCTACAAATTGGCCGAAGCCAGGGACTAAATTTTTGCAGCCATCCAGAGCGTTACCTCAGAGAGGTGGGCCACAGGAAAGTGGCTGAGGCTGCCTGTCAGCATGTGGATATCCCACTGAAGATGGATCCACTCACCATTGATGCGCGTCCCGGCATGGAACCGCCGCGGATGTGGGTTTCAGCGCTGTTCTGTGCAGCGTGGACGGTGCAGGGATAAGCCTCAATCCATCATCCGTTTGTTAGGGAGGTGGCCATCCGCTTTCACAGTGGTGGGACAGTGGGGGCTGCTCGGACGCCATAGAGAGGGGCCTCTGTACAGCCACGGAGTTCAGTCCGGGTGGACAGGGCCAGTTGTCCGGCATTAGGCCTGGCTCCAGGAGAAGATACATGGAGGCGACACTCCATGTGGTCGCCTGCTGCTGGTGTAGGGAGATCGGGACTGTGAAAGGAACCGTCGCCCCTGAAGTGAGCTCAGGCATGGCTTCCCACATCGCAGGAGAGGGTACGGGGAGGTATACTCGCCGTGCTCGCCTGTTGATGGTTCGGGGGAGATCGGAACCTTGAAAGGAACCGTCGCCCCCTTCACTCCGTTAATTAAAAAATAAAAATTTACAGAAAAGTAAACAATAAAATAAAAACGTTGGGGTCTGAAACAGACCCATGTGCCTCCTACAGACACTAAGCAAGAACTGGTTAGCTGAGAGCCAGCAGGAGGGTGTATACTGCAGGGGAGGAGCCGAGAGCCAGCAGGAGGGTGTATACTGCAGGGGAGGAGCCGAGAGCCAGCAGGAGGGTGTATACTGCAGGGGAGGAGCTGAGAGCCAGCAGGAGGGTGTATACTGCAGGGGAGGAGCCGAGAGCCAGCAGGAGGGTGTATACTGCAGGGGAGGAGCTGAGAGCCAGCAGGAGGGTGTATACTGCAGGGGAGGAGCCGAGAGCCAGCAGGAGGGTGTAAACTGCAGGGGAGGAGCCGAGAGCCAGCAGGAGGGTGTAAACTGCAGGGGAGGAGCCGAGAGCCAGCAGGAGGGTGTATACTGCAGGGGAGGAGCCGAGAGCCAGCAGGAGGGTGTATACTGCAGGGGAGGAGCTGAGAGCCAGCAGGAGGGTGTAAACTGCAGAGGAGGAGCCGAGAGCCAGCAGGAGGGTGTATACTGCAGGGGAGGAGCCGAGAGCCAGCAGGAGGGTGTAAACTGCAGGGGAGGAGCCGAGAGCCAGCAGGAGGGTGTAAACTGCAGGGGAGGAGCTGAGAGCCAGCAGGAGGGTGTATACTGCAGGGGAGGAGCTGAGAGCCAGCAGGAGGGTGTAAACTGCAGGGGAGGAGCAAACTTTTTTTGTATCACTTAGTGTCAGCCTCCTATTGGCAGCAGCATACACCCCACGGTCTGTGTCCCCCAATGAGGCGAAGGAGAAATGCAGTTCTGGCGGTTCCTTTTTTTTTTGTTTCTCTGATACACAGTGATACCACGTTGTTTTTTTTTTTATTTTAAATGGGGCAAAACTGAGGTGAACTGAATGTTTATATTTTACAATATTGTTATTTTCACTGTATTCAGGGGACTTGAACCTGTGATTATCCGACTGTTTGTACTATACAGACTCTATAGAGCAACACTTCATTACTATTGTATATAGCAAAAATCATGGTCTCCTTGGAAGCCCAGCTGGGGTTTAACAAAGCACTATCATGGCAGATGTGGGGGGCCTTCAGCAGACCCCTGGCCCTCATGGGAAACCAGCAACACACAGTGACAGTGTGGCAGTAATCGATAAGTACGGTAGATATGCTTTTACTTGTGTTACTATTTACGCACTGTGGGGTTTCCATGCATGGCTTTCATTCTAGGTTACATTTCTTGATAACTCTTGGCTGGACAGACAGCTTCCGTCCCCTACAGCTACATGATCTTGTGCAAGCTGGTTACACTGCACTGACATTTTAGAATGTCAGTGCAGGATTAAGAGTGGACCTCAGAACGTTTAAGTCTATGGGAAGCCAAGAAATAGTTAAAGGGATTGTCTGATGCTTAAATGTCCCGTATAAATATCCATTATTAAACCCTAACTACTTTTGCAATTTGATTAATTTGAAAACGCCTCACAGTTCTCCCTATGCGGCCCATCCCCACAACTGTTTTCCTGTATTACTTCCTGTGACGTTTCAGCCCAGCAATTAGAAGTCATCAGAAGGCTGGCCCTGTAGCCACTTTCCCATGCTTCAACCAACCCTCATGAAACAGCACATCACTCAGTGGAAGCGCTGCGGTCAGTACCACAGCTTCTTTCACCTCTGACCCCTGTTGATGTCCCAAACAAAGTAAAAGAAGCAGGGAAAAGAGGCGTCAGCACCGGCCTACGGTTTCTTCCCCAGTTTCGCCCTGAAACGGATCATCATTATTGGGTAACGCTGTGGTTGACCCTCTGCTATCATTGCCGCCCTTTGATGATCCGTTTGAGGGTGCTGACAGATGTAGGGATTATGTTGGGAGAATAGTAAGGCTTTTCAAATAAAGCAAATTACGGTACACAAACAATTAGGGTTTATAAACATATATTTATACAAAACATGTTATATATCGGACAACCGCTTGAAATTTTCGGCAAACCTTTACAGGCAGATAAAGAAGCTTAAGGGGTAACATTTGGGTATATAGTGGTATGAGAGCAGAGCGGGCTTGTGACTTACCAAACTGCTGTAAAGAGTACACAGCATCTTGCATATGGATCCAGACGCGGAGCTTTCCCAGTGATATCTTGTCATATGATACAGTAAGAGGCAGCTCGGTCGTGGAGCGGTTTATCATCTAAAAGGAGAAGATCTTACATCAGTAATGAGCCACAGCAATCACATAACAGGCAGGAAGTGGCCAAACATCGTTCAAGAAGCATTAGCAGACAATTGCATCCAACTTTAGATAAAAGAGCGCTGTTGGAATGGCTGCCCACTCATTCTTATCCTCCATGGCGCCGTAAGAAAAAAAACATCCAAATTCTGATTTCAATTTTCCTGAGGATATATCAAAAGGGTTGTTCACTTTTTGAGACCATTTATTTTTTTACTTAAATACACATATTTTGGGCTAAAAATCATTAACACAGTTGAGCTCTATTTTGAATAACTTTGCACCGTTTGCCTTCTGTAGCCTCTGTGTTACACGGTCTATTGCTGGCTTCAGAATGAGGACCTGGCAGGCAGCCCACTATGAGGTCTGACGGGGAGCTTCTAAAGGTACCTTCACACTGAACAACATTACAACGATAACAATAGCGATCTGTGACGTTGCAGCGTCCTGAATAGCGATATCGTTGTGTTTGACACGCAGCAGCGATCTGGATCCTGCTGTGACATCGCTGGTCAGAGCAGAAAGTCCAGAACTTTATTTTGTCGCTGGATCACCCGCTGACATCGCTGAATCGGCGTGTGTGACGATGTGCTCAATGGTAACCAGGGTAAACATCGGGTTACTAAGCGCAGGGCCGCGCTTAGTAACCCGATGTTTACCCTGGTTACCATTGTAAATGTAAAAAAAAAAAAAACACATACTCACATTCCGGTGCCTGTCACGTCCCCCGGCTCCGCTTCCCTGCACTCCTCCTGCATCCTGTGTAGTGTCAGTGCCAGCCGGCCGTAAATCAGAGCACAGCGGTGACGTCACCGCTCTGCTTTACGGCCGGCGCTTACACAGGATGAAGGAGGAGTGCAGGGAAGCGGACGCCGGGGGACGTGACAGGCACCGGAATGTGAGTATGTGTTTTTTTTTTTACATTTACAATGGTAACCAGGGTAAACATCGGGTTACTAAGCGCGGCCCTGCGCTTAGTAACCCGATGTTTACCCTGGTTACCCGGGGACTTCAGCATCGTTGGTCGCTGGAGAGCTGTCTGTGTGACAGCTCTCCAGCGACCACACAAAGACTTTCCAACGATCACGGCCAGGTCGTATCGCTGGTCGTGATTGTTGGAAAGTTGCTGAGTGTGACGGTACCTTAACTCTTTCATCCCTCTGTTTCTGACCTGCTCTCATCTTATTTATTACCACATTAAACACTGGATGAGCAGGGAAAGAAAACCTGTATAAGCAAAATGGTGAAACATTTTTAGTAAAACACAGTTGCAAAAGTGATTTTTAGCCCCAAATCCATGCATTTAAATAACAAAATAATGTCCCCAAAAGGTGGACACAGCCCCTTTAAGCACTGTGATATAGTGTGCTGTATACAATACACAGACCTCCTGTTTCCCTGTCTGACTCTAGTGTTTAGCTATTTATACAATGCGAGTGGTTTGTGAGTACATAAGAATAAACATCCATGTGCGAGGTCTGCTGCACTATGGCACTGTGCTTAATATATGCCTAAGGCTACGTTCAGATTAGCGTTTCCCGACGCTGCGTCGGGAAACGCAGCGGCGACGCACGCGTCATGCGCCCCTATGTTTAACATAGGGGACGCATGCGTTTTTCTTGTTGCGTTTTCCGACACGTGCGTCGTTTTTGACGCTAGCGTCGGACGCAAGAAAATGCAACAAGTTGCATTTTTCTTGCGTCCGATTTTCGTCAAAAAACGACGCACGCGTCGCAAAACGCAGCGTTTTTGCGTGCGTTTGCACACGTTTTTTCGTGCGTCGTGCGTTGCGTCGCCGACGCAGCGGCGCGCAACGCTAATCTGAACGTAGCCTAAGAACCTCAAGATCAGAAACAGGATGAATTTTATGTTAACTCACTCAGCAGGACTACAAGCTCCAGCAAGCAATCACTGCAACATAGCTGATTTGCTTTGGAAAGCCTTTTATCCTCACTTTTATATAAAGGTGGTGAGCGGCAATCACTAGTCACATTGTGACCATTCTCTGTGTAGTGTGATGAAACAATTAAATTCACCCTTGTACACTCATGTACTAACATACAATTTTTGGATGTTAATGTTCAAATTGAGAATGGTAAATTTACTACTCAATTGTTTACTAAAGCCACAGATAAAAATGATTTATTGCTTTTCAATAGTCAACACCCCAGAAAAACTAAAGAGTCAATCCCGTACAGTCAGCTTTTGCGGGTCAAAAGAATTGAAAGTAATGAAGATTCTTTAAAAAAATCTATGGAAGGGACATGTAGGAAATGTAGGAAGGTTGATATATTATCGAGAAAAGAAATACTACAGAAAAAACCTAAATTGAAAGAATTTGATCGTATTCCTTTTGTAATGTCGTATTGTGAGGAGAGTGGCAAAATTGCTGACATTATATGCAAACATTGGGAAATGCTATATAAATGTTCTCCCGAAGTGAAGGAGTTTTCTAAACCACCAATTTTCTCATATAAACGTAGTCGAACTATTGCGTCTACTCTGGTGAAGTCCGATATAGGGTCATTCAAAAAACAGGGTCAGGACACACTTACTGGCAACAGTAGGAAAGGTTGTTTTCCATGCTTGTCCTGTATTAACTGTAATTTGATGCTCAAGGGGTCTAATTTCTTTCATCCCATCACGAATGAGGAATATAGGATACAGCATTATTTGACATGCGACTCAGAGTTTGTTGTATATTTACTTCAGTGTCCTTGCTCCTTATGGTATGTCGGTGAAACTACGTGTGATTTCAAGACTAGAATCAATCAACACCGACATACCATAAGGAAGGAACGTTTGGATCTACCAGTGTCTAAACATTTCACGGAGAAATGTCATACTGAAAAACAACTGCGCTTCCGTATTATTGATATGGTACCGGTTCAGAGAAGGGGAGGTGACCGTATACGGTTACTTAAAAAGAAAGAGTTGGAATGGATAAAAAAACTCAATACTTTAAAACCTTATGGTCTTAATGTGGATTTCAAACTTAATTCAATTATGTAAATGTGATAGTGGTTATATTCTCTCCTAAGTGTATATTTTATATATATTTTTTATGTTTAAAAAGAAACTTATGGAGTTATTTGTCCTTTTTCAGGTGTCCTATCTTACATACCGAGATACTATATGGTGGCTACGACTTTGAACAATGGACGATGGATCCGTACTGATTACTCTATAATATGAATTATTTTGCTTTCCTTTTTCCTTGATCTCTGCATTTTTTTTGATATTTTGATTATTATTTTGGATATATAATTACAGAGAATAAAAGCTTGAATTTATAAACATAGGAAACTCCCCTGCTTTGGTCATTTGGTCTTTTATGTTTCTCTAGGGATGTTGAAGATGTAGCCAAAGATTGGGTCATGTGTGTCATACTGTAGGGGTTTGGAGAAACGCGGGGGTACCCGCCCCCAAAGGTCTCCGTTTCCTTACTCAGGGTCAGGATGCCCCACTTTAATAAGGGGGCTTCCTGGACCTTGGTGACGTATTAAAGACTTATGTCTGGGTCCCTTTAAATACGGCGGCACATCGAGTATGTTCCCGAGTAGAGAAGACTATTCTTATACATATGACCATGTATGGAGCAGTTTAATTTTGTACATAATTTTATATATATATATATATATATATATATATATATATATATATATATATATATATATATATATATATATATATATATATATATATATATATATATATATATATATATATATATATACAGTTAGGGCCAGAAATATTTGGACAGTGACACAAGTTTTGTTATTTTAGCTGTTTACAAAAACATGTTCAGAAATACAATTATATATATAATATGGGCTGAAAGTGCACACTCCCAGCTGCAATATGATAGTTTCCACATCCAAATCGGAGAAAGGGTTTAGGAATCATAGCTCTGTAATGCATAGCGTCCTCTTTTTCAAGGGACCAAAAGTAATTGGACAATGGACTCTAAGGGCTGCAATTAACTCTGAAGGCGTCTCCCTCGTTAACCTGTAATCAATGAAGTAGTTAAAAGGTCAGGGGTGGATTCCAGGTGTGTGGTTTTGCATTTGGAAGCTGTTGCTGTGAGCAGACAACATGCGGTCAAAGGAACTCTCAATTGAGGTGAAGCAGAACATCCTGAGGCTGAAAAAAAAGAAAAAATCCATCAGAGAGATAGCAGACATGCTTGGAGTAGCAAAATCAACAGTTGGGTACATTCTGAGAAAAAAGGAATTGACTGGTGAGCTTGGGAACTCAAAAAGGCTTGGGCGTCCACGGATGACAACAGTGGTGGATGATCGCCGCATACTTAATTTGGTGAAGAAGAACCCGTTCACAACATCAACTGAAGTCCAGAACACTCTCAGTGAAGTAGGTGTATCTGTCTCTAAGTCAACAGTAAAGAGAAAACTCCATGACAGTAAATACAAAGGGTTCACATCTAGATGCAAACCATTCATCAATACCAAAAATAGACAGGCCAGAGTTAAATTTGCAGAAAAACACCTCAAGAAGCCAGCTCAGTTCTGGAAAAGTATTCTATGGACAGATGAGACAAAGATCAACCTGTACCAGAATGATGGGAAGAAAAAATTTTGGAGAAGAAAGGGAACGGCACATGATCCAAGGCACACCACATCCTCTGTAAAACATGGTGGAGGCAACGTGATGGCATGGGCATGCATGGCTTTCAATGGCACTGGGTCACTTGTGTTTATTGATGACATAAGAGCAGACAAGAGTAGCCGGATGAATTCTGAAGTGTACCGGGATATACTTTCAGCCCAGATTCAGCCAAATGCTGCAAAGTTGATTGGACGGCGCTTCATAGTACAGATGGACAATGACCCCAAGCATACAGCCAAAGCTACCCAGGAGTTCATGAGTGCCAAAAAGTGGAACATTCTGCAATGGCCAAGTCAATCTCCAGATCTAAACCCAATTGAGCATGCATTTCACTTGCTCAAATCCAGACTTAAGACGGAAAGACCCACAAACAAGCAAGACCTGAAGGCTGCGGCTGTAAAGGCCTGGCAAAGCATTAAGAAGGAGGAAACCCAGCGTTTGGTGATGTCCATGGATTCCAGACTTAAGGCAGTGATTGCCTCCAAAGGATTTGCAACAAAATATTGAAAATAAAAATATTTTGTTTGGGTTATGTGTATTTGTCCAATTACTTTTGACCTCCTAAAATGTGGAGTGTTTGTAAAGAAATGTGTACAATTCCTACATTTTCTATCAGATATTTTTGTTCAACCCTTCAAATTAAACGTTACAATCTGCACTTGAATTCTGTTGTAGAGGTTTCATTTCAAATCCAATGTGGTGGCATGCAGAGCCCAACTCGCGAAAATTGTGTCACTGTCCAAATATTTCTGGCCCTAACTGTATATATATATATATATATTTTATATATTATATATTCTTTATTTTTTATGTTTTTCATATTCTGTACAGTAATTCCTGAGTAATGCAGAGTTCGGGGTTACTAGGATGGCTACTGTATTTTTTATATTGCTACTGCAATAGTTATGTGGTTCCATCCTCCATGTGGGCAAAGTTGCCCCTAGCTAACATTGCGCCATGGTCCTCGGAAGGCTCTGAGCAGCTGCAGGGCAGAGCATTGTGGGTCCCTGACTGTGATGTCACAGACATGTGCAGTAGGCACTTGGGAATGCCGTGATCATGGCTGCCATTACTGAGCTGTGTATGTAAGTGGATTACATACTTGTACTTGGATTATAATATCGTCAGTAAGGACACCTGATTTGTTTTTAATAACAATTGGCCATTAAGCTATTTAATTATTTTCACGCAGTATGTTATTCATAATACCCGTCAATAGCTGTGGTTTGATGGGCTGAGTAACTTGCACAATTGCACTGATGATGCACAATAACACTGTTTAATACTATTGACTTTATTATATTTAATGATTTTCTAATGAGATATGTATGTGTTGGATATAAAATGTGGTCTCACTCTTGTATTGATTGCTTGATAAAGGATAACACATCCGAAACGCTGCCATGCCGTTCAGGCATTAAAGTCCACTTTTTTTCAATTATTATGTGCTGCTTTTCCTTTTTTTTGAGTATATATACATACATATATACAGGTCCTTCTCAAAAAATTAGCATATAGTGTTAAATTTCATTATTTACCATAATGTAATGATTACAATTAAACTTTCATATATTATAGATTCATTATCCACCAACTGAAATTTGTCAGGTCTTTTATTGTTTAAATACTGATGATTTTGGCATACAACTCCTGATAACCCAAAAAACCTGTCTCAATAAATTAGCATATCAAGAAAAGGTTCTCTAAACCACCTATTACCCTAATCTTCTGAATCAACTAATTAACTCTAAACACATGCAAAAGATACCTGAGGCTTTTATAAACTCCCTGCCTGGTTCATTACTCAAAACCCCCATCATGGGTAAAGGTACTGTCACACTAGACGATATCGCTAGCGATCCGTGACGTTGCAGCGTCCTCGCTAGCGATATCGTCCAGTGTGACAGGCAGCAGCGATCAGGCCCCTGCTGGGAGATCGCTGGTCGGGGAAGAAAGTCCAGAACTTTATTTCGTCGCTGGACTCCCCGTAGACATTGCTGAATCGGCGTGTGTGACACCGATTCAGCGATGTCTTCACTGGTAACCAGGGTAAACATCGGGTAACTAAGCGCAGGGCCGCGCTTAGTAACCCGCTGTTTACCCTGGTTACCAGCGTAAAAAAACAAACAGTACATACTTACATTCAGCTGTCTGTCCCTTGCCGTCTGGTTCCTGCACTGACTGCTGGCCGTAAAGTGAAAGCAGAGCACAGCCACAGCGGTGAGTCACCGCTGTGTGACTCACCGCTGTGCTGTGCTTTCACTTTCACTTTACGGCCAGCAGTCAGTGCAGGAACCAGACGGCAAGGGACAGACAGCTGAATGTAAGTATGTACTGTTTGTTTTTTTACGCTGGTAACCAGGGTAAACATCGGGTTACTAAGCGCGGCCCTGCGCTTAGTTACCCGATGTTTACCCTGGTTACCGGGGACCTCGGGATCGTTGATCGCTGGAGAGCTGTCTGTGTGACAGCTCTCCAGCGACCAAACAGCGACGCTGCAGCGATCCGGATCGTTGTCGGTATCGCTGCAGCGTCGCTAAGTGTGACGGTACCTTTAGACTAGCGACCTGACAGATGTCAAGAAGGCCATCATTGACACCCTCAAGCAAGAGGGTAAGACCCAGAAAGAAATTTCTCAACAAATAGGCTGTTCCCAGAGTGCTGTATCAAGGCACCTCAATGGTAAGTCTGTTGGAAGGAAACAATGTGGCAGAAAACGCTGTACAACGAGAAGAGGAGACCGGACCCTGAGGAAGATTGTGGAGAAGGACCGATTCCAGACCTTGGGGAACCTGAGGAAGCAGTGGACTGAGTCTGGTGTGGAAACATCCAGAGCCACCGTGCACAGGCGTGTGCAGGAAATGGGCTACAGGTGCCGCATTCCCCAGGTAAAGCCACTTTTGAACCATAAACAGCGGCAGAGGCGCCTGACCTGGGCTACAGAGAAGCAGCACTGGACTGTTGCTAAGTGGTCCCAAGTACTTTTTTCTGATGAAAGCAAATTTTGCATGTCATTCGGAAATCAAGGTGCCAGAGTCTGGAGGAAGACTGGGGAGAAGGAAATGCCAAAATGCCTGAAGTCCAGTGTCAAGTACCCACAGTCAGTGATGGTGTGGGGTGCCATGTCAGCTGCTGGTGTTGGTCCACTGTGTTTCATCAAGGGCAGGGTCAATGCAGCTAGCTATCAGGAGATTTTGGAGCACTTCATGCTTCCATCGGCTGAAATGCTTTATGGAGATGAAGATTTCATTTTTCAGCACGACCTGGCACCTGCTCACAGTGCCAAAACCACTGGTAAATGGTTTACTGACCATGGTATTACTGTGCTCAATTGGCCTGCCAACTCTCCTGACCTGAACCCCATAGAGAATCTGTGGGATATTGTGAAGAGAAAGTTGAGAGACGCAAGACCCAACACTCTGGATGAGCTTAAGGCCGCTATTGAAGCATCCTGGGCCTCCATAACATCTCAGCAGTGTCACAGGCTGATTGCCTCCATGCCACGCCGCATTGAAGCAGTCATTTCTGCCAAAGGATTCCCGACCAAGTATTGAGTGCCTAACTGAACATTATTATTTGTTGTTTTTTTTGTTTGTTATTAAAAAACACTTTTATTTGATTGGATGGGTGAAATATGCTAATTTATTGAGACAGGTTTTTTGGGTTATCAGGAGTTGTATGCCAAAATCATCAGTATTAAAACAATAAAAGACCTGACAAATTTCAGTTGGTGGATAATGAATCTATAATATATGAAAGTTTAATTGTAATCATTACATTATGGTAAATAATGAAATTTAACACTATATGCTAATTTTTTGAGAAGGACCTGTATATATATATATATATATATATATATATATATATATATATAGATATATATATATAGATATATATATCTATATATATCTATATATATATATTAATTAGATGTTCTTTTGCATACGGAATTCTTTTGCAAGCTGAATGTCATGGTGAGGCTGCAAGAGAGTTTTCCTTTTGATGACTCTTTCATGAAGGCAATATTTGTGAAGATGTCTCTGTAGAACAATGGACCACAACTCCAGTGTCTACTAAATCTTTCTGAAGGTCTTTTGCAGTTAAGCGGGGGTTCCGATTTGCCCCTCTAGTGATCCTGTGAGCTGCTCTCACTGAAATTTTGCTTGGTCTTCCAGATCTTATCTTTAGCTCCACTGTTCCTGTCATCTGCCATTTCTTAATTACATGTCGAACTGAGGAAAGGTTAACTTGATAACGCTTTGCTATCTTCTTATTGCTGCTGTTTTTTGGCATAAGGTTAGAGGAAGTTGGGTTTTTATAAAGCTGGGAAATCATCTGGCCTTTCCTAACGATGATAGTGAACAAGCCATAACGCTAATAGGCTAATTAAGGTCTAAGACATTGGTCAAAGTTATATGAGCACACAAATCTACCACGGTGCCCAAACTTTTGCATCAGCCCATTTTCCTTTTTGTAATTTTTAAAATGAAAAAAATGGACAATATATTTTTTTTGCCTAAAATACAAAGGAAATGTGTCATCTTTAACTTTAGTTCTGTTAGAGATCATTTAATCTTAAACTTGCTTAAAACCCCTTTCTGACATCAGACGTACTATCCCGTCGAGGTGGGGTGGGCCCGTATGCCCACCGACGGGATAGTACGTCATAGCGATCGGCCACGCTCACGGGGGGAGCGCGGCCGGGTGTCAGCTGACTATCGCAGCTGACATCCGGCACTATGTGCCAGGAGCGGTCAAGGACCGCCCCCAGCACATTAACCCCCGGCACACTGTGATCAAACATCGCGTTCTGGGGGCATAGGGAAGCATCGCGCAGGGAGGGGGCTCCCTGTGTGCTTCCCTGAGACCCTCGGTACAAGGCGATGTGCTCACCTTGTACCGAGCGTCTCCTCCCAGCAGGCCCTGGATCCAAAAGGGCCGCGGGGCTGCATCCGGGTCCTGCAGGGAGGTGGCTTACCAGCGCCTGCTCAGAGCAAGCGCTGGTAAGCTTGCAGCCCTGCATGTCAGATCGTTGATCTTAGTGCTGTGCAAAGTGTCAGATCAGCGATCTAACACTATAACATGATGTCCCACCACCTGGGGCAATGTTATAAAGTAAAAAAAATATTAACTATTGAATATTCAGATGTGTAAAAAAAAAAAAAAAAAAATATATATATATATATATATATATATATATATTAAGTAAAGCCATGTCCGTAACAACCCAACCTATAAAACTGTCCCACTAGTTAACCCCTTCAGTGAACACCGTAAAAAAAATAAAAAAACGAGGCAAAAAACAACCCTTTATTATCATTCGCCGAACAAAAAGTGGAATAGCACGCGATCAAAAAGACGGATATAAATAACCATGGTACCGCTGAAAACGTCATCTTGTCCCGCAAACAACGAGCCACCATACAGCATCATCAGTGAAAAAATAAAAGTTATAGTCCTCAGAATAAAGCGATGCAAAAATAATTATTTTTTCTATAAAGTAGTTTTTATCGTATAAAAGCGCCAAAACATGAAAAAAAAAATCTAAATGAGGAATCGCTGTAATCGTACTGACCCGAAGAATAAAACTGCTTTATCCATTTTACCAAACGCGGAACGGTATAAACGGCCCCCCCCCACCAAAAGAAATTCATGAATAGCTGGTTTTTGGTCCTACTGCCTCACAAAAATCGGAATAAAAAGCGATCAAAAAAGTCACGTGCCAGAAAATGTTATCAATAAAAACGTCAACTCTTTCCGCAAAAAACAAGACCTCACATGACTATGTGGACCAAAATATGGAAAAATTATAGCTTTCAAAATGTGGTAACGCAAAAAATATTTTTTGCAATAAAAAGCGTCTTTTAGTATGTGACAGCAGCCAATCATAAAAATCCGCTAAAAAACCCGCTATAAAAGTAAATTAAACCCCCCTTCATCACCCCCTTAGTTAGGGAAAAATGAAAAAATTAAAAAAATGTATTTATTTCCATTTTCCCATTAGGGTTAGGGCTAGGGTTGGGGCTTGGATTACATTTACGGTTGGGATTAGGGTTAGGGGTGTGTCAGGGTTAGGGGTGTGGTTAGGGTTATGGTTGGGATTAGGGTTAGGGGTGTGTTGGAGTTAGGGGTGTGGTTGGGATTAGGGGTGTGTTTGGGTTAGGGTTTCAGTTAGAATTGGCGGTTTCCACTAGTTAGGCACATCAGGGCTCTCCAAATGCGACATGGCGTCCGATCTCAATTCCAGCCAATTCTGCGTTGAAAAATTAAAACAGTGCTCCTTCCCTTCCGAGCTCTCCCGTGCGCCCAAACAGGGGTTTTTATCCCAACATATGGGGTATCAGCGTACTCAGGACAAATTGGACAACAACGTCTGGGGTCCAATTTCTCTTGTTACCCTTGGGAAAATACAAAACTGGGTGTTAAAGGGAACCTGTCACCTGAATTTGGCGGGACTGGTTTTGGGTCATATGGGTGGAGGCGTGTACTACAGAGGACAGAGAATGAACTTCAATCCAATATTGCGGACAGCATGCAGCCAGCGGGTAAGGAAAGGGTGAATCAAACACCCGAAAACTCCGCCCAAATGACCCAAAACCGGTCCCGCCAAATTCAGGTGACAGGTTCCCTTTAAAGGTAACTATTGTGGAAAAAAATGATTTTTTATTTTCACGGCTCTGCGTTACAAACTGTAGTGAAATACTTGGGGGTTCAAAGTTCTCACAACATATCTAGGTAAGTTCCTAGGGGGGGTATAGGCTCCAATATGGGGTCACTTGTGGGGGGTTTCTACTGTTTAGGTACATCAGGGGCTCTGCAAATGCAACGTGACGCCTGCAGACCAATCCATCTAAGTCTGCATTCCAAATGGCGCTCCTTGCCTTCCGAGCTCTGCCATGCGCCCAAACTTTTGGGGTCCAATTTGGGAAAATACAAAACTGGGGGCTAAAAAAAAAAAGAATTTTTATATTCAAGGCTCTGCGATATAAACTGTAGTGAAACACTTGGGGGTTCAAAGCTCTCACAACACATCTAGATAAGATCCTTAGGGGGTCTACTTTGCAAAATGGTGTCACTTGTGGGGGTTTCAATGTTTAGGCACATTAGGGGCTTTCCAAATGCAACATGGCGCCCCATCTCAATTCCAGCTAATTTTGCACTGAAAAGTCAAACCGTGCTCATTCCCTTCCGAGCTCTGCCATGCACCCAAACAGTGGTTTACACCCTCATATGGGGTATCAGCGTACTCAGGACAAATTGCACAACAACGTTTGTGGTACAATTTCTTCTGGTAACCTTGGGAAAATAAGAAATTGGAGGCGAAAAATTCATTTTTGTGAAAAAGAAATTATTTTTACGGCTCTACATTAAAAACTTCTGTGAAGCACTTGGTGGGTCAAAGTGCTCACCACACATCTAGATAAGTTCCTTAGGGGGTCTACTTTCCAAAATGGTGTCATTTGTGAGGTGGGGGGGTACAATGTTTAGGCACATTAGTGGCTCTTTAAACACAACATTGGCTCCCATCTCAATTCCAGCTAATTTTGCAAAGTCAAATGGCACTCCTTCCCTTCCGAGCTCTACCATGCGCCCAAACAGTGGTTTACCCCCTTGGTAAAATAAATCAAATTGGAGCTGAACTAAATTTTTTGTGAAAAAAAATTAAATGTTAATTTTTTTTAAAACATTCCAAAAATTCCTGTGAAACACCTGAAGGGTTAATAAACTTCTTGAATGTGGTTTCGAGCACCTTGAGGGGTGCAGTTTTTAGAATGGCATCACACTTGGGTATTTTCTATCATATAGACCCCTCAAAATGACTTCAAATGTGACGTGGTCCCTAAAAAAAAATGGTGTTGTAAAAATGAGAAATTGCTGGTCAACTTTTAACCCTTATAACTCCCTAAAAAAAAAAATGTTTCCAAAATTGTGCTGATGTAAAGTAGACATGTGGGAAATGTTACTTATTAAGTATTTTGTGTGACATACCTCTGTGATTTAAGGTAATAAAAATTCAAAGTTGGAAAATTGCTAAATTTTCACCAAATTTCCGTTTTTTTCACAAATAAATGCAGGTAATATCAACATGGGACAATAATCAACTTTTATGCAGCATTATATGGGGCAAATTTTCTATGGAGCATCTTATGGGGCAATAATCAACATTTGTGCAGCATTATATGGGGTAAATTTCTCTATGGAGCATCTTATAGGGCAATTAATAACCTTTGTGCAGCATTATATGTGGCATATTTTAATATGGAGCATCTTATGGGGCCCATCATAAACTTTATGGAGCATTATATGGGGCGTATTTTGTATGGAGCATCTTATGGGGCCATCATGAACTGTATGGAGCATTATATGGGGCTCCTGATTCAATATGGAGAGTCAAAAACACTTAACCTACTGATGTCGCAATTAATTTTACTTTTATTGGTACCCATTTTTATTTTTCAAATTTACCGGTAGCTGCTGCATTTTCCACCCTAGGCTTATACTCGAGTCAATAAGTTTTCACAGTTTTTTGTGTCAAAATTAGGGGGGGGGGGGGGGGTCGGCTTATAATCGAGTAAATACGGGTAATTTCATCAATTGGATGTGCTGAAACTTTTTTTTTCCTGTGCTGAGATAATCTTATAAATGTGCCACTGCTGTGTACTGTGTAATGGCTGTCTGTTAAATTAATGACAATATGTACAATTGGTAGTGGAAGGTTCAATTTGATGGCCTAGATTATCTCAGTACAGGAACATTTTAACACATTCAATTGTGGAACTCCTTAACCCCTTCATGACCTTGGGATTTTCCGTTTTTCCGTGTTCGTTTTTCACTCCCCTCCTTCTCAGAGCCATAACTTTTTTATTTTTCCGTCAATTTGGCCATGTGAGGGCTTATTTTTTGCGGGACGAGTTGTACTTTTGAACGACATCATTGGTTTTAGCATGTCGTGTACTAGAAAACGGGAAAAAAATTCCAAGTGCGGTGAAATTGCAAAAAAAGTGCAATCCCACACTTGTTTTTTGTTTGGCTTTTTTGCTAGGTTCACTAAATGCTAAAACTGACCTAACATTATGATTCTCCTGGTCAGTACGAGTTCATAGACACCTAACATGACTAGGTTATTTTTTACTTAAGTGGTGAAAAAAAATTCCAAACTTTGCTAAAAAAAAAAAAAAATTGCGCCATTTTCCGATACTTGTAGCGTCTCCATTTTTCATGATCTGGGGTGGGTTGAGGGCTTATTTTTTGCGTGCCGAGATGACATTTTTAATGATACCATTTTGGTGCAGATACGTTCTTTTGATCGCCCGTTATTGCATTTTAATGCAATGTCACGGCGACCAAAATAACGTAATTCTGGCGTTTCAAATTTTTTTCTCGCTACGCCGTTTAGCGATCAGGTTAATGCTTTTTTTTAATTGATAGATCAGGCGATTCTGAACGCGGCAATACCAAATATGTGTAGATTTGATTTTTTTTTTATTGATTTATTTTGATTGGGGCGAAAGGGGGGTGATTTAAACTTTTATATTTTTTTATTCTTTTCACTTTTTTTTTTTTTTTTAACTTTTGCCACGTTTCAATAGCCTCCATGGGAGGCTAGAAGCTGGCACAGCACGATCGGCTCTACTACATAGCAGCGATCTGCTGTTCGCTGCTATGTAGCATAAAATCAGGTGTGCTGTGAGCGCCGACCACAAGGTGGCGCTCACAGCTACCGGCGATCAGTAACCATAGAGGTCTCAAGGACCTCTATGGTTACCATTCTGAAGCATCGCCGACCTCCGATCATGTGACGGGGGTCGGCGATGACGTCATTTCCGGCCACCCGGCCGGATGCGGTATTTAAATGCCGCTGTCTGCGCTTGACAGCGGCATTTAACTAGTTAATAGGCGCAGGCAGATCGCGATTCTGTCCGCGTCTATTACGGGCACATGTCAGCTGTTCAAAACAGCTGACATGTCCCGGCTTTGATGTGGGCTCACCGCCGGAGCCCTGCATCAAAGCACGGTATCTGACCTCGGACGTACTATCCCGTCCGAGGTCAGAAAGAGGTTAATATTCCAAGGTACATTGATTAAACTCAACTTTAAAATTATTCTTGTTTGTGGGAAAACACCCTTTAACTTCACAATAACAGTAATTTGACAAGGGGTGCCCAAACTTTTCCATGCCACTGTACATGCTCTACATATAGAATGCTAAAAAACTCATTCATGGTTGATTCACATGGTGAAAAAATAAAAATACAGTACAGATTTGGCCACAGATTTCACAGCAAATCTTAACATTTTCACTGATCAGGTTCAGTACCCCAAAACACACTGTCTGCAAATTGAGGTTTTGGCTTTTATCCTAAGTCATGTGACAAGGCTTGTTGGAGAGTAGATATTGTCTCTTCGGATTGCTACTTCCTATGGGTGGCACTAGAGTTTGTCATTTTCCTCTCTGAAGAGACAACAGGTCTTATACATCCTACATACTTTATACATTATTGGTCCTATACATATCACAAACAATAAATGAGGCTAAAGTAAATGCAAGCAATGACTAGGAATTTAAAAACAAGATAATTGAGGAAAGGTAACATACCATCAAATCCTTTACTCGATTACTTAGCTGATCAATAAATAATATTGGAAGGTAATGAACAGATTTTCCCAACTGTATCCTGCCAGTAATAAAAAACAAACGTAAAACAATTCAACTTAAACATCATAACCATAAAACAATAAAAATGTATCTAAAGCCACATTTATGCACCAATTGCGTATTTCAGTCTAAAGAACCCTAAGGCTATATTCACACTTTGCGGATTTTGCTGCGGATCCGCAGCGGATTTGACCGCTGCGGATCCGCAGCAGTTTCCCATGAGTTTACATTTCAATGTAAACCTATGGGAAACAAAAAACGCTGTGCACATGCTGCAGAAAAATCCGCGCGGAAACGCTGCGGATTACATTCCGCAGCATGTCACTTCTTTTCTGCGGATTTTCAGCTGCTCCAATAGAAAACTGCAGTTGAAAATCCGCAGAAGAAAACGCAGTAAAAACCGCGATAAATCCGCAGTGAAAACGCGCTGCGGTTTTCACTGCGGATTTTGGAATTCTGCTGCGGAAAAATCCGCAGTGGAATCTGCAAAGTGTGAACATAGCCTAAAACTGTCTTGTGAGAGCAAGAGGAAATCCCTAGTTCTTTACACATATTAAAATCTTTTTTCTGTCACCATGGCCACAATTTATTAGTATATTTACACCCTTTATGTCTACTTTTGTGTTCTGTACCTTTTTCAAGTTTTCCCACCTACAAAGAATGGAGAGGTCTAATTTTTATTGTAGGTACACTTCAACTTAAAAAAAATCCCGAAAGTCACATTGTATGATTTTTACATAATTATTTTGCATTTTATTACATGAAATAAGTATTTGATACAATAGAAAAACAGAACTTAATATTTGGCACAGAAATCTTTATTTACAAATATAGAGGTCAGACGTTTCCCGTAGTTCTTGACCAAGTTTGCACACACTACAGCAGGGATTTTGGCCCACTCCTCCATACAGATCTTTCAAGTCTCAGGGCTGTCTCTGGGCAACATTAAGTATCAGCCCCCTCCAAAGATTTTCTATTGGGTTCAGGTCTGCAGACTGGCTAGGCCACTCCAGGACCTTGAAATGCCTGTTATGAAGACACTCCTCAGTTGCTCTGGCTGTGTGTTTTGGGTCACTGCAATGCTGGAAGACCCATCTTCAATGTTCTTACTGAGGGAAGGAGGTTGTTGGACAAAATCTCAGGATACATGACCCCATCCATCCTCCCTTTAGTACAGTGCAGTCGTCCTGTCCCCTTTACAGAAAAGCACTCCGAAAGTATGATGCTTTCCCCCACCATGCTTCACTAATGAGATGGTGTTCTTAGGGTTGTACTCATCCCTTCTTCCTCCAAACACGTTGAGAGGAGTTGATACCAAAAAGTTCTATTTTGGTCTCATATGACCACATGACCTTCTCCCATGCCTCCTCTGGATCATCCAGATGGTCATTGTCAAACTTCAAATGGGCCTGGACATGTTCTGGCGTGAACGGCTGGACCTTGCATACCCTGCAGGATTTTAATCCATGACAGCATAGTGTGTTACCAATGGTAATGTTTGAGACTGTGGTTCTACGTCTTTTCAGGTCATTAAAGAAGTTGTCCACTACTATAACTTTTTTTTTTCATAAATCTTGTTATTATGTGCCACTGAAAACATCCACTGTGCTTACTTTAGCAATATTACCTGTTATCATGCTGTAGCAGCACATCTTCAGTGTGGGATCCAGCTCTTATGGGGTTAATCGACAACTTCCTTTCTCCTGACTTATTGTGCTCTAATACTACAAATTCCATGATGCATTGCACTGGCCTCTAAGCCCAAACCTAGCACACCCACTCCAAAACACACCCAAACCCCTCCCTGCTCTATCTTCAAAAAGATTTTTGATGTCATTTCTGTCCAACCTCCTCTTTTACATTTGTCCAACCCACACTCCATTACACACAGATAGATAGATGATAGATAGCAGATATGGGATGGATAGATACATACAGAGATATATCTATATATCTATTTACATAGATATGTCCATGTGCGGGTGTGTGCGAGACTGTGCGGGACCGTGTGGGTGTGTGCGGGACAGTGCGGGTGTGTGCGGGACCGTGCGGGTGTGTGCGGGACCGTGCGGGTGTGTGCGGGACCGTGCGGGTCTGTCAGGGTGTGTGCGGGACTGTCAGGGTGTGTGCGGGACTGTGCGGGGAGGTCTTTGGGGGTGTGTGTGCAGGCATCATCCGATAGGACTACAAGTACGCAGCATCCAATCTGCAGCTAATCCAGATGTAATCCAGACAGAGGACACGCACTCTACACTATCCATACATCTATCAATAGATATATCTATCCATAGATATATCTATCCAGATATATCTATAGATAGATATATGAATAGATAGATGTATGCATCTATACATCTATCTATATGTAGATCTATCTATCTCATCTATCATCTGTGTGTGTAATGGAATGTGGGTTGGACAAATGTAAAAGAGGAGGTTGGACAATAATGACATCACAAATCTTTTTTGTTCAATAATACTTTATTTAGCTTTCAAAAACGCATACAAAAACGCATTAAATAACGCATAAAAACCGCACCAAAAACGAATAAAAAAATGCATCGAAACCGCGAAAAAAACTGCACCAAAACTGCGCAAAAAACGCACCAAAAACTGCACCAAAACTGCATCAAAACAGCACCAAGACCTAAATGAAAATCGTGCGAAAACCGCACCAAAACCCCACACCAAAAACTGCATCAAAACTGCGCAAAAAACGCACCAAAAACTGGACCAAAAACTGCATCAAAAACGCATCAAAACCCGCACCAAAAACTGCACCAAAACACGCACCAAAAACTGCATCAAAACCACACAAAAAACGAACCAGAAACCGGACCAAGAACTGCATCAAAAACGCATCAAAACTGCACCAAAACCTAAATAAAAATGGCGCAAAAACTGCAACAAAAACGAAATAAAAAAATGCATCAAAATTGCACCAAAACTTAAATCAAAACCGCGCAAAAACCGCACCAAAACTGCACAAAAACCACACCAAAAACTGCATCAAAACCACACCAAAACTGCATAAAAAACGCATCAAAACTGCACCAAAACCTGAATCAAAACTGTGCAAAAACTGCACCAAAAAACTCCGCCCACCTGAGCAAAACCCCGCCCACTCTTCAATTTAATGGGCTCCTAGGAAGTGGGCAGAGTTTCTGCGGTAGGTGGGCAGGGTTTCGGACGCCCGAACAGATATTCGATAGGGATCAATTTAGGATCCAAAAGAGCCATTTTGTGAGCCGAAAGAGCCGGCTCTTTTTGGTGAGAGGAGCCATGAGAGCAGGATCACCAAAAAGAGCCGGACTGCCCATCACTGCGCGGCACATCCCAGCACAGCCAGCAGACCGCCCAGCCCGTAGACCCCAGCATCGGCAGCATAGCCAGCAGACTGCCCCGCCCGCAGATCCCAGCACAGCCCCGCAGGCTGATCCCAGCACCGCCCACAGCCCAGTCACTCTTGATGAGTGACCGCTGTCTGTGGAGGCTGGGTCACGCCTGCTGATGACGTCACGTCAATTTCCAGAGTCTGGAAATTGATGTGACGTCGGCGGAAATTAGTGGAGGCTGCAGCCTGGGGGTCACGTGATCCAGACTCAGCCTCCGGCATAGCGCCGCTCACAGGCAGAATCGGCAACAAAGTATTCACAAAAAATATAGTTCTTACCGATAACGGTATTTCTCTGAGCCCATGACGGCACCACGGAGAGAGGGGATCCGCCCACCAAGGACAGGAAACCTACGGATAAAAAGGCGGTACCACTCTCCTGCATCAGTTGTTTTACATAGAGAACGATGGGAGACTACTAAAACATTTGTTAATTTTAACTGTTCAGCATAACAAGATACCGCGTGACTTTAAACTATGAATAGACTATAAATAGACTATGGCACTATTTTAATGTGTGCACCCACAAGTGAAGGGAGGGAATGTACGGGTGCCGTCATGGGCTCAGAGAAATACCATTATCGGTAAGAACTATATTTTTCTCTGTCGCCCATGACGGCATCACGGAGAGATTTGCATAGACAGTACATTCAGGGAGGGACCACCGCCTCCAGAACCCTTTCACCAAAGGTAAGGTCTGAAGAGGAGATTAGGTCCAACCTATAGTGCCTATAGAATGTGGATGGTGAGGACCAGGTAGCAGCTCTACATATCTGGTCAATAGAAGCTCCAGCCTTCTCCGCCCAGGAAGCTGCCACTGCCCTTGTCGAGTGAGCCTTAACCTCCCCGGGAACGGACACTCCACTTGCCGAGTATGAAAGACTGATGGCATCCGTGATCCATCTTGCTATGGTGGCTTTAGATGCTTTTTTCCCCTTCCGGGGACCCTGGAAACACACAAACAGAGAGGGATCCTCCCTACTCTCTCTAGTGACTTCTAGGTAATGTAAGAGACATCTTCTTTCATCTAGTGTATGTAATGTTTGTTTCTCCTTATTTTTAGGATTGGGACAGAAGGAGGGGAGAGATATCTCTTGAGACCTGTGAAATTTTGAAGCCACTTTCGGGAGATATGCTGGGTCTATTTTTAAAATGACCCTATCCTCTAGAAATTGTGTGTAAGGAGGGTTAGCTGAGAGAGCTTGTAAGTCGCTAACCCTACGGGCAGAAGTGAGGGCGACTAACAGAGCGGTTTTGAGAGATAGGTTTTTTAATGAAGTTTCGTGTAAAGGTTCAAATGGTGGACTAGTCAGGGCTTTAAGGACCAAGTTTAAGTCCCATTGAGGAACAACTTTTACCGGAAGAGGCCTCGATCTTCCTGCTGCTCTGATGAATCTAGAGACCCACCTGTTTGAAGCCAAATCAAAATTAAATAGGGCTCCTAATGCTGCCACGTGAACTTTTAGGGTACTAGTGGCTAAACCCATCTCCAACCCGTTTTGTAGGAACTCTAATATGGAATTAAGGGGAATTTCTTTCCCTATTTTTGCACCTGATGAAGATAGAAACTTTTTCCATATCTTGCCGTACTGTTTTGTAGTAACCGGCTTCCTACTTTGTAATAAAGTTGAAATTAACCCCGGGGAGAACCCCCTGCTTTCTAATAGTTTCCTTTCAAGAGCCAAGCTGTCAAGTGCAAGTTCTTGACCTGCGGATGACAGACTGGGCCCTGAGACAATAGATCCTGGAGATCTGGTAATACCCAAGGGTCGGATATTGACATCTTCCTCATCCATGAGAACCAAGGTCTCTTCGGCCAGAACGGGGCAATTAAGATGACCAGCGCCCCGTCCTCCCGAATCTTCCTCAGCACTGCTGGAATCAGAATAAGAGGAGGGAAGGCATAAACCAGTTGGTGAACCCAAGACATCAGGAATGCATCCACTACTACTGGGTTCCCCAGGGGAGATGGGGAGCAAAAGGAGGCTACCTTTTTGTTTAGATGGCTCGCAAAGAGATCTATTTTGGGAACCCCTCATTTTTCTGTGATTAGGGTAAATATCTCCTGATTTAGTTCCCATTCTCCCTGTTTTAGGCTGGACCGGCTGAGGAAGTCTGCTTTGTAATTGTCTACTCCCTTTATGTGTAGGCTTGTTAGGGATAGGAGGTTGCTCTCGGCTAATTGTAGGATTGACCTGGTCAATTCCATCAGATCTTTGGACCGGGTGCCTCCTTGGTGATTTAAGTAAGATACCACCACCCGGTTGTCCGACCTCACTCTTACATGGTGAGAGTGAAGAACCCCCAAGAATTCCTGAAGGGCGAATTTGACCGCAAGAAGTTCCTTCATATTGGAGGATTTGTTTGCTAGAGATGGAGACCAGATGCCCTGGGCTACTAGATCGCCCAGATGAGCCCCCCACCCTGAGGGGCTTGCGTCCGTAGTTAGGACCTTCGAGATCGGGATTACCCATGGGACTCCCTGGGAAAGATTTTCCTGCAACGTCCACCAAGTCAGAGAGTGATTGGTGCGAGGAGAGAGAGTTAACCGCCCGTCTAAATGCCCTCCTAGAAGGATTTGCTCTGACAATAGCTGCCATTGGAGATCTCTTGAATGTAGTTGGGCCCACTGGACCGCAGGGATGCAAGAGGTCATAGAGCCTAAAAGGGACATACCCTGACGGAGTGTTATGGAGGGGAGATATTGCACTCTTAATACTAAACTTTTTAGTTTTTGTATTTTGTTCTCCGGGAGCCGACATTCCATTTTTTTGGAGTCTAGAGTGAGACCTAGGTACTCCTGAACCTGAGAAGGCATCAGTCTGGATTTTTCTAGGTTTATTAGCCAACCCAATTCCTTTAGGGAATGAATCACTAATGCTAGTTGATTCTCGCAATGTTGCGGGGAGGAACCTATCACCAGGAAATCGTCCAGATATGGTACAATCATGGTGTTTTCTTCCCTGAGGTGAGCCATTACCTCCGCGACCAGCTTTGTAAAAACCCTCGGGGCTATTGCTAGGCCAAATGGTAGAGCTGAGAACTGGAAGTGACTTAGGACTCCCCTGATGTGAACCGCCATTCTGAGGAATCTTTGGTGATCCTTGTGTATTGGGACGTGATAATATGCGTCCTTCAGGTCTAGGACCACCATGAAGCATTGAGGAAACAGCATTTTGATAGATGGCTTTATCGTTTCCATCTTGAATGCTTGAACCTCTAGATGATCGTTTAGATTTTTCAGATTGATAATGGTCCTGAAGGAACCATCTGGTTTCTTCCTCAGGAATAGAGGGGAATAGTACCCTTGCCCTCTTTCTTGAGGGGGAACCTCCAGGACTACTCCCTTTTTTACTAACCCGACGACCTCGTTTTCTAGCGCCAACTGCTCTTCTGCCGAAGATCTTGTAGATGTTATCGTGAAAGAGGGACGAGGGCATCTCTTGAATGTTAACCTCAGTCCTGATTCTATGATGTTTAGTATCCATTGACTGGAGGTAATCTTTTCCCAGGCTGGGAGAAAGAGAGATAATCTCCCTCCCACCTGGGGCGAACCTTCATTGTGAAGGTTTCTTGTTATCGTTGGGGTTTTTGTTGAAGATAAACCCCTTATTTTTGTTCCTCTTATCTTCCCATTTCCCCTGGCCTCTCCCTGGGTTCTTACGGAAAAACCTCTTGTTCCGAAAGGGCTTCCTATAAGAGGGGAGACCCAGAGAGGGAAAGGACTTTTTCTTGTCCCCTGCTTTTTCCAAGATGTCGTCTAAGGTAGAACCGAACAAAAATTCTCCTTCGCAGGGGATGGTACACAGTTTTGTTTTTGTTTGCAGGTCGCCTGGCCAGTTCTTAAGCCAGGGGGCGCGCCTGGCCGCATTAGCAAACACTGCTGACCTGGCGGCTAGTCTGATGGAGTCGGCCGAGGCATCAGCCAGGAAAGCCGCGGCCCCCCTCATTACTGGTAATGTATTCAGCATTGAGTCCCGGGAAGTTTTTCCCTTTAATTGACCCTCTAGTTGGTTCAACCAAATCATTAGGGAGCGTGAAGTACATGCCGCTGCTACTGCCGGTTTTAGGCCTCCTCCCACTGCCTCCCAAGAGCCTTTGAGAAAGGCGTCCGCCTTCTTGTCCATAGGGTCTTTTAGGACCCCCATGTCCTCAAACGGGAGAGCGAATTTTTGTGAAGCTTTAGCTATTTGTCTAATTTGGGGCCCTTCTCCTCGAAGGGGTATTTCCTTTTTGGAGTTAGAAGGGTCTTTTTCATGGGTTTCCTCCATTCTTTTTTAATTAAAGCTGCAATTGCATCATTAAGCGGAAAAGCTCTTCTCTTGTTCCAGGCCCCCAAACATGATGTCTTGTACCGATTTTTTAGGGTGGGAGTCTACTAACCCCATAGTACTTCTCACTGCCTTTATGAGGCCATCGGTGTCCTCTAGTGGGAAACAGTTATGCCCCCCCGAGGAAGAAGTGGATGATGAAGATGAGGAGGAGGAGTTGGAGGACACTGAACTCTCACTATCGCTGTCAGATTTTGAGACTGGAGACGGGGACCTGTGTCTGGTCTTTCTCCGTTTTTTTCCACTTTTTAGTGATCTAAAGGTGTCTTCCACTTGCTCCTTAATCAGGTTTTTTAGGTCGGTTGCAAACCCAGGAAGGCTTTCAGATACAGTCTGCTGTATGCAAGTATTGCATAGTCTCTTCTCCCAGGTGGGTGGAAGATCCTCTCTACAGATGGCACAAATTTTGTGCTTGGTTTTACCTACGCTTTTCCTCCCCTAAAAGAGACAAATAATAATCTTACTGTCTCTGACTTTCACGAAGATCCACTTACCACCTCCAGGACCCATAAATACCGATTGGGGATTCTCTGCCTCTGGCTTTTTCCCCGACGCCGTACTGGACTCCTTACTGTGTTGGGACCTATGGCGTTCTTTGCTGGTGTCCTGGTGTCCTTTCTGCTGTTGCCTTTTTTGCTGCTGCTGCGGCGATGCTACAGGTGGAGGTGATTCTGGCAAGGGTGATGCCGGGTCGCTCATACTGCTGCTGGTCTGCGGTTGCTGCCTTAATAACGCGTGCTGCGCTGGCGCTGCGGCGACTATTAGCTCTTGAGGCTCCTGCCTAATATTGCAGAGCCACTGGGAGGATGTAGTTTCTCCCATTTAAGCCTTCCCGCCGCTCTTCCATTTTTTTTTTTTTGCGCTTGCGCAGTAGCGCCCGGCCGACGGCGAGGAGCGCCGAACGCCGGCGCCTGCGCAGTCGAGCCTTTGCGGCGCCTGCGCAGACCGTACTATGCGCCCGAGCGGCAACTCCGCCGGCGCCTGCGCAGACCGTACTATGCGCCCGAGCGGCAACCCCGCCGGCGCCTGCGCAGAAGCTCCGGCCGCCTCGCGAGACCAGCCCAGTTCCCGGGCATGCGCCGAACTTTCAAGATGGCGCCCGGAGTGCAGATATGGCGCTGCTGACCGGCGCCCCCGGTCCCATGCAGTCCCTAGAGCGCTGTTCTGCACGCCCGATGGCGGTGCAGCGTGCAGACTGACGCTTGTCTTAGGGAGGGTCGCGCTGCACCTCCCGCAACCACAGAGGGACCCCCCTGGATGTTGCCGCTGCTGCATCTTACCTGGGGAGGTGACCGCAAACTCCTTGTCACCTCCCCCGCACACCCTGTAGGCCCACTAACACCCAGCGGTGGCGCTTCTGGTCACCACCCCAGCCGAGGCAGAGGGACCCCAGCTGCCTGAGTCGGACTGGTTGGCCCCGGAATTCCAACGTCGATCTGGTAAGTCCGTAGGTCTCCCATCAAGGACAGGAAACCAACTGATGCAGGAGAGTGGTACCGCCTTTTTATCCGTAGGTTTCCTGTCCTTGGTGGGCGGATCCCCTCTCTCCGTGGTGCCGTCATGGGCAACAGAGAAATTCATTAGGGGCCCCAGGGGGAAACATTAGGGGGTTAATTGAAAGTAGTGGACAACCCCTTTAAGCAAATCCTCCCATGTAGTTCTGGGAAGATTCTTGACCTTTCTCAGAATCCTCCTTAGCCCACAAGGTGAGATACTGCATGGAGCCCCGGACCGAGGGAGATTAAGTCATTTTGTGTTTCTTCCATTTTCTAATTATTGCCTTCTCACCAAGCTGCTGGCCTATTGTCCTGTAGCCTATCCCAGCCTTGTGCAGGTCTCTACAATTTTGTCCCTGATGTCCTTAGACAGCTCTTTGGTCTTGGCCATGGTGGAAAGGTTGGAGTGTGATTGTGTGGACAGGTGTCTTTTATACAGGTAATGAGTGCAGAGTAGGAAGGCTTCAAAAAGGAAACACTAACAGGTCTGTGAGAGCCACAATTCTTGCTGGTTGGTAGGTGATCAAATACTTATTTCATGCCAATTATGTAAAAATCACACTGTGATTTTCTGAATATTTTTTTTAAAGATTCTGTCTCTCACAGTTAAAGTTCACATATGATAAAAATTACAGACCTCTCCATTCCCTGTAAGTGGGAAAACTTGCTAAATCAAATACTTATTTCCCTACTGTATATATTCATGATATGTGTTACTGATCTCAGCTAGTGTTGTTTGCTTTAAGCCTATGCAGGACAGTAAAATGCTACTTAGGCAACATTTTCCCAATTTGGGACAAAAACAGTGTAAAAATGATATATTATTTCAATAATGCTGAATATTTTCATAATAGATACACAAACAGACCTCATAGTGAAGGGGCCATTTACATTGTGTGATGTGCAGTGATACACTGCCGGCTGGCGCAGTGTTCGGTGGTTATTTAATAGTCCGTTTATAGAGGGTGTCCCGCTTATAGAGATGCCCACTGAATGGTCTATAATAGATCAGTCAGCGCACATTGATTTTATGTGCAAACCAAAAGATCATTTCACACAACGAACATTTATTTTGCTCTTCAGATGATCGCCAGTCTGTTTAGACTGCATGATTATCATGAACAGTATTCTTGGGAATGTTCATTCATGATAATCATGCAGTGTAAATGAATCTTAAAATATTTTAGGATAATGTTAGTCCATAAGGGACAATACTTTACTGATTAACAGGAACTATTCCATTTGTCCATTATCAAACTATACACTTACATTTTCATATATCTATGGACATCAGCAGGTAGAGAGGAACCATCAAAAATGAAATCTTCCATCATAACGTTCAGTGTCAGACGTGACCTCCAGTGAGAGACAGGTTCATCCAACGCATTGGATTCTTTCTTATCGGTATCAATCTGCTGTACAGAGTAAAATATATATATATATAAGCTGGATTTTATGGATGTATACATTAATCACATTGCAGATTCATTTGGGAAATTTGTGCACGTTGAAATATCATTTCCATTCCTCTGAATGATTGTTTCTGAAGCAAGCACGTGGATATCTGCAAACCCTGTTTAGATGAATTGAACAGTCCCAGAAGTTTCTGCAACAAATCTGCCACATAAATATTATTTACCTCTTTTGAACTTAAAGGGCCACTGTCACCCCCTGCAGCCGTTATAAACTAAAAGAGCCACCTTGTGCAGCAGTAATGCTGCATTCTAACAAGGTGGCTCTTTTAGTTTTGTGTTCAGGTATTATTAAAATAAAGCGTTTTGAAACTCTGCAGAAATAGGGATTTTTGTGTGTACTCACCGTAAAATCCTTTTCTCCGAGCCACTCATTGGGGGACACAGGACCATGGGTTATGCTGCTGTCACTAGGAGGCTGACACTAAGCTGAGACAAAAAAAGGTTAGCTCCTCCCCTGCAGTATACACCCTCGTACTGGCTTCCAGATACCCAGTTTAGTGCAAAAGCAGTAGGATATTAACAATATAACAAGTAACATTAGAATATAACATGTCAAACAAACAGTCAAGATCAAAAAACAAGGTCACGAGCCGAAAGGCTACCAGGGTGGGTGCTGTGTCCCCCAATGAGTGGCTCGGAGAAAAGGATTTTACGGTGAGTACACACAAAAATCCCTATTTCTCCTTCGCCTCATTGGGGGACACAGGACCATGGGACGTCCCAAAGCAGTCCCTGGGAGGGAAACAATACAACCAAATAACTCCGTGTACCATCTGACTACAAATGCGCAACGGCCGCCTGCAGGATACGCCTGCCAAGGGCCGCGTCCGCAGAGGAGTGAATGTGAACATTGTAATGCTTTGTGAAAGTATGCAGGCTGGACCACGTTGCGGCCTTGCAAACCTGCTCCGCTGTTGCCTGGTGCCGGATGGCCCAGGAAGCACCCATCGACCGAGTGGAGTGAGCTCTAATCCCCGCCGGGATAGGACTGCCCCTGACCCGATAGGATTCCTGGATAGCAGATCGGATCCATCTGGCTATCGTGGATTTAGACACAGCCAAACCCTTTCTGTGACCTTCCGGGAGCACGAAAAGGGCGTCCGATTTTCTGAAATGAGCCGTTCTGGAAATGTACCTCCTGAGGGCCCTTACCACGTCCAGGGTATGGAGGGCCTTCTCGACCCTATGTTTGGGCTGCGGGCAAAAGGAGGGAAGAATGATGTCCTCATTGAGGTGGAAAGATGAGACCACCTTCGGGAGAAATGCCGGAGAAGGACGTAGGACTACCTTGTCCTGATGAAAGGCAAGGAAAGGAGCCCGGCAGGATAAAGCGGCGAGCTCTGAAACCCTTCTGATGGACGTCACCGCTGCCAGGAAGGGAACCTTCCAAGAGAGGACAGAGAGCGGAACGTCTTGAAGGGGTTCGAACGGAGGTTCCTGAAGAACCCCGAGGACCAAGTTGAGATCCCAGGTCTCTAGCGGCATCCTGTAGGGACGAACCACATGGGAGACTCCCTGGATGAAAGTCCTGACTTGAAGGTTGGTGGCGATCCTACGCTGGAAAAGCACGGATAACGCTGAGATCTGACCTTTGAGGGAACTCAGGGCCAAACCGGAGTCCAGACCCGACTGAAGGAAATTCAAGATGCAAGGGATAGAGAAAACGAGCGGAGGGTGACCCCGGAGCCTGCACCATGAGAAGAAGGTTTTCCATACGCGGTGGTAAATGGAGGCGGAAGACGCCTTGCGAGCACTTAACATGGTGGGGATGACCTGCTGAGAGAAACCGGCACGAGTTAGAATCCAGGTTTCAACAGCCACGCCGTTAAACGTAGGGCCCCTGAGCTCTGATGGTAGATCGGTCCTTGGCGAAGCAGGTCTGGGCGGTCTGGCAACCGCAAGGGAACGTCGGCTACGAGCTGAACGAGCTCCGCGTACCAAGCGCGACGAGGCCAGTCTGGGGCGACCAGGATGACTGGAACTCCCTCCGTCTTGATCTTTCGGATCACCTTCGGCAGTAAGGGAAGGGGAGGGAACACATATGGGAGCTGAAATTGATGCCACGGAGAGATCAGCGCGTCCACTCCAATGGCCTGGGGATCCCGAGATCGAGCAATGAAGTTGTGGACTTTGGCGTTCAATCTGGACGCCATCAGATCCACGTCCGGGGTCCCCCAGCGAAGACAGATCTGGTGAAAAACCTCTGGGTGGAGTTCCCACTCCCCCGAGGCAAGGCCCTGGCGGCTCAAGAAGTCCGCCGCCCAGTTCTCGACTCCCGGAATGTGCACCGCAGAGATGATGGAATGGTTGGTTTCGGCCCAACGAAGGATGAGGGAGACTTCCTGCATCGCCGCCCTGCTGCGGGTACCCCCCTGGTGGTTGATGTAAGCCACCGCCGTGACGTTGTCCGATTGGACACGTACTGGGTGACCCGCGAGCAGGGCGTGAAAGCGACTCAGAGCAAGTCTGATAGCACGAATCTCCAGGATGTTGATGGGGAGTTTGGATTCCCGAACTGTCCAGCGGCCCTGGGCAGAGTGGTGGAGGAACACCGCCCCCCAGCCAAGAAGACTGGCGTCGGTAGTTACCACTAACCAGCGGATCGGGAGGAAGGACTTCCCCTGGAGAAGAGATGGGCCCAGGGTCCACCATACGAGAGATTGTCTGACCCGCGGGGACAGGGGACAAGGGCGGTCGAGAGACGAGATACTCCTGTCCCAGCTGTCCAGCAAAGCCTGTTGCAAGGGACGGAGATGGAGTTGAGCAAAAGAAACTGCTTCGATTGTGGCAACCATCTTTCCCAGAATCTTCATGGCGAACCGAATGGTTCGCGGGCGGGGATGACAGACCGTTCGGGCTCCCTTCTGAAGTGCTAGGGCCTTGGACCGAGGAAGCAAGACCAGTCCCCTTGAAGTGTCCAGGATCATTCCCAGAAAGGAGATCCGACGGGCCGGAACGGGAGCGGATTTGTCCCAGTTGATCAACCAACCTAGGCGCGAAAGAGAATCCAGGGTAATGTGGACGCTTGACTCGCAGGCTTGAAAAGACGGGCCCTTTATGAGGAGATCGTCTAAGTAAGGTAACACGACGACTCCTCGAGAATGAAGAATGGCCATGACAGCCGCCATGACCTTGGTAAATACCCTGGGCGCAGTGGCGAGACCGAAGGGTAAGGCCGTGAACTGGAAGTGGTCCTCCCGAATGGCAAAGCGGAGGAACCTTTGATGAGGCGGGAAAATCGGGATGTGAAGATAGGCATCCTTGATGTCTATCGAGGCCAGAAATTCCCCTCTTTTCATCGAAGAGATGACCGATCTGAGCGATTCCATCCTGAAATGCCGGACTCTTACGCACTTGTTCAGGAGCTTCAGATCCAAAATGGGCCGCACTTTTCCGTCCTTCTTTGGCACGACGAAGAGGTTTGAGTAGAAACCTTTGAACCTCTCGTGTTCCGGGACCGGGACAATGACCCCGCTCTGGCGAGGGTGTGAATGGCGCAAAGAAGGGCGCGAGACTGAGCTGCCGAGCTGGGAAGACGAGAGGGGAAAAACCGAGTTGGGGGAGGAGAGGAGAACTCTATCTTGTAGCCTGACGATACCAGATCCCTGACCCATTAGTCGTGCACGACGGAGAGCCAGGCTTGCTGAAAAAGGAGCAGGCGTCCGCCTACTCTGAAGGTATCGACTGGCGTCGTTCCCGAGTCATTGAGACGGGAATCTGGGAGGTCTGGACCCTCGGGATCTGGGTTGTCTCGGTTTCCCGCGCCAGGAAGGAATAGGCCTGAAGGAGGGACGAGCGTCTCTGTCTGTGCGAGCGGCTCGGTCCGATCTTGGAAGACCGGTAGGATTGGACCAGGCTGGGCTGGTACGAAAGGGCCGAAAGCGAAAGTAAGGCTGGCGTTGGAAGGCCGCCTTGGGCCTCTGTTGGGGAAGGAACTTGCTCTTTCCCCCTGTGGCGTCGGAAATAAGCTGGTCAAGCTTTTCGCCGAAAAGACGCCCGCTTTGAAAAGGGAGGGAGATCAGAGATTTCTTAGAGGAGGAATCTGCGCGCCAATCTCTGAGCCAAAGAGCCCTTCTGATAGCGATGGCGTTGGAAGCCGCGGAAGCTGCGCAATTCGCCGCGTCGAGGGATGCGAACATCACATAATCGCTAGCCATGGCTAACTGCTTGGCTAGGTCTGCCATATCAGACGGGAGGTCCTGTTCGTTAATGGATTTCGCTAGAGCATCCGCCCAGGAAACCATAGCCTTGGACACCCAAGCCGCTGCGAAGGAGGGGGACAGGGAAGAGCCAGAGGCTTCATACACCGAACGAGCTAGCGAGTCTATCTGGCGTTCGGTGGGGCTCTTAATTGACGCGCCTTCCGGAACTGAGAGAAGCGTTTTAGAAGCTAGGCGCGAGACCGGCGGATCTACTAAGGGAGGATCCGTCCAGTCTTTCACGAGATCCGCTGAGAAGGGGTACTTTGATAGCAGATTCTTCTTACCCGTAAACCGCTTATCTGGATGCTCCCTGTGACGCCTGACTATATCCAGAAAGGCTGGATGAGAGGCAAAGGATTTGTGGGAACGTTTGGATCTGGTAAAAGAGACCGCGTGTTCCGGAGCGGAATTAGCTTCATCCTCCACTTTAAGAGCGTGATTGACTGCTACAATGAGGGAGTCGACCGTAGCTCTGAACTCCGGAGCCTCCGGGTCCAATGATACCTCGGACTCATGTTCAGAGTCGGGAACGCTGTGAGCCCCCAAAGAGGGTGAGCGAGAGGGGGAGCTGCCAGATTCTGAACGGTGAGGAGAGCGTTCAGGAGAGGTAGGGCGGATCCGCTTTCGGGATGACCGAGCCTCTTTATGGAGAGAGCGGCCCCTGCTGACCGACGATTCCCGTGCTATGGAGGGATCTCTTAACGCCTGTAACGGGTTGCCTCGTTCCCCAGGAGGATTTTGAATGGATTTGATGGCGTTGGCTAAAAAATCCACGGATTGAGAGAGAGAAGCGACCCACGGGGGGGGGGGGGGGACTAGGTACGCCAGAGTCGGTGGCGGTGGAGGGCTCCTGGGCACATGGGGCATCGCAGGCAGAACAGAGAGGGGAACTTTGAGGCCTAGGAAGAGGGGCCTGACAGCTGGTACACGCAGAAAAAAAGGTCGTATGCACCTTAGAGGACTTTTTAGATCTAGTCTGCGACATGACTCTAATGCACAAAAACCACAGGGGCTATAATCTGGCCTGGGAAGCAGAGGGCGGCGCTGCAGAGGAGAAGCTGACGATGTCTCCTTACCCCGGTCCTGTGTCCCGCTGTCCAGGGGAGCCGAGCTGTGAATCCAGAGAACTGAGCTGCCGAGCTAGAGCTGCACGTGGGCGCTGTGCCTCCGTGATGCGGCAGAGCTGGAGCTGCGGCGTGTATGTGTGGACCAAGATGGCCGCCGAGATCAGAGGAGAGATCTCGGCGGCTGCGAGAAGCGCCAGGGACCGGGGGGCGGCGCCGCCGATGACGCGCAGGAGTGGGCGGAGCCTATCGGCAGCGACCAGCGGCCAGGCCGAAGCCGGGGGCTAAATTTGCGGCCCCGGGCCGGCGCGCAGCCACAAAAGGCCGACGTCTCGGCCCACCATACTGCGCTGCAGCCCGCCAATGTGCCAGATGAGGAGGAGCCCTCCGACCGCTGTGACCCCCCCATCCCCCACGGAACACTTACCCTATGGAGGTGAGAGGAACCTTAGGATGGCTGGGACGGTGCAGGGAATGGGAAGCCTCAATCCACCAGCCCCTGAGAGAGAGGGGTGGAGAGGAACCGTCCACCACCTGAGTCACACAGAACATTGGTGATGCAGTGTGGTCTGCACGGACGCCACGGGGATAGGGCCACTGTACAGCCGAGGGTAGAACCTGGTGGACAGGGCATATGTCCGGCATAAAAAAGGCCTGGCTGCAGAGGAGGATACTGGAGGAAAACCCAGTGCTCGTCTGTATAAAAAAGGGGAGATCGGGGCCCTATTAGGGGAGAAACCGTCGCCCAAAAAATGTCAGCTCAGGCAGTGGCTCCCACGTCGCAGGAGAGGATACGGAGAGGTAAAATTCCCGTGCTCGCCTGTTGTTGGTTCGGGGGAGATCGGACCTAGAAAGGACCCGTCGCCCCCTTCGTCCGGAATAGATTAAAAGGAAAAAATTCGTGAAAATAAAAATCAGTGTGCCTCCTACGGACACTAAGCTTAAACTGGGTATCTGGAAGCCAGTACGAGGGTGTATACTGCAGGGAGGAGCTAACCTTTTTTTGTCTCAGCTTAGTGTCAGCCTCCTAGTGACAGCAGCATAACCCATGGTCCTGTGTCCCCCAATGAGGCGAAGGAGAAATACCTGTCTTTGTCCACGGAGGCGGGTCTGAAGCCTCCTCTGTGAAGTGCCCAACAGCCGTCACTCACATCTTCTGGGGCGATGGTCGCCGCCCCCTGCACGCTGTTTTCTTTTCAAATCCAACTCTCACCCACGTCCCCCGCCTTCCAGCCAGCTAGCAGGCAAGTTTCGTAGGTTGTTTCTTTCCCGGCGATTGCTATGAGCAGAAGGAGGAGGCGGCAGGATGAGCTCAGCTGAATAGCCAGAGGCTGGAAGGCGGGGACGTGGGTGAGAGTCTGAGACATGCAGTGCACATTCCCAGGAATCCTAGCCCCGCACTGTGCATAATGCATAACACATTGCGGGGCAGGGATTCCCAAGGTGGGTGGCCGCACTGCCAGCACAGGCGCAGTCTGCAAGCCTGGCTGTGACGTCAGACAGCCAGAGCTTACTGCGCCTGCCCCACAAATATTTACACAGCGTCGGCGTTGGATTTGAAAAGAAAACAGCGTACAGGGGGCGGCGACCATCGCCCCAGAAGATGTGAGTGACGGCTGTTGGGCACTTCACAGAGGAGGCTTCAGACCCGCCTCCGTGGACAAAGACAGGTATTTCTGCAGAGTTTCAAAACGCTTTATTTTAATAATACCTGAACACAAAACTAAAAGAGCCACCTTGTTAGAATGCAGCATTACTGCTGCACAAGGTGGCTCTTTTAGTTTATAACGGCTGCAGGGGGGTGACAGTGGCCCTTTAAGCCTCTTTCACACTTCAGTCTTTCTTTTTCCATCACAATCCGTGGTTTTGTGAAAAAGCGGACCCAGCGAATGTTTCTGCTGGATCCGTTTTTTTCTCATAGACTTGTATTAGCGACGGATTGTGATGGATGGCCATACGTGTCATCCGTCGTGCACTGGATCCATCGTAAAATTGCTGTCCGTCGGGCGGAGACAACCCACAGAGGAACGTTTTTTCTGTACGTCGGAAAATCGCTCAGCGACAGATCCTGCGCTGCCCGTCGTTGGCTATAATGGAAGCCTATGGGTGCAGGATCCGTCGCTGACTGTCAAAAGCAGGAATCCAGCAACAGATGCCGTCTTTTGAAACTGAGGGGGAAAAAAAGCTAATTTTGATATTGGTTTTGATATTTGGTTTGACAGTTGACAATAAAACACCTTTTATTTAGAACCTAGATGGTGGCCCGATTCCAACGCATCGGGTATTCTAGAATATGTATTTATGTATGTATATAGCAGCCACATAGTATATAGCACAGGCCACGTAGTATATAGGAGCCATGTAGTATATAGCAGACAAAAACTACGTGGCCTGTGCTATATACTATGTGGCTGCTATATACATACATATTGTAGAATACCCGATGCGTTAATACAGGCCACGCAATATATAACAGTGGCCACGCAGTATATAACACAGCCACGTACTATATAATACAGCCCACGCAGTATATAGCAGCCACGCAGTATATAACACAGGTGACGTAGTATATAACACTGGCCACGTAATATATAGCACAGCCCACGCAGTATATAGCAGCCACGTAATATATAACACTGCCCACGCAGTATATAACAGTGGCCACGTAATATATAGCACAGCCCACGCAGTATATAGCACAGCCCACGGAGTATATCACACAGCCCACATAGTATATAACACTGCCTATGTAGTATATAGCAGCCACGCGGTATGTAACAGAGCCCACGTAGTATACAGCAGTGTGGGCACCATATCCCTGTTAAAAAAATAATTAAAATAAAAAATAGTTATATACTCACCCCCTGGGATCCACGGAAGCACCGGCGATAGGCGAGTGGCTGCCGCCATCTTCTGTTCCCAGGATGCATTGCGAAATTACCCAGATGACTTAGCGGTCTCACGAGACCACTAAGTCTTCTGGGTAATTTCGCAATGCATCGCCGGGAACGGAAGATGGCGGCAGGCACGTGCGGCTCGGCGGACTACGGAAGGTAAGAATAGCAGGTTTTTTGTTTTTTTATTATTTTTAACATTACTTTTTTTTACTATTGATGCTGCATAGGCAGCATCAATAGTAAAAAATTGGGGACACACAGGGTTAATAGCAGCGGTTACGGAGTGCATTACCCGCAGCATAACGCGGTCCGTTACTGCCGGCATTAACCCTGTGTGAGCGGTGACTGGAGGGAAGTATGCGGGCGCCGGGCACTGACTGCGGGGAGTAAGGAGTGGCCATTTTCTTCCGGACTGTGCCCGTCGCTGATTGGTCGTGGCCGTTTTGCCGCGACCAATCAGCGACTTGGATTTCCATGACAGACAGAGGCCGCGACCAATAAATATCCGTGACAGAAAGACAGACAGAAGGACAGACAGAAAGACAGACAGAAAGACAGACAGAAAGACGGAAGAGACCCTTAGACAATTATATAGTAGATGATTTGTTTTTGTTCTGCGACTCCTGGCACCCCTGCGGTCAGCTTTTCTGGATGCAAATGGTGACCAGACCTGCTTAGTTGAGGAGCTGCACATCACAGCTCAGTCAATAAAATAGTGGCCGCAGCTGATGGCAACTGCATGTCTGGTCTTATTGTGAATCAATAGGGGGCATATGTGAAAGACCTGGTCCCAGTCACTATTCCGTTGATGGAGCTATGCATGGGTACTGTACTGGGTGTCGTACACTCACTGCTCAGACATTAATGACTGACCCCAAGAATAGACCATGACAACCCCTTTAATTGTTAGCGAAAATATATTACACTTTAGAATATTGTCACACAGTAACATTGTTTTGCATGAATTGCAAGAGCAAAAGAAAAAAATATTTTGTTTTAACACCTTCCCAAAGGAGCATGTCAGGTGCAGGTGTATGGAGCCGAGTCGCACGGTACCTGGCATATGCCCTGTTCACTGCTCTTCATCTCTAAATGTTTCTGTCAATCTTTGGCACTTGAGGGCATTTACAGGAGTAGTCCACTCAGAATATTGCACTTGGAATTTTGTACCCTTGTCAAGGAAATGTGAAGGGTAAAATGAATGGAGTCATTCAGAATTACAACTAGTCCCGCAAAACACAAGCTGTCATATGGTAATAGCGACAGAGAAATAATAAAAAAAAGGGATGAATGGTGGAAAAGGGTTAATCTGATCTGTTCTGAATAAGCTGAACATTTCCCACAGCTAACTACTTTTCATACATTATAATGTAGCGTTGTTCCATGAGATTGATAAGGAAAGTTCAGATTAGCAGTAATAACCTACACATTATTGTATTTTGACAGTTGTTCTCCTTATTTCTTAGTATAAGTGGAGCACACAGCTCAACCTTTTAGAAGACCAGTTCCTTACCTGGGTGCCAGTTTCTCCTGTAATGAGATTGACCTCTTCAGGCTTAGGAATCATGTAAGTAGTTAACGGGCTTACTATGTGCACTTGTTTGCCATCATGCCAGGGTAAAACTCCAGAGTGATGCAGAAATATATATGCATACAATGTCCCGTTATTCCTGGTTTTCTTTGGAACAGTTACATTCACAGTTCTGCAATGAAACATTAGAAACAAAAAGTTAATACTGTGCAGCTGATTGCCGCAAAAAGCAAGAAAATGAAGCGATACATGGCGGCCAGACCTACAGCGCGGCTCTCCGTTCTGATTCACAGAGAGCAGTACTATATAGACCCTCCTATAGAGCTATCCTATATGGACCCTCCTATAGAGCAGTCCTATATAGACCCTCCTATAGAGCAGTCCTATATAGACCCTCCTATAGAGCTGTCCTATATAGACCCTCCTATAGAGCAGTCCTATATAGACCCTCCTATAGAGCAGTCCTATATAGACCCTCCTATAGAACTGTCCTATAGAGACCCTCTCATAGAGCAGTCCTATATAGACCCTCCTATAGAGCAGTCCTATAGACCCTCCTATAGAGCAGTCCTATAGAGACCCTCTCATAGAGCAGTCCTATATAGACCCTCCTATAGAGCAGTCCTATATAGACCCTCCTATAGAGCAGTCCTATATAGACCCTCCTATAGAGCAGTCCTATATAGACCCTCCTATAGAGCAGTCCTATATAGACCCTCCTATAGAGCAGTCCTATATAGACCCTCCTATAGAGCAGTCCTATATAGACCCTCCTATAGAGCTATCCTATATGGACCCTCCTATAGAGCAGTCCTATATAGACCCTCCTATAGAGCAGTCCTATATAGACCCTCCTACAGAGCAGTCCTATATAGACCCTCCTATAGAGCAGTCCTATATAGTCCCTCCTATTGAGCAGTCCTATGTAGACCCTCCTATAGAGCAGTCCTATAGAGACCCTCTCATAGAGCAGTCCTATATAGACCCTCCTATAGAGCAGTCCTATATAGACCCTCCTATAGAGCAGTCCTAGAGACCCTCTCATAGAGCAGTCCTATATGGACCCTCCTATAGAGCAGTCCTATGTAGACCCTCCTATAGAGCAGTCCTATGTAAACCCTCCTATAGAGCTGTCCTATATGTACCCTTCTATAGAGCAGTCCTATATAGACCCTCCTATAGAGCTGTCCTATATAGACCCTCCTATAGAGCTGTCCTATATAGACCCTCTATAGAGCTGTCCTATATAGACCCTCCTATAGAGCTGTCCTATATAGACCCTCCTATAGAACTGTCCTACATGGACCCTCCCACAGAACTGTCCTATATGGACCCTCCCACAGAACTGTCCGATATGGACCCTCCTATAGAGCAGTCCTATATGGACCCTCCTACAGAGCAGTCCTATATAGACCCTCCTACAGAACTGTCCTATATGGACCCTCCTATAGAGCAGTCCTATATGGACCCTCATACGGAACTGTCCTATATGGACCCTCCTATAGAACTGTCCTATATGGAGCCTCCTATAGAGCAGTCCTATGTAGACCCTCCTATAGGGCTGTCCTATATAGACTCTCCTATAGAGCAGTCCTATATATACCCTACTATAGAGAAGTCCTATATAGACACTCCTATAGAACTGTCCTATACGGACCCCCTATAGAACTGTCCTGTATGGACCCTCCTATAGAGCAGTCCTATGTAGACCCTCCTATAGAGCAGTCATATATAGACCCTCCTATAGAGCTGTCCTATAGAGCAATCCTATATAGACCCCCTATAGAGCAGTCATATATGGACCCTCCTATAGAGCTGTCCTATACAGCAGTCCTATATAGACCCTCCTATAGAGCAGTCCTATATAGACCCTCCTATAGAGCAGTCCTACATAGACCCTCCTACAGAGCTGTCCTATATAGACCCTCCTATAGAACTGTCCTATATGTACCCTCCTATAGAACTGTCCTATATGGACCCTCCTATAGAGCAGTCATATATAGACCCTCCTATACCGCAATCATATATAGACCCTCTTATAGAACAATCCTATATAGACCCTCCTATAAAGCAGTCCTATATAGACCTTCATACAGAGCTGCCCTATATAGACCCTTCTATAGAACTGTCCTATATAGACCCTCCTATAGAGCTGGCCTATATAGACCCTCCTATAGAGCTGTACTATATGGACCCTCCTATAGAGCTGTCCTATATAGACCCTCCTATAGAGCAGTCCTATATATACCCTCATACAGAGCTGTCCTAAATAGCCCATCATACAGAGCTGTCCTAAATAGACCCTCCTATAGAACTGTCCTATATAGACCCTCCTATAGAACTGTCCTATATAGACCCTCCTATAGAGCTGTCCTATAGAGTAGTCCTATATGAACCCTCCTATACAGCAGTCCTATATAGACCCTCCTATAGAGCAGTCCTATATAGACCCTCCTATAGAACTGTCCTATATAGACCCTCCTATAGAGCAGTCCTATATAGACCCTCCTATAGAGCAGTCCTATATAGACCCTCCTACAGCTGTCCTATATAGACCCTCCTATAGAACTGTCCTATATGGACCCTCGTATAGAGCAGTCCTATGTAGACCCTCCTATAGAGCAGTCCTATATGGACTCCCACAAAATGTCCAAATCGACATTGTGTGCAGTTAGACCCTGTGAGTGTTATTAGGAATTGGTTATAAAGCTACAAGTATACTGTAGTTATAAATGAGCAAAAAATATTCACGGCTTCTAGGGGGAGAAATACAAACTAAGATATGTCGCTCAATGCATTTAGCGCTATATTGCGGCAGTTTTTTTCAAGTTCCGTTGTACATTTGGTCCTATATAACACACAAAAATTAATTATAAGTAAAAATATTTAAAATACGATTAACTAACAAGCTCAAAAATTAAGTAAAATTCAGCAGAACTGAAGGCAGAAAGACTCGCTTTCCACTAGTTCTTAATAGTCTATTTTACACTAAAAGACTATTGAGAACTGGCACTCCTAGGTACGCTCGCTTCAATATAACCGTGCAGTGGAATCAGGCTGCCGATCACCTGACAAATGAGCAAAACGCTCACATCGTCTGGTGAAACGATCTTTCGTACTGCACAAAACATCACCATTCTCAGTAGCGCATCATCCAGTTCTCTGCGCTGTGAGACAATGGCAGCCTATGCGCACTGCACGATCTGTTACACATCCATAGAGCGGTCCGTCCGTATAAACAGGCTATGAAACCACCGCCAACTGTTACACATTGACTGATCGTCGGCTGCGTCATGAGACAAGTCAGGTGATGTAAACCTACCTTAAGTGAAGGATAAGGAAATACCAATGTATTTTAGAGGATAACAACTGCCCCCACACAGAAGCCCACTATTATCTAGCAATTGAATATATTATACTAGATGGCAGCCCGATTCTAAAGAATCGGGAGTCTAGAATCCATATATACTTTATTTATTCAAATGTAAGAATAATACAATTAATAAATAATAGTAAGAAAGAACAAAAGTAATAGGCAGTATATGGAGAAAACACCAAACAAAAGTTCAAAATTGGTGTGAAAATGTCACTGAACCACTTCACAACTAAATATATATAGTTTTGGTAAATGGTATTATAATTTTTTTGACGAAATTCGGCAGGAGCTTGAAGAGCAACGTCACTGGGCCCGCCTCCACGCAGTAGAAACTTGCTGTGAGGTAAAAATTCAAAAATCACACCAAAATGGCGGGCGGAGTGTGTCACAGTACGGCACGTTTCTGATTGGTCGCTCGCAGCAGGCGGCAACCAATCAGACACTGGACACTGTTGACGTCACTTATCTCCGGACATTAGCTCCGCACATTAGCTCCGGACATTAGCTCCGGACATTAGCTCCGGACATTAGCTCCACACATTAGCTCCGGACAAAGCCACGGAAGTTGGCACAAATTGCAGGAAGTAGTATTCTAGGCAATTATATATTAGATTAACGGTCATTAATCTGTAGAGGCCAATTTGGGGGTTTGCCTGCCTATCAATTATTAATATTATTATTATAATGTAAAAGCTGTACTAGTTGGATGTGGGTGTTTTTTAAACATTATCATCCATGTAAGTACCCATCAGTACAAGAATAAGACCAGCACCAATGACTGATGTACACTATTAGGTCTTACCTTTCAAATCGTGACTCCAAGTCAAAGTTGTCAACATTCAAAACCAAATCCACATTGTTCTCCGCACTAATACTAGTCCTTGTTGTAGTATATACACTTAACTGAAAGGAAAATAAAGAGGTGAGTGGGGGTCCAATGGACAATTCTAACACAGATAAGAGGCTCGTCCGAGGCACACGTTTCAGTTGGTACCGTCACACATAATGATATCGTTAACGATATCGTTGCTTTTTGTGATGTAGCAACGATATCGTTAACGAAATCGTTATGCGTGACAGCGACCAACGATCAGGCCCCTGCTGGGAGATCGTTGGTCGCTGGGGAATGATCAGGACTTTATTTCGTCGCTGGACTCCCGATGACATCGCTGAATCGGCGTGTGTGACGCCGATTCAGCGATGTCTTCACTGGTAACCAGGGTAAACATCGGGTTACTAAGCGCAGGGCCGCGCTTAGTAACCCGATGTTTACCCTGGTTACCATTGTAAAAGTAAAAAAAAAAAACTACATACTTACATTCCTGTCACATCCCTCAGCGTCAGCTTCCCTGCGTCCTGTAGTGTTTTTTTTTTTTTTTTTTTACTTTTACAGTGGTAACCAGGGTAAACATCGGGTTACTAAGCGCGGCCCTGCGCTTAGTAACCCGATGTTTACCCTGGTTACGCGGGGACTTCGGCATCGTTGGTCGCTGGAGAGCTGTCTGTGTGACAGCTCTCCAGCGACCACACAACGACTTACCAACGATCACGGCCAGGTCGTATCGCTGGTCGTGATCGTTGGTAAATCGTTAATTGTAACGGTACCTTTACTGGTGTACAAAGTTTAGTTATATCAAGAAGTACATTTAGCTTCATATAACACCACATCAATGAAGAATGCTTCACAGACGAACTCTGCAAGCACTACCTGCTCTTAGCAATAAAGGGAATATGTCAGCACGTTTTTGCTACACCATCCGAGATCCTGATGATTGCAGCAATCTGTAACTAACTGGGTTGCTTGATGCAGATTTGATAAAATCACGAATTTATCAGCTGCAGATCTACCAGTTCTCAAAATGCTGAGCTCTAACCCCATCCCTGATTGGCAGCTTTCTGCCTATGCACATAGTACACAGAAGAATCTTAAAAAAAGTCCTGAAAATCACATTGTATGATTTTTAATAATTATTTGCATTTTATTACATGAAATAAGTATTTGATACAATAGAAAAACAGAACTTTGTATTTGTGAGAAAATCTAAAAATAAAAACCAGAAAGTCACATTGTATGATTTTTACATAATTAATAGTAATGTACTTGTTGCTCGGGTGGTCTCCAAGTATTTGTAACTGCTCGGAGATTTAGTTTTCGTTGCCTCAGCTGCGTGATTTACGGCTGACAGACAGCTTGATTACATGTGGGGATTCCCTAGCAACCAGGCAACCCCCACATGTACTCAGGCTGGCTAGTTGCTGTAAATCATTCACTGAGGCAACGAAAACTAAATCTCCAAGCAGTTACAAATACTCGGAGACAACCCGAGCAACGAGTATATTAGCTCATCACTAATAATTAACCCTTTTCCGACGTTGGGCGTAATAACACGCCCACGTCAGACTCCCTCCCTTTGATGTGGGCTCCGGTGGTGAGCCCACATCTTTCCCAGGACACGTCTCCGATCCAAGGGCAGAAGGGCTGTCTTCCCTCATGACGTACATGTAATGCAAATGTGGGAAAGGGGTTAAAAATGACAAGCTTTCATCTTATGAAGTATGCTCTCTGGCATTATTCCATTCCGTCCTCTCTGTGGCTGATCAGCGGGCCGAGCATGCGCAGCTCATGTTGTTATAAGAGTTCCCCCACGTCCTCACCCCCAGTGTGCACAACGTATGTGAGACCCTCCCCGCTCTCACACAGACCTGGCAGCGCGCAGGATGAAAATTGCGGTGAAGCACGGAGGTGTGTGCAGTGATTTTTCCCAATGCGCTCACACAGGTCTGACATCTCTGCTTCACACGCGGGCGGTCAGGGCTGTGTGAGCGAGATTGCAGACAGACTCTTCCCGCACTCACACAGCTCTGACTGCGCGCATGTGAAGCGCAATGATCTCACCCAGATGTCCGACCGGTGTGGGCACAGGGGTCAAAAATCAACACACGTTTCCCGTGTTTCTCCACAATTTACATCCTGCACACGCTTTCAGACCTATGTGATAGTGGTGAGCGTCTCATATATGTTGTGCACACTGGGGGTGAACTCTTATGATAATAGGAACTGCACATGCTCGGCCAGCTAATTGGCGTGTGTGTGTGTGTGTGTGTGTGTGTGTGTGTGTGTGTGTGTGTGTGTGTGTATCTCGAAGGTGTTCCGCTGGTGGTACCGCGCAAGAGGCTGGTACCACCAGCAGTTTCCATATTGCGACACCCATCAATTGGGTGTCCCAATATGGCGGTCGGTGAACTTCCGCCCCTTGGAATTCTAGGATCTGGAACACCTCTGGAGGGAACAGGATGTGAAGACATTACAAGGTAAGTATATATTAACATGGTGGCATAACCCCTTTATCACTGAACTAATATTTAGCTGTATAACATTTATTTCTCATAACTGCTTTACATCTGTGTGGCATGGAGTCAGCTAACACCTGACACCTGTGAACAGATATTCCAGCCCAAGCTGTCTGGGCTACATTCCACAGTTCTTTTTCATTCTTAGGTTTTGTATCAAATACAGAATTTTTGCTGTCTCTCCACAAATTCTCAATCTGAGGCCTGGTGGTTGGGCTGGCCACTTCATAACACCAATTATGGGGATTCGAGCTTGAGGAGGCTAATTTGCATATTCCAGGTGCCTTCTGGGAAAAGCGAAGAGTCTCCCTAAGCTAGAAGATCGTTGGGTACAGCCGGGACCAGCTGCTTGGAAAGAATCACCAAACCAGGGATTCAAGCTTGAGGAGGCTAATTTGCATATTCCAGGTGCCTTCTGGGAAAAGCGAAGAGTCTCCCTAAGCTAGAAGATCGTTGGGTACAGCCGGGACCAGCTGCTTGGAAAGAATCACCAAACCAGGGATTCAAGCTTGAGGAGGCTAATTTGCATATTCCAGGTGCCTTCTGGGAAAAGCGAAGAGTCTCCCTAAGCTAGAAGATCGTTGGGTACAGCCGGGACCAGCTGCTTGGAAAGAATCACCAAACCAGGGATTCAAGCTTGAGGAGGCTAATTTGCATATTCCAGGTGCCTTCTGGGAAAAGCGAAGAGTCTCCCTAAGCTAGAAGATCGTTGGGTACAGCCGGGACCAGCTGCTTGGAAAGAATCACCAAACCGCGCGCCTTACGGCGAGCGAATTTTTGCCTGTAGGACATTAATGGAAGAAAGCTTGGCTGAGTAGATTACACAAGAAGGAAAACACACAGCAAGTCAGCAGGATCTAGGAGCAACATGGCAGATGTGACAACCTACATGGTGAGCTGCAGCATGTGCTACATGTTCACAGATCGACCAGAAGAAGAATTAAATTTCACCTGTCAGAAGTGTAGACTAGTGGCCCTTTTAGAAGAAAAGGTGCGGGGTCTGGAAGAAAGAATAGCAACTTTGAAACTCATCAAAGAGAATGAAGACTTTCTAGACAGAACAGAAGCATCTCTACTGGTCACAGAAGGTGAAAAAAGTGTCAGAGAACCTCCAAAAGCAGATGAGTGGAAGCATGTGACCAAAAGAAGCAAGAAGACCATGGAGAAATCACCAACCACACAACTGAAGAACCGATATCAAATCTTTGTAGAGGATGAAGATGGCACACCTAAGGATGAAGCAATACCAGCAAGCAAAAAAGAAAAGGGCACACAGCAACAAGTGACAGCAAAAAGTACAGACAAGAAGCAACGAAGAGTGGTGGTGGTGGGAGACTCACTACTGAGAGGCACAGAAGCAGCCATCTGCAGACCGGACATAACTGCAAGAGAAGTATGCTGCCTTCCAGGTGCGATGATCAAGGATGTGACCGATAGGATACCAAAGCTCTTCAACTCCAAGGACGTCCACCCATTTCTTCTGATACATGTTGGCACCAATGACACGGCAAGGAAGGACCTACCGACAATCTGCAAAGACTTTGAAGAGTTGGGGAAGAAAGTAAAGGAACTGGATGCACAGGTAGTTTTTTCTTCTATCCTTCCAGTAGACGGGCATGGCACCAGGAGATGGAACAGGATCCTTGATGCAAACAACTGGCTAAGACGATGGTGCAGACAACAAGGATTCGGATTCCTGGACCACGGTGTGAATTACTTGTACGATGGACTCCTCGCCAGAGACGGACTACACCTCAACAAACCTGGGAAACACACATTCGCCAGAAGACTCGCTACACTCATCAGGAGGGCGTTAAACTAGAAGAAGAGGGGACGGGAAGAAAAACATTAGACTTGAACAAAGAAGATCCAGGAAAACATACTCAGAAGGGAGGTAAGAACATTTCTAAAACAATCCACAGCGAGGATATTGGAACAAAACAAAATCCTCTAAACTGCATGCTCGCAAACGCCAGAAGCCTGACAAACAAGATGGAAGAACTAGAAGCAGAAATATCTACAGGTAACTTTGACATAGTGGGAATAACCGAGACATGGTTAGATGAAAGCTATGACTGGGCAGTTAACTTACAGGGTTACAGTCTGTTTAGAAAGGATCGTAAAAATCGGAAAGGAGGAGGGGTTTGTCTCTATGTAAAGTCTTGTCTAAAGTCCACTTTAAGGGAGGATATTAGCGAAGGAAATGAGGATGTCGAGTCCATATGGGTCGAAATTCATGGAGGGAAAAATGGTAACAAAATTCTCATTGGGGTCTGTTACAAACCCCCAAATATAACAGAAACCATGGAAAGTCTACTTCTAAAGCAGATAGATGAAGCTGCAACCCATAATGAGGTCCTGGTTATGGGGGACTTTAACTACCCGGATATTAACTGGGAAACAGAAACCTGTGAAACCCATAAAGGCAACAGGTTTCTGCTAATAACCAAGAAAAATTATCTTTCACAATTGGTGCAGAATCCAACCAGAGGAGCAGCACTTTTAGACCTAATACTATCTAATAGACCTGACAGAATAACAAATCTGCAGGTGGTCGGGCATCTAGGAAATAGCGACCACAATATTGTACAGTTTCACCTGTCTTTCACTAGGGGGACTTGTCAGGGAGTCACAAAAACACTGAACTTTAGGAAGGCAAAGTTTGACCAGCTTAGAGATGCCCTTAATCTGGTAGACTGGGACAATATCCTCAGAAATAAGAATACAGATAATAAATGGGAAATGTTTAAGAACATCCTAAATAGGCAGTGTAAGCGGTTTATACCTTGTGGGAATAAAAGGACTAGAAATAGGAAAAACCCAATGTGGCTAAACAAAGAAGTAAGACAGGCAATTAACAGTAAAAAGAAAGCATTTGCACTACTAAAGCAGGATGGCACCATTGAAGCTCTAAAAAACTATAGGGAGAAAAATACTTTATCTAAAAAACTAATTAAAGCTGCCAAAAAGGAAACAGAGAAGCACATTGCTAAGGAGAGTAAAACTAATCCCAAACTGTTCTTCAACTATATCAATAGTAAAAGAATAAAAACTGAAAATGTAGGCCCATTAAAAAATAGTGAGGAAAGAATGGTTGTAGATGACGAGGAAAAAGCTAACATATTAAACACCTTCTTCTCCACGGTATTCACGGTGGAAAATGAAATGCTAGGTGAAATCCCAAGAAACAATGAAAACCCTATATTAAGGGTCACCAATCTAACCCAAGAAGAGGTGCGAAACCGGCTAAATAAGATTAAAATAGATAAATCTCCGGGTCCGGATGGCATACACCCACGAGTACTAAGAGAACTAAGTAATGTAATAGATAAACCATTATTTCTTATTTTTAGGGACTCTATAGCGACAGGGTCTGTTCCGCAGGATTGGCGCATAGCAAATGTGGTGCCAATATTCAAAAAGGGCTCTAAAAGTGAACCTGGAAATTATAGGCCAGTAAGTCTAACCTCTATTGTTGGTAAAATATTTGAAGGGTTTCTGAGGGATGTTATTCTGGATTATCTCAATGAGAATAACTGTTTAACTCCATATCAGCATGGGTTTATGAGAAATCGCTCCTGTCAAACCAATCTAATCAGTTTTTATGAAGAGGTAAGCTATAGGCTGGACCACGGTGAGTCATTGGACGTGGTATATCTCGATTTTTCCAAAGCGTTTGATACCGTGCCGCACAAGAGGTTGGTACACAAAATGAGAATGCTTGGTCTGGGGGAAAATGTGTGTAAATGGGTTAGTAACTGGCTTAGTGATAGAAAGCAGAGGGTGGTTATAAATGGTATAGTCTCTAACTGGGTCGCTGTCACCAGTGGGGTACCGCAGGGGTCAGTATTGGGACCTGTTCTCTTCAACATATTCATTAATGATCTGGTAGAAGGTTTACACAGTAAAATATCGATATTTGCAGATGATACAAAACTATGTAAAGCAGTTAATACAAGAGAAGATAGTATTCTGCTACAGATGGATCTGGATAAGTTGGAAACTTGGGCTGAAAGGTGGCAGATGAGGTTTAACAATGATAAATGTAAGGTTATACACATGGGAAGAAGGAATCAATGTCACCATTACACACTGAATGGGAAACCACTGGGTAAATCTGACAGGGAGAAGGACTTGGGGATCCTAGTTAATGATAAACTTACCTGGAGCAGCCAGTGCCAGGCAGCAGCTGCCAAGGCAAACAGGATCATGGGGTGCATTAAAAGAGGTCTGGATACACATGATGAGAGCATTATACTGCCTCTGTACAAATCCCTAGTTAGACCGCACATGGAGTACTGTGTCCAGTTTTGGGCACCGGTGCTCAGGAAGGATATAATGGAACTAGAGAGAGTACAAAGGAGGGCAACAAAATTAATAAAGGGGATGGGAGAACTACAATACCCAGATAGATTAGCGAAATTAGGATTATTTAGTCTAGAAAAAAGACGACTGAGGGGCGATCTAATAACCATGTATAAGTATATAAGGGGACAATACAAATATCTCGCTGAGGATCTGTTTATACCAAGGAAGGTGACGGGCACAAGGGGGCATTCTTTGCGTCTGGAGGAGAGAAGGTTTTTCCACCAACATAGAAGAGGATTCTTTACTGTTAGGGCAGTGAGAATCTGGAATTGCTTGCCTGAGGAGGTGGTGATGGCGAACTCAGTCGAGGGGTTCAAGAGAGGCCTGGATGTCTTCCTGGAGCAGAACAATATTGTATCATACAATTAGGTTCTGTAGAAGGACGTAGATCTGGGGATTTATTATGATGGAATATAGGCTGAACTGGATGGACAAATGTCTTTTTTTGGCCTTACTAACTATGTTACTATGTTGGTCTGGAACGAGGATGTTGCCCACTTGCTTGTGTGCTTGGGGTCATGGGCCTGCTGAAACACCCACTTCAAGGGCATTTCTTCTTCGGCACAAAAACAACATGACCTCTGACAGTATTTTGATATACCGTACTCAAAATGGTCTATGGTGCCTGGTATGGGATAAATGGGCCAAACCATTATGCTTGCACCTCCATGCTTTACAGTCTTCAGTGTACTGTGGCTTGAATTCAGCGTTTATGGGATGTCTTATCAACGTCTTAGGCCTTCAGACCCAATAAGGACAATCTTACTCTCATCTGTCCATAGGATGTTGAGCCACTTCTCTTTAGGCCAGTCAGTGTGTTCTTGCAAATAGGTTGGATTCACATTGGCGTCTTTTTGTGGTTGCAGGACTCACAGGTAACTGAAAATCTTTGATCTCTCTGGTGCTGAATATTGGATGCTTCTTTGCCATTCTAATGATTTTCTGATTTATACTGATGGTAGTATTTATTTTCCTAACAAATGTTTTGGGTTTTGTTTGCAATTTTAATGCACTGGAAATTTTTCTAGCCGAGCAGCCCATTATTTTCTGCATGTCTTTATATGTTTTCCCACCTCAAATCAATTTCTTAATGAAAGTTCTTTCCCCTTCTGTACAGTGTCTGGAATGACCAATTTTACCCCCCTGAACAAGGGCTACAACCAGCAGATATGACACTTGCTGACCACCTTCTTTAAATAAAGGCCATAATTGACAACTATCTCTTCACAGAATGTATGACCTCACAAATTGAACTTGGCTCTGCTGTTAATTAGAACATCCCTTTCATTAAATGAGTTCATTACACCCAATTAGCAATGTGCAGGTCATGACTGTTGGTTGTCCATTACTCTCCTACACCTAGTCATGATTTTTTTCCCCATGCTGTATGATCTTTTCTTCCAAAAAAAAGTAATTAAACACATTAGTGATGTTTGACTGCTACTATTTTGCACCTAGCTGTACATATGTGCAAAGGACAACACATATAAGGTTTTCATACCTGAAGCTTCGGTCTCTTGGATAAGTACGGCTTGATACAGTTGTCACTGTGGCTTTCACATGGCTTTGTGTAGACGATGCCATACATTACCCAGCAGGTATGAACTACATATACAATAAACACACCAACCACTAGGGTCGTGAAGGAGCTTCTGTTCAGCATCATAGGTGGTGAAATGTGCAGCAGCTAAGTAATTCCGTATCCAAGATTGAGAGAGAAAGGGAAGACCTGAGGAAATGAAAACACATTTCACATGTGACCTAGCTAACGATCAACTGATAGCCACAGCACCAGGATTTAGAAAACCCTAGAGAAGGTGTACATGACTGGGAGTGTCAGAATATATACAGCCGTGAACGGACATATGAAATGTACGAGATGACACATACACGGCCGTGTACAGGACATATGGGATGGATGAGAGGACACATACAGGGCTGTCTACAGGACATATGGGATGGATGAGATGGCACATACACGGCCATGTACAGGACATATGGGATGGATGAGATGGCACATACACGGCCATGTACAGGACATATGGGATGATGAGATGACACATATAAGGCTGTGTACAGGACACATGGGATTGATGAGATGGCACATACACGGCCATGTACAGGACATAAGGGATGGATGAGATGGCACATATAAGGCTGTGTACAGGACATATGGGATGATGAGATGACACATATAAGGCCGTGTACAGGACATATGGGATGATGAGATGACACATATAAGACTGTGTACAGGACATATGGGATGGATGGGATGGCACATACACGGCCATGTACAGGACATATGGGATGGATGAGATGGCACATACACGGCCATGTTCAGGACATATGGGATGGATGAGATGGCACATACACGGCCATGTACAGGACATATGGGATGATGAGATGACACATATAAGGCTGTGTACAGGACATATGGGATTGATGAGATGGCACATACACGGCCATGTACAGGACATAAGGGATGGATGAGATGGCACATATAAGGCTGTGTACAGGACATATGGGATGATGAGATGACACATATAAGGCCATGTACAGGACATATGGGATGATGAGATGACACATATAAGGCCATGTACAGGACATATGGGATGATGAGATGACACATATAAGGCCATGTACAGGACATATGGGATGATGAGATGACACATATAAGGCCATGTACAGGACATATGGGATGATGAGATGACACATATAAGGCCATGTACAGGACATATGGGATGATGAGATGACACATATAAGGCCATGTACAGGACATATGGGATGATGAGATGACACATATAAGACTGTGTACAGGACATATGGGATGGATGGGATGGCACATACACGGCCATGTACAGGACATATGGGATGGATGAGATGGCACATACACGGCCATGTACAGGACATATGGGATGGATGAGATGGCACATATAAGGCTGTGTACAGTACATATGGGATGGATGAGATGGCACATACACGGCCATGTTCAGGACATATGGGATGGATGAGATGGCACATACACGGCTATGTACAGGACATATGGGATGGATGAGATGACACATATAAGGCCATGTACAGGACATATGGGATGGATGAGATGACACATGTAAGGCCATGTACAGGACATATGGGATGGATGAGATGACACATACAAGGCTATGTACAGGACATATGGGATGGATGAGATGGCACATACACGGCCATGTACAGGACATATGGGATGATGAGATGACACATATAAGGCTGTGTACAGTACATATGGGATGGATGAGATGGCACATACACGGCCATGTACAGGGCATATGGGATGGATGAGATGACACATATAAGGCTGTGTACAGTACATATGGGATGGATGAGATGGCACATACACGGCCATGTACAGGACATATGGGATGGATGAGATGGCACATACACGGCTATGTACAGGACATATGGGATGGATGAGATGACACATATAAGGCTGTGTACAGGACATATGGGATGGATGAGATGGCACATACATGGCCATGTACAGGACATATGGGATGGATGAGATGGCACATACACGGCCATGTACAGGACATATGGGATGATGAGATGACACATATAAGGCTGTGTACAGGACATATGGGATGGATGAGATGGCACATACACGGCCATGTACAGGACATATGGGATTGATGAGATGGCACATACACGGCCATGTACAGGACATAAGGGATGGATGAGATGGCACATATAAGGCTGTGTACAGTACATATGGGATGGCACATATAAGGCTGTGTACAGGACATATGGGATGGATGAGATGGCACATACACGGCCATGTACAGGACATATGGGATTGATGAGATGGCACATACACGGCCATGTACAGGACATAAGGGATGGATGAGATGGCACATATAAGGCTGTGTACAGTACATATGGGATGGCACATATAAGGTTGTGTACAGGACATATGGGATGATGAGATGACACATATAAGGCCATGTACAGGACATATGGGATGATGAGATGACACATATAAGGCTGTGTACAGGACATATGGGATGGATGGGATGGCACATACACGGCCATGTACAGGACATATGGGATGGATGAGATGACACATGTAAGGCCATGTACAGGACATATGGGATGGATGAGATGACACATACACGGCTATGTACAGGACATATGGGATGGATGAGATGGCACATATAAGGCTGTGTACAGTACATATGGGATGGATGAGATGGCACATACACGGCCATGTACAGGGCATATGGGATGGATGAGATGACACATATAAGGCTGTGTACAGTACATATGGGATGGATGAGATGGCACATACACGGCCATGTACAGGACATATGGGATGGATGAGATGGCACATACACGGCTATGTACAGGACATATGGGATGGATGAGATGACACATATAAGGCCATGTACAGGACATATGGGATGGATGAGATGACACATATAAGGCCATGTACAGGACATATGGGATGGATGAGATGACACATATAAGGCCATGTACAGGACATATGGGATGGATGAGATGACACATATAAGGCCATGTACAGGACATATGGGATGGGTGAGATGGCACATACACGGCTATGTACAGGACATATGGGATGGATGAGATGACACATATAAGGCCATGTACAGGACATATGGGATGGATGAGATGACACATACACGGCTATGTACAGGACATATGGGATGGATGAGATGACACATATAAGGCTGTGTACAGGACATATGAGATGGATGAGATGACACATACACGGCCATGTACAGGACATATGGGATGGATGAGATGACACATACACGGCCATGTACAGGACATATGGGATGGATGAGATGACACATACACGGCCATGTACAGGACATATGGGATGGATGAGATGACACATACACGGCCATGTACAGGACATATGGGATGGATGAGATGACACATACACGGCCATGTACAGGACATATGGGATGGATGAGATGACACATACACGGCCGTGTACAGGACATATGGGATGGATGAGATGGCACATATAAGGCTGTGTACAGTACATATGGGATGGATGAGATGGCACATACACGGCCATGTACAGGACATATGGGATGGATGAGATGACACATATAAGGCTGTGTACAGTACATATGGGATGGATGAGATGGCACATACACGGCCATGTACAGGACATATGGGATGGATGAGATGACACATACACGGCCATGTACAGGACATATGGGATGGATGAGATGACACATACACGGCCATGTACAGGACATATGGGATGGATGAGATGACACATACACGGCCATGTACAGGACATATGGGATGGATGAGATGACACATACACGGCCATGTACAGGACATATGGGATGGATGAGATGACACATACACGGCCATGTACAGGACATATGGGATGGATGAGATGACACATACACGGCCATGTACAGGACATATGAGATGGATGAGATGACACATACACGGCCATGTACAGGACATATGGGATGGATGAGATGACAGATACACGGCCATGTACAGGACATATGGGATGGATGAGAGGACACATATAAGGCCATGTACAGGACATATGGGATGGATGAGATGACACATACACGGCCATGTACAGGACATATGAGATGGATGAGAGGACACATATAAGGCCATGTACAGGACATAAGGGATGGATGAGATGACACATACACGGCCATGTACAGGACATATGGGATGGATGAGATGACACATACACGGCCATGTACAGGACATATGGGATGGATGAGATGACACATACACGGCCATGTACAGGACATATGGGATGGATGAGATGACACATACACGGCCATGTACAGGACATATGGGATGGATGAGATGACACATACACGGCCATGTACAGGACATATGGGATGGATGAGATGACACATACACGGCCATGTACAGGACATATGGGATGGATGAGATGACACATACACGGCCATGTACAGGACATATGGGATGGATGAGATGACACATACACGGCCATGTACAGGACATATGGGATGGATGAGATGACACATAAGGCCGTGTACAGGACATATGGGATGGATGAGATGACACATATAAGGCCATGTACAGGACATATGGGATGGATGAGATGACACATACACGGCCGTGTACAGGACATATGGGATGGATGAGATGACACATACACGGCCGTGTACAGGACATATGGGATGGATGAGATGACACATATAAGGCCATGTACAGGACATATGGGATGGATGAGATGACACATATAAGGCCATGTACAGGACATATGGGATGGATGAGATGACACATAAGGCCATGTACAGGACATATGAGATGGATGAGAGGACACATATAAGGCCATGTACAGGGCACGAGATGAGACACTAACACCTGACACGTCGCCTCTATTTCCCAGGCTGGACAGACTGTATGGACTACACGCCGTACGATACACTGATCACTGTGGTGCCACATTCACATCGCGACTGTCGTGTATACACTGTGCTGTCAGGCTCACCTATCGCCGGTATATAGCATCTCTCTCCAACCGAGAGGGACAGTGCAGAAACCGGGAAAACAGTCAGCGGAACCCGGAAGTGACGTATCCGTGACCATTACTCCCACGTGATGCTCTACGGCGGCGCGCTATCGTTGCTCGGCGGCCATGTTGGAGGAGGCTTGTCTGTCACGTTGAGGTGTTGTTTGTGCGCTCACGGGAGGGGCTGCTGGATCGTACTCGCTGCATTCCTAGCACTATACCGCTGACCTGCACGTTTATTGCGCATGCGTGCCTGCATTTGGCGCGCAGTTTGACATGGCTGCCCCAGGGCCGCCTCTCCTGCAGGCCGTGTACGGGAAGGTGTACACCATTAGGGACTATGTCGGTGTCCTGCACACGGACAGCGAGCCCGGCGTGCAGCTACAGCAGGAGGGGGACACGGACAGATATAAGAGCTTCCTATCGGGGCTGCTGGTCTGTATCCCTCCACAGGCCAAGAGACTGTGCTCGCCCACATCCTTCCTGCAGGTAAGAGCTGTGCGCAGCCGTGTGCTCTCTAACAGCCCCATGAGCCACAACTGCTGGACAACATGCCGCAGCTGGTTTATGTTGTCACATGACCCGCGATGACACCGGAGTGTGCAGAAGAGCCCAGTGCTAGTGTGCGCAGATCTGACGAGCGCCACCCTGTGGCCGACATTCATTCCTGCTACACAATAGCTTCAGCTCGAGTCCTGCTGTGTGCAGCACAAGGATGGATCAGAAGATGGCAGCTTCAAGTCTCCTAAGGGGGCTATTGAAGCGAGCAAAAAGTGTACAAAAAAGATTTTCAAAATATAACAGTCCAAATCAGCCCCCCTTTTGACCATTCAAAATAAAACGCTAAAAAATACTTATTTGGTATCTCTGCTTTAACAAACGCCCGATCTATCAAAATATAGAAATAACTAACAAGAAAAAAAAATCAAAACTCCTGAATTACATTTGGAACAGGCAATCAAAACATCGTATCTACCCCAAAAATGCTGCGTACATCCAGGATAAAGATGAGAGGGCCCATGCATACCGGGATGAGGAGGTCATACATACCAGGATGGGGATGAGAGGGGCCATGCGTACCAGGATGGGGATGAGAGGGGCCATGCGTACCAGGATGGGGATGAGAGGGGCCATGCGTACCAGGATGGGGATGAGAGGGGCCATGCTTACCAGGATGGGGATGAGAGGGGCCATGCGTACCAGGATGGGGATGAGGAGGTCATACATACCAGGATGGGGATGAGAGGGGCCATGCGTACCAGGATGGGGATGAGAGGGGCCATGCTTACCAGGATGGGGATGAGAGGGGCCATGCGTACCAGGATGGGGATGAGAGGGGCCATGTGTACCAGGATGGGGATGAGAGGGGCCATGCGTACCAGGATGGGGATGAGAGGGGCCATGCGTACCAGGATGGGGATGAGAGGGGCCATGCTTACCAGGATGGGGATGAGAGGGGCCATGCTTACCAGGATGGGGATGAGAGGGGCCATGCTTACCAGGATAACGATGAGGGGGCCATGTATGCCAGGGTAGGGATGAGAGGGCAATGTTTATCAGGATAGGCAATATTAAGTACAGAATTGACCATATTTTTTGATTCATTTTTTTTTCTAATTTCCTCCTCTAAAACCTAGGTTCGTCTTATGGTCCGGTGCGTCTTAGGTTGTGTGCACACAGTGCGTTTTTGATGCGATTTTTCCCATGTGGAAATGGGCCAAAAATGCTATGGAATCCTTCTGCAAGCTAATTCAATGACAAAGTGTTGTGCACTTGATCAGTAATTTTCCTTGAGTATTTGCAGTGCGTTTTTTTTCTGCATGTCAATTCTTTGTGCATTTCTGCAGCGTTTTTCATCCATTGACTTCAATTGAGTCCATCAAATCCGCAGCAAAAACGCAGGTATAAAAATGTTTGCGGATTTGCTGAGTTTTTGCTTGCGTTTTGCCGGCTTCCTATGCTGTCATCTGTGTGACAGCATGGGAAACACCGTCGCAGTGGTTCTTTTCAGCGGTAACGCTACTGCTGTTAAGACCGTTGGTCAGAGCACTGTGATATCACGCTGTCAGATGTGTTAGCGTGACCCCGCAGCTGTGACTGTGACCTGCAGTAAAAAGCTTACCGCAGGTCAGCAGGCGTGGGCTTATGAGACTACTATACTTAACCCCTTCATGACCCAGCCTATTTTGACCTTAAAGACCTTGCCGTTTTTTGCAATTCTGACCAGTGTCCCTTTATGAGGTAATAACTCAGGAACGCTTCAACGGATCCTAGCGGTTCTGAGATTGTTTTTTCGTGACATATTGGGCTTCATGTTAGTGGTAAATTTAGGTCAATAAATTCTGCGTTTATTTGTGATAAAAACGGAAATTTGGCGAAAATTTTGAAAATTTCGCAATTTTCACATTTTGAATTTTTATTCTGTTAAACCAGAGAGATATGTGACACAAAATAGTTAATAAATAACATTTCCCACATGTTTACTTTACATCAGCACAATTTTGGAAACAAAATTTTTTTTTGTTAGGAAGTTATAAGGGTTAAAATTTGACCAGCGATTTGTCATTTTTACAACGAAATTTACAAAACCATTTTTTTTAGGGACCACCTCACATTTGAAGTCAGTTTGAGGGGTCTATATGGCTGAAAATACCCAAAAGTGACACCATTCTAAAAACTGCACCCCTCAAGGTACTCAAAACCACATTCAAGAAGTTTATTAACCCTTCAGGTGCTTCACAGCAGCAGAAGCAACATGGAAGGAAAAAATGAACATTTAACTTTTTAGTCACAAAAATTATCTTTTAGCAACAATTTTTTTATCTTCCCAATGGTAAAAGGAGAAATTGAACCACGAAAGTTGTTGTCCAATTTGTCCTGAGTACGCTGATACCTCATATGTGGGGGTAAACCACTGTTTGGGCGCACGGCAGGGCTTGGAAGGGAAGGAGCGCCATTTGACTTTTTGAATCAAAAATTGGCTCCACTCTTTAGCGGACACCATGTCCCGTTTGGAGAGCCCCCGTGTGCCTAAAAATTGGAACTCCCCCACAAGTGACCCCATTTTGGAAACTAGACGCCCTAAGGAACTTATCTAGATGCATAGTGAGCACTTTGAACCCCCAGGTGCTTCACAAATTGATCCGTAAAAATGAAAAAGTACTTTTTTTTCACAAAAAAATTCTTTTAGCCTCAATTTTTTCATTTTCACATGGGCAACAGGATAAAATGGATCCTAAAATGTGTTGGGCAATTTCTCCTGAGTACACCAATACCTCACATGTGGGGGTAAACCACTGTTTGGGCACATGGTAAGGCTCGGAAGGGAAGGAGCGCCATTTGACTTTTTGAATGAAAAATTATTTCCATCGTTAGCGGACACCATGTCGCGTTTGGATAGCTCCTGTGTGCCTAAACATTGGCGCTCCCCCACAAGTGACCCCATTTTGGAAACTAGACCCCCCAAGGAACTTATTTAGATGCCTAGTGAGCACTTTAAACCCTCAGGTGCTTCACAAATTGATCTGTAAAAATGAAAAAGTACTTTTTTTTTCACAAAAAAATTCTTTTCGCCTCAATTTTTTCATTTTCACATGGGCAGTAGGATAAAATGGATCATAAAATTTGTTGGGCAATTTCTCCCGAGTACGTCGATACCTCACATGTGGGGGTAAACCACTGTTTGGGCACTCGGCAGGGCTCGGAAGGGAAGGCGCGCCATTTGACTTTTTGAATGGAAAATTAGGTCCAATTGTTAGCGGACACCATGTCGCGTTTGGAGAGCCCCTGTGTGCCTAAACATTGGAGCTCCCCCACAAGTGACCCCATTTTGGAAACTAGACCCCCCAAGGAACTTATCTAGATGCATATTGAGCACTTTAAACCCCCAGGTGCTTCACAGAAGTTTATAACGCAGAGCCATGAAAATAAAAAATAATTTTTCTTTCCTCAAAAATGATTTTTTAGCCTGGAATTTCCTATTTTGCCAAGGATAATAGGAGAAATTGGACCCCAAGTATTGTTGTCCAGTTTGTCCTGAGTACGCTGATACCCCATATGTGGGGGTAAACCACTGTTTGGGCACATGCCGAGGCTCGGAAGTGAAGTAGTGACGTTTTGAAATGCAGACTTTGATGGAATGCTCTGTGGGCGTCACGTTGCGTTTGCAGAGCCCCTGATGTGGCTTAACAGTAGAAACCCCCCACAAGTGACCCCATTTTGGAAACTAGACCCCGAAAGGAACTTATCTAGATGTGTGGTGAGCACTTTGAACCCCCAAGCGCTTCATAGAAGTTTATAATGCAGAGCCGTGAAAATAATAAATACGTTTTCTTTCCTCAAAAATAATTATTTAGCCCAGAATTTTTCAATTTTCCCAAGGGTAACAGGAGAAATTTGACCCCAATATTTGTTGTCCAGTTTCTCCTGAGTACGCTGATACCCCATGAGTGGGGGTAAACCACTGTTTGGGCACACGTCGGGGCTCAGAAGGGAAGTAGTGACTTTTGAAATGCAGACTTTGATGGAATGGTCTGCGGGTGTCACGTTGCGTTTGCAGAGCCCCTGGTGTGCCTAAACAGTAGAAACCCCCACAAGTGACCCCATTTTAGAAACTAGACCCCCCAAGGAACTTATTTAGATATGTGGTGAGCACTTTGAACCCCCAAGTGCTTCACAGACGTTTACAACGCAGAGCCGTGAAAATAAAAAATCATTTTTCTTTCCTCAAAAATTATGTTTTAGCAAGCATTTTTTTAGATTCACAAGGGTAACAGGAGAAATTGGACCCCAGTAATTGTTGCGCAGTTTGTCCTGAGTATGCTGGTACCCCATATGTGGGGGTAAACCACTGTTTGGGCACACGTCAGGGCTCGGAAGTGAGGGAGCACCATTTGACTTTTTGAATACGAGATTGGCTGGAATCAATGGTGGCGCCATGTTGCGTTTGGAGACCCCTGATGTGCCTAAACAGTGGTAACCCCTCAATTCTACCTCCAACACTAACCCCAACACACCCCTAACCCTAATCACAACCCTAACCACAACCCTAATTCCAACCCTAACCCTAAGGCTATGTGCCCACGTTGCGGATTCGTGTGAGATATTTCCGCACCATTTTTGAAAAATCCGCGGGTAAAAGGCACTGCGGATTTTCCGCGGATTTCCAGTGTTTTTTGTGCGGATTTCACCTGCGGATTCCTATTGAGGAACAGGTGTAAAACGCTGCGGAATCCGCACAAAGAATTGACATGCTGCGGAAAATACAACGCAGCGTTTCCGCTCGGTATTTTCCGCACCATGGGCACAGCGGATTTGGTTTTTCATATGTTTACATGGTACTGTAAACCTGATGGAACACTGCTGCGAATCCACAGCGGCCAATCCGCAGTGTGGACACATAGCCTAATTCTAAAGGTATGTGCACACGCTGCGGAAAACGCTGCGGATCCGCAGCAGTTTCCCATGAGTTTACTGTTCAATGTAAACCTACGGGAAACAAAAATCGCTGTACACATGCTGCGGAAAAACTGCACGGAAACGCAGCGGTTTACATTCCGCAGCATGTCACTTCTTTGTGCGGATTCCGCAGCGGTTTTACAACTGCTCCAATAGAAAATCGCAGTTGTAAAACCGCAGTGAAATGCGCAGAAAAAATTTATCAAATCCGCAGCGGAAAAATCCGCAGAGAACCAGAATACGTGTGCACATACCGAAACCCTAACCCTAGCCCTAACCCTAACCCTAACCCTACCCCTAACCCTACCCCTAACCCTAACCCTATTCTAACATTAGTGGAAAAAAAAAATTTCTTTATTTTTTTATTGTCCCTACCTATGGGGGTGACAAAGGGGGGGGGTCATTTATTATTTTTTTTATTTTGATCACTGAGATATAATCTATCTCAGTGATCAAAATGCACTTTGGAACGAATCTGCCGGCCGGCAGATTCGGCGGGCGCACTGCGCATGCGCCCGCCATTTTGGAAGATGGCGGCGCCCAGGGAGAAGACGGACGGGACCCCGGCTGGATCGGTAAGTATGATGGGGTGGGGGGGGAGCACGGGGGGGGGGAATCGGAGCGCGGGAGGGGTGGAACGGAGCACGGGGGGGCTGGAACGGAGCACGGGGGGGCTGGAACGGAGCACAGGGGGGCTGGAACGGAGCACGGGGGGGCTGGAACGGAGCACGGGGGGGTGGATCGGAGCACGGAGGGGGGTGGATCGGAGTGCAGGGGGGGTGATTGGAGCACGGGGGGGTGATTGAAGCACGGGGGGTGCGGACAAGAGCACGGGGGGAGCGGAGCACTGGATGGAGGGGAGCCGGAGCAGTGTACCGGCCAGATCGGGGGGCTGGGGGGGGCGATCAGTGGGGTGGGGGCACATTAGTATTTCCAGCCATGGCCGATGATATTTCAGCATCGGCCATGGCTGGATTGTAATATTTCACCAGTTATAATAGGTGAAATATTACAAATCGCTCTGATTGGCAGTTTCACTTTCAACAGCCAATCAGAGCGATCGTAGCCACGAGGGGGTGAAGCCACCCCCCCTGGGCTAAACTACCACTCCCCCTGTCCCTGCAGATCGGGTGAAATGGGAGTTAACCCTTTCACCCGATCTGCAGGGATGCGATCTTTCCATGACGCCGCGTAGGCGTCATGGGTCGGATTGGCACCGACTTTCATGACGCCTACGTGGCGTCATGGGTCGGGAAGGGGTTAAAAATGAGGAGGAAGTCCAGTCACCAGCAAAATGACGTATTAGGTAGAGGAAAATTAGGCTATGGTTTAAAAAAAACTAAAACCTTTGTCCTTTATTATAATTTCATAAAAACCTCTTGCTAACATTTTCTCACGCAGCTCAGTGATACACTGACAGGATGTAATCGCTCCCGCAGTGTATCGCCGGCTGTCTTTGAGAGCAGTCACATTAATGACTGCACTCAGTCATCAGGATCATCGTGGGACATTATGAATTATCTTCTCTGTGGACAGGTGAGGAATATTGTGGTTTATTTTATTTTTGTTGCAGGATACATTGGCGTCACTGGATTAGGCAATGTAAGTTCATTCTGTGAAAGCTCCAATATAGGCTGGTGACAATGTATGTGTGTGTGTTTGTTTGTGTCTGTTTTTGTTTGTGATTGCTTATCGGCTTACTAATGAAGGTGTCGGACTGACACCTTTTCATTTCTAAGCCTAGGGCTTGGTGTCAATGACAGCTGCTGACACCAAGCCCTATTCCAATTACCCTGATGCCACTGCATCAGCATGAAAATGGTGGTGTTCAACCAAGAAATTACCTCACTAAGCTAATTATCTTCATTTAGCTCAAAAAATCCTTCATTGCTGTACAAAGACGCGCATTTTTGGTGCAGCGGTTTTTTGCCAAGAGATGCAGAACCTTGCAGAAGTTTCTGCAAGTAAATACTCAACGTTCGCACATAGCCTTATAGTCCGGAAAATACGGTAGATGTTTCAGCATCTGTCTGTCGTAAAGAGAAGACTTCATGAGAATAAATACAGGAGGGTTCACCACAAGGCGCGAACCATTAGGTTATGTGCACACATTGATTATTTGCTTGCAGAAATTTCTGCAAGGGTTCTGCATCTTTTGCCAGAAAAAACGCTGCGGGAAAATCCGCTGTGTTTTTGGTGCCTATTTGTATGCGTTTTTTCCTGTGCATTTAATGGGTCAAAAACGCAGGCAAAAACACACATAGAATTGACATGCTGCAGATTTAAACACACAGCCAATCCTGAAAGGAAAAATACTGATACTTGCACAACGCTTCAGGAGTCTCATTGACTTTGCTGGCTGAAGGATTCCATAGCGTTTTTGGGCCAATTCTGCAAAGAAAAAAAACGCATCAAAAACGCACCGTGTGCACAGAGCGTTTATCAGCCTTAAGCTACCTGCCCTCAATCAGGAAGCAGCAGCGCTTTGGACACAGGGTATTTTCCCTACATCCAAAGCGCTGCGTTCTAATCACGCAGATAAATCTGCATGTGTTTGCTGAACATTGCGGCTTTACCGCATCCAATACATCCTATTAGGGAAATTGACATGCTGCTGCTTGTAAACCCTTACCGCAGGTGAGTTTACTCATCGTCAAATAGAAGCACAGTGGGCGTGGGATTTCTATAAATCCTATCCACAGTGCTCATACTGTACATCGCAGCATTTTGAAACACAACGCAAGTGTGCTGCATCCAAAACGCTGATATTCTTGATCGTAGGCACGGAGCCTTCAAAATAGAAAGGCCAGATTAGACTTTGCCAAAAAACTTCTAAAGAAACAAGTCCAGTTCTGGAAAAGAATTAGGACAGATGAAACCAAGATCAACCTGTACTAGAACGATGGGTAGAAGAAGGTATGGAGAAGCCTTGGAATGGCCCATGATCCAAAACACACCACATTCTGTGTAAAACATGGTGGAGGCACTGTGATGGCATAGGCAAGCATGGCTTCCAGTGGCACTTTGTCACTAGTGTTTATTGATGATGGGACTGAAGAAAATCAGCCGGATTCTGAAGTGCACAGGGCGATGCTTTCTGCTCAGATTCTACATATTGCGCTAAGGTTGGTTGTACAGCGCTTCACAGTACAGATGGACAATGACCCAAAACATAATGCGAAAGCAATCCAGATGTTTAAGGTAAAGAAGTGGAATGTTCTGCAATGGCCAAATTATTCGCCGGATGTAAACCCATCAAGGAGCATTTCAAGGACAGGAAGATCGACAAACAAGCAACATCTGAAGTTGGCTGGAGTGAAGCCATGGCAAAGCATCACAAAGGGGGAATCCCAGTGTTTGGTGACGTCCATGGCTTCCAGACTTAGGGCAGTCATTGCCTGCAAAGTATTCTCTACAAAGTATTAAAGGGAACCTGTCAGCTGTTTTGGCCGCTATAAGATGCAGCCACTGCCTTTCAGAGATTATCTACAGCATTCTATAATGATCAGCCCCCTATCCGACCTGAAAGATAAGAAAAATATGTTTTATTATACTAACCCGGGGTTTGGTCTGGTCCGATGGGTGTCGCAAGTCCAGGTCCAGCGCCTCCCATCTTCTTGTGACGCCGCCCTCTTGCTGGATTCAAAGCTCCCTGGCATCGCGCTCCTGCGCAGGCGTACTTATCTGCCCTGTTGAGGGCAGAGTAAATTCCTGCAGTGCGTAGGCGCTGGGCCTCTCTTCCTGGCACCTGCACACTGCAGTACTTTGCTTTGCCCTCAACAGGGCAGATAAGTAAACCTGCGCAGGAGCGCGATGCCGGAGAGCTTTGAATCAAGCAGGAGGGTGGCGTCGCAATAAGATGGGAGGCGCCGGACCAGGACCTGCGACACCCATTGGACCGGACCGCCCCTGGTGAGTATAATAAAACGTATTTTTGTTATCTTTCAGGTCGGATCGGGGGCTGATCTACAGCATTATAGAATGCTGTAGATAAGCCCTGAATGGCAGTGGCCGCATCTTATAGCAGCCAAAACAGCTGACAGGTTCCCTTTAAAAATGAGTATTTTCTTTATGGTAAAGTTAATTTGTCCAATTTTGAGACACTGAAATGAGGTCTCCTTGTAGAAAAATAGCTGTAATTCCTAAACTTTTCATATATCTTTGTTCAACACCTTAAATTATATTTGAAAGTCTACACTTCAATTGTATAACCTAGAAAAATATTTACTGACAAACCAATCATAGATTTTAATCAAATATTTTTATTTGTTAAAAAGTGACATGAGCACCACAAATAACACTTTTTATTATTTTTGTACAAGACAGTAGCTAAAATAAAATATGATTTAAAAAGTACTAATACATACAAACAAGTATGTGAGGGGGCCAGGGCACGCAAGGACTGATTGGCAAAAAATTAATAAAAATACAACATCAATTAAATATACAAAATCATACAAGAAGTCTTGATAATTGATGCAAGAAAGTAATAATATGGCTGACACAACAACTAAATAAATGAGTACATACTCACACAAAAAAATACAATAAAATTATAATAAATAAATACTATTTCATATGATAATAAAAGCAATATCTAAATTAATCCACACACCTGATCATTGTTAGAATCTAATATATAATTGCCTAGAATACTACTTCCTGCAATTTCTGCCAACTTCCGTGGCTTTGTCCGGAGCTAATGTCCGGAGCTAATGTCCGGAGATAAGTGACGTCAACAGTGTCCAGTGTCTGATTGGTTGCCGCCTGCTGCGAGCGACCAATCAGAAACGTGCCGTACTGTGACACACTCCGCCCGCCATTTTGGTGTGATTTTTGAATTTTTACCTCACAGCAAGTTTCTACTGCGTGGAGGCGGGCCCAGTGACGTTGCTCTTCAAGCTCCTGCCGAATTTTGTCAAAAAAATGATAATACCATTTACCAAAACTATATATATTTAGTTGTGAAGTGGTTCAGTGACATTTTCACACCAATTTTGAACTTTTGTTTGGTGTTTTCTCCATATACTGCCTATTATTTTTGTTCTTTCTTACTATTATTTATTAATTGTATTATTCTTACATTTGAATAAATAAAGTATATATGGATTCTAGACTCCCGATTCTTTAGAATCGGGCTGCCATCTAGTAAAATATAATCAGTAATATGATATGAAGAATAAGTATGAGACAATAAAAATGAAAAAAAAAATTTTTATAGATGAATTGAGTGAAAATGTTAATATAACTAAAAGTGAAAAGAATATGTATATAAGTGATAAAAATATATATATATGTGTGTCAGTGAAATGAATATGTGCAAGGAAAAATATAAAAAAGAAATACAATAACAAAGTAAAAATAAATCAAACTAATAAGTGTAAATAATTTAAATATAAGTGTTTAAATGTGAAATCATAATTGAATAATAAGAATATATATATATATATATATATATATATATATATATATATATATATATATATATATATATATATATATATATATATATATATTTTATTGTTTGTAATGATAGTGAATTGGATATTATATAAGTGAATCCATATACTGTGACCCCCAAGGCTAATTGATAAAGCCTATACACAACCAGTGCAGAGGAAAGGGGAGGATATGCAAAAGTAAAAACTATGACTGATCATATGACAACATACCAGAGTCAAATAAGGATGCCAATACCACAATAATACAGCGCACGAAGCGGTTGCGAAACGTGCGTTGGAGTGGTGTGTGCGGGGGCTGCGGCACGCATATCTGGTTGGTAACGGCTGCTTGCATATTATTTTGTGCTTGTCTTTGTTATTCTTTATAGGTGTGTCCACACACCTGTTCATTGTATTATTGTGGTATTGGCATCCTTATTTGACTCTGGTATGTTGTCATATGATCAGTCATAGTTTTTACTTTTGCATATCCTCCCCTTTCCTCTGCACTGGTTGCGTATAGGCTTTATCAATTAGCCTTGGGGTCACAGTATATGGATTCACTTATATAATATCCAATTCACTATCATTACAAACAATAAAATATATATATATATATATATATATATATATATATATATATATATATATATATATATATATATATATATATATATATATTTTCTTATTATTCAATTATGATTTCCCATTTAAACACTTATATTATTTAAATTATTTACACTTATTAGTTTGATTTATTTTTACTTTGTTATTGTATTTCGTTTTTATATTTTTCCTTGCACATATTCATTTCACTGACACACATATATATATATATATATATATATATATATTTTTATCACTTATATACATATTCTTTTCACTTTTAGTTATATTAACATTTTCACTCAATTCATCTATTAAAAATTTTTTTTTCATTTTTATTGTCTCATACTTATTCTTCATATCATATTACTGATTATATTTTATTCTAACAATGATCAGGTGTGTGGATTAATTTAGATATTGCTTTTATTATCATATGAAATAGTATTTATTTATTATAATTTTATTGTATTTTTTTGTGTGAGTATGTACTCATTTATTTAGTTGTTGTGTCAGCCATATTATTACTTTCTTGCATCAATTATCAAGACTTCTTGTATGATTTTGTATATTTAATTGATGTTGTATTTTTATTAATTTTTTGCCAATCAGTCCTTGCGTGCCCTGGCCCCCTCACATACTTGTTTGTATGTATTAGTACTTTTTAAATCATATTTTATTTTAGCTACTGTCTTGTACAAAAATAATAAAAAGTGTTATTTGTGGTGCTCATGTCACTTTTTAACAAATAAAAATATTTGATTAAAATCTATTATTGGTTTGTTAGTAAATATTTTTCTAGGTTATATATTTTCTGAGTAATATTTACTAAATTGGTTACATTTTGAATATATATATTTTGGTATTTCTTTTCTATATAGGATTTTTTTTTTTTCTACACTTCAATTGTGCCTGATTTTGGTTCATTTAAAAAAAATAAATAGTGGCATGTGGAGCCCAAATCATGAAGATTCGGTCACTGTCAAAATATTTCTGCGCCCAACTGTATATGTGAATGTAGCTTTCTTTAAAGACAATTCCAGCAGTATGTTTACATGGTCGGTCTGTTCCTTCATTACTGCGAAATCAACATTTAAAGTGATATGCAAATGAGGCTGAAAGACTAAAGGTACCGTCACACTGGACGATATCGCTAGCGATCCGTGACGTTGCAGCGTCCTGGCTAGCGATATCGTCCAGTGTGACACGCAGCAGCGATCAGGCCCCTGCTGTGATGTCGCCGGTCGGGGCAGAAAGGCCACAACTTTGTTTCGTCGCTGGCTCTCCCGCTGACATCGCTGAATCGGCGTGTGTGACGCCGATTCAGCGATGTCTTCGCTGGTAACCAGGGTAAACATCGTGTTACTAAGCGCAGGGCAGCGCTTAGTAACCCGATGTTTACCCTGGTTACCAGCGTAAAAGTAAAAAAACAACCACTAACCTACCGCTGTCTGTCCCCGGCGCTCTGCTTCTCTGCACTCCTGCACTGGCTGTGAGCGTCGGTCAGCCGAAAAGCAGAGCGGTGACGTCACCGCTCTGCTTTCCGGCCGCTGTGCTCACAGCCAGTACAGGAGGAGTGCAGAGAAGCAGAGCGCCGGGGACAGACAGCGGTAGGTAAGTATGTAGTGGTTGTTTTTTTACTTTTACGCTGGTAACCAGGGTAAACATCGGGTTACTAAGCGCGGCCCTGTGCTTAGTAACCCGATGTTTACCCTGGTTACCGGCATAGTTGGTCGCTGGAGAGCGGTCTGTGTGACAGCTCTCCAGCGACCAAACAGCGACGCTGCAGCGATCCGGATAGCTGTCGGTATCGCTGCAGCGTCGCTTAGTGTGACGGTACCTTAAAGGTACCTTCACACTAAACGACGCTGCAGCGATACCGACAACGATCCGGATCACTGCAGCGTCGCTGTTTGGTCGCTGGAGAGCTGTCACACAGACCGCTCTCCAGCGACCAACGATGCCGGTAACCAGGGTAAACATCGGGTTACTAAGCACAGGGCCGCGCTTAGTAACCCGATGTTTACCCTGGTTACCATCCTAAAAGTAAAAAAAAACAAACGCTTCATACTTACCTTCAGCTGTCTGTCCCCGGCGCTCTGCTTCTCTGCACTCCTCCTGTACTGGCTGTGAGCACAGCGGCCGGAAAGCAGAGCGGTGACGTCACCGCTCTGCTTTCCGGCCGCTGTGCTCACAGTGAGTGCAGGAAAGCACAGCGCCGGAGGACAGACAGCGGAAGGTAAGTATTAAGCGTTTGTTTTTTTTACTTTTAGGATGGTAACCAGGGTAAACATCGGGTTACTAAGCGCGGCCCTGCGCTTAGTAACCCGATGTTTACCCTGGTTACCAGCAAAGACATCGCTGAATCGGCGTCACACACGCCGATTCAGCGATGTCAGCGGGAGAGCCAGCGACCAAATAAAGTTCTGGCCTTCTAGCCCTGACCAACGACATCACAGCAGGATTCTGATCGCTGCTGCATGTCAAACTGAACGATATCGCTAGCCAGGACGCTGCAACGTCACAGATCGCTAGCGATATCGTTTAGTGTGAAGGTACCTTATATTGTAGATTTGAATCCTTAATCACTCAGGCTTTATTTTCCACACAGTGCTGTAGTCTCCTGCTTGACTGACAGCTTCTATGCTGTGTGAGTTCAGGCAAAGGAGCTTGGAGTGACGGAGGATTCAGATGTACAGTCTAATTTGCGTATTACGGTAATTCAAATGCCAGTTTAGAAGTGTAAAATCCCGTTGACAGATTCCCTATAACCCTTTCAGCCCCTAAAGCTTAAAAGGGTAATCTCAATCAGCACACCACACTATAGACTCTTTATTTCCTGGTTTCTGGGGGAGGGATTTGGTCAGCCCTCTTAAGTGACAGTTCTGGTCAAGAGCTACTGTGACACATCAACAGTGTATCATTGTTCTGAAGTCTACATTGTTATCTTTATACTTCCATATAGTTATAACAGGTTCTTTGACAAACAGGGTATGTTCCCACGGTCAGTAAACGCTGCGGGTTGGACGCTCCGTACATCCGCAGCGGCCAGATGTTACAGCATAGTGGATGGGATTTCAAGATATCCCATGTCGACTATGTGTGCAGGGACACCTTCGGCATCCCTGCATCAATGGACATGCGGTGCGTCTTTCCAGACCGCAGCATGTCTATTTATCTTGCGGAGACGCAAGATAAATATTACCAGTCCAGTGTATTGGGCGCGGTGATTCCGCATGGTTCAAAGAACATATGCGGAATCACCTGCGTTCAAAAGCCGGCAGTGCTTTGGACGGAGCGGACATGCGCTGCATCCAACGCGCTGTCTTAAGCCGGGGTCATACTTGCGTGTGCAATGCGAGAAACTCGCGCATCAATACCTGGCACTCAGGACTGGAGTGTGCTGCTGCATGTATTTCTATGCAGCTGAACGCTCCGGTCCCGAGTGTCGGCGGCAGTGCCAGGTATTGCTGTGAGAGGCTCGCATTGCACACGCAAGTGTGACCCTGGCCTTATACTGACCGTGGGAACGTAGCCTAAAGCGGGAAGTGAGAGCTGTATTTAGAACTTCTATGGAAACTGCCAGCTGTGAGGGCCAGGAATTGTGATTTTTGCAGGACTGAAAATGGGTCAGGAGCTGACGAGGAGCAGAAATTAGGTGAGCGTTAACTGCTGTGTAGAAATCAATGGTATGAAAAAAGCCGACTGGTATGTTAGGAGTTAAAGAGAGATTAAATGTAGCTATTGCTCATACTTTGCCAGTCTTTAATGGCTAACTCTATGGAAACCAGTTGTACACTATGTAAGGCTGGTTTCACATTTGCGATTGTGTCCGCAGCGTTTGTGCCGCAATTATCCGCATGTCGTGTATTCCTATCTTTAAAATTAGGGACGCAGGTGTCTGCGAGCGGTTGCGTTTTGCCGCGTTAGACAACGCATGCATCGTTTCGTCGTCTGTGGTTTGGCTTGGTAAACGCTACATGTAGTAATTTTAGAGGCGTCAATATGCCGCCTAGAAACGTATGCGGTTGAATACTGGAAGCCACGAGAAATATGTGTGGGCCTGGGACCCCTGCAGCACGGCGCCGGTGCTCGTTGAGGAAACAGCACTACCGCCATTACGAGTGTCTCGCCCCTCTACAGCGCTCATCCCCTGTACCTCCAGTCTCTTTAAGGCGCTTTCTTTTCCCGGACTCCGTCTGACGTTGGTACCTTTGTGGGCCCACACATATTTCTCGTGGCTTCCAGTATTCAAAAAACTGTTTCTGATGAAGGTCTTATGATTAGACCGAAAACGTTTACATTTTGAACTGGATGCACCAAATAAACGAATTGTTTACTTCTTATCTTGCAAAAAGATCTCCTGAGTGCCAAGTATTTTATTGCTTACATCACAGAAAAACATGTCTAGACACTGATTAGCCACCCCCCACATACAAACTGATAAAAGGAGGGAGTGGGTATTTGCAGATCACTACTCAGCAGACAGAGAAGCAGAGCAGACGCAGGCAAGAAGCTTGGAGCAAAAAAGACACTGAACAATGTGAGAATATCCAAGTCAATGTCTTTATTTTCTGTCTCTATATGTCTTAATTTCTGGAATTTTTTTCTTTCTGTATGCATCAGAATGTCATCTTCTAAGGAGGAGCAACGTCCTGGGCCTGCACAAGCCGAACATGTCAGTGAAGTGAGTACTCACCTCCTCAGATTGGTAAGTATTCACTGTCACATCTACACATATGACAATTTTTTTTTTCCTTTTTTAGATCACTTCTTCCACTGCGGCTGAGCAGGAGCAGCGGGGTCACGGTCGGGTGGCAAGGCGGCAGCCTGTATATATACCTGGCTGACTGTTTATTGTATCCTCACTTTACTATTCTTGAATGTTCATTTCTTTACTTTGCTCTTTCTTTACCTTTTTCTTCTTGACTCCTGTTTTTCTTGACTTTCAATATTCATGCCAGTTTTCTGTCTCTGTTTTCTTTCTTTTCCTTATTGTTAATGTCTCCTACATTAATGTCTTTATTTATTTTTTAGGTTCCAGAACGGGATGAGGACCTCATTGAAAATGACCTCCTCATCTCCCTGGTCCATGAGCGAGTCCCGTTGTGGGACACCCGGATTCCGCAGCACTCGGACAACGTGACGATCCGGCGGCTATGGAATGAGGTGGCCAAAGCGATGTGGGATGGCTGGGACAACGCCCCGACTCGGGTCCGAAATGCATTTTGTAAGTATTGCAATGCGGTGTGCTGCAGCAGTGACCTTGGCCGGGATCACACAACTGTGTGTGATGAGAGAAGCTCCTGAGAGTTTCTGTCATCACACACAGTTTTGTGATCACGGTCAAAAGTGCATTGTGTAACCATTATTTATATTTTTCAACAGTGCTCAAAGTCAAAACACGTTGGCGTTCAGTGAAGAATCGCTCCAACAAGGACCTTCGTCAAGAGAGCCGGGTTCCTAGTGGTTCTGGAGCAAGGATCCGCAAATACAAGTATCACTGCATCTTTGCATTTTTTAGACCGGTCCTTGCCCAGAGAACGTAAGTATTGTTTGTGGTGTAATGGTTTGTGTTGGATTGCCTAATCTGTATTTTTCTATTCCACAGGAGCTGGCGCTTTACTATTGTAAATGTTTGGTAGTAATGTGTTTTTTTTCTTCTTTTTTCACAGCACATGGAGCAGCACTCTTGACCCTGGTTCTGGAGCGGTCCTTCATCAAACAGCCATGGACCCGTCCCAGCCTTCTAGCAGCGCTGCAACGAGTGGGCCTGCCACACAGACTGGAGACCAGGAAGCTGGTCCATCAGGTGTTCCCCTGTCCCAGTCCTCTGCTTCTTTTTTGGGGGGGGACTCTTCATGGCAGCGGCAGAGGGCCACAGACAGGTCACTCATGCCCGAGTTTTTGTACTTGAGCTCGGTCTTTCGTGATGGACTCAAGACGGTGGGTGACCGACTGGATAGTGCCATAAACAATGTGAATACACGTATCCAGGAGGTCACCAAAAGCCTTGACCAAGTGAAAACCGACCTCCAGAGGCCAGCACATCATTTTTTCAATCAAATTAAACAGGGCACTTCGGAACACCTTACTCCTGATCTTCAGCTTAGTGTCATGCAGGCCTGCAATGCTGCTTACGTGCAGGCTATGCAGCAGAGTCGGCATTTTCAGCAGACAGTGGCAGCATATCCACCTGTGCCAACACGGTCACACTTGACCTCAATGCCGAGCTCTGCTGCATACCACTGCATGGCCACCTCCATTCCAAGCACTGCCGGACACCACTCCAGCACCACCACCATGCCGAGTGCTGTAGGACAGCCCGCCGCCGCCACCATGACAACTGCTGCACCTGCTTGGACCTCCTCCACCATGCAGCAGCAGGACCCTGGCATGGCCTTCCGCACCACAACCATGCAACAGCAGCAGGACCGTGGCATGGCCTTCCACACCACAACCATGCAACAGCAGCAGGACCCTGGCACGGCCTTCCGCACCACAACCATGCAACAGCAGCAGGACCGTGGCATGGCCTTCCGCACCACAACCATGCAACAGCAGCAGGACCGTGGCATGGCCTTCCACACCACAACCATGCAACAGCAGCAGGACCCTGGCACGGCCTTCCGACCAGAAACCATGCAACAGCAGCAGGACCGTGGCATGGCCTTCCACACCACAACCATGCAACAGCAGCAGGACCCTGGCATGGCCTTCTGCACCACAACCATGCAACAGCAGCAGGACCCTGGCATGGCCTTCCCCACCACCATGCAGCAGCAGGACCCTGGCATGGCCTTCCCCACCACCATGCAGCAGCAGGACCCTGGCATGGCCTTCCAACCGCAACCATGCAGCAGCAGCGGCACACGGACCCTGACAGGTCGGCCACTATGACCAGGCCGCAAGAAATGAGCCCACTGAGGCTCCCCTGACCGCAACGCCGATCCCAAAAAGGGAAAAAGAAACAGCGGACTATCTCAATTCTTCCCCCCTCACCTCCCAATGTGTCTGTAATATCAGGTTTGTCTCACCCTTCCAGTGTGTCTCAGCCCTCTCATGCGTCAAGCCCCATCCCCGAACTCCCAGATTCCACTACGTTGATTTCCCCTTCTCCTGCCATCCATGCGTCATCCTCCGTTTGCCAGGCCTCACAGCTACACCCCCCCCAGTTCCGTCACTCTACCCCAAGCAGGCGCAGTTAATTTTCTCCTTCGCCTCATTGGGGGACACAGACCGTGGGGTGTATGCTGCTGCCAATAGGAGGCTGACACTAAGTGATACAAAAAAAGTTAGCTCCTCCCCTGCAGTTTACACCCTCCTGCTGGCTCTCAGCTCCTCCCCTGCAGTATACACCCTCCTGCTGGCTCTCGGCTCCTCCCCTGCAGTTTACACCCTCCTGCTGGCTCTCAGCTAACCAGTTCTTGTTTAGTGTCTGTAGGAGGCACATGGGTCTGTTTCAGACCCCAACGTTTTTATTTTATTGTTTACTTTTCTGTAAATTTTTATTTTTTAATTAACGGAGTGAAGGGGGCGACGGTTCCTTTCAAGGTTCCGATCTCCCCCGAACCATCAACAGGCGAGCACGGCGAGTATACCTCCCCGTACCCTCTCCTGCGATGTGGGAAGCCATGCCTGAGCTCACTTCAGGGGCGACGGTTCCTTTCATGGTCCCAATCTCCCCACACCAGCAGCAGGCGACCACATGGAGTGTCGCCTCCATGTATCTTCTCCTGGAGCCAGGCCTAATGCCGGACAACTGGCCCTGTCCACCCGGACTGAACTCCGTGGCTGTACAGAGGCCCCTCTCTATGGCGTCCGAGCAGCCCCCACTGTCCCACCACTGTGAAAGCGGATGGCCACCTCCCTAACAAACGGATGATGGATTGAGGCTTATCCCTGCACCGTCCACGCTGCACAGAACAGCGCTGAAACCCACATCCGCGGCGGTTCCATGCCGGGACGCGCATCAATGGTGAGTGGATCCATCTTCAGTGGGATATCCACATGCTGACAGGCAGCCTCAGCCACTTTCCTGTGGCCCACCTCTCTGAGGTAACGCTCTGGATGGCTGCAAAAATTTAGTCCCTGGCTTCGGCCAATTTGTAGGCCGCATCCTGGAAGTCTTGCCTGGAACGACCCACTGGTGACGTCCGCCGGCTACAGAAATTTAGGCCCCGGCTTAGGCCTATTCAACATCGTGTCTGTGGCTCCGCCCCCCAAATTGGCACTTCTCGCTCTCTGCGAGATTTTATCAACTCTGCAGCTCCCGGTGGCCATCTTGGTCTACCCGGCCAGCTCACACTGGGGTGACAGTATTTTTGCATTAAAGGGGCACATCGACTCTACAAAAGGTGCATGACTCAGTATTCCCTGGTCTTAAAGGCATATGGCCAGTATTCGCAGTCTTAAAGGCGCATGACCAGTATTCTCTGGTCTTAAAGGCGCATGACCAGTATTCCCCGGTATTAAAGGCGCATGGCCAGTATTCTCTGGTCTTAAAGGCGCATGACCAGTATTCCCTGGTCTTAAAGGCGCTTGACCAGTCCGAAGAGCCCTCCGCCGCCGACCCCAGCTTTATCCTCTAGTTCCCCTCAGTGGACTTCTTCACTGACAAATCCATGGTTCTCTGACCAAGAGATTGAATCCCTCTGTGTACCCTCTGTGTTTGGAGTGCTCGCAGGACCAATATACATGGTCCCTATCCTACATGGGAGCCGTCGGCTAGCAGGGGCCGCAAGTATTCTAGAAACGTGCAGGCGTCTAGAAACATACAGGCATCTAGAAAACGGAAGTTTTTCGTTTCCTGCTCCCTCACCAATGATTTGATGAAAACAAGGCTCTGAATATGGATTGGATATTGCCTGAGCTTGCCAGAGCTTCAGAGACTAAACTCCCTCGAGAGCATTTGCCATTCAATTCGGATAAGCGTTTGACTGGACCTGTTTTTTAAGGGCGACGGGTCCTTTAAAGGGCACCGATCTCCCCACACCATCAACAGACGAGCACACGGAGTGTCGTCTCCATGTTTCCTCTTCTGCATCCAGGCCTAATGCCAGACAACCTGTCCTGTCCACCTGGAGACCTGAACTCTGTGGACATATTGAGGCACCCTTTTTGGCGTACGAGCTCCCCCCTCTGCATCACCACTATTTAGTGGATGATGCAAGAAGGCGGAAAATTCCTCTCCACTTCCCTGTTTAAGAGGTTGATGGATCGAGGGTTCCTAATTTTTATCTCTGCACCGTGAAAAGAGGAGATGGCAAGAGACTATGACCTGCTGGATGCAGCCGCACATTCTGCCATGGGGCAGATTAACCGGGTAGAATCTCCTGTGGTATACCTACCAGTATCCCTACCTGATGGGTCATCAATTAAAAATACCACGGACTGTCAGATAGCAAATCTGGTTTGTTCCGTCTTGCGGCTTCGGGTCCAGCGCTTTATCCTCCCTAGCGGCCGCATGGATTGCTAGAGCAATGGTCTCCTGTCTGGGAGACCTTAAGTACCTTGATTCACGCCAGCAACATCTGGCCAATCAAATCCTTTGAGCGGGAGACTGACAAAGGGTTGTATAAGGATTGTCCAGCACAGTCTAGAACTAAGGGATCTTGGTTCCAAACAGGGGAACGAAAAGTAAGATCGACCCTGGACCTCAAACTTCTAACAACCTTTGACATGGTCCTCCTTCTTTGGATGGAGTTCCTCAGCTCAGCCATTACTTCAACAGAAAAAGGTGCAGTTTCCGGCATCCATCGACATTCGGGTTGCTTGCCCTCTGCAAAAATTCCTTCGCCTTTCCATTCGTCAACAGTATTTTCAAGTCACAACCTTGTCCTTCGGCGTTGCTTCCGCACCCAGAGTGTTCGCTCGGGTCATGGCGGATGTCATGTTTCTCTTGCACTCTAGAGGCGTGCTCGTCCTGCCCTGTTTGGTCTGTCTAGCCGCCCTTCCAGGACTACGCTGAGTCGTCTAGATCTCTTGCGATACCTTCTCTCCTAGGCTGGCAGCTACACTTAGACAAGTTCTCCTCATTTCCAGCCCAGCAGATATCCTTTTTGAGGATGATCCTGCACACTTCTAGAAGGATGGTAATTCTTCCTCGAGACAAGGTCATGGCCCTTCAACAGGGAGCTCGCGCAAGGAGAGTTCTGAGGACTTGATTGCTCAACCCCTCATTTCATTCGATTTGCTAAGAGAGTTCTGAGGAAAAATGGTGACGACAATGGAAGCGGTTTCCTTCGCTCCGCTCGTTTTCAGCTAGTCAAACAGACTTTCAGACAATAGTCTCTGAGCTCCGTCTTCATCCAGGGCCTTTCTCCCGGTTCAATGGTTATTAGTAACTACCAATGCCAGTCTTCTTCTCCCCATCATTGTTCTGGAGATCCGAACGGTAGTCTTACAGCAGGTCCACTGCCTTCTGGCAGGTCTCCCTATCCGAATTCAATTGGATAATGCCACGGCGGTGCCTTACATCAGTCATCTAGCAGTTACCCACGGTCAGGCGCCATGACCGAGGTACCTCACTTTCTCTGATGGGCCGAAGTCTATTATTCGGTGATCTCGGCAGTATATATCCCAGAAGTAGAACTCTGAACGGCAAACAAATTCAGCCGTCAGGGTTCCGCCTCAAGTCAGTGGGAACTTCACCCCGAAGTCTTCCATCAGATCTGTCCTTACTGGAGCTCTCCAGTTGTAGGTGGGATGACATCCAGACTAAAGGCCAATGTACTCGAGTTCGTGGTTCGGCCTCGAGATCCAAGAGCCATCGCTCTCCATGCTCTGGTTCTGCCGTGGTACCAGTTTCCATAACTCCCCTTCCAGTGCTTCCGAAAGCCTTTCGGAAGCAGAAAGGGGCCCCAGTGATCCTCAGAGATCCGCACTGAACACCTCCGTTTTTTGTTTGCGGAGCTAGTATCTTCTCGCCTTATCGCAGCACAACTGCAAGTAGAGACTTTCTCACAGGGAGTTTTCACACGTAGTTCTTCCCTATCGCATACCGTTAGATCATTGGGACCTTATTATTCGTAGGAGCCTTACAGTAGGCTCCTTTTTCATTCGGGCAGACTTTACTATCAGGGAAAGTCGTCCAGTTCTCCTCTGAGATATTCTCACTCTGACGAGTCTTCGGAGCTAGCTTCTCTGCTATTTCAGACTTTTTTCCCTTATTACCTTCGAGGCAAGGTTGTCCTCAGGCCATCTCCATCCGTTGTTACCAAGGTGGTACTGTATTACCACTGTTATGAGGGCATAGTTCTTCCCTCATCTCTTTTGGCTCCAGTCCACAAAATGGAATAAGATCCCCCATATTCTGGACGAAGTGAGTGCTCTGAGTAGGTACATCTTGAGGACGGCGTCCTTCTGAAGGTTGGATGTTTTATTTGGGCTTCCTGACGGTAGAGGAAGGCTTCCTGACATTTTCAGGAAGGGTTTAGCCGTTTCATCGACCATGATAACATGGTGAATTCTTTTCACCATCCAGGAGTCCTTCCGTGCTAGATGTCAGCCTATCTCCCTGTCTATCAAGGGTTCTAGGCACCAGGCGTCAGCAAGGCACACCTGCAAGCTTGCGGATTCGTCCAGTCCGCATGCATTCTTGAAGCACTATAATTCCCACACTTCCACAGATGTGAGTCTGGGCAGGCGGACTCTGCAGGCCGCGATGGCGCACTTGTAAGTAGCGGTTACACAGGGCCTGATCTATTGTTGTCCCCACCTAGGGACTGCTTTGGGACGTCCCACGGTCTGTGTCCCCCAATGAGGCGAAGGAGAAATAGGGATTTTTGTGTACTCACCCTAAAATCCTTTTCTCCGAGCCATTCATTGGGGGACACAGCTCCCACCCTGTTATTAGCTTATGCTTGTTTTTTAGAATATGACATGCTATACGCTCATATATTGTTATTGATCTCCTACTGCTTTTGCACCGAACTGGTTAGCTGAGAGCCAGCAGGAGGGTGTATACTGCAGGGGAGGAGCTAACTTTTTTTGTATCACTTAGTGTCAGCCTCCTATTGGCAGCAGCATACACCCCACGGTCTGTGTCCCCCAATGAATGGCTCGGAGAAAAGGATTTTACGGTGAGTACACAAAAATCCCTATTTTTTGGAGGGTTTATAAATAAATAATATTTTTTGCCCCCAATAATGTTTGCTTATTTGTGTATTTCGCCGCTGGCAACACACACTGTGCACCTAATAAAACACTGCGCCACACACTATTTTTTTTTGCCAAATCATAGCTCCAGTAGTTATTAAGTACAAGACTGCAGCTTTTTGTGTTTGGTATAGAGCTGTGAGGTGGCAAAAAATAAATATAACTTGTATTTTCTCCATAATCTCTTCAGTCTGATTAATGTGTCACAGACTGAAGAGAAAATGGCAGTAATACAAGGTAGAACTATACTCAACAGGTCATATGTCATAAATAGTGAATTCATGATGCACAAAACTCTGCGTCATGAACTCACTATATATGACACCTGACCTGGTGAGTAGAGAACTGCCTTGTATAACATCCATTTTTTCTTAAGTGTACGTAATCTATTTCACACAAACCGAAGAGACGATGTAGGTCATACAAGGCATATCTATACTCACCTGGACAGGTGTCTGAAATAGTGAATTCATGAGGCTGTTATTTGTGCATCATGAATTCATTATTTATGACACCTGATTTGATGAGTGTAGATCTGCTTTGTATTATACCTCCATCGTATCTTTAGTCTGCATCCAATAGATACTGCAGAACAGAATCAGGACGCAATGACGTCAACTACCTTTCCACTAACAGCATAAGTGGTTTTTAGAGGAAATATATAGGAGACTCGGTCAAGATCTCAAAACACGAATTTTATTAACAAAAAAATTTATTAACATTTAAAACATAACTGGTACAGGCCCAAACCCAACAGGAAATTTTACACAATATTGTCTTGCCATGCCACACGTCCAATATCTGAATCAAAATAGGCAGCAAATTGGTCCCGCAAGTGGCCAACTTGAACAGTACATCGCAGTGGGGGATGCTGGTAATCTGGCAATGGGTTTGCAACTGGTTCATCCAGTTCAATGTTGGGTCGCTCCTTAGCCATTATGTAATTGTGGAGAACCACACAGGCTTTGACCACTTCATCGACTGTCTCCATTTTTAGATTAATGGCTGTTTCAAGAATGCGCCATTTTGAGACTAGAATCCAAAAGGTACACTCTACTGTTCTTCCGGCCCTGGTCAGTCTGTAGTTATAAATCCTTTTAGTGTGGTTCAAGTCCCGACTAGAATATGGCTTCAGTAGGTTTTCACACATCTGAAAGACCTCATCCTCAACCATAACAAATGGCATCGGTGGGCCTCGAGTATTGGGGAGAGGTCGTGGCAGAGGAAAATTAAAATTTCTTCAATACACACTTCGGCCCATATCCGAGTTCTTGAAAGTCTGGGAATCGTTGCCACGGCCAAAAGCTCCAATGTCCACGGCGATGAAGAGACAGTCCGCATCTGCTATTGCCATGAGCACAACTGAAAAATATTTTTTGTAGTTGAAGTACTCCGATCCAGTTCTGGCGGGTTTGATAATGCGTATGTGCTTTCCATCCACCGCTCCCAAACAGTTGCGGAAATCACACACACTCCAGAATTTTTCTGCAATTTCCATCCACATGTCCTCCGTGGGTAGGGGTATAAACTCACCCCGGAGAACATTCCACAAAGCCCGGCAGGTGTCCGCAACTATTCCAGACAGGGTGGAAATTCCAAGCCGGTACTGAAAGTGGAGGGATGATAAGCTCTCTCCGGTTGCCAGAAATCTGAAATAAAAAAATAAAATTACTATCAATTCCATTTATGGTGGTGTTTAGCTAAAGACCTAAAGGAAAATACAAATACATGGCAGACCAGTAATAATTATGACTGGCATTTGTTTAGAATTATTACGTACCTTAATGTAACCAGGAGACGTTCCTCTGCTGGAATCGCTCTACGGAGCTGCGTGTCCTGTCTCCGGATGGCTCCTTGGACACAACCAAGCAATTCCCGGAAAGAGTCTTGAGACATCCTGGTATATTCCGGGAATTTGTCCGGGCTGGCATTAAGCTCGCCATATAGCGTGTGATATGCTCCATGTCTCTCCCGGAGTTCAATAATGGGGTGTCTCCAAAAACGCCGACGTAGTGTCCTTCTCTGTCGTTCTCTATTTCTTTGTTGCTTTCAAGCAAATGCACAGGCAAGAAACAGCTTGATCCTTAAATCCAGGTTGAAATAAAAGCTCTCCATGCAAAGATCCATCATGACACAGGATACAGTAGCAAACTGAAGATTTCAGCAGTTTTCACCATGTGTACAGAAAACGCAAACGCATGGAAAAGCATGAAAACGCAGCGTTTTTTAAACGCATGCGTTAATGTATGCGTCTAAAAAACCGATGCATATGTACGTGTTTCAATGCAGTTTTTCCTGCATTTGCGGTTGCGGATTAAACGCTGCGGATTCTAATGCAAATGTGAAACTAGCCTTAGATAAAATCTCTTATACCATAGCAGGAGCATGACAAAGGCCAATCTCCAGCTGACTCCTAGACTCATGAGTTTCTCTTTAACTTATCCTATGAGTGTATATAGGGAGAGACCTGTCAGTCAAGGGAATTGGGACAGGGGAAAGCCACAGGGAACTGCAGCTTATTCGGCAAGCACTATAGCTCCAATTCGCTCAACTCTAAGGGTAAGTTCACACTGGGCGTTTTTGCTGCATTTTTTTTATGCTAATTTTCAGCTGCTTTTTACTGTACCAGCAAAGCCTATAAGATTTCAGAAATCTCATGCACACACATTGGTTTTTTTGTGTGATCAGTATTTTGTGCTTTGCTGCATTTTTTGGACATAGAGCATGTCACTTCTTTCAGCGTTTTTCCAGCATTTTTTCAGCGTTTTCCACCCATTGACTTGAATGGATGGTGAAAAAACTCTGCAAATACACAGGTTGACTTTTCTAGCAGCGTATTTGCTGCAGGAAAGTCAAGGACAGCCAGATGTGACGTCACACTCTGCTCTGCTACATCTACAGTGCCTTGCGAAAGTATTCGGCTCCCTGGAACTTTTCAACCTTTTCCCACATATCATCTTGCTTCAAACATAAAGATACCAAATGTAAATTTTTGGTGAAGAATCAACAAGTGGAACACAATTGTGAAGTTGAACAAAATTTATTGGTTATTTTAAATTTTTTGGGGAAATTCAAAAACTGAAAAGTGGGGAGTGCAATATTATTCGGCTCTTTTAACTTAATACTTTTGCTGTGATTACAGATGCAAGTCGCTTGGGGTATTTCTCTATCAGTTTTGTACATTGAGTGACTGAAATTTTTGCCCATTTTTCCTTGGCAAACAGCTCGAGCTCCTTGAGGTTTGATGGAGATCGTTTGTGAACAGCAGTTTTCAGCTCTTTCCACAGATTCTTGATTGGATTGCGGTATTGATTTTGACTTGGCCATTCTAACACCTGGATACGTTTATTTGTAGATTTTGCTTTATGTTTGGGATCATTGTCTTGTTGGAAGACAAATCTCCGTCCTAGTCTCAGGTCTTTTGCAGACTCCAACAGGTTTTCTTCAAGAATGGTCCTGTATTTGGCTCCATCCATCTTCCCATCAATTTTAACCATCTTCCCTGTCCCTGCTGAAGAAAAGCAGGCCCAAAGCATGATGCTGCCACCACCATGTTTGACAGTGGGGATGGTGTGTTCAGGGTGATGAGCTGTGTTGCCTTTACGCCAAACATATAGTTTGGCATTGTTGCCAAAAAGTTGAATTTTGGTATCATCTGACCAGAGCACCTTCTTCCACATGTTTGGTGTGTCTCCCAGGTGGCTTGTTGCAAACTTTAAATGACACTTTTTATGGATATCTTTGGGAAATGGCTTTCTTCTTGCCACTCTACCATAAAGGCCAGATTTGTGCAGTGTACGACTGATTGTTGTCCTGTGGACAGACTGTCCCACCTCAGCTGTAGACCTCTGCAGTTCATCCAGAGTGATCATGGGCCTCTTGGCTGCATCTCTGATCAGTCTTCTCCTTGTTTGAGATGAAAGTTTAGAGGGATGGCCGGGTCTTGGTAGATTTGCAGTGGTATGATACTCCTTCCATTTCAATATGATTGCTTGCACAGTGCTCCTTGGGATGTTTAAATTTTTGGAAATCATTTTGTATCCAAATCCAGCTTTAAACTTCTCCACAACAGTATCACGGACCTGCCTGTTGTGTTCCTTGGTCTTCATGATGCTCTCTGTGCTTCAAACAGCCCTGAAACTCACACAGCAGATGCATTTATATGGAGACTTGGTTACACACAGGTGGATTATATTTATCATCATTAGGCATTTAGGACAACATTGGATCATTCAGAGATCCACAGTGAACTTCTGGAGTGAGTTTGCTGCACTGAAAGTAAAGGGGCCGAATAATATTGCACTCCCCACTTTTCAGTTTTTGAATTTCCCCAAAAAATTTAAAATAACCAATAAATTTTGTTCAACTTCACAATTGTGTTCCACTTTTTGTTGATTCTTCACCAAAAATGTACATTTGGTATCTTTATGTTTGAAGCATGATATGTGGGAAAAGGTTGAAAAGTTCCAGGGAGCCGAATACTTTCGCAAAGCACTGTAGTGTAGATAGCAGGCTGCATGATGCGTCCATGCAGCTTGTCCTCTAGCAGAGCAGACCTGAACCCTGTTCACTTGAATGGGGGGGTCCCACAATACAGTGTTTGACATGCTGTCATGTGCATGACCTAGCGGCAAATACCGCTTGTGATCGGCGGGGAAATCATCCCCGCCGGTCAGAGCTGCGCTTCCCACGCTGTCAGAAGACAGCAAGCGCATTCAGCTGTTATCGGAGGTATAAACTTCACCTCTGATCACTGGTTTCAGCTGATGGGACTACTGCTCCCATCATCTGACACCTACAGCCACTAATTACAGTGACAGCAGGAGCGGCGGATGGAAGTTTCATCTGCCGCTCCTGCGCTATAAATAAATAATTAAAAAAACGGTGTGGGTTCTCCCCTATTTTTGATAACCAGTCAGACAAAACTCACAGCTGGGGGCTGCAATCCCCAGCTGTCAGCATCAGCAAGGCTAGTTATCAAGAATAGAGAGGTCCTCATGCTTTTTTTTTGTTATTTAAATAATTTTTAAAAAAAAAGCTTGGGGTCCCCCCATTTTTGACAACCAGCCTTGCTAAATCTCACAGCTGGGGGCTGTTATTCTCAGGCTGGTAATGTACCATTGATATAGGCCTTCCCACCCCCCGAGCCTAAAAATAGTCTGCAACTGCCCAGAAAAGGCGCATCTATTAGATGCGCCAATTCTGGCGCTTTGCCTGGCTCTTCCCACTTGCTCTGTAGAGGTGGCAAGCAGGATAATGAGTGGTTAATGTCACCTTATTGAAAGGTGATATTAAGCAGGCTTAGAATTGGAGAGGTGTCAATAAGACACCTATCCATTACTAATCCTATAGCAGTTAAAGGGTTAAATACACTGTGTTCCAAATTATTATGCAAATTGGATTTAAGTGTCATAGAGATTTAATTGTTTTGTTTTTCAAATAAACTCATGGATGTTATTGTGTCTCAGGGCTCAATGGATCACTGAAATCAATCTTAAACACGTGATAATTAGTTTTCCAGGTGATTCTAATTAAAGCAAAACTACTTAAAAATTATGTTCCACATTATTAAGCAGGCCACAGGTTTCAAGTAATATGGGAACTAAAAAGGATCTCTCTGCTGCTGAAAAGCATTAAATAGTGCAATGCCTTGGACAAGGTATGAAAACATTAGATATTCCACGAAAACTTAAGAGAGGTCATCATACTGTGAAGAGATTTGTGACTGAAACAGAGCACAGACAGAGTTCATGCAGATAAAGGCATAATGAGGAAGGTTTCTGCCAGACAAATTCATGGGATTAAGAGAGCAGCTGCCAAAATACCATTACAGCGCAGCAAACAGTTTTTTGAAGCTGCTGGTGCCTCTGGAGTCCATCGAACCTCAAGGTGTAGGATCCTTCAAAGGCTTGCTGTTGTGCATAAACCTAATATTCAGCCACCCTTAAACATTGTTCACATGCAGATATGGTTAATGTGGGCCCAGACATGCATGAACACTAATTTCCAAATAGTCTGTTTACTGATGAGTGTCAAGCAACCCTGGATGGTCCAGATGGATGGAGTAGTGGATGGTTGGTGGATGGCCACCATGTCCCAACAAGGCTGCGACGTCAGCAAGGAGGTGGAGGAGTCACATTTTGGGCCAGAATCACGGGGAAACAGCTGGTAGGACGCTTTAAGGTTCCTGAAGGTGTGAAAATGACCTCTGCAAAGTATTTAGAGTTTCTGATTGACAACTTTCTTCCATGGTCTAAAAAGCAGAAATGTGCCTTCAGGAGCAAAATCATATTCATGCATGACAATGCACCATCTCATGCTGCAAAGAATACCTCTGAGTCATTGGCTGCTATGGGCATAAAAGGAGATAAACTCATGGTGTGGCCACCATCTTCACCTGACCTCAACCGTACAGAGAACCTTTGGAGTATCATCAAGCAAAAGATCTATGAGAGTGGGAGGCGATTCACATCAAAACAGCAGCTCTGGGAGGCTTTTCTGACTTCATGCAAAGAAATACAAGCAAAAACTCTCCAAAAACCCAAAAGTTCGATGGATGCAAGAATTGTGAAGGTGATATCAAAGAAGGGCTCCTATGCTAACATGTAACTTGGCCTGTTAGGAGGTTTTGGAGTTAAATAGTTTTTTTGTTCAGTGAATGTGACCTCCTAATGCTGCAAATTCCTCAAATGAGCATTTTCAGTTCTTTAAAACATCAAATGTATAGAAATTCTACTGTGCCTAATAATTTGGAACAGTGCATTTTGAGTTTTTATTTATTTTGGAGATTATACTGTTATCATTGGGAGGTTTCTTCAGTAAAATTCGATGTATAATCTAACGGGTGATTACTTTTATTAGACTGACTGTCATTTGCACCGATCATTTAGGAAAATCCGAGAAAAATATAATTTGCATATTAATTTGGAACACAGTGTAAACACACACATGCAGAAAAAAGTCTTTTAATGAAATAAAACACCACACAGTTTTACCATTTTATTATTCTGCCATTCCAATCGAAGCCATCGATCTTCTGAAATAAAAATAAAATAATAATCCAACAGTATACTCCCAGGTCCGTTGTAGTCCAATATAACGAGTGTCCCATGCAGTATCTGGGGGAGATGAAGCTTACAACCAGGAGCGCTGCTAATGCGACTGCTCCTGGCTGTAAGCAACTGGGGAATGAATGAGCTGGAGCGGGCGCAGGCTCAGTAACGAGCGGTGACGTCACCGAGCCTGCGCTCCCTCACTGACCGGAGGTATCCTTTGCACCGTGGGAAAATGCCAGTGAGCAGGTTACAGCAGGTAATGTATCTATTCTATCAATCTATCTATTCTATCGATCTATCCATTCATTCTATCTACAGGAAGTTGTTTTTTTTGTCTGTGTGCACTCAACTTTATTGGCATGCACAAAGAGAAAAAGAACGCACCTAAACCTGCTTTTGTGGTGCAGCTTCTTTCCTGCCAATATTATCAGGTTTTGCTTCCGGAAAAAAATGCCCCGTGTGAACTTACCCTAATAATGGCCCCAAACATACAGCCATTGTCATTAAGAATTATCTTCAGCATAAAGAAGAACATGAAGTCCTTGAAGTGATGATATAGTCCCCGCAAAGCCCTGATCTCAACATCCTACTGTCTCTGTTGGATTATGTGAAGTAAAGGCCCCTTCACATTAAGCGACGCTGCAGCGATACCGACAACGATCCGGATCGCTGCAGCGTCGCTGTTTGGTCGCTGGAGAGCTGTCACACAGACCGCTCTCCAGCGACCAACGATGCCGGTAACCAGGGTAAACATCGGGTAACTAAGCGCAGGGCCGCGCTTAGTAACCCGATGTTTACCCTGGTTACCATCCTAAAAGTAAAAAAAACAAACAGTACATACCTACCGCTGTCTGTCCTCCAGCGCTGTGCTCTGCACTCCTCCTGCACTGGCTGTGTGAGCACAGCGGCCGGAAAGCAGAGCGGTGACGTCACCGCTCTGCTTTCCGGCTGACCGACGCTCACAGCCAGTGCAGGAGGAGAGCAGAGCACAGCGCTGGAGGACAGACAGCGTTAGGTAAGTATGTACTGTTTGTTTTTTTTACTTTTAGGATGGTAACCAGGGTAAACATCGGGTTACTAAGTGCGGCCCTGCGCTTAGTAACCCGATGTTTACCCTGGTTACCAGCGAAGACATCGCTGAATCGGTGTCACACACGCCGATTCGGCGATGTCAGCGGGAGAGCCAGCGACCAAAGAAAGGTCTGGCCCTCTAGCCCCGACCAACGACATCACAGCAGGATTCTGATCGCTGCTGTGTGTCAAACTAAACGATATCGCTAGCGAGGACGCTGCAACGTCACGGATTGCTAGCGATATCGTTTAGTGTGAAGATACCTTAAGAAAAGAATTGTTAACAACCTCCCTGCCAAGGTCCTGCAAAAACTGCCAGTGTACCTAGAAGAACTGATGTTTGTATTCCATAGCAAATAAATCGAGATGTTTTTGATAATGTTTGTTCCATTTTTTCATAATTGGCAAATCATTAACATGTCTATCCATCCCGTGATTTCCATAATTGCATGACTTTCTTCTTGATGTTGCAATTTCAATTTTGAGGTGTTTCTCTCATTTAACTTTTTTGATACCGTCCTATTATTTACCAAAAACTGTCAGAAAACATGATAGTTTTGAATCCATTTTTTTCAAGTTTTGTCATGTGAAAAGAAGCTGACTATTTGTAAGGTGGTGTTCTTTGAAGTAATGATGACTAAATTCACTGAAAAGTAAAGATTAGCTTTTATTTTATTAACTTGACCAATAAGCATGAAATCCCAGGAAAAAAATCTATTCTAACCATAAGGCTATATTCACACATTGCGTTTTTGATGATTTTTTTTTAATTAAAATTTTCAGCTGCGTTTCACAGTACCAGCAAAGTCTGAGATTTCAGAAATCTCATGCACACACCTTGTTTTTTTTTTCCTGACTGCCTTGTCAAAGAGCTGCATTTTTGTAAAATGCATGTCTCTTTTTTTTTTTTTTGCAGTTTTTTTCACCCACAAAGCAATGGTGTCACGGGGTGACCACAACAGACCGGAGCCAGAAGACAGCAGCGTTTCTGCCGCTGATAAGCACTTCTCCGGTTTATTAAACGTGTTTATTTCTTCCAGCAGTACAGGGGTAAATCGGCCATGCTGGAAATCCCTGTGTTCAGCTGTGCTCTGTTAGCCACTCCTTTTCCCTATAAAATCTCGGCTCTATTACCAAGTCCTTGTCAGGGTTAGCTCTTGCTACATGACAAAAGAAGGAAGAGAAGTTGGTATGAGAAAGCGTGCTGGAAGAGTTATAAGCTACTGTTGTTTGTACGCTTGGTTATTCCATATCCTTTCCTGTTTTTTTTTTTCTTCTTCCTGCACACCTGGGTGGATTCCTCTGTTATATGTGAGTGAATATTTTGTGTGTGTGGAGTTTTCCATTGTCTTTGTTGCCCTGTTTGTGGTGTGGGTGTACTGCGGTGCACAGTGGCGCCCCCTCTTCCCTGGATGAGGGAAGGAGACAAACAAAGGGCTAACTTAGGAGATAAGGCAAGGGCGGTGGCCCCGGCGTCTTCACCATCTGAAGTATCCTAGGGAACAGGCGAGCTAGGGTGCCCCCTAGTGTTAAAGCCAGGAAAGGAGTCCCTGGTCACAGGTGACTCAACAGCAGTGTCTTTACAAATGGGTAGGGCCAAAAAAAAAGCTGCAAAAAAACGCAGGTATCAAGTTTTGGTGCCAAGGGTTGAATCAGATTTTTTTTATGCACTAAACTTTATCAGTATGCACAAGAGACAAGTGAACCCTGACAAAAATGCTGTGATAAAACAGCAAAAAAAGCAGAAAATGATCAGTAAAACCTGTTTTTTTTACATTGCTTCATTACTGCCAAGGGGGCAGGTTTTGCTTGCTGGAAAAAATGCATCAAAGACACAACTTGTGAACATATCCTAAAGGGTGTTTCCCAACTATACATATATAGCATCAACAGAATAGAGGAGAGAGAGAATGCACTGATCACTATTGCACATGGCCCTCTCTATTAAAGGGAACCTGTCACCCCCAAAATCGAAGGTGAACTAAGCCCACCGGCATCAGGGGCTTATCTACAGCATTCTGTAATGCTGTAGATAAGTCCCCGATGTATCCTGAAAGATGAGAAAAAGAGGTTAGATTATACTCACCTGGGGGGTGGTCCGATCCGATGGGCGTTGCGGTCCGGTCCGGGGCCTCCCATTTTAATAGGATGACGTTCTCTTCTTGTCTTCACGCTGCAGCTCCTGCGCAGGCGTACTTTGCCCTGTTGAGGGCAGAGCAAAGTACTGCAGTGCGCAGGCACCGGACCTCTCTGACCTTTCCCGGAGCCTGCGCACTGCAGTACTTTGCTCTGCCCTCAACAGGGCAGACAAAGTATGCCAGAGCCGCAGCGTGAAGACAAGAAGAGGATGTCATTGTAAGAAGATGGCAGGCCCTGGCCTGCGATGCCCATCGGACCGGACCGCAGCAGGAACGCTCCTGGGTGAGTATAATCTAACCTCTTTTTCTCATCCTTAGGATACATCGGGGGCTTATCTACAGCATTTCAGAATGCTGTAGATAAGCCCCTGATGCCGGGGAGCTTAGCTCATCTTCGATTTTGGGGGTGACAGGTTCCCTTTAAAGACTATGGAAGTTACAAAAAGCAAATTCCCATATAACATTACAGGCAACCAGTCAGCTCAAAAATATGCTATCTGTGGACAGCATATAATCCAAGGACCCCAGCACTACAAGGCTACAATGTTATACTGAGCCATTTTGCTGTGAATAAGTCCTTGATATCACGTATGGTAAATAAATGTCATCTGTAATCACATAAACTAGATGACTTAGTATCCTGACCGATGTGCTTTGTTATACTGACACACAAATATGGAGCTCTTTGCTTATGATTTGTTTTAGTTTCTTATGCCTGCTAATGTGTATGACATACAACAGTGGTAGGTAAAGGATTTAAGAGGCTGTCCTATGTGGACAAGCCATGCATTAAACAGAAGGTAACGATCATCAATGGAAATTGTGAAAGGCTGCTTCAGGAGAAGTGTGCTATTACATTGTCCCATTCATATTAATAGTCAACCATGTAAAACAATGGGGGAAAAGAAGGAGCTACAACAAGGGATTTCTATGCGCAAATGTGCAAAAGGCTTTGCTAGTGAGAACACAGTCGGGTTATGAACAGTATAAAAACTGATCCAGGTTTTAGTCACTTTATTAGTAGTATAACGAATCATATAAAATATTCAAATCTATTTCTTAATCTTCTTTGTTTCGTAGTTATCAACTCAAAGAGAAGTCGTAGCTCGAGTAATTCAACGGATCTGTGAAAAAAACAAGAAGAATGTTCTCGCATTTGGATATGGTCTTGTGGCTGAGAAGAGTTCATTGCGTGTTAAGTTTGCTCCAAATATTTGCAGTTATTTTCCAAATCCAACTACAGCGACTATTAGTACTAGTGTCCTCTGGGAAACCCTTCTGAGTAGGGTGGGGGATGTTGTCATGATGCATTTATTAGAAAACTGCTCAGTTTTCATGAGGGTGCCACCAAGTTGTTGCTATCAGATGTGTGGTCAGCCTATGTATAATTTAACCAAAGAGGAAATTCTTAAATCACCTTGGCTGAAACAAGATCGTTTTATCTATAAAGGAAATATTTTATCTCGCTACATAAAGACATGTTCTTTCAAATCTAAAACTTGCTCGTTAAAGCTGTCCACACAAAGGAAAAGAATAAAGAGTCAAAGAAATACTAAAGTAAAAGCATCCATTGATCTTGTGGTGCAAACAGGAGAGGTCCATTCCAGCACTGCACCAGTAAAGGTTGGTAAGTTTACCACTGAAACCAAGCGGATAAAAAGACCTTCTAATGCAATAGATGATAACCCATTCAAAAGACGTAAAACAGAACTAAAATCTACTTCTGATAGTGTAAGCACAGAACTACCATCTGTAAAATTGAGTGATTCTGTCTGGCAGTGTTCTGGACAAGGGGAACACAATATGGAGTCCACTGCCCAGAAAAAGATTCTGTATGAGACAACTAAAAACACTAAATTAAGTATTTTTTTTGTTGAGCATCAAACTAAAGCTACGTTCCCTAATTCTTCATCTATGTCTGCAGACAGAACTTTGTCTTCTAAGATTTTTGTTGACTTTGGTAAAATGTTGTGCACAAATCCAATTTCTAAAGAAGGTTTTTCTGAAAGTTTTATACTGAATATGTTAAAAAGTAACTCCTCTGGCAGTTTAAGCCTTATCGAAAAGATATTTATGAATGGTAATTTATTTGAGCAAGACATTGACTTACAGGTTCCATCTGAAGTTAAAAGGAAGAAAAAAACGTGCAAACGTTACAAACAGTTGATACCCATCTTCCAAGAACTTATAGAAAAGCACAAAGTATGCACCTACATGTCACTGTTAAAGAAGCACTGTCCTGTAAAGCTTACTGGGAACCGCAAATGTTTAGGCGTTCAGTGTGATAGTGGTAACCCAACAAAAACGAATTCTAAATCCGACAACACAATCCTACACTCACTGAGTAACGCAGAGATGGCAACAAACCAAAGTAGTGTTTGTATGGAAAAACGGGACATGGTGCCTGTTGATGAACCATATAACTTACTTAAGCAGCATAACAGTGTATGGCAGGTATATTCATTTGTTAGAGAATGTCTGCATATCGTGGTGCCCGAAAGCTTGTGGGGCTCTAGTCACAACAAATGTCGCTTCTTCAGAAATGTGAAAATGCTGATTTATTCTGTCAAGTGTGAAAAGATTTCTTTATCACAGTTAATGTGCAAGATAAGAGTAGAAGACTGTTCTTGGCTACGTCTCAACAAACGTAAGTCATCCAGAGTTCACTTTGGTTAAAATGAATGGATCACTAAAGTGGTCATACTTATTAGGTCGGCTAATTTCAGCAGGACCATCCAACCGTACGCTGACATTTTCTGCCACTGGTGAGTCAGCCTTTCTTGGACGGGAGGGGACCAGCATGTGAAAGTGCTGTCTGGCAATGATTATCTTCCCACTCCACATTGACATCACATGGATGCTTGGCTGAACCAGACTTGTACGTGTATGGTGGGACTTGTTAGTAATAACTGTAGAATAATTGGTGAATATTTAATCTTTCTTTTGTGCAGCTACTACTGATTTTTAGGATGCATAGTTTTTTTATTGTGAAAATTCAACATGCTTTTCCAAAGAAATACATGCAATTTTCAATGAGCTTTTCAGTCCCGAAGCAGCTTTTTTTTTAGTTTTCAAAGTTTGTTTTTTCAGGCAGCCATTTGATTTTTTTATGCCAAGTTTACAGCTATATTTGCAGCAAATGGGTTTGCTACTAAAATCACTTTTCACCGTATTTAGATAATATTTGAAGATCTTTTTTGAAGTAATGTTGGAGCAGATCTGCTTCAAAATTCATTTTGTGAAGATACCCCTACAAAATGGATACATAATGTAAGAGATCATGCAAACATCCATGAAACTCTGTTTGATCCCATAGTGCACAGACTGTCCTCGGTTCACACTGCATATATGAGACATATTTCAGCCTGTTGAGTCCAGGTCGGGAGAATCACGGTCAGGCCGTACTTGGTGTAGTTTCACAGACATCTGTACAAGTCCTTACACTATGATTTCAGCTTATATGCATATATTTAGCTCACGGCCTCATTCAGACATTTTTTTTCTTATACAAAAGTAATAAACCATAAAAAAATACAGAAATTTGGAATTGTCATAATCATATCAATCTCGTTAATTATACTTAATGCAGAAATAGTGAAGTAAATTTTGAATCTGAATATTTTTGGGTTATTTTGTCTCCCACGGACTGTAATAAGACAATGAAAAAGGTGCCTGTGCCACAAAATGGCACCAATAAAAACTACAAAACGTACAGCTTCGCAGACAGAAAATGGTAAACATTAGGGCTCTTAGAATACAGCGACACAAATAATTATTTGTATTAGAATTATTCAAATTAAGTCATAATTATCACTTTTTTTTCAAAGTATGTATTCATTGTACAAAGTATTAAACCGATGAATTTGGTGTTGCCATATTCGTACTGACCTACAAAATAAAGTTAAAGGGGGTTGTTAGAAAGAGGATCCATAGATTTTCATTGTAGAAGAGACTCCTGGCTCATGCATAGCGCATAGAACGAGTATATACAGTTGTGGCCAAAAGTATTGACACCCCTGCAATTCTGTCAAATACTCAGTTTCTTCCTGAAAATGATTGCAATCACAAATTCTTTGGTATTATTATCTTCATTTAATTTGTCTTAAATGAAAAAACACAAAAGAGAATGAAGCAAAAAGCAAAACATTGATCATTTCACACAACTCCAAAAATGGGCCAGACAAAATTATTGGCACCCTCAGCCTAATACTTGGTTGCACAACCTTTAGCCAAAATAACTGCAACCAAATGATTCCGGTAACCATCAATGAGTTTCTTAGGCTAGGGTCACATTGCGTTAGTGCAATCCGTCTAGCACTAGCGGATTGCGCTAACGCAATGTTTTATATGGGGCTGCGGTCGGGGTCGCGGTAACGTCCCCGCTCTCGCAGATCCCTGATCTGCGAGAGCGGGGAACGGACCGCGGGCGCGCCTCGGACGCTGCAAGCAGCGTCCGCAGCGCGCCAGGAATCTCCGGCGCGTCGCTAGCGCGCGCCGATCATGGCACGCGCTAGTGTAGCGCGTTCCCATTAGCGTGAATGGGCGCGTTAACAGACGCGTTGCACGGCGTTAATTTCGCCGCGCAACGCTGTCCGTTTAACGCGGTCCCATAACGCAATGGGAACCCAGCCTTACAATGCTCTGCTGGAATTTTATACCATTCTTCTTTGGCAAACTGCTCCAGGTCCCTGATATTTGAAGGGTGCCTTCTCCAAACTGCCATTTTTAGATCTCTCCACAGGTGTTCTATGGGATTCAGGTCTGGACTCATTGCTGGCCACCTTAAAAGTCTCCAGTGCTTTCTCTCAAACCATTTTCTAGTGCTATTTGAAGTGTGTTTTGGGTCATTGTCCTGCTGGAAGACCCATGACCTCTGAGAGAGACCCAGCTCCCAGCTTTGTTGGTAGTCTTCAGACTTCATAATGCTCTGCACATGGTCAAGAAGTCCAGTGCCAGAGGTAGCAAAGCAGCCCCAAAACATCAGGGAACTTCCGCCATGTTTGACTGTAGGGACCATGTTCTTTTCTTTGAATGCCTCTTTTTTTTCTCCTGTAAACTCTATGTTGATGCCTTTGCCCAAAAAGCTCTACTTTTGTGTCATCTGACCAAAGAACATACTTCCAAAACGTTTTAGGCTTTTACAGGTAAGTTTTGGCAAACTCCAGCCTGGCTTTTTTATGTCTCGGGGTAAGAAGTAGGGTCTTCCTGGGTCTCCTACCATAGAGTCCCTTTTCATTCAGACGCCGACGGATAGTACGGGTTGACACTGTTGTACCCTCGGACTGCAGGGCAGCTTGAACTTGTTTAGATGTTAGTCGAGGTTCTTTGTCCAACATCCGCACAATCTTGCGTTGAAATCTCTTGTGAATTTTTCTTTTCTGTCCACATCTAGGGAGGTTAGCCACACTGCCATGGGCTTTAAACTTCTTGATGACACTGCGCACGGTAGACACAGGAACATTCAGGTCTTTGGAGATGGACTTGTAGCCTTGAGATTGCTCATGCTTCCTCACAATTTGGTTTCTCAAGTCCTCAGACAGTTCTTTGGTCTTATTTCTTTTCTCCATGCTCAATGTGGTACACACAAGGACATAGGACAGAGATTAAGTCAACTTTAATCCATGTCAACTGGCTGCAAGTGTGATTTAGTTATTGCCAACACCTGTTAGGTGCCACAGGTAAGTTACAAGTGCTGTTAATTACACAAATTAGAGAAGCATCATGATTTTTCGAACAGTGCCAATACTTTTGTCCACCCCCTTTTTTATGTTTGGTGTGGAATTATGTCCAATTTGGCTTTAGGACAATTCTTTTTGTGTTTTTTCATTTAAGACAAATGAAGATAATAATAACAAAGAATTTGTGTTTGCAATCATTTTCAGAGTATTATCTGACAGAATTGCAGGGGTGTCAATACTTTTGGCCACAACTGTACATTCACACTGCATGTACACACATTTAATGAATCTCAAAGTTAGTGGGATTGCTTCTTTAACCTAATGGATCTACTCAGGAGGTTGAATAATAATAAATGAATATCTTTACAGTATATAGCGCTAACATATTCCGCAGCGCTTTACACACATCATTGCTGTCCCCGATGGGGCTCACAATCTAAATTCCCTATCAGTATGTCTTTGGAATGTGGGAGGAAACCGGAGTACCCGGAGGAAACCCACACAAACACGGAGAGAACATACAAACTCTTTGCAGATGTTGTCTTTGGTGGGGTTTAAACCCAGGACTCCAGCGCTGCAAAGCTGCTGTGCTAACCACTGTGCCACCGTGTTCTGAGTGCAGTTCTGTAGCAAAAACACATCTTGTAAACAGTGCCGTAAGATACTGAAATCGTTCTTATCTGTTTAGTTATAGTTTTATAATTATTTTTGCTAGAACAAACTGAAAATTCTGTTTTTCCCATAATAACTCGATTTTCCTACATTTGTAGATAATCACTTTGTTCCTGCATCTGAGCACTTGCTCCGAGAGAAAATACTTTCTAAATTCCTGTTTTGGCTTATGGATACCTATGTTATACAGTTATTGAAAGCATTTTATTATATCACAGAAACCAGCTTTCAGAAAAATAGACTCTTCTTTTATAGAAAGTGCATCTGGGGGTCTCTTCAGGAGTTTGGAATACGGTAGGAGTGTCAACATTTTTTTTTTTTTTTCATGCACAGCCTATTTTGAACATATCATGAGGGCATTTCTAAAACTTTTTCCATTTGACAGCCAGGGTAAAAATCAATACTGGCACTAATGTTTCTACCTGTGCATTAGGTTCTTAAAGTATTACTGTAAATCGGTAAAGTAATTTTCTTTTTCTTTTTTTTTTTTCTTTTTAAGAAAACACATGAGAAATGTAAAGCTACGTTTAATGTCCACTGATGAGATAGTAAATATGCAGCAGCAAAGGAACACACCTCTGATCTCCAGGTTACGTTTCATACCAAAAATAAATGGATTGCGCCCAATTGTGAAACTGTGTAATACTTTAGGAGTTCAACCAAGTAAAGAGATCAAGAAAAGAAAGGTAATTATGCATGGGAAGCAGATGGTGATGCCTGTAGGGGCAGGAGGGGTGGGTGGGCGCGGAAGCACTGCTGACTGCCATGTTATGAGTTAACCTGTTTCTTGGAATGTAACTACTGTACTTTTCATGCCACGGACTGGCCAGTCACTAGTGGCTGGTTTCCATGAATACCGGCTTTACACTACGTAAGATAAAAGTTCTCACCTGGAGAATGAAAGCAGTCTGAAAAATCAGGTTAATTGCAAACTTCTTTTCATGCGGTCTAGCTAAGTTGAAAATACCCCTTTAATGATGGGCATGCAGAAATACGATGTGCCAGATTCATGCCACCTTGTGCCTCACCAGAAATGTTACTCCAGTCAGGACTTTTGATTACTTCAATGGGTAGGTGTCACTCAAAAGGTTAGTGACTTTTCAAAGTGTTTTATAGCAGCTTTCTGGTGTAACCACCTAAATGTATCAACAAAAAAACATTTCTAAATCAGTGTTTTCTCTTCGCCACGACAGCACCCACTTGAGAGAGGGGATCCGCCCCTTGGAACAGGAAACCCTGTGGAGAGAATAAAAGGGGCGGTCCCCCTCACTCCCACAGTTGGTTTCCTGTTCCTACGGGAGACCTGGAGAGAAGAGGATTCCCAGCCTGGATGCCGCTTGCGCGGTTTACCTGAATAGGGACGGCAAGGGCTCCAGGGCTGGAAGCAGCGTCGGGGGTCCTGTCTCAGCTTCCCCCCCTCTGCTGGCAGGTACCGTGAGGCCAGGATCGGGGAGGCACCTGGCTCACAGAGAAGTATCCAGCAGACCTGCGGGCCGGACCGCTGGGGTAAGATCCTGTGACGCCAGCCTCGGGTGGCGCACAGGCAGCGTGGGGCCAGTGATTTCTCCCCCGGAAGTATTACTACAACTTCCGGGGTGATGGAGGAGGAGGACGGCGCCTGCGCAATCGCTGGATAGAAGCGCAGGCGCGCACAGCAGAGCCGCAACCCGGATGTAGTGGTCACTTCCGGGTGCGGCAGGAAGAAGATGGCGGCCCCCATAACAAAAGGACGCCGGCGTTGATTCCCGGCGTCCATCATGGCATCTCCTCAAGAGAACGTTGCCTTCTTCTGAAGCTAACGCTGTTACACCAGGAAGCCGGACTAGCAGCCGCAGATCATCCTCCAAGAGCGCCAGGGAAAAAAGATCGGACCGGTCGGTTCCTCCATCTGTGCCTCCGTCTCCTCCTCTCCAGCCGGTATTATGACAGCTTCAGGGGTGAGTGTATGTCTACCCTATTTTAAGCTGATTGTACTCCCTCTTTCATCTAATTCCCTAGGTTAAAAGAACAGGGAAATCCAAACCTAAGCAATGTGCCTTATGCTCTCCGCCGCTCCCGGATACCTATTTAAAAAAGTTATGCCAGTCTTGCATCGAATACACCTTACGTGAGGAGTCTTCAGTAAGGTCGGATGATATACGTAGCATGATAAGAGAGGAGTTGCGAGCTTTTCGAAACTCGGATAAAATTCCTGGAAGTAGGAAGAAATACAGCTCTCCTCTATCTGAACAGTCATCTGAGGTTGAGGATAAGGAGTCGGACAGTTCCCAAGAGGTTATATCCTCGGAGGGTGAACAGGATACATGTTTCCCTACAGAAAGCATTGACAATTTAGTCAGATCTGTACGCAACACCATGGGTATGGAAGATACTAAGACCCTTAAAACACCTCAGGACGTGATGTTTGCTGGCCTGTCCGAGAAAAAAAGACCTTCCTTTCCTATTATTCCAGCAATAAAGGAGTTAGTCAAAAAAGAGTGGGAAAGCCAGGGGCAAAGAGCGTTGCCGTCTTCCTCAAAACGTCGCTATCCCTTTAATGACGAGTATTTCTCCAAATGGGTAAAAGCCCCAAAAGTAGATGCGGCAGTGGCATCCACTTCTAAGAAATCTTTATTGCCTGTTGAAGATTCAGGATCCTTGCAAGACCCGCTCGATCGGAAAGCGGACTCCCTTTTAAAAAGAGCTTGGGAATCCTGTACAGGAGCTTTTAAACCAGCTATCTCGGCCACATGTACTGCTAGATCCATGATGGTTTGGTTGAATGATCTGGAAGAAGGCTTAAAAGGTGGCCTTTCCCGTAATAAACTCATGTCATCTATCCCGTTAATTAGAGGAGCTACTGCCTTTTTGGCAGATTCTTCGGCGGATTCCATCCGATTAGCAGCCAAATCAGCAGGTCTAACCAACGCGGCTCGCCGCGCCTTGTGGCTAAAGGGGTGGAAAGGAGATCCACAAACAAAATCCAAGTTATGTGGTCTGCCCTGTCAGGGTGAGTACCTATTTGGTACTCAATTGGATGACATTCTTACCAAAGCGGGTGAGAGGAAGAAAGGGTTCCCCAATAACACTTATCTTCCATCTTATAGGAGAGCGTTCCGAAAGCCCATGTTCAACAGAAGACGGGACTATAAAAACCAGGACCGTTGGGCTAATAAGGACTTTAAGCAGAAAGGAGCCTTCTTCAGAAAACGCCCTTTCAAACCTGAGGATAAACCCCGCTAGGACAGATCTACCCGTTGGTGGTAGGTTGTCCTTCTTCTCCACACAATGGCTGGCAATAGCCTCTAATTCATGGGCAACTAGCCTGATAACTACAGGCCTAAAACTAAGATTTTCTCAAGTTCCCCCGAACTCGTTTTGTTTGACTTCCTTAGGTTCACCATCACAACAAGAGGCCTTGGAACAGGAAATAATAACTCTCCTGTCCAAAGGAGTATTAGTGGAAGTCCCTTTTCATCAAAAAGGAAGGGGATTTTATTCCCCTTTATTTTTGATTTCAAAACCCGACGGATCATATAGAACAATAATTAATTAACCTTAAGAGACTAAATGTCTTCTTAGAGAACCAAACTTTTAAAATGGAATCCATCCGGTCAACTATTAAGCTTCTGTTTCCCCATTGCTTCATGGCAGTTCTTGACCTTAAAGATGCATACTATCATCTTCCAATCTTCAGAGAGCATCAACAATATCTACGGGTGGCAGTTATGGTCAAAGGTCAGATACGGCATTATCAATACACATCAATGCCCTTTGGACTATCAATAGCTCCTAGAGTGTTCACAAAACTAATGTCAGAGGTAATGTCATATTTGAGGTTAAAAGATACCCTCATAATACCCTATTTAGATGACCTATTAATAGTCGGGAACTCTCTTTCTCAATGTCATCAACGCTTATCTGATTCAATTTCATCCTTACAAAGGTTGGGGTGGTTACTGAATTGGGAAAAATCTAAATTGTCCCCCACAACTGAGCAAAAATTTTTAGGAATTATTCTAGACTCTACAAATCAAATGTGCTTTCTTCCCGAGTCAAAACAAATAGCAATCATAAACAAAGTACAATCAGTAATTAACCACCCCCTAATTTCCCTAAGAGAAGGTATGTCCCTTCTTGGTTCCTTCACTTCTTGTATTCCAGCTGTTCCGTGGGCCCAATTCCATAGCAGGAAATTGCAGCATACAATACTTCGTGAGGAAGAAAGGTTACATGGCCGATTAGATACTCGTATTTCCTTAACGACAGACGTGATACAATCTCTCACTTGGTGGTTAAATCAGAATCATCTTTCCAGTGGGGTCCCCTGGGTGGTTAAACCATCAAAAACTGTTTTCACTGACGCCAGTCCTAGTGGTTGGGGAGCACATTTAAAAAACCAAATAGTACAAGGTCTGTGGTCTAGAGAATCAGATGATTCTTCTAATAAAAAAGAGCTGAAGGCTGTTTATCATGCCTTATCTGAATTTCTTCCGCAGTTACACGGAACACATACAAGAGTCTTCTCAGACAACATGACAGCGGTAGCATATATAAACCACCAAGGAGGAACAAGATCGGAAGGACTCATGTCTATAGCCAACGATATTCTAGCCATGGCAGAGGAACACCTCCTGTCCCTATCGGCGCTACATGTGAGAGGAATCGACAAATCGAGAGCAGATTTCCTCAGTCGCCACACTCTCCACCAAGGAGAGTGGGTTCTAAATCGTCGTATCTTTTGTATGATAATAAAAAAGTGGGGCACTCCCGAGATAGATCTCTTTGCGACAAGACAAAACAGGCAAGTCAAAAAATTTGCATCATTGTTCCGATCTGACAATCCAGATATCTTCGAAGCCCTACAAGTACCATGGGTATTCAAGAAGGCATATGCCTTTCCCCCGCTGATATTACTTCCGACAGTGATCAGGAAGATAAGGGAGGACAGAGCAAACGTGATCCTAATTGCTCCGTTCTGGCCCAAGAGGCCATGGATTTCCTGGCTGAGAGCCATGTCAATCTCAGACCCATGGATCCTCCCGGAGGATCGGGATCTTCTCTTCCAGGGCCCCTTCAACCACCCTCAGGTGAAGGGTCTACGGTTAACAGCCTGGAACTTGAGAGGCAGCTGCTAAAGATGAGAGGGTTCTCAAACAAAGTGATTGACACTCTTCTACTAAGTAGAAAAAAGTCCACTACCTCCATCTATGCAAGAGTGTGGAAAAAATTTCTAAACCTCTACCCAACAGCCCTGTCAAACGAAATTTATATTCCTATAATTTTAGAATTTCTTCAAAAAGGGCGCGATCTAGGTCTGGCAGTCAGTACCTTAAAAGTACACATTTCTGCGCTGGGGGCTTTATATGGTCTTGATATCGCAGGTAATAAGTGGGTAGCCAGATTTGTTGCAGCATGCCAGAGGTCAGAGACAGTCCGAATTCCCCATGTACCACCTTGGGATGTTAATTTAGTTCTCGAAGCTCTTACAGATCACCCTTTTGAGCCTCTACATTCAGCTCACATAAAACATGTCTCCCTCAAGACAGCTCTTCTTGTCGCCTTAGTATCAGCGAGAAGAGTAAGTGACATACAGGCACTATCGATAGATCCTCCTTTCATGTCTATATTCCCAGATAGAGTTGTCCTTAAGACAGACCCTTCATACTTACCCAAAGTATGCACTAAATTTCACAGATCGCAAGAAATCTTCCTTCCCTCCTTCTATGATAACCCTACAAGTCAGGAAGAACAAAAATACCACACATTAGATGTGAGGAGAGCCATATTAGCCTATGTGGATAGGACTAGCGCCTGGAGGAAGAGCAGGGCTCTCTTTGTTTCTTTCCAGGGTCATAGAAAAGGAGCTGGAATCACGAAGGGTACTTTATCTCGGTGGATTCGAGATGCAATATGTCTGGCCTATTCATCCAAAGGGGAGAATCCGCCTGAGACCGTAAGAGCACATTCCACCCGGGCGATTGCATCATCCTTGGCTGAACGAGCGGAGGTTCCGATAGAACAGATATGTAAGGCCGCAACCTGGTCTTCGCCTACTACCTTCTATAATCACTATAGATTAGATCTATCTGCCTCATCTGACTTATCCTTCGGTAGATCAGTCCTTAACACGGTGATCCCTCCCAAATGACTATCTCTGAAAGTCTCTCAAGTGGGTGCTGTCGTGGCGAAGAGAAAACTCCGGATTACGTACCGGTAATGCTCTTTTATAGAGCCACGACAGCACCCCTTCACTTCCCACCCTTATAGGTTTTTTATTAGGAGCACGGTTAAGGGTGTTTGGTTCTTGTAGTTAGCCATGCTTAAGTTAACTAGTTATAAACGATGATATTGAATGACCTACTAAAGTCTGGTGGGCGGTTCCTCGCAATCTCTGTAAACCCAACTGTGGGAGCGAGGGGGACCGCCCCTTTTATTCTCTCCATAGGGTTTCCTGTTCCTAGGGGCGGATCCCCTCTCTCAAGTGGGTGCTGTCGTGGCTCTATAAAAGAGCATTACCGGTACGTAATCCGGTGTTTTATATGCTACTTTCAATCCCTGTTTAACTATTCCCAAGATACCATGCAGTCACAGTACTTCTGTGCTAAAAAGGATGGCTGCCACCACCTGATATCTGATAACCAGTCCATGGGGTGTGATAAAATGCACATAGCTAAAACAAAATGGGTGTATCTGCACACTCCTATAGTAAGAAAAGCAATATCTGCTTCAACTCTCGCAAGTGAACATGAGACAAGAATAGTGAAAAGAAACCTTTTTTTTCTAACAAATATACTTACTCATAGCAAGGGAGGACTGCAGTAGCACACGATGAATATACCAAAGTGCTGAGCTGCGCTCCACTATCTTTGTCATTGTCTTTAACCCCTTAGTGAAAAATCCAGTTTTGACCTTCCTGGCTAGGCCAATTTTTTTAAATCTGACGTGTCTCTTCATGTGGTAACAACTCTGGAACTCGTGCACCAGGAAAGGTCAAAGAACCGAGGCACATGCGCAGTTCAGTACTTTTTACTCTGTCCTGGTCCCTTGAGCGCAATTCCAGGGATCAGGTGTAGATGACTTAGAACGCGTCATTCGCAATAAGAAGGATGGCATTGCAAGAAGGGAAGCACCGGACCAAGACAGTGATGCCCATTGGACCTGACCACCCCGCTAATGAGTATTATAAAAGCTCTTTTTCTTGACTAACAGACCGGATTGGGGTCAGATATACAGCATGCTAGAATTCTGTATATCAGGGCTGAAAGGTGGTGCTCTTATGTCATATGGGACAAATCTGCTAACAGGTTCCCTTTATCGATTTCATCTGTGGGTGTACTGAGTATTTTGAAACCATAGGTGCATCACAGAATTTTATAACATTGGGAATTGGACATATTTTAGTTGTTAAACTGTAAATTTATTTATTTTCTGCAAATGTCAGTTACCGAAGAGTTAATAGATGAAACTGGACCCCTCAGTTTATTGCACAATTTCTCCCGAAAGCAGTGATTCCCTGCATGTTATCAGGAACTACTTTTAGGCCACACGTCAGGACTGAGAAGGAAGGAGCGCTATTTGGCTTTTAGAGAACAGATTTTGTTAGCCAACATTTGCGGGGCCCCTAAGGTGACCCCACACTAAATATTGCACCGCTCAATTAATTAATCTACGGCTGCATTGACTATTTTTCTAACATCCACAGCATTGCTTTTTTTTCTTGAGCATTGCAAATATGCCAGTTTAGTGCACATACGTTGTGCCCCCATGTATTGTAATGTCCCATACAGTTTGGTGATCCCATGCATTGTTTCTAGCTTGTGCTTCTGGAGACATGCGCCCCAAGCTTGTGATTTGTGTGCGTTTTTGTGATTTTTTTACCCTTTTTTTACTTTTTTCATTTGGGCTTGCTGTGGGACATGAATATTTTTTACTTTGATCTCTGATCTCATGCATTGCAGTGTCTCAGTACAGTCAGTGTCTCACTGACAGAGCCTGTTAGACCCAGCTTGTAGCTGGATCTAATGGGCCACTGTACCCTGGGGTCATCAGATGACCTTGGGGTACCATGGCAACAACAGCAGGGGGGTCAATCACAGGATCGACCACCCATCCCTGCAATTGTAGTCGCGGGTGCCTGTCAAAGGGGGTCTTTTAATCTCCTTTTAACCACTTTGATGCCGCTGTCTCAACAGTGGTATTTAAGGAATTAATCTCTGGGCAGTTCCAAAACCGGTCAGGGCCAATGCTGCAGGGGAGCTGTCACTGTCAAGTTTTGCACCCACTTGGTGGTATTCACTTATTACTTAGCTTAATGGAAGAAACAGCACTGAGGAATAAGGCCCCTTTGGGGCCGCGGTTTAAAGGTGTATCGGCTGTTGTTAAGGGGTTAACTTGAAAAGCTGGTTGCAGTATTGCAATCAGGGAAAAAAAGCGGGAGCACAGCTTGATCTATCGGCTTATTGGTGTGGGATCTAACAGTTATTGCCTATCTTTTTCCCATTAAAAATTAAACATATTTGCTATCACTGCTTTAATAGAAATCTATTAAACTATAGAAATAATTAACCCAGTCTGTAAAATAAAGAGAAATAAATTCATAATACCAGAATTGTGTGTTTTGGTCCTTTCCCCCCTAAAAAAAAATGTAAGAATAAGCAATCAAATTATCGCATATACAGTACAGACCAAAAGTTGGACACACCTTCTCATTTAAAGATTTTTCTGTATTTTCATGACTATGAAAATTGTACATTCACTCTGAAGGCATGAAAACTATGCATAAACACATTTGGAATTATATACTTAACAAAAACGTGTGAAACAACTGAAATTATGTCTTATATTCTAGGTTCTTCAAAGTAGCCACCTTTTGCTTTGATGACTGCTTTGCACACTCCTGGCATTCTCTTGATGAGCTTCAAGAGGTAGTCTCCGGCAATGGTCTTCCAACAATCTTGAAGGAGTTCCCAGAGATGCTTAGAACTTGTTGGCCCTTTTGCCTTCACTCTGCAGTCCAGCTCACTCCAAACCATCTCGATTAGGTTCAGGTCTGGTGACTGTGGAGGCCAGGCCATCTGGCGTAGCACCCCATCACTCTCCTTCTTGGTCAAATAGCCATTACACAGCCTGGAGGTGTGTTTGGGGTCATTGTCCTGTTGAAAAATAAATGATGGTCCAACTAAACGCAAACCGGGTGGAATAGCATGCCGCTGCAAGATGCTGTGGTAGCCATGCTGGTTCAGTATGCCTTCAATTTTGAATAAATCCCCAACAGTCACCAGCAAAGCACCATCACACCTCCTCCTCCATGCTTCACGGTGGGAACCAGGCATGTAGAGTCCATCCGTTCACCTTTTCTGCGTCGCACAAAGACACGGTGGTTGGAACCAAAGATTTCAAATTTGGACTCATCAGACCAAAGCACAGATTTCCACTGGTCTAATGTCCATTTCTTGTGTTCTTTAGCCCAAACAAGTCTCTTCTGCTTGTTGCCTGTCCTTAGCAGTGGTTTCCTAGCAGCTATTTTACCATGAAGGCCTGCTGCACAAAGTCTCCTCTTAACAGTTGTTGTAGAGATGTGTCTGCTGCTAGAACTCCGTGTGGCATTGACCTGGTCTCTAATCTGAGCTGCTGATAACCTGCGATTTCTGAGGCTCGTAACTTGGATAAACTTATCCTCAGAAGCAGAGGTGACTCTTGGTCTTCCTTTCCTGGGGCGGTCCTCATGTGAGCCAGTTTCTTTGTAGCGCTTGATGGTTTTTGCCACTGCACTTGGGGACACTTTCAAAGTTTTCCCAATTTTTCGGACTGACTGACCTTCATTTCTTAAAGTAATGATGGCCACTCGTTTTTCTTTACTTAGCTGCTTTTTTCTTGCCGTAATACAAATTCTAACAGTCTATTCAGTAGGACTATCGGCTGTGTATCCATCAGACTTCTGCACCACACAACTGATGGTCCCAACCACATTTATAAGGCAAGAAATCCCACTTATTAAACCTGACAGGGTACACCTGTGAAGTGAAAACCATTCCCAGTGACTACCTCTTGAAGCTCATCAAGAGAATGCCAAGAGTGTGAAAAGCAGTCATCAAAGCAAAAGGTGGCTACTTTGAAGAACCTAAAATATAAGACATAATTTCAGTTGGTTCACATTTCTTTGTTAAGTATATACCGTATATACTCGAGTATAAGCCGAGAATTTCAGCCCATTTTTTTAGGCTGAAATTGCACCTCTCGGCTTATACTCGAGTCATACCCAGGGGTCGGCAGGGGAGGGGGAGCGGCAGCTGTGTACTAATACCTGCTTCTGGCACGGTGTCCCTGGTTCTCCGGTGCCGGCAGCTTCTTTCTGTATTGAGCGGTCACATGGTACTGCTCATTACAGTAATGAATGTGGACCCCACTCCACTCCCATAGGGGAGCAGGTGAATATAGCAAGTGTCGGGGGACTAAGAGGTGAGTATGTAATTTTTTTTTATTTAATCGCAGCGACAGCATATGGGGCAAATGTCTGTATGGATCATCTTATGAGGCCATGTGCAGCATTATGTGGGGCAAATATCTGTATGGGGCATCTTATGGGGCCGTGTGCAGCATTATATGGGGCAAATACGGTATCTGTATGGGGCCATGTGCAACATTATATGGGGCAAATACGGTATCTGTATGGGGCCATGTGCAGCAGTATATAGGGCAAATATCTGTATGGAGCATCTTATGGGGCCATGTGCAGCATTATATGGGGCAAATATCTATATGGGGCAAATATCTGTATGGGGCCATGTGCAGCATTATATGGGCTAAATATCTGTATGGGCCATGTGCAGCATTATATGGGGCAAATATCTGTATGGAGCATCTTACGGGGCCATGTGCAGCATTTGTGGAGCATTATACGGGCCAAATGTGTCTATGGAGCATCTTATGGGGACCATAATCAGCATTTGTGGAGCATTGTAATGGGGCAAATGTCTGTATGGAGCATCTTATGGGGCCCATCATGAACTGTATGGAGCATTATATGGGGCGTATTTTGTATGGAGCATCTTATGGGGCCATCATGAACTGTATGGAGCATTATATGGGGCTCCTGATTCAATATGGACATTCAAAAACACTTAACCTACTGATGTCTCAATTAATTTTACTTTTATTGGTATCTATTTTTTTTCTAATTTACCAGTAGCTGCTGCATTTTCCACCCTAGGCTTATGCTCGAGTCATTAAGTTTTCCCAGTTTTTTGTGGCAAAATTAGGTGTCTCGGCTCATACGCGGGTCGGCTTATACTCGAGTATATTCGGTAATTCCACATGTATTAAAGGGAACCTGTCACCCCGTTTTTTCAGATTGAGATAAAAATACTGTTAAATAGGGCCTGCGCTGTGCGTTACAATAGTGTATGTAGTGTACCCTGATTCCCCACCTATGCTGCGAAATACATTACCAAAGTCGCCGTTTTCGCCTGTCAATCAGGCTGGTCAGGTCGGGTGGGCGTGGTCACAGCGCTGTTTCTTCCTCAGCTTTACGTTGGTGGCGTAGTGGTGTGCGCATGTTGAAGTGACGAATCCACTGCGCGCACGTGAAGAAGCAGCGCGCGATCTGTGCTATTACCCCCTGTCATCGGTGGGGGCGGCCATCTTCCTGGAGCCGCGCGTGCGCAGATGGAGTGCTCTGCTGCACGGGGCTTCAGGAAAATGGCCGCGGGATGCCGCACGTGCGCAGAAGAGATCGCGGTGGCCATTTTCCCAAAGCCGAGTTTGCATCTCGGCTTTGGGAAAATGGCCGCCGCGATCTCTTCTGCGCACGCGCGGCATCCCGCGGCCATTTTCCTGAAGCCCCGTGCAGCAGAGCACTCCATCTGCGCACGCGCGGCCCCAGGAAGATGGCCGCCCCCACCGATGACAGGGGGTAATAGCGCAGATCGCGCGCTGCTTCTTTACGTGCACGCAGTGGATTCGTCACTTCAACATGCGCACACCACTACGCCACCAACGTAAAGCCGAGGAAGAAACAGCGCTGTGACCACGCCCACCCGACCTGACCAGCCTGATTGACAGGCGAAAACGGCGACTTTGGTAATGTATTTCGCAGCATAGGTGGGGAATCAGGGTACACTACATACACTATTGTAACGCACAGCGCAGGCCCTATTTAACAGTATTTTTATCTCAATCTGAAAAAAACGGGGTAGCAGGTTCCCTTTAATTCATAGTTTTGATGCCTTCAGTGTGAATGTACAATTTTCATAGTCATGAAAATACAGAAAAATCTTTAAATGAGAAGGTGTGTCCAAGCTTTTGGTCTGTACTGTACATAAAATTGATATTAATAATGACATCAGCTTACCACGCCAAAAAATCAAGCCTTCACTTAGACCCATGAACCAAAAAATAAAAAATGTTATGGGTTTCAGAAAATGGTAACATAATGGAAGAAAATGTTATTTTACAAATGTTCTTAAATACCGTATATACTCGAGTATAAGCCGAGGCACTTAATTTTGCCACGGAAAACTGGGTTACGCATTGTCCCCTCATCCCTGTCCTGGTATGTGTGGCTCCCCCCATCGCTGTCCTGGTATGCGTGGCTCCCCCTGTAGCTGTCCTGGCGTGCGTGTCTCCCACTGTAGCTGTCCTCGTATGCGTGGCTCCCCCTTTCGCTGTCCTGGTATGTGTGGCTCCCCCGTCCTGTCCTGGTATGCGTGGCTCCCTCTGTCCTGGTATTCGCGGCTTCCCCCTCCCATCCTTGTATGCATGCTTCCTATTACAAAAAAAAACAAACATCCTACTCACCCTCCAGCGTGCCCTCACAGCATCTCATTGGTGCCGGCTTTCAGTTGCTCTTCCTGTGCTGAGCGATCACGTGGCACTGCTCATAAAGGTAATGCATATTCCCTCCATGCCTTTGGGAATGGAGATGCGTGCATATTTATTACCTTAAAGAGCGGTGCCACGTGATCGCTCAGCACAGGAAGAGCAACTGGAAGCTGGCACCAACTAGATGATGCGAGGGCACGCTGGAAGGCGAGTAGGTTGTCTTCTGGAAGCCGGCAGCTGTCACTGTGCGCGCTATAAGAGAAATGAATATTCATTTCTGTTTAGCAGCGGCACAGGCTTTAGCCTCACCGCCTTTCTGGGACAATGACTCAGGTGAAGCCGAAGGGGACGTTTTAAGTACAAAAAAAGTGCTGAAAAACTGGGCTTACACATGAGTATATACGGTAAATTCTCATTACTTAAAGTGAACCTGTCATCAGGGTTATGCGAGTTAAGCTAAAGGTATTGTGAGGGGTTGACTCACTCCGCTGCTTCACAAGGTAGACACAGGAACAGTTCTGGTAGTAGTTCACCTGCTGGTTCATTGTATACAGCTTAAACCATCACAGGGTTCAGAAAAATAAACAGAGCCTTTCTGGCATAATGGTAATACAAGACACCATACCCAGACTGAACCACAGGTCCAGGTGTATATCACATGTACTGGCCAAGTGATGATGACCTCACTGCAGGTCCTCAAACACCTGCAAGGAAAGTGGCACAGTGAGCACCCTCCCTCCAACACTGCGGGTGCTCACATGAAACCAGCCCATTAAACTCTAGGTGCTGAAAGGCCATGTACAGTGTGCTGGAAACACAAAACCCCTCCTGTTTCACATCATTGCATGCGCAGTGACACGTACCTCCCTTCCTCTACAAAGCCAGTGACTCTGTCACAGTATGCACAGGATAGCGTTGGTATGCTGATTTAATACATACATTCAGTGAAGAAATCCATAGTCTGGTTGTTATAAAATCATCATTAGAAGTTTTGGTCTCCGTTCATTGGGGTCGGATTGTGGGTAGGGTCTTCAGCCCTGCCACGGCCCCTCCGCTGCCTCTGGTGTCTTTATTCTCTTCCTCGATTACATTTTGTGCCTGCGCTATCCTAGCAGCCGACAGCACAGCATGAGATTTAACCCCCAGAGCTTTTTTACGTTTTTGTTTTTCACTCCCCTCCTTCCCAGAGCCATAACTTTTTTTGTTTTTCCGTCAATATGGTCATGTGAGGGCTTATTTTTTGCGGGACGAGTTGTACTTTTGAACGACACCATTGGTTTTATCATGTCGTGTTCTAGAAAACGAGGAAAAAAAATTCCAAGTGCGGTGAAATTGCAAAAAAAAAGTGCAATCCCACACTTGTTTTTGTTGGATGAGGGCTTATTTTTTGCGTGCCAAGCTGATGTTTTTAACCCCTTTACCCCCAAGGGTGGTTTGCATATTAATGACCGGGCCAATTTTTACAATTCTGACCACTGTCCCTTTATGAAGTTATAACGCTGGAACGCTTCAACGGATCCTGGTGATTCTGACTTTGTTTTCTTGTGACATATTGTACTTCATGATAGTGGTAAAATTTCTTTGATATTACCTGCATTTATTTTGAAAAAAATGGAAATTTGTCGAAAATTTTGAAAATGTAGCAATTTTCCAACTTTGAATTTTTATGCAATTAAATCACAGAGATATGTCACACAAAATACTTAATAAATAACATTTACCAAATGTCTACTTTACATCAGCACAATTTTGGAACCAAAATTTTTTTTTTGTTAGGGAGTTATAAGGGTTAAAAGTTGACCAGCAATTTCTCATTTTTACAACTCCATTTTTTTTTAGGGATCACATCTCATTTGAAGTCATTTTTAGGGGTCTAAATGATAGAAAATACCCAAGTGTGACACCATTCTAAAAACTGCACCCCTCAAGGTGCTCAAAACCACATTCAAAAATTTGATTAACCCTTCAGGTGTTTCACAGGAATTTTTGGAATGTTTAAATAAAAATGAACATTTAATTTTTTTTCACAAAAAATTTAGTTCAGCTCCAATTTGATTTATTTTACCAAGGATAACAGGAGAAAATGGACCCCAAAAGTTGTTTTACAATTTGTCCTGAGTACCCGGATGCCCCATATGTGGGGGTAAACCACTGTTTGGGCGCATGGCAGAGTTCGGAAGGGAAGGAGCGCCGTTTGACTTTTCAATGCAAAATTGACAGGAATTGAGATGGGACGCCATGTTGCGTTTGGAGAGCCACTGATGTGCCTAAACATTAAAACTCCCCACAAGTGACACCATTTTGGAAAGTAGACCCCCTAAGGAACTTATCTAGATGTGTGGTGAGCACTTTGACCCACCTAGGGCTTCACAGAAGTTTATAATGCAGAGCCGTAAAAATAAAAAATCATATTTTTTCACAAAAATGATTTTTCGCCCTCAATTTTTTATTTTTCCAAGAATAAGAGAAGAAATTGGACCCCAAAAGTTGTTGTACAATTTGTCCTGAGTACGCTGATACCCCATATGTGGGGGGGAACCACCGTTTGGGCGCATGGGAGGGCTCGAAAGGGAAGGAGCGCCATTTGGAATGCAGACTTAGATGGAATGGTCTGCAGGCGTCACATTGCGTTTGCAGAGCCCCTAATGTACCTAAACAGTAGAAACCCCCAACAAGTGACACCATTTTGGAAAGTAGACCCCCTAAGGAACTCATCTAAGATGTGTTATGAGAGCTTTGAACCCCCAAGTGTTTCACTACAGTTTATAACGCCGAGCCGGGCAAATAAAAAAAAAAAATTTCCACAAAAATTATTTTTTAGCCCCCAGTTTTGTATTTTCCCAAGGGTAACAGGAGAAATTGGACCCCAAAAGTTGTTGTCCAATTTGTCCTGAGTACGCTGATACCCCATATGTTGGGGTAAACCCCTGTTTGGGCACACGGGAGAGCTCGGAAGGGAAGGAGCACTGTTTTACTTTTTCAACGCAGAATTGGCTGGAATTGAGATCGGACGCCATGTCGCGTTTGGAGAGCCCTGATGTGCCTAAACAGTGGAAACCCCCAATTATAACTGAAACCCTAATCGCAACGGTAACCCTAACCCTAATCCCAACAGTAACCCTAACCACACGCCTAACCCTGACACAACCCTAATCCCAACCCTTTTCCCAACCGTAAATGTAGCCCCAACCCTAACCTTAACTTTAGCCCCAAACTGTTGTGAATTCTGTGGCAGAGCTCCCTCCTGTGGTCACAAGTGGTACTTCGGCTGATTCTCTCTGTGAGCTTCCGTTGGTGGAGGAGAGTGGTACTGCGGCTTCTGAGTTTCCTTCCTCAGGTGATGTGGTGATGTCGTTAGGTGCTGCTCTATTTAACTCCACCTAGTGCTTTGATCCTGGCCTCCAGGCAATATTCTAGTATTGGACCTGTTTCCTCCTGGATCGTTCCTGTGGCCTGCTGCTCTGCATAGCTGAGTTCCGCTTTTGCTATTTTGTTTGCTATTTTTTCTGTCCAGCTTGCTTAATATTGTTTTCTTGCTTGCTGGAAGCTCTGGGACGCAGAGGGTGTACCTCCGTGCCGTTAGTTCGGTACGGAGGGTCTTTTTGCCCCCTTTGCGTAGTTTTTGTAGGGTTTTGTGTTGACCGCAAAGTTACCTTTCCTATCCTCGCTCTGTTCAGAAAGTCGGGCCTCACTTTGCTAAATCTATTTCATCTCTACGTTTGTCTTTTCATCTTAACTCAGTCATTATATGTGGGGGCTGCCTTTTCCTTTGGGGTATTTCTCTGAGGCAAGGTAGGCTTATTTTCTATCTTCAGGCTAGCTAGTTTCTCAGGCTGTGCCGAGCTGTATAGGGAGCGTTAGGCGCAATCCACGGCTGCCTCTAGTGTGGTTGGAGAGGATTAGGGATTGCGGTCAGCAGAGTTCCCACGTCTCAGAGCTCGTTCTATGTTTTTGGGTTATTGTCAGGTCACTGTATGTGCTCTGACTTCTATGTCCATTGTGGTACTGAATTACCTTATCATAACAGTACTGGAGGCCAAAAGTACTAATGATTCTCAATAGAGGGAAAAAAGAAGTTCTGAGACCATTTTTTTTTCTCTGCACTGTGTTTTGCCTTTTTTTTCCCCTAGACATTTGGGTGGTTCAGGACACGGGTGTAGAGATGGACATTAAAGGTCTGTCTTCATGTGTGGATCAGCTCACGGCAAGAGTACAAAATATTCAAGACTTTGTGGTTCAGAATTCTATGTTAGAACCAAGAATTCCTATTCCTGATTTGTTTTTTGGAGATAGAACTAAATTTCTGAGTTTCAAAAATAATTGTAAACTATTTCTGGCTTTGAAACCTCGCTCCTCTGGTGACCCAGTTCAACAAGTTAGGATCATTATTTCTTTTTTACGTGGCGACCCTCAGGACTGGGCATTTTCTCTTGCGTCAGGAGATCCTGCATTAAGTAATATCGATGCGTTTTTCCTGGCGCTCTGATTGCTGTACTATGAGCCTAATTCAGTGGATCAGGCAGAGAAAAATTTGCTGGCTCTGTGTCAGGGTCAGGATGAGATAGAGGTATATTGTTAGAAATTTAGAAAGTGGTCAGTACTCACTCAATGGAATGAAGGTGCGCTTGCAGCTATTTTCAGAAAGGGTCTCTCTGAAGCCCTTAAGGATGTCATGGTGGGATTTCCTATGCCTGCTGGTCTGAATGAGTCTATGTCTTTGGCCATTCAGATCGGTCGACGCTTGCGTGAGCGTAAATCTGTGCACCATTTGGCGGTATTATCTGAGCATAAACCTGAGCCTATGCAGTGCGATAGGACTTTGACCAGAGTTGAACGGCAAGAACACAGACGTCTGAATGGGCTGTGTTTCTACTGTGGTGATTCCACTCATGCTATCTCTGATTGTCCTAAGCGCACTAAGCGGTTCGCTAGGTCTGCCACCATTGGTATGGTACTGTCAAAATTTCTTTTGTCCGTTACCTTGATCTGCTCTTTGTCATCTTATTCTGTCATGGCATTTGTGGATTCAGGCGCTGCTCTGAATTTGATGGACTTGGAGTATGCTAGGCGTTGTGGGTTTTTCTTGGAGCCCTTGCAGTGTCCTATTCCATTGAGAGGAATTGATGCTACGCCTTTGGCCAAGAATAAGCCTCAGTACTGGACCCAGCTGACCATGTGCATGGCTCCTGCACATCAGGAGGTTATTCGCTTTCTGGTGTTGCATAATCTGCATGATGTGGTCGTGTTGGGGTTGCCATGGCTACAAGTCCATAATCCAGTATTAGATTGGAAATCCATGTCTGTGTCTAGCTGGGGTTGTCAGGGGGTACATGGTGATGTCCCATTTCTGTCTATTTCGTCATCCACCCCTTCTGAGGTTCCAGAGTTCTTGTCTGATTACCGGGATGTATTTGATGAGCCCAAGTCCGATGCCCTACCTCCGCATAGGGATTGTGATTGTGCTATCGATTTGATTCCTGGTAGTAAATTCCCAAAAGGTCGACTGTTTAATTTATCTGTGCCTGAGCACGCCGCTATGCGGAGTTATGTGAAGGAGTCCTTGGAGAAGGGGCATATTCTCCCGTCATCGTCGCCATTAGGAGCAGGGTTCTTTTTTGTGGCCAAGAAGGATGGTTCGCTGAGACCTTGTATAGATTACCGCCTTCTAAATAAGATCACGGTTAAATTTCAGTACCCCTTGCTGTTGTTATCTGATTTGTTTGCTCGGATTAAGGGGGCTAGTTGGTTCACCAAGATAGATCTTCGTGGTGCGTATAATCTTGTGCGTATTAAGCGAGGCGATGAATGGAAAACTGCATTTAATACGCCCGAGGGCCATTTTGAGTATCTAGTAATGCCATTCGGACTTGCCAATGCTCCATCAGTGTTTCAGTCCTTTATGCATGACATCTTTCGAGAGTACCTGGATAAATTCCTGATTGTGTACTTGGATGACATTTTGATCTTCTCGGATGATTGGGAGTCTCATGTGAAGCAGGTCAGAACGGTGTTTCAGGTCCTGCGTTCTAATTCTTTGTTTGTGAAGGGATCAAAGTGTCTCTTTGGTGTTCAGAAGGTTTCATTTTTGGGGTTCATCTTTTCCCCTTCTACTATCGAGATGGACCCTGTTAAGGTCCAAGCCATCCATGATTGGACTCAGCTGACATCTCTGAAAAGTCTGCAAAAGTTCCTGGGCTTTGCTAATTTTTATCGTCGCTTCATCTGCAATTTTTCTAGTATTGCTAAACCATTGACCGATTTGACCAAGAAGGGTGCTGATGTGGTCAAATTGGTCTTCTGCTGCTGTGGAAGCTTTTCAAGAGTTGAAGCGTCGTTTTTCTTCTGCCCCTGTGTTGTGTCAGCCAGATGTTTCGCTTCCATTCCAGGTCGAGGTTGATGCTTCTGAGATTGGAGCTGGGGCTGTTTTGTCGCAGAGAAGTTCTGATTGCTCGGTGATGAAACCATGCGCCTTCTTTTCCAGGAAGTTTTCGCCTGCTGAGCGAAATTATGATGTTGGCAATCGAGAGTTACTGGCCATGAAGTGGGCATTCGAGGAGTGGCGTCATTGGCTTGAAGGAGCTAAGCATCGCGTGGTGGTCTTGACTGATCATAAGAACTTGACTTATCTCGAGTCTGCCAAGCGGTTGAATCCTAGACAGGCTCGTTGGTCGCTGTTTTTTGCCCGTTTTGACTTTGTGATTTCGTACCTTCCGGGCTCTAAAAATGTGAAGGCGGATGCTCTGTCTAGAAGTTTTGTGCCCGACTCTCCGGGTTTATCTGAGCCGGCGGGTATTCTCAAAGAGGGAGTAATTGTGTCTGCCATCTCCCCTGATTTGTGGCGGGTGTTGCAAAAATTTCAGGCTAATAAACCTGATCGTTGACCAGCAGAGAGACTGTTTGTCCCAGATAGGTGGACGAATAAAGTTATCTCTGAGGTCCATTGTTCGGTGTTGACTGGTCATCCTGGGATCTTTGGTACCAGAGAGTTAGTGGCTAGATCCTTTTTTTTTGCGGGACGAGTTGATTTTTTTATTGGTAACATTTTCGGGTACGTGACTTTTTTTTTATTAATTTTTATTCCGATTTTTGTGAGGCAGAATAACAAAAAACCAGCAATTCATGAATTTCTTTTGGGGGAGGCGTTTATACCGTTCCGCGTTTGGTAAAATTGATGAAGCAATTTTATTCTTCGGGTCAGTACGATTACAGCGATACCTCATTTATATCTTTTTATGTTTTGGCGGTTTTATACGATAAAAACTATTTTATAGAAAAAATAATTATTTTTGCATCGCTTTATTCTGAGGACTATAACTTTTTTATTTTTTCGCTGATGATGCTGTATTACGGCTCGTTTTTTGCGGGACAAAATGATGTTTTCAGCGGTACCATGGTTATTTATATCAGTCTTTTTCATTGCGTTTTATTCCACTTTTTGTTTGGAGGTATGAGAATAAAGCGGTTTTTTGCCTCAGGGATAACTAGTGATATAGTTTTATAGGTGGGGTCGCTATGGACGCGGCGATACTTAATATGTGTACTTTTATTGTTTTTTTTTATTTAGATAAAGAAATGTATTTATAGAAAGAATGTTTTTTTTTTTACACATGTGAATATATTTTTTTTTACACTATAACATTGCCCCAGGGGGGGGCATCATGTTATAGTGTAAGATCGCTGATCTGACACTTTGCTGTGCACTTTGTCAGATCAGCGATCTGACTTGCACTTCTGGCTTCCCGGCGCCTGCTTTGAGTAGGCGCAGTGAAGCCACCTCCCTCAGGACCCGGATGCCGCGGCCATCTTGGATCCGGGCCTGCTGCAGGGAGGAGGAGGTAAGAGACCCTCGCAGAAACGCGATCACATCGCGTTGCTCCGGGGGTCTCAGGGAAGCCCGCAGGGAGCCCCCTCCCTGCGCGATGCTTCCCTATACCGCCGGCACACCGCGATCATGTTTGATCGCGGTGTGCCGGGGGCGGTCCGTGACCGCTCCTGGCACATAGTGACGGATGTCAGCTGCGATAGTCAGCTGACACCCAGCCGCGATCGGCCGCGCTCCCCCCGTGAGCGCGGCCGATCGTGTATGATGTAGTATCCCGCCGGTGGTTGAACGGGCCCACCTCGACAGGATACTACGTCATATGTCAGAAAGGGGTTAATAATATTATTTTGGTGCAGATGCGTTCTTTTGATCGTCCGTTATTGCATTTTAATGCAATGTCGTGGCGACCAAAAAATTGTGATTCTGGCGTTTTGAATTTTTTTTCTCGCTGTGATGTTTTGCCATCAGGTTAATCGTTTTGTTTTTTTGTTAATCGGGCAATTCTGAGCGCGGTGATACCAAATATGTGTAGGATTGATTTTTTTTTTTATTATTATTATTATTTTTTTCTGAGTGGGGTGAAAGGGTGATGATTTGGACTTTTATATTTTTTTAATTTTTTTCATATTTTTGAAAACATTTTTTTTTTTTTACTTTTGCCATGATTCAATAGCCTCCATGGGAGGCTAGAAGCTGTCACAAATTGATTGGCTCTGCTACATAGAGGCAATGCTCAGATCGCCCCTATGTAGAAGAATTACAGCATTGCTATGAGCGCCGACCACAAGGTTTCGCTCACAGCAATCCGACATCAACAATCATAGATGTGTCAAGGAGTGAATAGGCATGGGTGGATCGCGATTCCGCCCGCGCCTATTGCGGGCACATGTCAGCTGTTCAAAACAGCTGACATGTCCCGGTTTTGATGCGAACTGACCGCCGGACCCTGCATCAAAGTGGGGATTCTGCCATCGGACGTACTATTCTGTCCGATGGCAGAAAGGGGTTAAATAAGAGGATAAAGACACCACAGGCAGTGGAGTGGTTATGCCAGAGCTGAAGACCCTACCCACAGTCCCGCCCTGATGCACGAAGATCAAAACTTCGGATTTCTTAACTGAATGTATGTATTAAATCAGTATACCAACGCCATTGATGACAGGTTCTCTTTAAATAGAAAAAAATCAATTCATGTTTAATATTGCCGTAATGGGACTGACCTGGACAATTATGTTTCCAGACCAATGTTACTGTACAATGAACACTGAAAAATCAAACCCTCCAAATAGTGTCAAAATTGCATGATTTTTTCATTATTTTTCACATTTCAAAACAAGCCTTTACACATCTGTTGATAGAAAAATAAAAAAGTTATAGCCCTTCAAAGAAGGCAAAGGAAAATACAAAAGCGCAAAAATGATAAATTCCTTGGTCTTTATGCAGTTAAGAAGGTTTTTTTAAATACTATCATTGATTGCTTTTTATAAAGGTTTACATTTTTTTTCCCCATTTCCATACAATATGATATGCTGCATCCCCAGGTTGTTCAATACCTCACTGACCAAGACAAAAAAAATGGGGTTTGGAGGATGTGAAGTATCATATTAAATGGGGTTTCCTGTACTCTTTAAAATGACTGGTGAGAAGAAGAAAATAGACTACGGTTACCATAGGAATCCATTCGCATCTCCTCTACCAGACCCCAAGTGATGCTATCATGATTACAAGTCATCTGACCACTAATTGGCTGCAAGACTAGGTGATGGGTGGGTGTTCTGGGGCCATGGCACCACTGGAATGGGGCGCAAATTCAAATTTCAGCACAAAGCATAGCTTCTTTTATCAAGATTCTCACTATTCCCTTAAACCCCCTTTCAATATGTTTTTATTCTGTCATCTTGGTGTTATGTACAACGGAATGTTTTGAAGGCGGTTTTGCACTTCATAGTTTTTTCTTTTGTATGCATAATCATTTATTTATTTTACAGATTCAGCATTTCAGCACTCAAGTGAGAAACCTCTTTAGTGTCCTAAATTATGAGAGAAACAAGTCTTCTTACCTGATTGGTTCCTCTGTGTTTGGGCTGGATGACATTTATAAGAAATGGAGAAAATATGTTCTAGAGCTTAAAGAATCAAAGTCGGAAAATGAAAAGCTTTATTTTGTAAAGGTATATACAAGTATGATGTTAAATATTTTTTTGCCATTTATGGTGCTATAAAATTTCTCAAACATAGCACAATTAGTACTTGATAGGTCTGTTATTATCATGCACCATGAAAAATATGAAACTCACAGTTTAGATAACCTTCCTGACAAAGGGCTGCATTAAACTGGAATTCTACTCTTTCAACTACTGTTAAATAAATCATACAGGCAAATTTAGGAAACTTTTATAATATAGAAAACTGTTTACAGAGAATTCTTCTGCCTTACCCAATTCTCAATCATTTTTAAAATTTTCCCTTGCCTAATGAAATTGTCATCCACTCTGAAAAAAAATGCTGAAATCCATCTTTCAAAAAGACCAGATGTAGTGTTATTCCTCATGATCTTTCTGAAAAGTTACGCAAAAGTATGGTTATTCTTTAAATTCTTATCACAGACTATTATATTTTATTTCTACATTTACTCGAAGTGGATAAAAATGTATTTACATCAACACAACTTCACAAATTGTAAAGTCTCCCATCCATATTGTTTCTTTCTGTTGGCACACCATGTGCTATTTTGAACTATTTACTGTGACGATGATCCAACTCCTGAGTGCTCCCCTAACTTGTGCAATATTTGGTCACAGATCATGGTGCATGGCTTGCTACTGGCGTGTTGTGGAAGCCAGCCTCCTAATAGAACCTTCTTTCACACAGTCACAGATTGGTTGCATGGTTTGCATTGTGATTTTTATATAAGCCTGTCCCCTGACAAAGATTCATGTGTGTTTTGTAATGCCTTTCTACCAATTGTGCTCTGCCTGGGTGACTCCTCATGCTTCTTCACAGCTTGTCTGGGAGAGTTAGGGTATGTTTCCACGTTCAGGAAACGCTGCGTGTATGACGCTGCGTAGAGCCGCAGCATCAAACACGCAGCATCCAGATGTTACAGCATAGTGGAGGGGATTTCATGAAATCCCGTCTCCACTATGCGGTAAAACACGCAGGAGGCAGACCCACGTAAACGGACATGCAGCGCGTCTTTTCAGAACGCAGCATGTCTGTTTACAATGCGGAGAAGATAAACTTGGCACACACTTAGTGGGATGCGGTGAAAATTTAATAAAGAGAGTACATACAGCAGACGTTTCGGTCAAACATAGACCTTCATCAATGTACCTCTCACAAATCATACATCGTATTGGGTCACTATAGTAAAGGTGGTAAGCAAGCGGAAACCAAACTTGCTGAAGAAGATAGAGAATGAGGCCTGAAAACGGCACCGGTGCCGAACTGTATAGGACGCGGAGTCCACCGCTTGTCCAGGAAGTCTTCCTGGACAAGCGGTGGACTCCGCGTCCTATACAGTTCGTCACCGGTGCCGTTTTCAGGCCTCATTCTCTATCTTCTTCAGCAAGTTTGGTTTCCGCTTGCTTACCACCTTTACTATAGTGACCCAATACGATGTATGATTTGTGAGAGGTACATTGATGAAGGTCTATGTTTGACCGAAACGTCTGCTGTATGTACTCTCTTTATTAAATTTTCACCGCATCCCACTAAGTGTGTGCCAAGTTTATCTTCTACACTATATGGTTTGGGCGCCTACTTGAGCACCACTGACATAAGCTGTGCCTACGGCTATCAATCTACACTGTTTACAATGCGGAGACACTCCGTCGCCATGCCATAAATTACCCATAGACAATCATTAGATGCGGTAAAATTACATCTAATGATTAGTCACATGTAGAGTAACTGCGTAAACGCAGCTTACTATGCATGTCTCCTAATTTACGTGCCGGCTCACCTGTCCCGCCGCCGGAAGTCCCTTGTTCACTGCAGTTCTCGCGATAACTTATCGTATCGCGAGAACTGCCGTGCACGTAACCGGGGGTTACAGCTATGCGAACGCTGCAGTGTAGGTGATCGCTGGAGAGTTATCTCCGGCGATCATCTATAAGCTCTGCTACATCTGGATGTCAGGCATCCAGATGTAGCAGAGCTGGACTTGTCTAGACTGTGTGCACATACAACATACACATACAACATTGAACATGCAACATACGACATAGAACATGCAACATACTACATGTACCATGCGACATACAACATGCGACATACAACATGCACCATGCCACATGCACTATGCGACATACAACATGCACCATGTGACATGCACCATGTGACATGCAACATGTGACATGCACCATGCGACATGTGACATACAACATGCACCTTGCGACATGTGACATACAACATGCGACATACAACATGTACCATGCGACATGTAACATAGTAACATAGTTAGTAAGGCCGAAAAAAGACATTTGTCCATCCAGTTCAGCCTATATTCCATCATAATAAATCCCCAGATCTACGTCCTTCTACAGAACCTAATTGTATGATACAATATTGTTCTGCTCCAGGAAGACATCCAGGCCTCTCTTGAACCCCTCGACTGAGTTCGCCATCACCACCTCCTCAGGCAAGCAATTCCAGATTCTCACTGCCCTAACAGTAAAGAATCCTCTTCTATGTTGGTGGAAAAACCTTCTCTCCTCCAGACGCAAAGAATGCCCCCTTGTGCCTGTCACCTTCCTTGGTATAAACAGATCCTCAGCGAGATATTTGTATTGTCCCCTTATATACTTATACATGGTTATTAGATCGCCCCTCAGTCGTCTTTTTTCTAGACTAAATAATCCTAATTTCGCTAAACTATCTGGGTATTGTAGTTCTCCCATCCCCTTTATTAATTTTGTTGCCCTCCTTTGTACTCTCTCTAGTTCCATTATATCCTTCCTGAGCACCGGTGCCCAAAACTGGACACAGTACTCCATGTGCGGTCTAACTAGGGATTTGTACAGAGGCAGTATAATGCTCTCATCATGTGTATCCAGACCTCTTTTAATGCACCCCATGATCCTGTTTGCCTTGGCAGCTGCTGCCTGGCACTGGCTGCTCCAGGTAAGTTTATCATTAACTAGGATCCCCAAGTCCTTCTCCCTGTCAGATTTACCCAGTGGTTTCCCATTCAGTGTGTAATGGTGATATTGATTCCTTCTTCCCATGTGTATAACCTTACATTTATCATTGTTAAACCTCATCTGCCACCTTTCAGCCCAAGTTTCCAACTTATCCAGATCCATCTGTAGCAGAATACTATCTTCTCTTGTATTAACTGCTTTACATAGTTTTGTATCATCTGCAAATATCGATATTTTACTGTGTAAACCTTCTACCAGATCATTAATGAATATGTTGAAGAGAACAGGTCCCAATACTGACCCCTGCGGTACCCCACTGGTCACAGCGACCCAGTTAGAGACTATACCATTTATAACCACCCTCTGCTTTCTATCACTAAGCCAGTTACTAACCCATTTACACACATTTTCCCCCAGACCAAGCATTCTCATTTTGTGTACCAACCTCTTGTACGGCACGGTATCAAACGCTTTGGAAAAATCGAGATATACCACGTCCAATGACTCACCGTGGTCCAGCCTATAGCTTACCTCTTCATAAAAACTGATTAGATTGGTTTGACAGGAGCGATTTCTCATAAACCCATGCTGATATGGAGTTAAACAGTTATTCTCATTGAGATAATCCAGAATAACATCCTTCAGAAACCCTTCAAATATTTTACCAACAATAGAGGTTAGACTTACTGGCCTATAATTTCCAGGTTCACTTTTAGAGCCCTTTTTGAATATTGGCACCACATTTGCTATGCGCCAATCCTGCGGAACAGACCCTGTCGCTATAGAGTCCCTAAAAATAAGAAATAATGGTTTATATATTACATTACTTAGTTCTCTTAGTACTCGTGGGTGTATGCCATCCGGACCCGGAGATTTATCTATTTTAATCTTATTTAGCCGGTTTCGCACCTCTTCTTGGGTTAGATTGGTGACCCTTAATATAGGGTTTTCATTGTTTCTTGGGATTTCACCTAGCATTTCATTTTCCACCGTGAATACCGTGGAGAAGAAGGTGTTTAATATGTTAGCTTTTTTCTCGTCATCGACAACCATTCTTTCCTCACTATTTTTTAAGGGGCCTACATTTTTAGTTTTTATTCTTTTACTATTGATATAGTTGAAGAACAGTTTGGGATTAGTTTTACTCTCCTTAGCAATGTGCTTCTCTGTTTCCTTTTTGGCAGCTTTAATTAGTTTTTTAGATAAAGTATTTTTCTCCCTATAGTTTTTTAGAGCTTCAATGGTGCCATCCTGCTTTAGTAGTGCAAATGCTTTCTTTTTACTGTTAATTGCCTGTCTTACTTCTTTGTTTAGCCACATTGGGTTTTTCCTATTTCTAGTCCTTTTATTCCCACAAGGTATAAACCGCTTACACTGCCTATTTAGGATGTTCTTAAACATTTCCCATTTATTATCTGTATTCTTATTTCTGAGGATATTGTCCCAGTCTACCAGATTAAGGGCATCTCTAAGCTGGTCAAACTTTGCCTTCCTAAAGTTCAGTGTTTTTGTGACTCCCTGACAAGTCCCCCTAGTGAAAGACAGGTGAAACTACAATATTGTGGTCGCTATTTCCTAGATGCCCGACCACCTGCAGATTTGTTATTCTGTCAGGTCTATTAGATAGTATTAGGTCTAAAAGTGCTGCTCCTCTGGTTGGATTCTGCACCAATTGTGAAAGATAATTTTTCTTGGTTATTAGCAGAAACCTGTTGCCTTTATGGGTTTCACAGGTTTCTGTTTCCCAGTTAATATCCGGGTAGTTAAAGTCCCCCATAACCAGGACCTCATTATGGGTTGCAGCTTCATCTATCTGCTTTAGAAGTAGACTTTCCATAGTTTCTGTTATATTTTGGGGTTTGTAACAGACCCCAATGAGAATTTTGTTACCATTTTTTCCTCCATGAATTTCGACCCATATGGACTCGACATCCTCATTTCCTTCGCTAATATCCTCCCTTAAAGTGGACTTTAGACAAGACTTTACATAGAGACAAACCCCTCCTCCTCTCCGATTTTTACGATCCTTTCTAAACAGACTGTAACCCTGTAAGTTAACTGCCCAGTCATAGCTTTCATCTCACCATGTCTCGGTTATTCCCACTATGTCAAAGTTACCTGTAGATATTTCTGCTTCTAGTTCTTCCATCTTGTTTGTCAGGCTTCTGGCGTTTGCGAACGTGCAGTTTAGAGGATTTTGTTTTGTTCCAATCTCCTCGCTGTGGATTGTTTTAGAAATGTTCTTACCTCCCTTCTGAGTATGTTTTCCTGGATCTTCTTTGTTCAAGTCTAATGTTTTTCTTCCCGTCCCCTCTTCTTCTAGTTTAACGCCCTCCTGATGAGTGTAGCGAGTCTTCTGGCGAATGTGTGTTTCCCAGGTTTGTTGAGGTGTAGTCCGTCTCTGGCGAGGAGTCCATCGTACAAGTAATTCACACCGTGGTCCAGGAATCCGAATCCTTGTTGTCTGCACCATCGTCTTAGCCAGTTGTTTGCATCAAGGATCCTGTTCCATCTCCTGGTGCCATGCCCGTCTACTGGAAGGATAGAAGAAAAAACTACCTGTGCATCCAGTTCCTTTACTTTCTTCCCCAACTCTTCAAAGTCTTTGCAGATTGTCGGTAGGTCCTTCCTTGCCGTGTCATTGGTGCCAACATGTATCAGAAGAAATGGGTGGACGTCCTTGGAGCTGAAGAGCTTTGGTATCCTATCGGTCACATCCTTGATCATCGCACCTGGAAGGCAGCATACTTCTCTTGCAGTTATGTCCGGTCTGCAGATGGCTGCTTCTGTGCCTCTCAGTAGTGAGTCTCCCACCACCACCACTCTTCGTTGCTTCTTGGCTGTACTTTTTGCTGTCACTTGTTGCTGTGTGCCCTTTTCTTTTTTGCTTGCTGGTATTGCTTCATCCTTAGGTGTGCCATCTTCATCCTCTACAAAGATTTGATATCGGTTCTTCAGTTGTGTGGTTGGTGATTTCTCCATGGTCTGCTTGCTTCTTTTGGTCACATGCTTCCACTCATCTGCTTTTGGAGGTTCTCTGACACTTTTTTCACCTTCTATGACCAGTAGAGATGCTTCTGTTCTGTCTAGAAAGTCTTCATTCTCTTTGATGAGTTTCAAAGTTGCTATTCTTTCTTCCAGACCCTGCACCTTTTCTTCTAAAAGGGCCACTAGTCTACACTTCTGACAGGTGAAATTTGATTCTTCTTCTGGTCGATCTGTGAACATGTAGCACATGCTACAGCTCACCATGTAGGTTGTCACATCTGCCATGTTGCTCCTAGATCCTGCTGACTTGCTGTGTGTTTTCCTTCTTGTGTAATCTACTCAGCCAAGCTCTCTTGCAATAATGTCATGTGACATACAACATGCGACATACAACATGCACCATGCGACATGCAACATACAACATGTACGATGCGACTTGACATACAACATGCGACATACAACATGCAACATGCGACATTCACCATACAACATACGACATACAACATGCAACATGCACCATACGACATGCAACATACATGCACCATGCAACATACATACACTACATACAACATACATATAGACATACAGTACATATAACATTCATATAGACATACAGTACATATAACAGAGTTCATACTCATCATCACCTTGTCACTTTGATCCCCGAAACCATTGTCACCTGTAAAAAATATTAAAATAATAAACAAAAAATATACTCCCTGATCCGCAGATACCCAATTAAAACGAGTGTCCTACGATGATCTCCCGTGGAGAGCAGCAGCATCAGTTGATGCGACCGCTCTCCAGGGGCTCCAGGAATACAATTAAGGAAGGTGTCCTTCAGCAATGTATTCCTCCGCCTCTGTGAGAAATAGTCCCTACTCTCACTTGTGGCACTGCTGTGTGGGAAAATTCACACACAGCTTTGCAATAAAGTGAGACCCTGAACTCAGGTAACCTTTTCAGTGATGCACTGCAGGAGTCATTGTCTCCTGTCAGTGTTTCACTGAAGGTCTATAGAGCAGTGACATCACCCGATGTCACTGTTCTATAGAGGAGATCGTCGTGGGACACTCGTTATTAATTGGACTACGGCGGAATGGTAGTATACGGCTGGTTTATTTTTAATTTTTTTGCAGGTGATCGAGTATGGTAAGTATGGTGAAATTAAGAATATTAAAATACTTTTTTCTGGCTATTTCTTTTTATTTTTAACCCTTTCACTACTATAGGATTAGTAATGGATAGGCGTCTTATTGACGCCTCTCCATTATTTACCGGGCTTAATGTCACCTTACAATAGCAAGGTGACATTAACCCCTTATTACCCCATATCCCACCGCTACAGGGGAGTGGGAAGAGAGGGGCTAAGTGCCGGAATTGGCGCATCTAACAGAGGCGCCATTTCTGGGGCGGCTGGGGGCTGGTATTTGTAGCCGGGGGGGGCCAATAACCATGGCCCCTCTCTAGGCTATGAACATCAGCCTGCAGCTGTCTGCGTAGCCTTTATGGCTATAAAATATAGGGGGACCCCACGTCATTTTTTAATTTAATAGCCAGTAAAGACTACGCAGACAGCTGTGGGCTGATATTCACAGCCTAGAGAGGGGCTAGATTACCCCCTTCCCAGGTTACAAATATTGGACCCCGGCCGTCGGCTTTCCCCCTCTGGCGCAGAAAATTGTGCGGGAACCCACGCCATTTTTTTCCCTTTTTTTTTTTTTTTAATTATTTATAGATAATAGATACGATAGATAGATACAATAGATTTATCTATCAGTCTGTGTGTGTAAACATTATTCTTCAATGGAGTATGTAAATGAAGAGGTTGGACAAGAAATGACATCTTATTTTTGGATATCTTTATTGAGCTTACAAAAACACACACAAATCCGTATAAAAAAAACACATGGAAAGCGCATAAAAAAGCATGAAAAACGCATCCAAATGTGTCAAATCCTGATGCAATCCTGAACGTGGAAACATACCCTGAGGGTATGTTTCCACGTTCAGGAAACGCTGCGTTGAGCCGCAGCGTCAAAAACGCAGCGTCCCGATGTTACAGCATAGTGGAGGGGATTTCATGAAATCCCGTCTCCACTATGCATTAAAAGACGCATGTGGCATACCCGCGACAACGCACATGAGGCGCGTCTTTTAAGAATGCAGCATGTCCTTACATTGCAGAAACAACGCAAGGACAGCGCAGGTGACCTGCCAGTGACCTCAGGTGCAGATTTGGTCAGGATTTTACCTGCATAAAATCTTGACCAAATCCTGATGCAATCCTGAACGTGGAAACATACCCTTAGTTTCCCTCCACGCTACTTGACATATCACAGGCTGTGCAGTGCATACTCTCTCAGTAGTTTCCTGCTCCCTGCATCTTGTTTGTGCCTTTCTTATCACTTGTGTTGGACATGTGCCTCCCAAGCCTGAGGAAAACTTCAGGACATCCGCTAAAGTATCTACTAGACAAATAACCCCATGTGTGATATGTGTGAAGTATGACTGATAAGAACGATATAAACAAGTTTCAGAGGGCCAGAAAGTACCCAAGGAATATGAAAGAGAGAGAGAATTTCTGGTGGGGAAGGGAATAAGCTATGGGAGGGTTACAGCCTGCCGCTTTCCAGCTTATTTGTGATATATCAAGAAGCATGGTGGGAAGCTATGACTGTCACAGATAAGCTGTGAAGAAGCAGAGGTAGTCACCTACTTATGCAGAGCACAAACAATGGACTAACATTACAAACCTGCACACACAGGCTCCTCAGTGGGCCATTTTGTTTCAGATGCCAGTAGCAAACCTCATCCCTTGATCTGTAACTTGAAATTCCAAAAGGAAGTAAGAGCTTTCAGGAGCAGCATCTTCATCACGGTGAATAGTTCTAAATAGCACATAGTGTGACAACTGAAATACTACGGATGTGAGCCTTTATCGTTTTTGAAGTTCTGTCGATATAAAAACATTTTTATCTCCTTCGAGTCCATCTTCAATCAGGCAGGTTATGTATTTGTTTCATGTTATGGTCATGTGGCATACAACATGTAGTTGTATGCTGAAAACAAGTACTAGATCATTAGACACCAGATTAAAGGTGTTGTCATATAATGAAATATACTGTAAGTTGATGTATTTCTAAAATCTCTTTTAACCCGAATAACCCTCTTATGCATCTGTAAGAGCATTTCATATGCTGACTCAAATGCTCGTGAAATTGTGACTCAGTCATCAGTAATGTTGAGATTTTCTTGAAAATTAACTAGGGGATTTATATCTAGCTGACTATTCTCAGGTCATTGCCATAACCAAGCTTTGAAATGTATGGCCACCTTTGACTACCAGTTGATCTACGGTACTTTGTAAATTCATTGCATTACTCATCTTTTTTCTAAATTACTGCTTTTATGATACTATTGTACGCAATATGCAAATTTAAAATTCTACCACGTTCCTTGATGACTTAAAGGGGTATTTCCAGCTCCAAGATCCTATCCCAATATGTAGTAGCAAGAATAATAATATTTGCAAATATCTCCAATTAGAAATATAGTATAGTTTTTCTGATTCGCTATGTCTCTTTCCTCCTGTGTAGGCATTGCAGTAGCTTAGGTATCCATGGTTACGACCACTCATGTAGTGACAGTTAGCTGTTAGTGGTCATAACCATGGATACCCAAGTTACTGGAATTCCCTGAACATGGGGTAGCGACATAGCGAATCAGAAGAACGAATATGTTTCTAATCCGAGGTATTTGCTAATATTATTACCAGGTGTGATCGAATAGCTTCGGATAAGTGGAGCAGCACGTCCATGCTGAACTCTCCTCCCACCTCTCATCTAACTTGTTGTACGACAATCTACAATCTGGTTTCCGCCCCCATCACTCAACTGAGACTGCCCTGACCAAAATCACTAACGACCTACTTACCGCCAAAGCTACTGGGCAATACTCTGTACTCCTCCTTCTAGACCTGTCCTCTGCTTTCGACACAGTTGACCACTGCCTCCTACTGCAGATGCTCTCCTCCTTTGGCATCAAAGACTTCGCCCTATCCTGGATCGTCTCGTACCTTTCCAACCACACATTCAGCGTCTCCCACTCCCATACTACCTCCTCATCCCACCCTCTCTCTGTTGGAGTCCCCCAAGGCTCTGTTCTAGGACCCCTACTCTTCTCAATCTATACACTTGGCTTGGGACAACTCATAAAGTCCCATGGATTCCAGTACCACCTCTATGCTGATCGTACCTTTCCAACCACACATTCAGCGTCTCCCACTCCCATACTACCTCCTCATCCCACCCTCTCTCTGTTGGAGTCCCCCAAGGCTCTGTTCTAGGACCCCTACTCTTCTCAATCTATACACTTGGCTTGGGACAACTCATAAAGTCCCATGGATTCCAGTACCACCTCTATGCTGATGACACTCAGATCTACCTCTCTGGCCCAGACGTCACCGCTCTGCTGTCCAGAATCCCAGAGTGCCTATCAGCTATATCCTCCTTCTTCTCCTCTCGCTTCCTCAAACTCAATGTGGACAAATCTGAACTCATCATCTTTCCTCCATCCCACAAATCTTCCTTACCTGACCTATCTATCGCAGTCAATGACATCATGCTTTCCCCTGTACCCGAAGTCCGCTGCCTCGGAGTAACCTTCGACTCTGCCCTGTCATTCAAACCACACATCCAAGCTCTTTCCACCTCCTGTCGCCTCCAGCTCAAAAATATCTCCAGGATCCGTCCTTTCCTCAACCCCCAATCTACTAAAATGCTTGTGCACGCCCTCATCATTTCCCGCCTTGACTACTGCAACATCCTTTTCTGTGGCCTCCCTGCTAACACCCTTGCACCTCTCCAGTCCATCCTTAACTCTGCTGCCCGACTAATCCATCTCTCTCCTCGCTACTCCTCCGCTTCCCCCCTCTGCAAATCTCTTCACTGGCTCCCATTCCCTCAGCGTATCCAGTTCAAATTGCTAATACTGACCTACAAAGCCATCCACAACCTGTCTCCTCCATATATCTCTGAACTAATCTCTCGATATCTTCCCTCACGTGATCTCCGGTCCTCCCAAGACCTCCTTCTCTCCTCCACACTTATTCGCTCCTCATCCAATCGCCTCCAAGACTTCTCCCGAATATCCCCCATCCTCTGGAACTCTCTGCCCCAACACGTCCGACTATCAACCACAGTTGGATCCTTCAGACGGAACCTGGAAACTCATCTCTTCAGGAAAGCCTACAGCCTGCACTGACACCGCTGCTGCCTCATCACTATCGAAGCTACCGCCTCACCAACAGCGGAGCTACCGCCTCACCAACACCGGAGCTACCGCTTCACCAACACCGGAGCTCCTGCATCCCTCAACCTACTGTCTCCTTCCCCATAATCCTGTAGAATGTAAGCCCGCAAGGGCAGGGTCCTCGCCCCTCTGTATCCGTCCGTCATTGTTAGTTTGTTTACTGTATGTGATATTTGTAACTTGTATGTAACCCCTTCTCATGTACAGCACCATGGAATCAATGGTGCTATATAAATAAATAATAATAATAATAAGTGCTTATCTGATGAATAGCTATAGCGCTTCTCGAATAGCTGCATCGGTAACCTGCATACCTAGAGCGCTCCCGATAATCAGCTGCTTCACTGTCACAACACATGTATGGAGAGCCTGTGTGTTGGGCTGTGAGACATGCAGCTGTGGCTCCGAATAGCTGATTATCGAGAGCGCTCCAGGTACCAAGGTTACCGATGCGGCTATTTGGGAAGCGCTATAGCTATTCGGATAAGCTCTTATTACACCTACTGCACATTTGGGATAGCATTTTGGAAATGGGCATACCCCTTTAATCTCTTCCTGACAAAAGAACTTATGTACACCTTATGTCTGATGCAGGTGTATGGAATAGGCTGGCGTAGCTAATCCCGCTCCATGCAGGAGGATGGGTGCCAGCTGTTATACAGCTGGCTTCTGCCTCTAACAGAAATGACCAGAGCTACCTCCGATTGTTGCTGTTTAACCATTTTAATTCCATTGTGAGACTTTGACAACATGACTTAAATGGTTTGGGTGTCACTTCATGCCCTATAACCCTCAGTTTCTTCCCAAACAATGCAATCACGGGGGGGCGAAGGGATGTCCTGGCCTACTGAAGGCCCTTGTCTCCTCCATGTAAGTGGCTCATATGTCATGGAACTTCATAGGATGAGATGCAGGAAAGAAATATATCTTGGTACCGTGTTAGCCAGTGGATAGAAAAATATTTAGAATTGAGTGTCCTCAGTGGTTGATACCTTTTAATGGCTAACTGAAAAGATGGTAACAAATTGCAAGCTTTCGAGACTACACAGGTCTCTTCATCAGGCAAAGACTAACACAAATGCTGAAGAATCACATATTTATGCACAACATAGTATAGGAAAAAAAAAAAAAGAGGGGGAAAAAAACCATGGATAAGCCAGGTGACATGAAGCAGAATTACCATGGGTGATAAACAGTTACCTCCATAAATATTGGGCCAATTCTTAGATAAGGATTGTTTTATTGTCCTGTGATTAGGGTCTCTGTTGTAATGACCCTTCATATAATTAGGTACACCACATTAGAAGTGAGGCAGCTGAAAGTACCTGGGATCTTGGACTACAAGATCCCAGGTACTTTCAGCTGCATCACTTCTAATGTGGTGTACCTAATTATATGTACTAAATGTCCAACTGGGGGTCTGTATGTGGGGGAGACAGGGCAGAAGCTTAGAACAAGAATGAACTCCCATCGCCATACAATAAGAGAAAAAAGAATGGATCTACCGGTGGCAATACATTTCTGTCTCCCAAATCATAACATTATGGACATGAAATTACTTGTATTGAAAGGAAACTTCAAATCGCAGAAAGACAGGAGAGTCTGGGAATATAAACTGATGACGACCTTTGACACTCTTAATGCAGGAATGAATGTGTCACATGGATTTATGTCTTTTTACATCAACTAAGGAACTTGCCCCTCATACCATGAAGGGTCATTACAACAGAGACCCTAATCACAGGACAATAAAACAATCCTTATCTAAGAATTGGCCCAATATTTATGGACGTAACTGTTTATCACCCATGGTAATTCTGCTTCATGTCACCTGGCTTATCCATGGTTTTTTTTTCCCCTCTTTTTTTTTCCTATACTATGTTGTGCATAAATATGTGATTCTTCAGCATTTGTTTTAGTCTTTGCCTGATGAAGAGACCTGTGTAGTCTCGAAAGCTTGCAATTTGCTACCATCTTTTCAGTTAGCCATTAAAAGGTATCAGCCACTGAGGACTCTCAATTCTAAATATTTTTCTAGGATGAGATGGTAATTTAATTGTATTCTGCAGTACTTCAAAGTATTAGTTTATAGTACAAGCTATCAAACTTCAGCAGATTTTAGTCCCCTAGGTGACTAAAAAAATGTTTAAAATTAGTTGAAACGCTTTTTAAAAATGTGGAGTTACAATCAAGCAAAATCTAAAAATATTCCGTCTTTACAGTCAGCCGTAATAAACATGTCTCTCAAAAACTGTGGTCAAAATGCCATATGTATCAACGAAAAAGACAGCCCAGTATACAAAAAGCAACCTCTCATAGGGTATGTGCACACGTAGGTGGGGTGCCTGCGGTTTTTTCCACACCTGTTTTTGTAAATCCGCAGGTAAACCGCACTGCGGATTACCTGCGTAATTACCGCAGATTTTATGCGGTTTTTGTGCGGATTCCACCTGCGGTTTCACACTTGCGGATTCCTATTATGGAGCAGGTGTAAACTGCAGCGGAATCCGCACAAAGAATTGACATGCTGCAGAATAAACAATGCAGCGTTTTTTTTCGCAGCATGTGTACTGCGTATTTTGTTTTCCATAGGTTTACATAGTTCTGTAAACTCATGGAAAACAGCTACAGATCCGCAACAAACTCCACAACGTGTGCATATACCCTTGCAGTTCCCTCAGTGATTAAAATAAAAAAGTTATAGTTCTTAGAAGAAGGGAAAGAAAAACATGAAAATGTCTCAGATGTTAAGGGGTTAATGCCAGCAGAGAGGTTTTTCCAGCTAGCTGAATTTTGGAGACTTTTAATCTAATGTTATATTCACATTGAGTTGCCCTAATAAGCTGTGCTAGAACTTTTTTGTGTAGTGAGCTGTTTTATTTGTTGTTTTTTTGTTTCTTGGCTCTTGTTATAAAGGAGAACTGTTAATAGTGTTTTGTTTGTAGACTGATATAAAGGAAGCGTACGACACAATTCCTCACTCCAAACTTGCTGAAGTAATCGCACAAGTAATTAATACAGATAATGAAGAGGTTTATTGCATACGACGCTACGCCATTGTCTGGATGGATTCACAAGGCCGGATTAGGAAAACTTTTAAAAGACATGTAAGAATTGTTTCATCAAAGATCATAGAACATGCTTTTATATGTGAAAAAGAATTTGTCCGCTCACCAAACTGGGCATTCAGAGACCGGAGCTGCGGGATACTTTGCACCAATCTAGTCAAAACTGGGATACAAGGGAACCACGAAAAAGAAGGATCCAACATTAAAAATACAGTCCTGGGAGAGCAAAACATAACGTTGTATCAAAAAGATTCAAATCAACTTTAAATGTAAAAACTGATGATGTTGGCCACTGAAACAAACAAGTATCAGACCACTACATGTACCTTTTACTTACGTCACCGTTTTTTTCTCTATTTGGAGCTTTTAAGCTTTTTGATTAAATGTTAAGGATAACTTATCTAGGACTGTATCTTTAATGATGCATTTTCCTTGTCCACTGAGCTTTGGGTTTATGTGTCTTAAATCTGTTTTTTTCACCAGTAGAATTGGTAGGGTCCCATTGCTTGATCTCAAGAATGCAAGAGGGCACAAGACATGCCCTGCTAATCGCTACCACTTTACCCGGGACTGTGTAATCCTTGTAGAGCTTTAATGGTACTGAGTTTTAATTCACGATTCATAGCACAGGTGAGAAGGGGAACAGACTGTAGTCTCTTTCTGAGAAGCCATGGTGTCCCAATAATAGGATCTCCTCTAAACAACTGATATCATACTTGACCCCTTAATGCCAGAGCCTGTTTTCACCTTCATGACCAGGCCAATTTTCTTCAATTCTGACCAGTGATACTTTATGAGGTAATAACTCTGGAACACTTCAACGGATCCTGAGATTTGTTTTTTTTCGTAACATATTGTAATTCATAATAGTGGTAAAATATGTGGATATAACTTGCATTTATTTCTGAAAATATCAGAAATTTGTGAAAATGTAGCAATTTTCAAACTCTTTATGTCCTTAAATCAGTTATGTCACAAAAGTTCATAAATAATATTTCCCACATGCCTACTTTACATCACAATTTTTGAAACATATATATTGTTTTTTATTATGAAGCTAGAAGGGTTAAAAGTTGATAAGCATACCACCTGAAAGATATTGCCAACACTTTTGCGGATTATTACTTCAACCTTTATAATCTGAATTCTGATCCAACAACTCCCTTTGGACTTTGCCTGGCCTCTGTTCAGCATTGTCTTTCTTTTCAGAGGTGCACAAAACTCTGGCGGAGCATGCTTTTATGCACACCTATAAGATTTATACCGCCGGATCACAGGTCAGATCTCATCCCCAGGTGCATCCATTTGCTTCATTATAGGGAATCTTCCGCCGGGGATTCCATCTGAATCATGTTTTTCAGAGATTTACATGGAATCCCTGGGGTAAGCGGTCAGCGCAGAGTGCAAGATAAATGTGAGCCGAGCCTTACTGCGATCTTTGGGAGGCAGAATGAACAAATCAACAGCATATGAAGAATTGGTTGTATTTATTTTTTACACTCCTCGTGCGATATAAATTATTATGTGACTTTATTCTTTACGTCAGTGCGATTTACAGTAATACCAGATTTATATCATTTTTTCAGTTTGACTGCTGTCACACACTAAAAGATGCTTTTTGTAGCAAAAACAAGTTTTTGCATCACCACATTTTGAGAGCTATAATTTTTTCCATATTTCAGCTGACAATCATGTGAGGACTTGTCTTTTTGTGGGACGAGTTGATGTTTTTATTGGCACAATTTTGGACGCATGACATTTTTTGATCGCTTTCTAGTCAGATTTTTGGGAGGCAAAATGAACAATTCAGCAATTCAGGAACTTTTTTTTGCTGTTCCACGTGTGGTAAAATTGATAAAGCAGCTTTATTTTCGTGTCAGCACTATTACAGTGATACAACATTTATATATCATTTTGTTTCGCTGCTTTTACACAATAAAAACTGTTTTTTAGAAGAAAAAAAAGTCTTCATCACTTTATTATGAGCGCTGTAACTTTTATATTTTTCCACTGATGGAGCTGTATGGCGGCTTGTTTTTTGACAAGATGACGTTTTCATCAGTACCATTTTTATTTCCATTTGACTTTTTGATTGTGTTTTATTCCACTTTTTGTTTGGCAGTATGATGACAAATCGTTTTTGGGGACTACCTTTTTGTAAAAAAAAAAAAAATGTAGTGTGCAGTGAAGGGTTTAACTAGACCAGTTTTACAGGTGGGGTCGGTATGGACGCCATGATACCAAATGTGTACTTTTTTGTTTGAACATAAATATACGGTACCTATTTAGTGGTATAATATTTTTTGCTTTTTTAATTACTTTATTTTGTTTTTCTTTTTTTATAGTATTAAAACATATTTTTACTTTACTTAGACCCTATATGGGACTTAAATTTTTATTTTTCTCATCACTAATCTCATGCATTGCTATACATATGTATTGAATTGCATGAGACCTGTCAGTTTTACACTCCAGCTGCCATGACAATGCTCGGATCCCCTGTGATGTGATCACGTCGGAGAGGTGTGAGTGAAGCAGCGCTCTTCTACCTCCTATCTCCGTGTGAGTGCTGTGAGACCTCCGACCGTAGAGAAACGTTGGCGCTGCACGGAGCCCAGCAAATGCTGACATTTATCTACAGTGGGCGGTCAGGAAGTGGTTAAAGAGGACCTTTCACCAAGTTTTTCATGTTGAACTGGACACACAATATAATCGTGGCGGCAGGGCAGAATAAAATATATATTTTTTAATTTTGCCTCTCCATTGCGGAGATATTAGCAGTCGAAGTGTTTGGCACCTTATGAGTTAACTTTTGGTAAGTCTATGGGTTATCAGATAGTTTTCACTGGGGGTGTGTTCTTCTTTCTGTTAAGGTCCTGAGTGGGATGTAGATCAACTACTCTGTGGCACATACATGCTCTAAATGCTAATTATCACCTCCTACAGGCTCTGATATTAATTCCATAGGGAATCCTGACCCGACAGGTTCCATTCAAATGAAGCAAACATGAGACAGGATAGGTGTCAGTTTACTGAAAATAAATAAATGTTATTGTTACTGATTTTTATCCCTTGTTTTTGCTTTTTGAATGTTTTTATTAAAATTGTCAATATAATGTGACAGAGAACAATATAGGAGGAAGAATGGGTTGATTGTAAATTTATATATAATTTTTTTTTTTCCTCTTTTACCTTTTACTGTACCGCTGAAAAAATGCAGGATGTTTGTATCCCAAGACTTATAGCCCAAATACCTAACTACCCTAAAAATCTAACTAGTCTGTTTCTGGGCATGCTTTGTGCATTTCAGACAGTCTAAACCAGGGCAGACATATTCAAGGTGACTAAGTTAACAAAATTTAAAAAAAAACAACAAAGAAATAACTTTTTGCCCAATCCCAATATAAGTTTCCTAATTTGCTAAGTCACATTTATCAAGCAGTGGCTGATGGGGTTTAGGCATAAACGATGTCACAAAAAGTTTCTGCCTTTACAATACGTCTAAAACGTCCCAAATGTATTAAGTGAAATGCACTTTTAAATAAATGTTCTGCAACTTGCAATTTATTCCTACATTGTTTTTGTTCTTTTTATAGGTTTCGAACTTGGTTGATTTTTTGCCAAATATGAAATGCTTTTTAACACATTTTCAAGAAGACAATTTGGTTCAAAACGCCATCTTTGTGGAACAGGTATAATTTGTAGGATGTGACTGAACAACTAGCCAGAATCCTTTGATCATTCTGTTCATAGAAAAGCTTTTGCTACAATGACAAGAACCATTTGTTACACAAATTACAGATCTGTATTGTTTTATTTAATGATGGAGAATTAAAATCCAGACAGGACATCACTATGTAAGTCTGCTTACTTTTTTCATAGTCAGGTGGTGTGGCCTTGGTTGTGGCAAAGTATGGCAGTATTTCTGGTAAATGTTGGGGCAGTATGCAGCACTGTCAACTCAGAGTCTTTCCATTTTGGTGGAGTCGGTTTAAAATGGAGCTACTCCGACTCCCAAAATATATATTGTAAATTGGGTTCAGTAGTTCAATGCAGTATGTGCTGTAAAGGTTTTCATAATAGTTTGGGAAAGTTATGAAATGTCCTATAAATGTTTGTTCTTTTCCTGATCTAAGTATTTCAGCTTTTAGGTGAAATAAATCTGTGCTACATGTTATGTATACAAAAAAATGACAAAACCATATTGAGGCAAGCATGTTCAGATAACTTTGTCACAATGTAGATGTAGAGTAGCAGACATGCATAACGGACTAATAACGAGACCAACTGCCAACAATATGAACACCCAAGAAAACGAACACGCAGCCATATAGTCCCATAAATCACACTAAAACCTATATGAACAGGTACAAAAGATGCAAACAGGGGAATAAATATGTGCTACGGTGGCCCAATGAAATGGACTGGATCACCCAAAATACCGAAATCCTGCCATAGCAACGTATCAGGCCACATATAATGTATGTCTATTCCTATACAAAAGATATTGGGCAAATGCCCCAGCCATGATAACAGTGATGGTGTAAAGCATCCAGCGTTAATGCATACCTAATGGGCGCAGGAATGATGGGTGACCAGGTCCGACCCCGACGCCTGTCCTGATGAAGGAGCATCGTGCTCTGAAATGCGCGTCGGAGTCGGACCTGGTCACCCATCAGGATTTCGGTATTTTGGGTGATCCAGTCCGTTTCATTGGGCCACTGTAGCCCATATTTATTCTCCTGTTTGCATCTTTTGTACCTGTTCATATAGGTTTTAGTGTGATTTAATAAAGTTTATATATTTTATGGGACTATATGGCTGCGTGTTCGTTTTCTTGGGTGTTCATGTTATGTATATACTCAGTAGTGAGGCAGTGCTGTGGGGTTGGTCAGAGTCAGGGAAATTGAGGAGTCTGAGTTGGAGGTTTGGCTTACTGACTCCACAGTCCTGGTGGTATTTTTCCTTTTTATTTTTCTCCCCATTGAGAAAATGGGAAGATGGTTGGATGGATCCTGGTATGTATTGTCCTCTCATCCCTATCCTGGTCTGCATGGCTCCTCATCTTTATCCTGGTCTGCGTGGCTCCTCATCCCTATCCTAGTGTGCATGGCCCACTCATCCGTATCCTGGTGTGCATGGCTCCTCCTCCCTATCCTTGTATGCATGGCCCCTTCATCCCCATCCTTGTATGCATGTCCATCTCATCACTATCCTTGTATGCATGGCCCTCTCATCCCTATCCTGGTATGCATGACTCCTAATCCCTATCCTTTTATGTATGGCCCCCATCAGAAAAGCATTAAAAAAAAACCATCCTACTTACTGTCCCTGCGCTCTCTCGCAGCATCTTGTTCCGGTGACAGCAGCTGCAGCGGCCGGTCCCTGCTACTTAAGGGAATAAATATTCACTGCACTTCGCGCCTATGGGAGTGGAGGGAGGTGAATATTCATTTCTCTTAAGTAGCGGGCACCCATGATTGGTCAACCTCTGCAGCTGACACTGTGTGCGCTATTACAGAGAAATGAATATTTACTGCCGGCGCAGTGAATATCCATTTCTCTTTAGCAGCGGGCACAGGAGTTAGCCACAGCAGCCGGCTCCTGCCTCCTGAGACCCGCTGCTCCGCCGCTGCCACTCTCCCTCCATCTTTTGGGACAATGACTCGAGTATAAGCTGAGATGGGGCGTTTTCAGCACACAAAAAAAGTGTTGAAAAATTGGATTTATACTTGAGTATATACTGTATGTGTATGGAGATATATATATATATATATATATATATATATAATATTTAGTACATCTTTTTCATGGGACAACACTGAAGACATGATATTGATACAACATAATGTAGTCAGTGTACAGCTTGTATAACAGTGTATTTTCATGCACTGCCTTAACGCTCTTGGGCATTGAGTTCACCAGAGCTTCACACGATGCCACTGGAATCCTATTCCACTCCTCCATGATGACTTCACAGAGCTGGTGGATGTTAGAGACCTTGTGCACCTCCACCTTCAATTTGATGATGCTCCACAGATGCTCAATAAGGTTTAGGTCTTTAGACATGCTTGGCCAGTCCAGCACATTTACCCTCAGTTTCTTGAACAAGGCAGTGGTCGTCTTGGAGGTGTGTTTTGAGTCACTATCATGTTGGAATACTTCACTGTGGCCCAATTTCCAAAAGGAGGGGATCATACTCTGCTTCAGTATATCACAGTACATGTTGGCATTCATGGTTCCCTCAATGAACTGTAGTTCCCCAGAGCTGGCAGCACTCATGCAAACCCCAAACTAGGACACTCCCACCACCATGTTTGACTGTAGGCAAGTCACAGTTGTCTTTGTACTCCCCACCTGGTTGACACCACACACGCTTGACACCGTCTGAACCAAATAAGTTTATCTTGGTCTCATCTGACTACAGGACATGGTTCTAGTAATCCATGTCCTTAGTTTGCTTGTCTTCAGCAAACTGTTTGCTAGCTTTCTTTTCCATCATCTTTAGAAGAGGCTTCCTTCTAAGACAACAGCTATGCAGACTAATTTAATGCAGTGTTGCTAAAATTGTGCTTGGGTTCTGCAGCAACTTATCGAGCCATATTCACTAAAGTTTGAGAATTCGCTGTAAAAAGGCTAGTCAAAAGAAGAAGTAGGACAGGAAATAGTCGTCATCTTCCACTTTATATGTTTCACACTGTAGATGTTCATAGGAAATTTCAGTCCCATTTATTTAACACTTTGGAGCCTTTTCATCTGCTGATGATTGTGATCATTGAGTGTGAAGGTATTATAGGAAAGTTCAGAAGTTAACAAATGATCCACAAAGTTATGAATGTTAGGCTTTTTCATACTTAACGTATGAAAAATCAGACCTAGTCTCCCTGCCAAGAGTCGCACAAGTGTAATGCGAGTGTCATGCGAGTACAATCCGATTTTTTACAGCTAGCATCCGATGTACATCTGAATGCAGTGCGATTGCTACCCAATTGCAATGCGATTTTACATACAGCAATTCTGTCATTTACACATCATTTTCAAAGGAAATATTCGTCAAAACACACACACACACAGTACAGACCAAAAGTTTGGACACACCTTCTCATTTAAAGATTTTTCTGTATTTTCATGACTATGAAAATTGTAAATTCACACTGAAGGCATCAAAACTATGAATTAACACATGTGAAATTATATACTTAGCAAAAAAGTGTGAAACAACTGAAAATATGTCTTATATTCTAGGTTGTTCAAAGTAGCCACCTTTTGCTTTGATGACTGCTTTGCACACTCTTGGCATTCAAAAAAAATAAAGGGAACACTAAAATCCCATATCATAAATATCACTGGATGAAATATTCCAGTTGTAAATCTTTATTCATTACATAGTGGAATGTGTTGAGACCAATAAAACCTAAGAATGATCAATGTAAATCACAACTAATATCCCACGGAGGTCTGGAGTTGGAATGATGCTCAAAGTCAAAGTGGAAAATGAAGTTACAGGCGGATCCAACTTCAGTGGAAATACCTCAAGACAAGGAAATGATGCTCAGTAGTGTATGTGGCCTCCACGTGCCTGTGTGATCTCCCTACAATGCTTGGGCATGCTCCTGATGGTGTCCTGAGGGATCTTCTCCCAGACCTGGACTAAAGCATCCTCCAACGCCTGGACAGTCCGTGGTGCAACGTGACGTTGGTGGATGGTGCGAGACATAATGTCCCAGATATGTTCAATCGGATTCAGGTCTGGGGAATGGGCGCGCTAGTCCATCTTGCAGGACCTGCTGACACACTCTAGCCACATGAGGTCTAGCATTAGCCTACATTAGGAGGAACCCAGGGCCAACCGCACCAGCATATGGTCTCACATCTAATTGACAATAATTTCCATCTATTGTCTATTCCATTTGCACAACAGCATGTGAAATTGATTGTCAAACAGTGTTGTTTCCTAAATGGACAGTTTGATTTTACAGCCATCTTACCGCTTTGAAGAAATGGGAATACATCCAACCTGTGGTTACAGTTCGCACGGAAAACAAATTGGGACAATTCCACACATGTTTTTGTTTCTCCAGCGATCAGTCCAATGGTAGAGTAAAATATACCTTTCATTTATCCATTAAAAAGTTCCAGGTTTCTTCAGTAACAATATTGCGTACATTCAATCCCTTATGGACCATAAGGGATTGAATGTATGCAATATTGTTACTGAAGAAATCTGGAACTTTTTAATGGATAAATAAAAGGTACCGTATATACTCGAGTATAAGCCGAGATTTTCAGCCCATTTTTGGGGGCTGAAAGTCCCCCTCTCGGCTTATACTCGAGTCATACCCGGGGGTCGGCAGGGGTGGGGGTGCGGGGGCTGTCTAATTATACTCACCTGCTCCTGGCGCGGTCCCTGCACGTCCCTGCTTCTTCCAGCGCTGCAGCTTCTTCCTGTACTGAGCGGTCACGTGGTACCACTCATTACAGTAATGAATATGCGGCTCCACCTCCCATAGAGGTGGAGCCGCGTATTCATTACTGTAATGAGCGGTAACTGTGACCACTCAATACAGGAAGAAGATGCAGCACCGGGAGAAGCAGGGACTGCACCGTGCCATGAGCAGGTGAGTATAACGTGGAGGGGAGCGCTGCGCGATATTCACCTGTCCTCTTTCCGGTGCGGCTCCGTCTTAGGCGTCCTCTAGCTCAGGGGTCCCCAACTCCAGTCCTCAAGGCCCACCAACAGGTCATGTTTTCAGGATTTCCTTAGTCTTGCCCAGGTAATAATTGCATCACCTGTGCAATGCAAAGGAAATCCTGAAAACATGACCTGTTGGTGGGCCTTGAGGACTGGAGTTGGGGACCTCTGCTCTAGCTGTGACGCTCAGGTCAGAGGGCGCGGTGACGTGGTCAGTGCACGCCCTCTGCCTGAACGTCAGTGCTGAAGACGGAGCCGCACCAGAACGAGGAGCAGGTGACTATTGAAAGTGCCGGGGGCCTGAGCAACGGAGAGGCGAGTATGTGATTTTTATAATTTTTTTTTATTGCAGCCACAGCATATGGGGCAAGTGGCTGTATGGAGCATCTTATGGGGCCATAACGTTTGTGCAGCATTATAAGGGGCTAGTGTCTGTATCGAGTATCTTATGGGGCCATAACGTTTGTGCAGCATTATATAGAGCAAGTGACTGTATGGAGTATCTTATGGGGCCATAACATTTGTGCAGCACTGTATGGGGCAAATATCTCTATGGAGCATCTTATGGGGCTCTTATTACCCTTTATGCAGGATTATATGGGGCATATTTTAATATGGAGCATCTAATGGGACCCATCAAACTTTATTGAGCATTATATGGGGCTCCTGATTCAATATGGATATTCAAAAACACTTAACCTACTGATGTCTCAATTAATTTTACTTTTATTGGTATTTATTTTCATTTTTGAAATTTACCAGTAGCTGCTGCATTTTCCACCCTAGGCTTATACTCGAGTCATTAAGTTTTCCCAGTTTTTTTGTGGCAAAGTTAGGGGGGTCGGCTTATACTCGGGTCGGCTTATACTCAAGTATATACGGATATATTTTACTCTACCATTGGACTGATCGCTGGAGAAACAATACGTTTATATATATATATATATATATATATATATATATATATATATATATATATATATGTTCAGTGTTCCCTCTATTTTTTTGAAATAGGTTACAGTACAGACCAAAAGTTTGGACACACCTTCTCATTAAAAGATTTTTCTATATTTTCTTGACTATGAAAATTGTACATTCAACAAAAAGGTGTGACACAACTGAAATTATGTCTTATATTCTAGGTTCTTCAAAGTAGCCCCCTTTTGCTTTGATGACTGCTTTGCACACTCTTGGCATTCTCTTGATGAGCTTCAAGAGGTAGTCACCGGGAATGGTTTTCACTTCACAGGTGTGCCCTGTCAGGTTTATTAAGTGGGATTTCTTGCCTTATTAATGGTGTTGGGACCATCAGTTGTGTTGTGCAGAAGTCTGGTGGATACACAGCTGATAGTCCTACTGAATAGACTGTTAGAATTTGTGTTATGGCAAGAAAAAAGCAGCTAAGCAAAGAAAAATGAGTGGTCATCATTACTTTAATAAATGAAGGTCAGTCAGTCAAAAAAATTGGGAAAACTTTGAAAGTGTCCCCAAGTGCAGTGGCAAAAACCATCAAGCTCTACAATAAAACTGGTTCACATGAGGACCGCCCCAGGAAAGGAAGACCAAGAGTCACCTCTGCTTCTGAGGATAAGTTTATCCGAGTCACCTGCCTCAGAAATCGCAGATTAACAGCAGCTCAGATTAGAGACCAGGTCAATGCCACACAAAGTTCTAGCAGCAGACACATCTCTACAACAACTGTTAAGAGGAGACTTTGTGCAGCAGGCCTTCGTGGTAAAATAGCTGCTAGGAAACCACTGCTAAGGACAGGCAACAAGCAGAAGAGACTTGCTTGGGCTAAAGAACACAAGGAATAGACATTAGACCAGTGGAAATCTGTGCTTTGGTCTGATGAGTCCAAATTTGAGATCTTTGGTTCCAACCACCGTGTCTTTGTGTGACGCAGAAAAGGTGAACGGATGGACTCTACATGCCTGGTTCCCACCATGAAGTATGGCGGAGGAGGTGTGATGGTGTGGGGGTGCTTTGCTGGTGACACTGTTGGGGATTTATTCAAAATTGAATTCATACTGAACCAGCCTGACTACCACAGCATCTTGCAGCGGCATCCGGTTTGCATTTAGTTGGACCATCATTTATTTTTCAACAGGACAATGACCCCAAACACACCTCCAGGCTGTGTAAGGGCTATTTGACCAAGAAGGAGAGTGATGGGGTGCTACACCAGGCCTCCACAGTAACCAGACCTGAACCCAATCGAGATGGTTTGGGGTGCGCTGGACCGCAGAGTGAAGGCAAAAGGGCCCACAAGTGCTAAGCATCTCTGGGAACTCCTTCAAGGTTGTTGGAAGACCATTCCCGGTGACTACCTCTTGAAGCTCATCAAGAGAATGCCAAGAGTGTGCAAAGCAGTCATCAAAGCAAAAGGTGGCTACTTTCAAGAACTTAGAATATAAGACATAATTTCAGTTGTTTCACACTTTTTTGTTAAATATATAATTCCACATGTGCTAATTCATAGTTTTGATGCCTTCAGTGTGAATGTACAATTTTCATAGTCATGAAAATCATGAAAATAAATGAGAAGGTGTGTCCAAACTTTTGGTCTGTGCTGTATGTATGTATATATGTGTGTATATGTATATGTATATATATACAGTGGGGCAAAAAAGTATTTAGTCAGTCAGCAATAGTGCAAGTTCCACCACTTAAAAAGATGAGAGGCGTCTGTAATTTACATCATAGGTAGACCTCAACTATGGGAGACAAACTGAGGAAAAAAAATCCAGAAAATCACATTGTCTGTTTTTTAATCATTTTTTTTGCATATTATGGTGGAAAATAAGTATTTGGTCAGAAACAAACAATCAAGATTTCTGGCTCTCACAGACCTGTAACTTCTTCTTTAAGAGTCTCCTCTTTCCTCCACTCATTACCTGTAGTAATGGCACCTGTTTAAACTTGTTATCAGTATAAAAAGACACCTGTGCACACCCTCAAACAGTCTGACTCCAAACTCCACTATGGTGAAGACCAAAGAGCTGTCAAAGGACACCAGAAACAAAATTGTAGCCCTGCACCAGGCTGGGAAGACTGAATCTGCAATAGCCAACCAGCTTGGAGTGAAGAAATCAACAGTGGGAGCAATAATTAGAAAATGGAAGACATACAAGACCACTGATAATCTCCTTTGATCTTGGGCTCCACGCAAAATCCCACCCCGTGGGGTTAGAATGATCACAAGAACGGTGAGCAAAAATCCCAGAACCACGCGGGGGGACCTAGTGAATGAACTGCAGAGAGCTGGGACCAATGTAACAAGGCCTACCATAAGTAACACACTACGCCACCATGGACTCAGATCCTGCAGTGCCAGACGTGTCCCACTGCTTAAGCCAGTACATGTCCGGGCCCGTCTGAAGTTTGCTAGAGAGCATTTGGATGATCCAGAGGAGTTTTGGGAGAATGTCCTATGGTCTGATGAAACCAAACTGGAACTGTTTGGTAGAAACACAACTTGTCGTGTTTGGAGGAAAAAGAATACTGAGTTGCATCCATCAAACACCATACCTACTGTAAAGCATGGTGGTGGAAACATCATGCTTTGGGGCTGTTTCTCTGCAAAGGGGCCAGTACGACTGATCCGGGTACATGAAAGAATGAATGGGGCCATGTATCGTGAGATTTTGAGTGCAAACCTCCTTCCATCAGCAAGGGCATTGAAGATGAAACGTGGATGGGTCTTTCAACATGACAATGATCCAAAGCACACCGCCAGGGCAGCGAAGGAGTGGCTTCGTAAGAAGCATTTCAAGGTCCTGGAGTGGCCTAGCCAGTCTCCAGATCTCAACCCTATAGAAAACCTTTGGAGGGAGTTGAAAGTCCGTATTGCCAAGCGAAAAGCCAAAAACATCACTGCTCTAGAGGAGATCTGCATGGAGGAATGGGCCAACATACCAACAACAGTGTGTGGCAACCTTGTGAAGACTTACAGAAAACGTTTGACCTCTGTCATTGCCAACAAAGGATATATTACAAAGTATTGAGATGAAATTTTGTTTCTGACCAAATACTTATTTTCCACCATAATATGCAAATAAAATGTTAAAAAAACAGACAATGTGATTTTCTGGATTTTTTTTTCTCAGTTTGTCTCCCATAGTTGAGGTCTACCTATGATGTAAATTACAGACGCCTCTCATCTTTTTAAGTGGTGGAACTTGCACTATTGCTGACTGACTAAATACTTTTTTGCCCCACTGTATATATATATATATATATATATATATATATATATATATATATATATATATATATATATACACACTAGATGGTGGCCCAATTCTAACGCATCGGGTATTCTAGAATATGTATTTATGTATGTATATAGCAGCCACATAGTATATAGCACAGGCCACATAGTATATATAGTGTATAGTACCCCTTAGACAATTATATATATAAATATATATGTGTGTGTGTGTGTGTGTGTGTTAGATGGGTAGAAAAGAGCCGGCAATACATGTGACGCCTACAGTATAATCACAGCGTGACAGGTTAGGATAGAATAGATATATACAGTACACATAGGAAAAAAAATATGTATATATATATCTCATAGATAGAAGAATAGCCGGTAATTCTTCTGCCGGGTTCTCTAAAATCACTAGTAAATACTAATGTTTATAGCCTGGAAAGTGGGTAATACCCATGGAGCTTCCCAGGCTATTAATATCAGCTCACTGCTGTATAATTAGCCCTTACTGGCTATTAAAATGGGGGACTGCCAAAAAAATTGCGTGGGGCCCCCTATCTACTATATAATTGTCTACGGGTCGCTTCCGTCTGTCTGTCTGTTCTTCTGTCACAGATATTCATTGGTCGCGGCCTCTGTCATGGAAATCCAAGTCGCTGATTGGTCGCGGCAAAACAGCCACGACCAATCAGCGACGGGCATGGTCCGGCGGCAACATGGCTGCTCCTTCCTCCCCGCAGTCAGTGCCCCTCCATACTCCCCTCCGGTCAGCGCTCACACAGGGTTAATGGCAGCGTTAACCGACCACGAAAGCACTCGGTTAACGCTGCTATTAACCCTGTGTGACCAACGTTTTACTATTGATGCTGCCTATGCGGCATCAATAGTAAAGAGATCTAATGTTAAAATAATAAAAAAAATTAAAAAATCGTTATATACTCACCGTCCGTCAGCCCCTCGGATCCACAACAGGCCTTTCCCGCTCGCGACGCTCCGGTAACCGGTCCATGCTGCGATCTCACGAGATGATGACATAGCGGTCTCGCGACACCGCTACGTCATCATCTCACGAGACCGCAATGCACTCTTCAGACCGGAGCGCGCGAGGACTCAGCGTCTGTAACTGCTTCGCTTGGATCCAGGGGCTCTGAAGGTGAGTATATAACTATTTTTTATTTTAATTCTTTTTTTTAACAGGGATATGATGCCCACATTGTTATATACTACACGGGCTGGGCAATATACTACGTGACTGGGCAATATACTACGTGACTGGGCAATATACTACATGGGCTGTGCTTTATACTAAGTGGGCTGTGCAATATACTACGTGACTGGGCAACATACTACGTCACTGGGCAATATACTATGTTACTGGGCAATATACTACGTGGCTGGGCAATATACTACGTAGCTGGGCAATAGTATGCAACTGGGCAAAATACTACGTGGCTGGGCAATATACTACGTGACTGGGCAATATACTACATGGCTGGGCAATATACTACGTGGCTGGGCAATATGCTACGTTACTGGGCAATATACTACGTAGCTGGGCAATAGAGTACGTAACTGGGCAATATACTACGTGGCTGGGCAATATACTACATACTACGTGACTGGGCAATATACTACCTCACTGGGCAATATACGTAGCTGGCCAATATACTACGTCAATGGGAAATATACAGTACTACGTGACTAGGCAATATACTACGTAGCTGGGCAATATACTACATGCATAACACACTGCGGGGCTGGGATTCCCAAGGTGGGTGGCTGCACTGGCGCAGTCTGCAAGTCTGGCTGTGACGTCAGACGGCCAGAGCTCACTGCGCCTGCACAAGACAGTACTACACAGCGCAGGCACCGGATTTCATGCGAAAACAGCGCGGAGGGGATGGCGCTGGCGTCCCTGAAGATTTGAGTGACGGCAGTGTGGCATTTCAAGCATGGGAGTGAGGACCTGAATCCCTGGCTAAAGACAGGGCCGCGCTTAGTAACCCAATGTTTACCCTGGTTACCAGTGTAAATGTAAAAAAAACAAACACTTCATACTTACATTCCAGTGTCTGTCGCGTCCCTCGGCGTTCTGCTTCCCTGCACTGTCAGCGCCGGCCAGCCGTAAAGCAGATTACAGCGGTGACGTCACAGCTGTGCTCTGCTTTACGGCCGGCCGGCGCTCACAGTCAGTGCAGGAAAGCACAGAGACGGGGGACAGATACCGGAATGTAAGTATGGAAACAGGAACACATGGGCTACTTGCACAGTGAACAAGTCTGTATGATCATGTTCACACACCACCAAGAAACCTGAAGACACAAAAGAGAATAGTAAAACCAAAAACACTCAGTTTGAAAAAATGTTGCAGTAATCCGCAAGTGCTAGAAAAAGATGTATTTGGTTGATACGTTTTTTGCAAAAAATGTATACTAAGCTGCTCTACCAATCTTCACGGTATACCCTTATCAGAGCAGTCCTAACTAATGTATGCAATCCCTATCTGATGTATTTAAAAACCTGATCATCTGTATATAACCTGTGTGAACAGGGTTCAGAGAGGAAAAATCCATGTGTGCATACAGGGTAGAACAGCTTACCCTGTTTTTTACATCTTTTACTAGCACTTGCGGATTACTGCAACATTTTTTCAAACTGAGTGTTTTTGGTTTTACTATTCTCTTTTGTGTTTTCGGAATGTAAGTATGTAGTGTTTGTTTTTTTTTACATTAGCACTGGTAACCAGGGTAAACATCGGGTTACTAAGCGCGGCCCTGCGCTTAGTAACCCAATGTTTACCCTGGTTACCAGGGGACTTCGCATAGTTGGTCGCTGGAGAGCTGTCTGTGTGACAGCTCTCCAGCGACGCTGCAGCGATCGGGATCGTTGTCTACATCGCTGCAGCGTCGCTAAATGTGACGGTACCTTTAGATTTCAGGGACACCCTATCAGCTGCCTTCAACGCTATCTCTTAGTGCCGATTGTTGCACTGGTAATCTGGCATCTAACAAAAGCCCCAGTTTTTGTGTCGTACGCTGTCTGGTGATAATGGAGTGTATTTAGCATTATAAATGCCATCAGAAGTTTTTTGTGTCGGGTCAGTTGAGCCATTCGAAGATTACCCAATTTCTCTTAAATGTTGTACTGGCCCATATAAAAAAAAACCTGGAGGACACAACCTAAGTTAGTGAAAATGTGTGCTATTGAACTAAAAGGGAAAAACAATGACAGAAACATTTTCCCTTCTTCCCCATTATTAGTAAAAAAATGTTTTCAAATTGTTTGAAAAGCCAGATGAGAAGAAAAAATGCTTTCACATTGTGTGTATAGTAAATAAATCAGAATGGCGCCTGGTCATTATTAGGCAACATTGGTCTGGTCTTCAATTGGTTAAAGATGAAAAAATGTTCGCTATGATGGTCAGTAATCGTTGAATGTGCAGTACTGTCAGTTCCACTTTGCTTATTGATAACCTATTCCCACAATTCTTTATTTGTAGAGCCTTTATTTGAATGAAAATTCGAGCAAACTGCTATCCTTCTTACAACAAATAATCTTCAATCATATTCTGAGAATTAATGACCGGTAAGTGTGATGTGCTGCTTACCTCTATATCTTTATACAATTGTGCTCAAAAGTTTACATACCCTGGCAGAATTTTTGCTTTCTTGGCCTTTTTTCAGAGAATATGAATAACACCAAAACGTTTTCTCTACTCATGGTTAGTGGTTGGGTGAAGCCTTTTATTGGTCAAACTACTGTGTTTTCTCTTTTTAAATCATAATGTCAACCCAAAACCCAAAAAAGTGACCCTGATCAAAAGTGAACATACCCTGTTGATTTTGGCTTGATAACATGCACAGAAGTTGACACAAATGGGTTTGAATGGATACTAAAGGTAACATCCTCACCTGTGACCTGTTTGCTTGTAATCAGTGTGTGTGCATAAAAGCTGAGTGAATTTCTGGGATCCAGACAGACTCTTGCATGTTTCATCCAGCCACTGACGTTTCTTCATTGTGAGTCATGGGGAAAGCAAAATAATTATCAACGAATCTACGTGAAAAGGTGATTAAACTGTATAAAATATGAAAGGGATACAAAAAGATATGCAAGGAATTGATAATGCCTGTCAGCAGCGTTCAAACTGTGATTAACAAATGGAAAATCAGGGGCTCTGTAAAAACAAAACCACGGTCAGGTAGACCAACAGAAATGTCATCCATAACTGCTAGGAAAATTGTTTGGGATGTAAAACCCACAAACAACAGCAGCTGAAATACAGGACTCTCTGAAAACGAGCAGTGTGGCTGTTTCAAGATGCACAATAATGAGGCACTTGAAAAAAAAAATGGGCTGCATGGTCGATTCGCCAGAAGAAAGCCATTACTGCTCAAATACCTCAAAGTATCTCGCCTACAATGCACATAACAGCCAGAGACAAGCCTCAACTTCTACAATAAGGTCATTTAGGGTGATCAGACTAAAATTGAACTTTTTGCCCACAACCATAACTGTTAAATTTGGAGACCGGTCAGCAAGGCCTATGATGAAAGGAACACCATTCCTACTGTAAAGCACAGAGGTGGATCACTGATATTTTTGCGATGTGTGAGCTACAAAGGCACAGAAAGCTTGGTCAAAGTTGAAGGAAAGATAAATGCAGCATGCTATCAGCAAATACTGGAGGCAAATTTGCACTCATCAGCCCGGGAGCTGCGCATGGGCCGTACTTGGATGTTCCAACATGACAACGATCCAAAACACAAGGCCAAGTCGACCTGTCATTGGCTAGAGCAGAACCAAGTGACAGTTCTGGAGTGGCCATCTCAATCCCCTGACCTCAATATCATTGAGCCTTTCCGGGGAGATCTCAAGCACACAGTTCATGTTAGACATCCCAGGAATTTACAGGAACTGGAGGCGTTTTGCAATAAAGAGTGGGCAGCTTTACCATCTGAGAAAATAAAGAACTTCATCCACAACCAGCACAAAAGACTTCAAGCTGTCATTGATGTTAGGGGACAATACACGGTATTAAGAAATGGGGTATGTGAACTTTTGATCAGTGTCATTTTGATGTTTTGGGTTGTCATTATGATTTAAAAAGAGCAAAATCACAGTAGTTTGACAATAAATGGCTTCACGCAACCACTAATCATGAGTGGAGAAAAAGTTTTGGTGTTATCATTCATATTCTCTGAAAAAAGGCCAAGAAAGCAAAAATTCTGCCGGGGTATGTAAACTTTTGAGCACAACTGTACTTATCTTGGAATTACTTATGATACAATTTAGGCTACTTTCACACTAGCGTCGGAATCTCCCCGTCGCAATGCGTCGGGCAGAGATTCCGACGCTAGCGTTTGACGCACTGCACAACAGGTGCAGCGGATGCATTTCTCCGGCGCATCCGCTGCCCCATTGTGAGGTGCGGGGAGGTGGGGGTGGAGTTCCGGCCGCGCATGCGCGGTCGGAAAAAGCGGTCCGTCAGGAGCAAAAAACGTTACATGTAACGTTTTTTGCTCCCGGCGGTCCGCCACAACACGGCGCAACCGTCGCACGACGGTTGCGACGTGTGGCAAAGCGTCGCAATGTGTTGCTAATGTTAATCTATGGGGCAAAAACGCATCCTGCAAACAACTTTGCAGGATGCGTTTTTTGCCATAAACGACGCATTGCGACGTCTGGCAAAAAACGCCAGTGTGAAAGTAGCCTAAGGCTCTCTCAGACCACAACCCAAAGTGCATAAGGTAATATGGTTTCCTTGGGTGGTTTTCCTCCCAAAGATGATGGGTAAAGTACAAAATATATTGGAACCAAATATCAGGTCTAGAAATGGAAATGGTTTTTCTCTCTACTTGACATGATGGTAAATTTGAGCTGTAGCTTAACCTGTAGGTCACTGACATAACTCGTAGGAACTATGGTAGTTTTCTTGTGGTGACATGTACAGGTTGTAACATAACTAGCCAGCATTGGGTGTGGATTATTTTACATTTGGGTCTCTGCTTCCCTCTTACTTTGTGACTTTTGGCAAACCTTCATCCCAATTCTACTGCATGGAGATAATCTACTATATAATTGTCTAAGGGTCACTTCCGTCTGTCTGTCCTTCTGTCACGGATGTTCATTGGTCGCCGCCTCTGTCTGTCATAGAAATCCAAGTCGCTGATTGGTCACGGCAAAACAGCCACGACCAATCAGCGATGGGCACAGTCCGGCAGCAACATGGCCGCTCCTTCCTCCCCGCAGTCAGTGCCCCTCCATACTCCCCTCCGGTCAGCGCTCACACAGGGTTAATGGCAGCGTTAACCGACCGCGCTCTGCCGCGGTGTAACCCACTCGGTTAACGCTGCTATTAACCCTGTGTGACCAACGTTTTACTATTGATGCTGCCTATGAGTCATCAATAGTAAAAAGATCTAATGTTAAAAATAATAAAAAAAAATAAAAAATCGTTATATACTCACCGTCCGTCGGCCCCTCGGATCCACAACAGGCCTTTCTCGCTCGCAACGCTCCGGTAAGCGGTCCATGCTGCGATCTCGCGAGATGATGACGTAGCGGTCTCGCGACACCGCTACGTCATCATCTCGCGAGACCGCAATGCACTCTTCAGACCGGAGCGCGCGAGGACTCAGCGTCGGTAACCGCTTTGCTTGGATCCGGGGGCTCCGGAAGGTGAGTATATAACTATTTTTTATTCTTTTTTTTAACAGGGATATGATGCCCACATTGTCATATACTACGTGGGCTGGGCAATATACTACTTGGGATGTGCAACGTGACTGGGCAATATACTACATCACTGGGCAATATACTACATGGGCTGTGCTTTATACTACTTGGGCTGTGCAATATACTATGTGGCTGGGCAATATACTACATGACTGGGCAATATACTACGTGGCTGGGCAATATACTACATGACTGGGCAATATACTACGTGGCTGGGCAATATACTACGTCACTGGGCAATATACTACGTTACTGGGCAATATACTACGTGGCTGGGCAATATAGTACGTAGCTGGGCAATATAGTACGTAACTGGGCAATATACTATGTGGCTGGGCAATATACTACGTAGCTGGGCAATATACTACTTTACTGGGCAAAATACTACGTGTCTGGGCAATATAGTACGTAGCTGGGCAATATAGTACGTAACTGGGCAATATAGTACGTAACTGGGCAATATACTACGTGGCTGGGCAATATAGTATGTAGCTGGGCAATATAGTACGTAACTGGGCAATATACTACGTGGCTGGGCAATATACTACGTAGCTGGGCAATATAGTACGTAACTGGGCAATATACTACGTGGCTGGGCAATAGGCTACGTGACTGGGCAATATACTACGTGGCTGGGCAATATACTACGTGGCTGGACAATATACTACATACTACGTGACTGGGCAATATACTACGCGGTTGGGCAATATACTACCTCACTGGGCAATATACTACGTCACTGGGCAATATACTACGTAACTGGGCAATATACTACGTGGCTGGGCAATATACTACGTGGCTGGGCAATATACTACGTGGCTGGGCAATATACTACGTGGCTGGGCAATATACTACATACTACGTGACTGGCCAATATACTACGTCACTGGGCAATATACTACGTGGCTGGGCAATAATACTACTTGGCTGGGCAATAATACTACTTGACTGGGCAATATACTACGTGGCTGTGGTATATACTACGTGGACATCACGGGGCCACCATCTAGTAAATGTGTAAATACGGACAATACACTTTAGTTTCCCTACAGGATACTATGAATACCATTTTGAGTGGGAAAATAAAATGAAACACTTAATTATAAAAAGTTGTAATAAACCTTGGACATGGCCCTGCGCTTGATCTGTTTTCAGTAGTGAAATCATTGGTATTTTTTAATATGACTGGGCGCAGGGCCATGTCCAAGGTTTATTACAACTTTTTATAATTAAGTGTTTTATTTTCTCGAGGCCGAGTAAAGGAGGCAGAGTGTATCTGTCAGGCTGACTAGCAGTAAGCCAGAGCAATGTGCATTGTGCTCAGACTGGAGGCACAGACCGCAGCATTAGCAGCACAAAATCTCTTATAGACCCTTCCACAATAAACTGCAGCCATGCTGAGCACCTCCTAATCTGTCAGGAGCTCTGGGCAACCATGCACATGGTCAGGTTTGCTGCTAGCCTGACAGACAAGATTATCTCTTAGATAAAATGTGAAACTGTGCACTTGACCCGATCCCATCCCACTTCATCCCAAACCTCACCACAATCTTCATCCCAACCCTAACCCATCACTTCAACCTATCACTAACAACTGGTGTTTCCTCCTCAAGCTTTAAACATGCCTCAATCACACACATCCTCAAAAAGCCCTCTCTTGACCCATCCTCTGTATCTAGCTGTCACCCTATATCACTTCTCCCCTAAGCCTCAAAACTACTGGAACAACATGTCCATCTTGAACTGTCCAAACACCTCTCTTCTTTCTCCCTCTTCGACCGCTTACTATCTGGCTTCCGGTCACACCACTCCACTGAAACTGCCCTAACTAAAGTCACCAATGACCTATTAACCACCAAGGCCAAGCGACACTACTCTGTCCTCCTCCTGGACCTGTCCTCTGCCTTTGACACAGTGGACCATTCCTTATTATTACAGATCATCTCATCCATTGGCATCACAGACGTGGCCCTATCCTGGATCTCATCATACCTAACAGACCGGACATTCAGCGTCGCCCACTCGCACACCACCTTTTCACCTCGCCCTCTATCTGTCGGAGTCCCGAAAGGTTCAGTCCTAGGGTCCCTGCTCTTCTCCATTTACACCTTCGGCCTGGGACAACTCATAGAATCTCATGGCTTTCAGTATCATCTCTATGCTGATGACACACAGATCTACATCTCTGGACCAGATACCACCAAACTACTAACCAGAATCCCATAATGTCTGTCTGCTATTTCATCCTTCTTCTCTGATAGATTTCTAAAACTTAATATGGACAAAACGGAATTCATCATCTTTCCCCCATCTCACTTGACTCCACCAACAGACCTATCCATTATAGTAAATGGCTGCCCACTCTCCCCAGTCCCACAAGCTCGCTGACTCTGTGTAATCCTTGACACTGACCTCTCCTTCAAACCACATATGCAAGCCCTTTCCACTTCCTGCCAACTTCAAATCAAAAATATTTCCCGAATCCGTACATTCCTCAACCAAGAATCTGCAAAAACCCTAGTCCGTGCCCTCATCATCTCCCGCCCTAAATACTGCAACCTCCTGCTCTGTGGCCTCCCCTCTAACACTCTCGCACCCCTCCAATCTATTCTAAACTCTGCTGCCTGACTAATACACCTGTCCCCCCCGCTATTCCCCAGCCTCTCCCCTCTGTCAATCCCTGCACTGGCTCCCCATTACCCAGAGACTCCAGTTCAAAACCCTAACCATGGCATACAAAGCCATCCACAACCTGTCTCCTACATACATCTGTGACATTGTCTCCCGGTACTTACCTGCATGCATCCTACGATCTTCACAAGATCTCCTTCTCTACTCCCCTCTTATCTCTTCTTCCCACTACCAAATCCAAGACTTCTCCTGTGCTTCCCCCATACTCTGGAACTCTCTACCCCGACACATCAGACTCTCGCCTACTGTGGAAACCTTCAAAAGAACCTGAAGACCTACTTCTTCCGAGAAGCCTACAACCTGCAGTAACCACCGATAGACCAAACCTCTGAACAACCAGCTCTACCATCTCCTACTGTATTCTCACGCTTCCCTTGTAGATTGTGAGCCCTCGCGGACAGGGTCCCCTCTCTCCTCCTGTACCAGTCGTGACTTGTATTGATTTAAGATTATTGTGCTTGTTTTTTATCTATACTCCTCCTCACATGTAAAGCACTATGGAATAAATGGCGTTATCTACTGTATATATATAATTGTCTAAGGTCCACTTCCGTCTGTTTGTCTGTCTGTCTGTCAAGGAAATCCCAAGTCGCTGATTCAGCGACTGGCACAGTCCAGCTGCGAAATGGCCGCTCCCTACTCCCCTGCAGTCAGTTCCCCCTCCATACTCCCCCCACAGTCAGCGCCCGCTGCCCACATAGCGGCATAGCGCGGTGTAACGCAGTCTGTTAACGCTGCTATTAACACTGTGTGACTAACTTTTTACTATTGATGCTGCCCATGCAGCATCAATAGTAAAAAGGTATAATGTTAAAAGTAATTTAAAAAAAATAAAAAATGTTGCTATTCTCACCCTCCGGCTTCCGGCGAGACTGCGAAGTCATCTGGGTAATTTTGCAATGCATCACTGGGAACGAAAGCTGGCGGCAGCCTCGCCGCTCGCACTCATCGCTGGACGCCGGAGCGTGAGTATATAACTATTTTTTATTTTAATTCTTTTTTTTTTAACAGAGATATGGTGCCCACATGGCTGTATACTACGTGGACTATGTTATATACTGCGTGACTGATATATACTACGTGGGCAGTGTTATATACTGTGTAGGCTGTGTTATTTACTGCGTTGGCTGTGTTATATACTACGTGGCTGCTATATACTACGTGGCCGCTATATACTACGTTGCTGATATATACCATGTGGCTGTGCTATATACTACGTGGCTGTTACATACTATGTGGCTGCTATTTACTACGTGGCTGGCTGTGCTATATACTACGTGGCTGTGCTATATACTAAGTGGCTGTGCTATATACTACGTTGCTCTGCTATATACTACGTGGCTCTACTATATACTACGTGGCTGTGCTATATACTATGTGGCTGTGCTATATACTATGTGGCTGTGCTATATACTATGTGGCTGTGCTATATACTATGTGGCTGTGCTATATATTACGTGGCTGTGTTATATACTGCATGGGCCGTGCTATATACTGTGTGGGCTGTGCTATATGCTGCGTGGGCTGTGCTATATACTATGTGGGCTGTGTTATATACTACGTGGCTGTGCTATATACTACGTGGCTGTGGTATATAGTTTGTGGCTGTGCTATATACTACGTGGCTGTGCTATATACTACGTGGCTGCTATATACTGCGTGGGCTGTGTAATATACTGCGTGGGCTGTGCTATATACTGCGTGGGCTGTGCTATATACTGAGTGGGCTGTGCTATGTAGTGCGTGGCTGTGCTATATACTACGTGGCTGTGCTATATACTACGTAGTTCTGTGCTATATACTACATACTATGTGGCTGTGCTATATACTAAGTGGCTGTGCTATATACTACGTTGCTCTGCTATATACTACGTGGCTCTACTATATACTATGTGGCTGTGCTATATACTATGTGGCTGTGCTATATACTATGTGGCTGTGCTATATACTATGTGGCTGTGCTATATACTATGTGGCTGTGCTATATATTACGTGGCTGTGTTATATACTGCATGGGCCGTGCTATATACTGCGTGGGCTGTGCTATATACTGAGTGGGCTGTGCTATGTAGTGCGTGGCTGTGCTATATACTACGTGGCTGTGCTATATACTACGTAGTTCTGTGCTATATACTACATACTATGTGGCTGTGCTGTATACTACGTGGCTGTGTTATACACTACGTGGCTGTACTATATCCTGCACCCCTAAACCCGACATCCAGCGCCCCGAACCCCCGACATCCTGCGACCAATCAGCGACAGACGCAGCTCAGTTGCGAATTAATTCGGGATTTAAACTACGCTTCAGTGATTGGTCGCGCATGGCTGGGCGCGACCAATCAGCGATATTGGCGCGGGATTTACACACCGCTTCAGTGATTGGTCGCGGCCGGTTGTGAGCTACCAATCAGCGGTATTGGCGCGGTATTTAAACACCGCTTCGGTCATTGGTTGTGCCCGGCCGGCCGCGACCAATCAGCGACAAGCACAGTCCGGCCACGAATTGGCGCCATATTTGAACCATGCTTTGATGATCGGCCAGCCAGGTGCGACCAATCAGCGATATTGGCGCGGAATTTAACACCCACTCACAGAGCCACGTACATACATACATATTCTAGAATACCTGATGCGTTAGAATCCGCCCACCATCTAGTAATAATAATAATAAACTATTTCTAAATAAAAGTATTTAGGAATTATGACTTTTTTCCTGTAAGCCTTTATAATGTCAATTTAATTGTTTTTTCCTTTTCAGATATTATATGCAGTGTTGTGGAATACCCCAGGGATCCGTGTTGTCAGCATTACTTTGTAGCTTGTGCTACGGTGATATGGAAAATAAGTTGTTCTGTGGAATACAAGAGAATAGGTATGTAGTGTGCTATAGTTGACATTTACTCTGAAAAGCGAGAAGCCCGTGTATTAAGGTGGATTTGTGGACGTGGGTTGGCAATTCAAGAGCAGTGATTTCTACCTGATGAATTGTGCAAGTTACTTTAATGCCATTATGCCGTGAGTTCTCTCTAGATGAACAGACAGACGCCTAGCAAAGACTGAATACAGTATCATTACCTTTTTAAAGGGAAACTGTCAGCAGGTTTTTGCTACCTAATTTGAGAGCAGCCTGATGTAGGCAAAGAGAAGCTAAATCCAACCGTGTATCACAAATCCCACCAAGGACAACATCTGCAAAGTATTTGTATGTTCTCCCCGTGTTTGTGTGGGTTTCCTCCAGGTTCTCCGGTTTCCTCCCACACTCCAAAGACAAGCTGGTAGGGAATCTAGATTGTGAGCCCCAATGGGAACAGCGATGCCTGTAAAGCGCTGTGGAATTAATGGTGCTATGCAAGTGTGTAAAATAAATACTGTAAATAAAAACGTAATTACTGTTCTGACATAATCGTAGCTTTTATATTTAGCAATGAAGCAGAGCTGAGCTAAGCCTGCCCTCACCAGCCTTTGTATGTACAATGTCCATAGACGATGAGGTGCTCATCACAGGGGGGAGCCTGTTGGACCAGGAGGCAGGCATCTGCTCTAGTCAAAGGAATGATTAGCTCCTGGTGGTGAAACAATCATTGCAAACAAGCAGCACTGAGCTTTTTTAAGAGAGGCATTGCTGAAATCTGTGTTTTAACCCCTACAGCATGCTGTCTTCAGCCTATAGCCAAAACCTGCTGACAGGTCACGACTATCGTTGCCAGTGTGTACTTTATATGGATACAGATGCAGATACTCAATTTCTGTAACTCACATAAATGTGTCATGGATAGGTTGGGGACATGTTATTCTCTGTCCTGGTACTGCAGGGTGTGTTAGGATACCCCAATTCTCCACATACTGTACATGAGCATCAGACACTTATGGCGTAAAAAAAATCCCTACTAATGGGCATTGTGATCACATTTCAGTAACCAGTACTCAGCTGGAGTGTTGGTATTACAGTGAATACTGCCGTGTCTATTTACTTGTCCTACAGCGCTGATGTGTCGTTCATTCATGTGCCTGCTGCAGCCACTCGCACACATCAACAGTGATGTCTGAATGTATGGTACTTGACAGGTCAGCGATTTAAGTCTGCAGTTACATGACCAAGTAAACATTGGCATAACCTACTGGGGCAATGGAGCTGGTGGGATTGGAGGATTTTACAGAAAGGTTATGTAACTTGACAGTCAACATGCCCATAGATAATTTGAACTTCTATAATGTTATATTTTTTGCTTATTGCAGCATTTTTATGAGACTTATTGATGATTTCTTGCTGGTGACACCGCACTTAGACGAAGCAAAACGATTTTTAAGGTAGGTTGTAAAGATGCGCAAAAAAGATACAGGTTAAAGAGATGTGAACATTCGTTTCAGGACCCAGATGACAACTATGTTGGTCACCGAGGCTACCAAAAAATATAAATTGTCCCTGGAATTTTTAGACTTGATTTTTATGGAGCCCTGTTGAATAATGATAGCTGTAATGCAGAAAATGCTTTTTGCCTGCAGTCACAGTTAGGGATCATAGAAGCATAATGCATAGTATATTGTTAATACCAGGGATGTCCAGTGCCGCTCATTTCACCATTGAAGGTGAGAGGTGCCCATGATGTTATGAACCCACATGCTTGCCAAGGCAGGTGCACATCTTGTTCACTAGAATAGGACACATTCATTATACCTGCCAATCACACACAGACATAGGCAGATATCACGCACATGTCCTATTCTACTGAACAAGATGTGTGTGATACGTATTGACCATGCACAATCCTTGGCAGGCTTATTAGAAGAAGAAAGGACTCGTGGTCCAGACTTAGAGGAAGGAACCTCAGCATCATAAAAAGAAAATGACACTATAGGTCTTGCTTCAGTGTAAATTTATTTTGATCTCTCAAGGAGTCAAAAACAGATGTGGTCCAACATTTCTTCCGGAAGCAGTCTTTGTCTAGGACATCTGTTGCCCTGGGCTTACTCCCTACTTGCCATATTTCCTGATTCCCGGCTCCTGCTCCACACAGGTCCTCTTTGAAATGAAAGATATCTTATGATTTACGTTATTGCTCTACTAGATTTTGCCTACCTTCACCCCCAACGGATGTCCTTGACAAAAGACTGCTCCCAGTCCAAACGTTGGACCACATCAGACTCCTTGCCAGATCAAAATAAGTTTACACTGCAGCAAGATGTACAGTCTCATTTACCTCGGCAGGTATATGGGGTGATGACATGTTCACCTTCAATACAGAAGTAGATAGTGCCAGGCAACCCCTTTAAATTGAATTTACATATATAGTAATTTCCTACATCCCCTTTTATAAGCAGCTGCAAAATGGTAAAGATGTAAATGCAGTTGTGAGGGCATCTCTTCTATAGCCCTCTTTAGGTCAATCCACAGATTTTCGGTTGGATTCATGTTTTGGCTCTTGCTGTGCCATTACAAAATTTTCATCTTCTGGCAAAGCTATTCTTTTGTTGATTTGAAGGTCTGCTTATGGTCATTATTGTGCTGAAAGGTCAAATTCATCTTCGGCTTCTTGGCAGAGGCCTGAAAGTTTTGACTCAAAATTGACTGATATTTGGAACGGTTCATAATTTCCTCCAGTTGCTGAAAAGCAAAAAAAAAAACAAAGCATAATCCTTCCTTCACAATGCTTCAACCCATTAGTTACCAGAAATTCCTGCAGCTCCTATAATGTAGGCCTTTTGGCAGCATCCCAAACACATTTTCTTTTTGACTTTTCAACAATTTTTGAGGGCTTTTGCTGTCGAATGTGACTAAGAAAATATCGACCTACTAGAAAATCAACATTTTATATGGGGTTAATCAGAATAGCTTTAAAGAGAATCTGTCAGTAGGATTTTATACATATCTTTAGTGTAAAAATCTGCAGCCTGGTTTTCGTTAAAGGTAATCTGTCGTGTCTTTTGTAGCATCTACAGTGTCCCCAGTGCGTTGTTAGTGATGCAGTGTGCATCAGTTAAAAGTTTTTTTTATTAAAATCGCCACTGTAATCCTTAGCAAAAAGCACTTTGTATAGTTATCTTACCTGCTCGTTTAGCCATTGGAGTGTGCCTCAGTTTGAACTATGTTCCCGAGTTTGCGCCGTCGTCACTTGAAATCCCACATTTGCGCTGTGTGTATTGAGGAGCAGCCCTTTGGCATTGTTGATCGGCGAGCCGCGCATGCACCATGATGAGTGATCCCCGTGTATGTGCATTGAAGCTGTGAATAGTTTCCAGCTTCACTGGCTCCGGCACATGCGCAAGTGCAGCTCCCCAATTCACACTGCACAAGCGCGGCAACCCAATACGCACCGCGCAAGCGCAGAATTTCAAGTGATGTCAGCTCAAACCCAGAAACCTAATTCAAATTGTGTGGGTGGCGACAACCGCGACTGAATAAAATGAAGCAACCCACTATGACTAAATGAGCAGGTACGATATAACTACATAAAGTGCTTTTTGCTAAGGATTACAGCGACGATTTTAATGATAAAAACATGTTGGTGATGCACATTGTATCACTAACAACGCACTGGGGACACTTTAGATGCTACAAATGACATGACAGGTTCCCTTTAAAGTTATCCAAGTCTGTAGAGGCACGAATGCGCTTACTCTCCAATGTTGGGTATCACACCTGTCACCTGGCAACGGTTCCGTTTGTTTACACCTAGTTATATCACTATCATTCATTTAGTTTTTCTAGATCAGAGATTTGTATTCATTGGTAGTTTGTGATTTACTTGTTGTGGTGACACTAGGAACAGTGGGTGCTCTCGTCCACTGGCCCGGTTGTCTTTAGAAAGACTGCATGGATCAGGGCTCAACCCACTGAATGCCCACGCAGAACACTACTCCTATAACACAGGGTGAGGGTAAAACAGTGTGGCAATACCTTATTGAATCACAAACAGACAATAACATATAGAACAGTCCCAGCAAGTACAAAAGATGCAAATTACAGAGACTCACCTTTCTGCTGGCTCACTGAGTTTAGGACAGCTGCGACTTCGGGGCTTCCACGGCCAACTACCCCCACCAGTGGCATCCATCTCTTGATGGGCACCCACAGAGAGGAGGAAACAAGCTTAAGAACTAACAGTCTATTGAGGTACGTGGCCAGGTGACCTGATTGTCCCAACCTGGCTTCTCCAAACTTTTCCATGTGTTCAATGATAGTCAATGGTTCAGATCTGTATTCCTCCAGCTAGGGCCATGGTCCCTTAAGCTGGTATCCTGTAGAAATCTTTCGAATCTGTATTCCTCCTGTCCTTCAGTCCATCATCCACAGGTCACGGGCAAGGTTGGATGAGGTCAATGCTAGAAACAGAAAGCGTAATTAAGCCTTTTTAATGTTAAAATAATTATCATTTGCATTGTTTCCACTGTTAACAAATTCCTAAAATTAAAAAGGATTGGTTTGTGTTTACAGAAGCAAATGTAGTAATGTTTTGCTTTCATCCTTTTAAGAACTCTTGCTGCAGGCATTCCTGAGTATGGCTGTTCTATAAGCCTTGACAAGACCGTTGTCAATTTCCCCATTGATGACATTCCAGAGTGCTCAACAGTAGAGCAGTTACCATCCCGTTCCTTGTTCCGCTGGTGTGGCCTATTGCTTGACACGCACACTTTGGAAGTTTTCTGTGATTATTCCAGGTAAAATGATTAATACATTACGTTGTAATCCTGTTTACTATTTGGCACCTTTAACCCTTTTTACTGCCAGGGTTTGTTTGTTTGTTTTAATTTTGTGTCTCTGGTAGCCAGGATAATTTCTTAACACTTTTTTAATCTCCCATACCTACCGTATATATTTTGTAACAGTAGACACCTGGCTCATTGTCACAATAGGGCTCGGCACTTCATATACACAGTCACCTTCATTTAAATTTGCATCATTGATGTTGGTGTCTAAAACTTTGAACCATTACAAGCTTTGTTAATCCTGCATGACTTAATTGATCATATTATATTTGGTTGACTGTAGTGTTATTTGTGATTTGAATATTGAGTAATAAAACTAATTGAACATAAAACTGAACTGTGAACCAAACAGAAAATTAGATATGTCACACATCCTTAACCCTTTTCACGTAGGTTTGCGTCATGGTAGGGAAGGGTTTCGTGACCTATGAAGTAAACTCGCGTCATGGTGATCGTGTGGGCACAGGAGTAGTTCCCGCACGATCGCCACCAGGAGCTCAGTGTAAGCAGCAGCCGAGACCCAACAGTCACTGCCAGGAGCAGTGTCTGCACCGCCCCAGGCCATTTAACCCCACGAATACTGTGATGTATATCGATTGCAACACCTAGTGGACTCCCTCTTTCTTCCTATCTGTGCCCTAGAGATTTCATCGCGAGGGCCCGATGGTGATGGCCTTGTTAGATCATGCCAGGAACATGGTATCCGGCTTCTGTCAGTGCAACACTGACAGCTATGATGCATTGCAATGCATTATAGCAGCAATCAGAGTAATGAAAGTTAAAGACTAAGTAAACAAGAGTTAAAAAATATACCAATAAATAGTTATATTTATGTAACGACAAAAAATAAACAAAGTACTTCCTATTTGGTATCGCCACGTTTGTAACGACCTGCATTATAAAACTGTCCCACAAGTTAACCCCATCAGTGAACACTGTGAAAAAAAATTTAAAAAAAGGAAAAAAAAATATACATTTTCATCACACTGGTGAATAAAAAGTGTAATGACTAAATTGTGACCAAAAAGTCGAATGGAAAAAAATGGTACAGCTGAAAACGTCATCTTATTCCACAAAGAGCAAGCCGACATACAGCTCCATCAGCGGAGAAATAATATAGCAATGCAAAAAGTTTTTTTTACACACAAAAGAAAATGTTTTTTTATTATATAAAAGCGGCTAAACATAAAAAAAATGATAAACCATATTTTTCGGATTATAAGACGCACTTTGTCCCAAACTTTTTGCAAAGCATGCTTCTTCTTGGACCAGCACTCCTCCCATTTGGCTCAGGTGATTTTAATTAGCAGGAGACTGCAAAGTAAGGGGTCTAGCCCATTTTGGCTCTCACTGAAGAGCTGTAGGAAGGTGAGTTTAAGTGCTCCTTTCATTTTGGTGTTGGTGCTGTGTGGCGGCCATTGTTGCTGTGGCTTTGTGCTGGTGGGGCGGCGCGGTCTGGAGTCTTGGGGACTCAGTCTTGCAGCATGGGTGCTGTGGGGCAACAGGCCATCCGCCCTGCTGGTGCATGGCCGCTGTGGCGGTGGGCGCCGCACGGCTCCGCTCCGTTAGGGCGATAGGACCCACTACGAGGTTTGCCGTGAAGGGGCAGTGGGCTTCATACAGTCTGATCAGAATGTTAAACTGAAAACCTCATATTCAGTTATATTAATTTTTGCCTAGCGGCTTTAGATCAACGTATGATTTTGGGATGTGCGGTTTATGCTCTTTTCTTTTTTTTTTCTTTTTTGCAAATTAATGGGAAAGGCGACTCCGCTCAGTGCCGACATCCTAGGAGAGCGTACAGCGCCAGCGCCCCCTCCAAGCCTGGGGCCTGCAGCATAGCCCTACTCCTGTGACCTGCCTCTTGAAGCAGCGACCCTGCCTCCTGTGACCCCGCTCCACTGCAGCCGATCCCCCAGTAAGCTACCGTAAAATGGGATTCTAAGATACACAATCATTTTAAAAAAAAATTTTTCCCTATTTTTCTTCCCAAAATTTGTTGTGCGTCATATAGTTTGGTGCATCTTATAGTCCATAAAATACGGTAAATGTGGTATTGCTGAAATAGTACTGACCCAAAGAGTAAAACTGCTTTATCAATTCTACCATGGTGAACGGCATAAAAAAAAAAACAATTCTTGAATTGCTGGTTTCTGTTAATTCTGCCTCTCACAAATTGGAATAGAAAGCAATTAAAAAATGTTATGTGCCTGAAAAATGCTACCAAATAAAAAAGTTACGGTAACTCGTCGCGCAAGAAACAAGCCCTCACATGACAGTTTGCATAATTCGTAGAAAAATCATAACTCTCTGAATATGGCTATTCAAAACCTTTTTTATTAAAATGTCTTTCAGTGTGTGACAGCTGCCAAACATAAAAAATATAAATCTGGTATCGCTGTAATCACGCCGACCCAAAGAATAAAGTCATCTTATCACTTATACTGCTCTAAGAACGGCGTAAAAAATAAAACAAATTCTTCACCTGCTGTTGATTTTTTCATTTTGCCTCACAAAGAACGCAGTAAGGCTCAGCTAACATTTATCCTGCTCTCTGTGCTGAGCTCTTACAACCGGGGTTTCCATGTAACTCTCTGAAATACTTGATTCAGATGGAACCTCCGGCAGAAGATTCCCTATAATGAGGCAGATGTGGACGATGTGTGCTGCCTATGATCTGGTAGTGTCCGTCTTTATAAGTTTGCATAAAAGCGCGTTCGACTAGTTTTGTGCAACTTTTTAAAGAAGGACATCACTGAACAGAGGCCAGATGAAGTCCAGTGTAACTCTGCTGCCGCATTGTAGTGAATGGATACCTCAGGGGTCTCATCTGAATCACATCACTCGGAGATTTAGATGTCAGCCCCCATGTAAGTGCTCAGCGCAGAGCTCTGGATAAATGTGATCCCAAATGTAATGTAAATGCAGAGCTCTGGATAAATGTGATCCCAAATGTAATGTAAAATGTTCTCCAGAAAAACTAGACCCCCCCCCCTCTCCTCCCAAATCCAAATGCCCCCCTCCCTTCTAAGCACCAGTGTGTCTAAACCGCATTTAGCATCCATATGCTTGGCATTTGTGTAGTGATAAGTCCGCCTAATTTACGGGTGTGTGTCTCCAGAAGCACGAGCTGGGCACAACTTATTGCTCACCACAACGTACTGGTCACCACAATGTACTGATCACCACAACGTACTGATCACCACAACGTACTTGTCACCACATATAGATATAAGGCAATGCAATAGAAAGGGATCAACAAATGTGTGCTCAACAATGCCAATAAAAACGGCAACTCGTCCTGCAAAAGCAAGCCCTCACATGACTGTCAGTCGAAATATGTAAAAATTATAGCTAAGAAAATATGGAGATGCGAATACTTGTTTTTGAAAAAAAAACAGCTTTTAATGTGTGACAGCAGCCAAACAGAAAAAAAACTGTAACAATTTGGTATTGCTGTAATCGCACCGACCCAAAGAGTAAAGATATCTACCCACTTATACCGCATTATGAACAGCAGAAAAAAATAAAACCAATTCTTCTCCCGCTGTTGACTTGTTCTGTTGTGAATTCTGTGGTCAGGTTCCCTCCTGTGGTCATGAGTGGTACTTCGGCTGGTTTTGTCCATGAGCTTCCTTTGGTGGATGTGAGTGGGGCTGCGGCTTCTGAGTTTCCTTCCTCAGGTGACGAGGTTAAGTCGTTAGGTGCTGCTCTATTTAACTCCACCTAGTTCTTTGTTCCTGGCCTCCAGTCTATGTTCCAGTATTGGTCTTGCTCTCTCCTGGATCGTTCTTGTGGCCTGTCTGCCCTGCATAAGCTAAGTTCTGCTTGTGTTTCTTTTGTTTGCTATTTTTTCTGTCCAGCTTGCTATATTGGTTTTTCTTGCTTGCTGGAAGCTCTGGGACGCAGAGGGAGCACCTCCGTACCGTTAGTCGGTGCGGAGGGTCTTTTTGCACCCTCTGCGTGGTTGTTTGTAGGTTTTTGTGCTGACCGCAAAGCTATCTTTCCTATCCTCGGTCTATTCAGTAAGTCGGGCCTCACTTTGCTAAAATCTATTTAATCTCTGTGTTTGTATTTTCATCTTTACTCACAGTCATTATATGTGGGGGGCTGCCTTTTCCTTTGGGGAATTTCTCTGAGGCAAGGTAGGCTTATTTTTCTATCTTCAGGGCTAGCTAGTTTCTCAGGCTGTGCCCGAGGCGCCTAGGTCTGGTCAGGAGCGCTCCACGGCTACCTCTAGTGTTGTGTGATAGGATTAGGGATTGCGGTCAGCAGAGTTCCCACGTCTCAGAGCTCGTCCTATGTTATTAGTAACTATTAGGTAATTTTCAGTGCTCTTAACCACCAGGTCCATTGTGGTTCTAAATCACCAGTTCATAACAGTACTGGAGGCCCAAAGTACTAATGCTTCTCAATAGAGGGAAAAGAGAAGTTCTGAGACCATTTTTTTTTCTCTCTGCACTGTGTTTTGTCTTTCTTTTTCCCTAGACTTTTGGGTGGTTCAGGACACAGGTGTAGTGATGGACATTAAAGGCCTGTCTTCTTGTGTGGATCATCTCACTGCAAGAGTACAAAATATTCAAGACTTTGTGGTTCAGAATTCTATGTTAGAACCTAGAATTCCTATTCCTGATTTGTTTTCTGGAGATAGAGCTAAGTTTCTGAGTTTTAAAAATAATTGTAAACTATTTCTGGCTTTGAAACCCCGCTCCTCTGGTGACCCAGTTCAACAAGTTAAGATTATTATTTCTTTATTACGTGGCGACCCTCAAGACTGGGCATTTTCCCTTGCACCAGGAGATCCTGCATTATGTGATATTGATGCGTTTTTTCTGGCGCTCGGATTGCTGTATGATGAACCTAATTCAGTGGATCAGGCAGAGAAAAATTTGCTGGCTCTGTGTCAGGGTCAGGATGAGGTAGAGATATATTGTCAGAAGTTTAGGAAGTGGTCTGTGCTCACTCAATGGAATGAATGTGCGCTGGCAGCAATTTTCAGAAAGGGTCTCTCTGAAGCCCTTAAGGATGTCATGGTGGGATTTCCTATGCCTGCTGGTCTGAATGAGTCTATGTCTTTGGCCATTCAGATCGATCGACGCTTACGTGAGCGTAAAACTGTGCACCATTTGGCGGTATTATCTGAGCATAAACCTGAGCCTATGCAATGTGATAGGACTTTGACCAGAGCTGAACGGCAAGAACACAGACGTCGGAATGGGCTGTGTTTTTACTGTGGTGATTCCACTCATGCTATCTCCGATTGTCCTAAGCGCACTAAGCGGTTCGCTAGGTCTGCCACCATTGGTACGGTACAGTCTAAATTTCTTTTGTCCGATACTTTGATCTGCTCTTTGTCATCCTATTCTGTCATGGCATTTGTGGATTCAGGCGCTGCCCTGAATTTGATGGACTTGGAGTTTGCTAGGCGCTGTGGGTTTTTCTTGGAGCCCTTGCAGTATCCTATTCCATTGAGAGGAATTGATGCTACGCCTTTGGCCAAGAATAAGCCTCAGTACTGGACCCAATTGACCATGTGCATGGCTCCTGCGCATCAGGAGGATATTCGCTTTTTGATGTTGCATAATCTGCATGATGTGGTCGTGTTGGGGTTGCCATGGCTAAAAGTCCATAACCCAGTATTGGATTGGAAATCTATGTCTGTATCCAGCTGGGGTTGTCAGGGGGTACATGGTGATGTTCCATTTCTGTTTATTTCATCATCCACCCCTTCTGAGGTCCCAGAGTTCTTGTCAGATTACCAGGATGTATTTGATGAGCCCAAGTCCAGTGCCCTACCTCCGCATAGGGATTGCGATTGTGCTATCGATTTGATTCCTGGTAGTAAGTTTCCTAAAGGTCGACTGTTTAATTTGTCTGTGCCTGAGCACGCCGCTATGCGGAGTTACGTAAAGGAATCCTTGGAGAAAGGTCATATTCGCCCGTCGTCGTCGCCATTGGGAGCAGGGTTCTTTTTTGTGGCCAAGAAGGATGGTTCGTTGAGACCTTGTATTGATTACCGCCTTCTAAATAAAATCACAGTCAAATTTCAGTACCCCTTGCCGCTGCTGTCTGATTTGTTTGCTCGGATTAAGGGGGCTAGTTGGTTGTGCGTATTAAACGGGGCGATGAATGGAAAACAGCATTTAATACGCCCGAGGGCCATTTTGAGTACCTGGTTATGCCATTCGGGCTTTCCAATGCTCCATCAGTATTTCAGTCCTTTATGCATGACATCTTCCGAGAGTACCTGGATAAATTCCTGATTGTATACTTGGATGATATTTTGGTCTTCTCGGATGATTGGGAATCTCACGTGAAGCATGTTAGAATGGTGTTCCAGGTCCTGCGTGCGAATTCTTTGTTTGTGAAGGGGTCAAAGTGTCTCTTTGGTGTTCAGAAGGTTTCATTTTTGGGTTTCATTTTTTTCCCTTCTACTATCGAGATGGACCCTGTTAAAGTTCAGGCCATTTATGATTGGACTCAGCCGACATCTCTGAAGAGTCTGCAAAAGTTCCTGGGATTTGCTAATTTATATCGTCGCTTCATCAATAATTTTTCTAGTATTGCTAAACCGTTGACTGATTTAACCAAGAAGGGTGCTGATGTGGCCAATTGGTCTTCTGCTGCTGTGGAAGCTTTTCAGGAGTTGAAGGGTCGTTTTTCTTCTGCCCCTGTGTTGTGCCAGCCAGATGTTTCGCTCCCGTTCCAGGTCGAGGTTGATGCTTCTGAGATTGGAGCAGGGGCTGTTTTGTCGCAAAGAAGTTCTGATGGCTCGGTGATGAAACCATGTGCCTTCTTTTCCAGGAAGTTTTCGCCTGCTGAGCGTAATTATGATGTTGGCAATCGAGAGTTGCTGGCCATGAAGTGGGCATTCGAGGAGTGGCGTCATTGGCTTGAAGGAGCTAAGCATCGCGTGGTGGTCTTGACTGATCACAAGAACTTGACTTATCTCGAGTCTGCCAAACGGTTGAATCCTAGACAGGCTCGTTGGTCGCTGTTTTTCTCCCGTTTTGACTTTGTGGTTTCGTACCTTCCGGGCTCTAAGAATGTGAAGGCGGATGCCCTGTCTAGGAGTTTTGTGCCCGACTCTCCGGGTTTGCCTGAGCCGGTGGGTATTCTCAAAGAGGGGGTAATTTTGTCTGCCATCTCCCCTGATTTGCGGTGGGTGCTGCAAAAATTTCAGGCTGATAGACCTGACCAATGCCCAGCGGAGAAACTGTTTGTCCCTGATAAATGGACGAGTAGAGTTATCTCTGAGGTTCATTGTTCGGTGTTGGCTGGTCATCCTGGAATCTTTGGTACCAGAGATTTGGTGGCTAGATCCTTTTGGTGGCCGTCTCTGTCGCGGGATGTGCGTTCGTTTGTGCAGTCCTGTGGGATTTGTGCTCGGGCTAAGCCCTGCTGTTCTCGTGCCAGTGGGTTGCTTTTGCCCTTGCCGGTCCCGAAGAGGCCCTGGACACATATCTCTATGGATTTTATTTCGGATCTCCCCGTCTCTCAAAAGATGTCGGTCATTTGGGTGGTTTGTGATCGCTTCTCTAAGATGGTCCATTTGGTACCCTTGTCTAAATTGCCTTCCTTTGGTGCCATTGTTTTTCCAGCATGTGGTTCGTTTACATGGCATTCCAGAGAACATCGTTTCTGACAGAGGTTCCCAGTTTGTTTCGAGGTTTTGGCGAGCCTTTTGTGCTAGGATGGGCATTGATTTGTCTTTTTCCTCGGCTTTCCATCCTCAGACAAATGGCCAAACTGAACAAACCAATTAGACCTTGGAAACATATCTGAGATGTTTTGTTTCTGCTGATCAGGATGATTGGGTGTCCTTTTTGCCTTTGGCTGAGTTCGCCCTTAATAATCGTGCCAGCTCGGCTACTTTGGTTTCGCCGTTTTTCTGCAATTCTGGTTTCCATCCTCGTTTCTCTTCAGGGCAGGTTGAGTCTTCGGACTGTCCTGGTGTGGATACTGTGGTGGATAGGTTGCAGCAGATTTGGACTCATGTAGTGGACAATTTGACATTGTCCCAGGAGAAGGCTCAACGTTTCGCTAACCGCAGGCGCTGTGTGGGTCCCCGACTTCGTGTTGGGGATTTGGTTTGATTGTCGTCTCGTTATATTCCTATGAAAGTTTCCTCTCCTAAGTTTAAGCCTCGTTTCATTGGTCCGTATAGGATTTCTGAGGTTCTTAATCCTGTGTCTTTTCGTTTGACCCTCCCAGCTTCTTTTTCCATCCATAATGTATTCCATAGGTCATTGTTGCGGAGATACGTGGCACCTGTGGTTCCATCCGTTGATCCTCCTGCCCCGGTTTTGGTTGAGGGGGAGTTGGAGTATATAGTGGAGAAGATTTTGGATTCTCGTATTTCGAGACGGAAACTCCAGTACCTGGTTAAGTGGAAGGGTTATGGTCAGGAAGATAATTATAATTCCTGGGTCTTTGCCTCTGATGTTCATGCTGCCGATCTGGTTCGTGCCTTTCATTTGGCTCATCCTGGTCGGCCTGGGGGCTCTGGTGAGGGTTCGGTGACCCCTCCTCAAGGGGGGGGTACTGTTGTGAATTCTGTGGTCAGGCTCCCTCCTGTGGTCATGAGTGGTACTTCGGCTGGTTTTGTCCATGAGCTTCCTTTGGTGGATGTGAGTGGGGCTGCGGCTTCTGAGTTTCCTTCCTCAGGTGACGAGGTTAAGTCGTTAGGTGCTGCTCTATTTAACTCCACCTAGTTCTTTGTTCCTGGCCTCCAGTCTATGTTCCAGTATTGGTCTTGCTCTCTCCTGGATCGTTCTTGTGGCCTGTCTGCCCTGCATAAGCTAAGTTCTGCTTGTGTTTCTTTTGTTTGCTATTTTTTCTGTCCAGCTTGCTATATTGGTTTTTCTTGCTTGCTGGAAGCTCTGGGACGCAGAGGGAGCACCTCCGTACCGTTAGTCGGTGCGGAGGGTCTTTTTGCACCCTCTGCGTGGTTGTTTGTAGGTTTTTGTGCTGACCGCAAAGCTATCTTTCCTATCCTCGGTCTATTCAGTAAGTCGGGCCTCACTTTGCTAAAATCTATTTAATCTCTGTGTTTGTATTTTCATCTTTACTCACAGTCATTATATGTGGGGGGCTGCCTTTTCCTTTGGGGAATTTCTCTGAGGCAAGGTAGGCTTATTTTTCTATCTTCAGGGCTAGCTAGTTTCTCAGGCTGTGCCCGAGGCGCCTAGGTCTGGTCAGGAGCGCTCCACGGCTACCTCTAGTGTTGTGTGATAGGATTAGGGATTGCGGTCAGCAGAGTTCCCACGTCTCAGAGCTCGTCCTATGTTATTAGTAACTATTAGGTAATTTTCAGTGCTCTTAACCACCAGGTCCATTGTGGTTCTAAATCACCAGTTCATAACAGTACTGGAGGCCCAAAGTACTAATGCTTCTCAATAGAGGGAAAAGAGAAGTTCTGAGACCATTTTTTTTTCTCTCTGCACTGTGTTTTGTCTTTCTTTTTCCCTAGACTTTTGGGTGGTTCAGGACACAGGTGTAGTGATGGACATTAAAGGCCTGTCTTCTTGTGTGGATCATCTCACTGCAAGAGTACAAAATATTCAAGACTTTGTGGTTCAGAATTCTATGTTAGAACCTAGAATTCCTATTCCTGATTTGTTTTCTGGAGATAGAGCTAAGTTTCTGAGTTTTAAAAATAATTGTAAACTATTTCTGGCTTTGAAACCCCGCTCCTCTGGTGACCCAGTTCAACAAGTTAAGATTATTATTTCTTTATTACGTGGCGACCCTCAAGACTGGGCATTTTCCCTTGCACCAGGAGATCCTGCATTATGTGATATTGATGCGTTTTTTCTGGCGCTCGGATTGCTGTATGATGAACCTAATTCAGTGGATCAGGCAGAGAAAAATTTGCTGGCTCTGTGTCAGGGTCAGGATGAGGTAGAGATATATTGTCAGAAGTTTAGGAAGTGGTCTGTGCTCACTCAATGGAATGAATGTGCGCTGGCAGCAATTTTCAGAAAGGGTCTCTCTGAAGCCCTTAAGGATGTCATGGTGGGATTTCCTATGCCTGCTGGTCTGAATGAGTCTATGTCTTTGGCCATTCAGATCGATCGACGCTTACGTGAGCGTAAAACTGTGCACCATTTGGCGGTATTATCTGAGCATAAACCTGAGCCTATGCAATGTGATAGGACTTTGACCAGAGCTGAACGGCAAGAACACAGACGTCGGAATGGGCTGTGTTTTTACTGTGGTGATTCCACTCATGCTATCTCCGATTGTCCTAAGCGCACTAAGCGGTTCGCTAGGTCTGCCACCATTGGTACGGTACAGTCTAAATTTCTTTTGTCCGATACTTTGATCTGCTCTTTGTCATCCTATTCTGTCATGGCATTTGTGGATTCAGGCGCTGCCCTGAATTTGATGGACTTGGAGTTTGCTAGGCGCTGTGGGTTTTTCTTGGAGCCCTTGCAGTATCCTATTCCATTGAGAGGAATTGATGCTACGCCTTTGGCCAAGAATAAGCCTCAGTACTGGACCCAATTGACCATGTGCATGGCTCCTGCGCATCAGGAGGATATTCGCTTTTTGATGTTGCATAATCTGCATGATGTGGTCGTGTTGGGGTTGCCATGGCTAAAAGTCCATAACCCAGTATTGGATTGGAAATCTATGTCTGTATCCAGCTGGGGTTGTCAGGGGGTACATGGTGATGTTCCATTTCTGTTTATTTCATCATCCACCCCTTCTGAGGTCCCAGAGTTCTTGTCAGATTACCAGGATGTATTTGATGAGCCCAAGTCCAGTGCCCTACCTCCGCATAGGGATTGCGATTGTGCTATCGATTTGATTCCTGGTAGTAAGTTTCCTAAAGGTCGACTGTTTAATTTGTCTGTGCCTGAGCACGCCGCTATGCGGAGTTACGTAAAGGAATCCTTGGAGAAAGGTCATATTCGCCCGTCGTCGTCGCCATTGGGAGCAGGGTTCTTTTTTGTGGCCAAGAAGGATGGTTCGTTGAGACCTTGTATTGATTACCGCCTTCTAAATAAAATCACAGTCAAATTTCAGTACCCCTTGCCGCTGCTGTCTGATTTGTTTGCTCGGATTAAGGGGGCTAGTTGGTTGTGCGTATTAAACGGGGCGATGAATGGAAAACAGCATTTAATACGCCCGAGGGCCATTTTGAGTACCTGGTTATGCCATTCGGGCTTTCCAATGCTCCATCAGTATTTCAGTCCTTTATGCATGACATCTTCCGAGAGTACCTGGATAAATTCCTGATTGTATACTTGGATGATATTTTGGTCTTCTCGGATGATTGGGAATCTCACGTGAAGCATGTTAGAATGGTGTTCCAGGTCCTGCGTGCGAATTCTTTGTTTGTGAAGGGGTCAAAGTGTCTCTTTGGTGTTCAGAAGGTTTCATTTTTGGGTTTCATTTTTTTCCCTTCTACTATCGAGATGGACCCTGTTAAAGTTCAGGCCATTTATGATTGGACTCAGCCGACATCTCTGAAGAGTCTGCAAAAGTTCCTGGGATTTGCTAATTTATATCGTCGCTTCATCAATAATTTTTCTAGTATTGCTAAACCGTTGACTGATTTAACCAAGAAGGGTGCTGATGTGGCCAATTGGTCTTCTGCTGCTGTGGAAGCTTTTCAGGAGTTGAAGGGTCGTTTTTCTTCTGCCCCTGTGTTGTGCCAGCCAGATGTTTCGCTCCCGTTCCAGGTCGAGGTTGATGCTTCTGAGATTGGAGCAGGGGCTGTTTTGTCGCAAAGAAGTTCTGATGGCTCGGTGATGAAACCATGTGCCTTCTTTTCCAGGAAGTTTTCGCCTGCTGAGCGTAATTATGATGTTGGCAATCGAGAGTTGCTGGCCATGAAGTGGGCATTCGAGGAGTGGCGTCATTGGCTTGAAGGAGCTAAGCATCGCGTGGTGGTCTTGACTGATCACAAGAACTTGACTTATCTCGAGTCTGCCAAACGGTTGAATCCTAGACAGGCTCGTTGGTCGCTGTTTTTCTCCCGTTTTGACTTTGTGGTTTCGTACCTTCCGGGCTCTAAGAATGTGAAGGCGGATGCCCTGTCTAGGAGTTTTGTGCCCGACTCTCCGGGTTTGCCTGAGCCGGTGGGTATTCTCAAAGAGGGGGTAATTTTGTCTGCCATCTCCCCTGATTTGCGGCGGGTGCTGCAAAAATTTCAGGCTGATAGACCTGACCAATGCCCAGCGGAGAAACTGTTTGTCCCTGATAAATGGACGAGTAGAGTTATCTCTGAGGTTCATTGTTCGGTGTTGGTTGGTCATCCTGGAATCTTTGGTACCAGAGATTTGGTGGCTAGATCCTTTTGGTGGCCGTCTCTGTCGCGGGATGTGCGTTCGTTTGTGCAGTCCTGTGGGATTTGTGCTCGGGCTAAGCCCTGCTGTTCTCGTGCCAGTGGGTTGCTTTTGCCCTTGCCGGTCCCGAAGAGGCCCTGGACACATATCTCTATGGATTTTATTTCGGATCTCCCCGTCTCTCAAAAGATGTCGGTCATTTGGGTGGTTTGTGATCGCTTCTCTAAGATGGTCCATTTGGTACCCTTGTCTAAATTGCCTTCCTTTGGTGCCATTGTTTTTCCAGCATGTGGTTCGTTTACATGGCATTCCGGAGAACATCGTTTCTGACAGAGGTTCCCAGTTTGTTTCGAGGTTTTGGCGAGCCTTTTGTGCTAGGATGGGCATTGATTTGTCTTTTTCCTCGGCTTTCCATCCTCAGACAAATGGCCAAACTGAACGAACCAATTAGACCTTGGAAACATATCTGAGATGTTTTGTTTCTGCTGATCAGGATGATTGGGTGTCCTTTTTGCCTTTGGCTGAGTTCGCCCTTAATAATCGGGCCAGCTCGGCTACTTTGGTTTCGCCGTTTTTCTGCAATTCTGGTTTCCATCCTCGTTTCTCTTCAGGGCAGGTTGAGTCTTCGGACTGTCCTGGTGTGGATACTGTGGTGGATAGGTTGCAGCAGATTTGGACTCATGTAGTGGACAATTTGACATTGTCCCAGGAGAAGGCTCAACGTTTCGCTAACCGCAGGCGCTGTGTGGGTCCCCGACTTCGTGTTGGGGATTTGGTTTGATTGTCGTCTCGTTATATTCCTATGAAAGTTTCCTCTCCTAAGTTTAAGCCTCGTTTCATTGGTCCGTATAGGATTTCTGAGGTTCTTAATCCTGTGTCTTTTCGTTTGACCCTCCCAGCTTCTTTTTCCATCCATAATGTATTCCATAGGTCATTGTTGCGGAGATACGTGGCACCTGTGGTTCCATCCGTTGATCCTCCTGCCCCGGTTTTGGTTGAGGGGGAGTTGGAGTATATAGTGGAGAAGATTTTGGATTCTCGTATTTCGAGACGGAAACTCCAGTACCTGGTTAAGTGGAAGGGTTATGGTCAGGAAGATAATTATAATTCCTGGGTCTTTGCCTCTGATGTTCATGCTGCCGATCTGGTTCGTGCCTTTCATTTGGCTCATCCTGGTCGGCCTGGGGGCTCTGGTGAGGGTTCGGTGACCCCTCCTCAAGGGGGGGGTACTGTTGTGAATTCTGTGGTCAGGCTCCCTCCTGTGGTCATGAGTGGTACTTCGGCTGGTTTTGTCCATGAGCTTCCTTTGGTGGATGTGAGTGGGGCTGCGGCTTCTGAGTTTCCTTCCTCAGGTGACGAGGTTAAGTCGTTAGGTGCTGCTCTATTTAACTCCACCTAGTTCTTTGTTCCTGGCCTCCAGTCTATGTTCCAGTATTGGTCTTGCTCTCTCCTGGATCGTTCTTGTGGCCTGTCTGCCCTGCATAAGCTAAGTTCTGCTTGTGTTTCTTTTGTTTGCTATTTTTTCTGTCCAGCTTGCTATATTGGTTTTTCTTGCTTGCTGGAAGCTCTGGGACGCAGAGGGAGCACCTCCGTACCGTTAGTCGGTGCGGAGGGTCTTTTTGCACCCTCTGCGTGGTTGTTTGTAGGTTTTTGTGCTGACCGCAAAGCTATCTTTCCTATCCTCGGTCTATTCAGTAAGTCGGGCCTCACTTTGCTAAAATCTATTTAATCTCTGTGTTTGTATTTTCATCTTTACTCACAGTCATTATATGTGGGGGGCTGCCTTTTCCTGTGGGGAATTTCTCTGAGGCAAGGTAGGCTTATTTTTCTATCTTCAGGGCTAGCTAGTTTCTCAGGCTGTGCCCGAGGCGCCTAGGTCTGGTCAGGAGCGCTCCACGGCTACCTCTAGTGTTGTGTGATAGGATTAGGGATTGCGGTCAGCAGAGTTCCCACGTCTCAGAGCTCGTCCTATGTTATTAGTAACTATTAGGTAATTTTCAGTGCTCTTAACCACCAGGTCCATTGTGGTTCTAAATCACCAGTTCATAACAGTACTGGAGGCCCAAAGTACTAATGCTTCTCAATAGAGGGAAAAGAGAAGTTCTGAGACCATTTTTTTTTCTCTCTGCACTGTGTTTTGTCTTTCTTTTTCCCTAGACTTTTGGGTGGTTCAGGACACAGGTGTAGTGATGGACATTAAAGGCCTGTCTTCTTGTGTGGATCATCTCACTGCAAGAGTACAAAATATTCAAGACTTTGTGGTTCAGAATTCTATGTTAGAACCTAGAATTCCTATTCCTGATTTGTTTTCTGGAGATAGAGCTAAGTTTCTGAGTTTTAAAAATAATTGTAAACTATTTCTGGCTTTGAAACCCCGCTCCTCTGGTGACCCAGTTCAACAAGTTAAGATTATTATTTCTTTATTACGTGGCGACCCTCAAGACTGGGCATTTTCCCTTGCACCAGGAGATCCTGCATTATGTGATATTGATGCGTTTTTTCTGGCGCTCGGATTGCTGTATGATGAACCTAATTCAGTGGATCAGGCAGAGAAAAATTTGCTGGCTCTGTGTCAGGGTCAGGATGAGGTAGAGATATATTGTCAGAAGTTTAGGAAGTGGTCTGTGCTCACTCAATGGAATGAATGTGCGCTGGCAGCAATTTTCAGAAAGGGTCTCTCTGAAGCCCTTAAGGATGTCATGGTGGGATTTCCTATGCCTGCTGGTCTGAATGAGTCTATGTCTTTGGCCATTCAGATCGATCGACGCTTACGTGAGCGTAAAACTGTGCACCATTTGGCGGTATTATCTGAGCATAAACCTGAGCCTATGCAATGTGATAGGACTTTGACCAGAGCTGAACGGCAAGAACACAGACGTCGGAATGGGCTGTGTTTTTACTGTGGTGATTCCACTCATGCTATCTCCGATTGTCCTAAGCGCACTAAGCGGTTCGCTAGGTCTGCCACCATTGGTACGGTACAGTCTAAATTTCTTTTGTCCGATACTTTGATCTGCTCTTTGTCATCCTATTCTGTCATGGCATTTGTGGATTCAGGCGCTGCCCTGAATTTGATGGACTTGGAGTTTGCTAGGCGCTGTGGGTTTTTCTTGGAGCCCTTGCAGTATCCTATTCCATTGAGAGGAATTGATGCTACGCCTTTGGCCAAGAATAAGCCTCAGTACTGGACCCAATTGACCATGTGCATGGCTCCTGCGCATCAGGAGGATATTCGCTTTTTGATGTTGCATAATCTGCATGATGTGGTCGTGTTGGGGTTGCCATGGCTAAAAGTCCATAACCCAGTATTGGATTGGAAATCTATGTCTGTATCCAGCTGGGGTTGTCAGGGGGTACATGGTGATGTTCCATTTCTGTTTATTTCATCATCCACCCCTTCTGAGGTCCCAGAGTTCTTGTCAGATTACCAGGATGTATTTGATGAGCCCAAGTCCAGTGCCCTACCTCCGCATAGGGATTGCGATTGTGCTATCGATTTGATTCCTGGTAGTAAGTTTCCTAAAGGTCGACTGTTTAATTTGTCTGTGCCTGAGCACGCCGCTATGCGGAGTTACGTAAAGGAATCCTTGGAGAAAGGTCATATTCGCCCGTCGTCGTCGCCATTGGGAGCAGGGTTCTTTTTTGTGGCCAAGAAGGATGGTTCGTTGAGACCTTGTATTGATTACCGCCTTCTAAATAAAATCACAGTCAAATTTCAGTACCCCTTGCCGCTGCTGTCTGATTTGTTTGCTCGGATTAAGGGGGCTAGTTGGTTGTGCGTATTAAACGGGGCGATGAATGGAAAACAGCATTTAATACGCCCGAGGGCCATTTTGAGTACCTGGTTATGCCATTCGGGCTTTCCAATGCTCCATCAGTATTTCAGTCCTTTATGCATGACATCTTCCGAGAGTACCTGGATAAATTCCTGATTGTATACTTGGATGATATTTTGGTCTTCTCGGATGATTGGGAATCTCACGTGAAGCATGTTAGAATGGTGTTCCAGGTCCTGCGTGCGAATTCTTTGTTTGTGAAGGGGTCAAAGTGTCTCTTTGGTGTTCAGAAGGTTTCATTTTTGGGTTTCATTTTTTTCCCTTCTACTATCGAGATGGACCCTGTTAAAGTTCAGGCCATTTATGATTGGACTCAGCCGACATCTCTGAAGAGTCTGCAAAAGTTCCTGGGATTTGCTAATTTATATCGTCGCTTCATCAATAATTTTTCTAGTATTGCTAAACCGTTGACTGATTTAACCAAGAAGGGTGCTGATGTGGCCAATTGGTCTTCTGCTGCTGTGGAAGCTTTTCAGGAGTTGAAGGGTCGTTTTTCTTCTGCCCCTGTGTTGTGCCAGCCAGATGTTTCGCTCCCGTTCCAGGTCGAGGTTGATGCTTCTGAGATTGGAGCAGGGGCTGTTTTGTCGCAAAGAAGTTCTGATGGCTCGGTGATGAAACCATGTGCCTTCTTTTCCAGGAAGTTTTCGCCTGCTGAGCGTAATTATGATGTTGGCAATCGAGAGTTGCTGGCCATGAAGTGGGCATTCGAGGAGTGGCGTCATTGGCTTGAAGGAGCTAAGCATCGCGTGGTGGTCTTGACTGATCACAAGAACTTGACTTATCTCGAGTCTGCCAAACGGTTGAATCCTAGACAGGCTCGTTGGTCGCTGTTTTTCTCCCGTTTTGACTTTGTGGTTTCGTACCTTCCGGGCTCTAAGAATGTGAAGGCGGATGCCCTGTCTAGGAGTTTTGTGCCCGACTCTCCGGGTTTGCCTGAGCCGGTGGGTATTCTCAAAGAGGGGGTAATTTTGTCTGCCATCTCCCCTGATTTGCGGCGGGTGCTGCAAAAATTTCAGGCTGATAGACCTGACCAATGCCCAGCGGAGAAACTGTTTGTCCCTGATAAATGGACGAGTAGAGTTATCTCTGAGGTTCATTGTTCGGTGTTGGCTGGTCATCCTGGAATCTTTGGTACCAGAGATTTGGTGGCTAGATCCTTTTGGTGGCCGTCTCTGTCGCGGGATGTGCGTTCGTTTGTGCAGTCCTGTGGGATTTGTGCTCGGGCTAAGCCCTGCTGTTCTCGTGCCAGTGGGTTGCTTTTGCCCTTGCCGGTCCCGAAGAGGCCCTGGACACATATCTCTATGGATTTTATTTCGGATCTCCCCGTCTCTCAAAAGATGTCGGTCATTTGGGTGGTTTGTGATCGCTTCTCTAAGATGGTCCATTTGGTACCCTTGTCTAAATTGCCTTCCTTTGGTGCCATTGTTTTTCCAGCATGTGGTTCGTTTACATGGCATTCCGGAGAACATCGTTTCTGACAGAGGTTCCCAGTTTGTTTCGAGGTTTTGGCGAGCCTTTTGTGCTAGGATGGGCATTGATTTGTCTTTTTCCTCGGCTTTCCATCCTCAGACAAATGGCCAAACTGAACGAACCAATTAGACCTTGGAAACATATCTGAGATGTTTTGTTTCTGCTGATCAGGATGATTGGGTGTCCTTTTTGCCTTTGGCTGAGTTCGCCCTTAATAATCGGGCCAGCTCGGCTACTTTGGTTTCGCCGTTTTTCTGCAATTCTGGTTTCCATCCTCGTTTCTCTTCAGGGCAGGTTGAGTCTTCGGACTGTCCTGGTGTGGATACTGTGGTGGATAGGTTGCAGCAGATTTGGACTCATGTAGTGGACAATTTGACATTGTCCCAGGAGAAGGCTCAACGTTTCGCTAACCGCAGGCGCTGTGTGGGTCCCCGACTTCGTGTTGGGGATTTGGTTTGATTGTCGTCTCGTTATATTCCTATGAAAGTTTCCTCTCCTAAGTTTAAGCCTCGTTTCATTGGTCCGTATAGGATTTCTGAGGTTCTTAATCCTGTGTCTTTTCGTTTGACCCTCCCAGCTTCTTTTTCCATCCATAATGTATTCCATAGGTCATTGTTGCGGAGATACGTGGCACCTGTGGTTCCATCCGTTGATCCTCCTGCCCCGGTTTTGGTTGAGGGGGAGTTGGAGTATATAGTGGAGAAGATTTTGGATTCTCGTATTTCGAGACGGAAACTCCAGTACCTGGTTAAGTGGAAGGGTTATGGTCAGGAAGATAATTATAATTCCTGGGTCTTTGCCTCTGATGTTCATGCTGCCGATCTGGTTCGTGCCTTTCATTTGGCTCATCCTGGTCGGCCTGGGGGCTCTGGTGAGGGTTCGGTGACCCCTCCTCAAGGGGGGGGTACTGTTGTGAATTCTGTGGTCAGGCTCCCTCCTGTGGTCATGAGTGGTACTTCGGCTGGTTTTGTCCATGAGCTTCCTTTGGTGGATGTGAGTGGGGCTGCGGCTTCTGAGTTTCCTTCCTCAGGTGACGAGGTTAAGTCGTTAGGTGCTGCTCTATTTAACTCCACCTAGTTCTTTGTTCCTGGCCTCCAGTCTATGTTCCAGTATTGGTCTTGCTCTCTCCTGGATCGTTCTTGTGGCCTGTCTGCCCTGCATAAGCTAAGTTCTGCTTGTGTTTCTTTTGTTTGCTATTTTTTCTGTCCAGCTTGCTATATTGGTTTTTCTTGCTTGCTGGAAGCTCTGGGACGCAGAGGGAGCACCTCCGTACCGTTAGTCGGTGCGGAGGGTCTTTTTGCACCCTCTGCGTGGTTGTTTGTAGGTTTTTGTGCTGACCGCAAAGCTATCTTTCCTATCCTCGGTCTATTCAGTAAGTCGGGCCTCACTTTGCTAAAATCTATTTAATCTCTGTGTTTGTATTTTCATCTTTACTCACAGTCATTATATGTGGGGGGCTGCCTTTTCCTTTGGGGAATTTCTCTGAGGCAAGGTAGGCTTATTTTTCTATCTTCAGGGCTAGCTAGTTTCTCAGGCTGTGCCCGAGGCGCCTAGGTCTGGTCAGGAGCGCTCCACGGCTACCTCTAGTGTTGTGTGATAGGATTAGGGATTGCGGTCAGCAGAGTTCCCACGTCTCAGAGCTCGTCCTATGTTATTAGTAACTATTAGGTAATTTTCAGTGCTCTTAACCACCAGGTCCATTGTGGTTCTAAATCACCAGTTCATAACAGTACTGGAGGCCCAAAGTACTAATGCTTCTCAATAGAGGGAAAAGAGAAGTTCTGAGACCATTTTTTTTTCTCTCTGCACTGTGTTTTGTCTTTCTTTTTCCCTAGACTTTTGGGTGGTTCAGGACACAGGTGTAGTGATGGACATTAAAGGCCTGTCTTCTTGTGTGGATCATCTCACTGCAAGAGTACAAAATATTCAAGACTTTGTGGTTCAGAATTCTATGTTAGAACCTAGAATTCCTATTCCTGATTTGTTTTCTGGAGATAGAGCTAAGTTTCTGAGTTTTAAAAATAATTGTAAACTATTTCTGGCTTTGAAACCCCGCTCCTCTGGTGACCCAGTTCAACAAGTTAAGATTATTATTTCTTTATTACGTGGCGACCCTCAAGACTGGGCATTTTCCCTTGCACCAGGAGATCCTGCATTATGTGATATTGATGCGTTTTTTCTGGCGCTCGGATTGCTGTATGATGAACCTAATTCAGTGGATCAGGCAGAGAAAAATTTGCTGGCTCTGTGTCAGGGTCAGGATGAGGTAGAGATATATTGTCAGAAGTTTAGGAAGTGGTCTGTGCTCACTCAATGGAATGAATGTGCGCTGGCAGCAATTTTCAGAAAGGGTCTCTCTGAAGCCCTTAAGGATGTCATGGTGGGATTTCCTATGCCTGCTGGTCTGAATGAGTCTATGTCTTTGGCCATTCAGATCGATCGACGCTTACGTGAGCGTAAAACTGTGCACCATTTGGCGGTATTATCTGAGCATAAACCTGAGCCTATGCAATGTGATAGGACTTTGACCAGAGCTGAACGGCAAGAACACAGACGTCGGAATGGGCTGTGTTTTTACTGTGGTGATTCCACTCATGCTATCTCCGATTGTCCTAAGCGCACTAAGCGGTTCGCTAGGTCTGCCACCATTGGTACGGTACAGTCTAAATTTCTTTTGTCCGATACTTTGATCTGCTCTTTGTCATCCTATTCTGTCATGGCATTTGTGGATTCAGGCGCTGCCCTGAATTTGATGGACTTGGAGTTTGCTAGGCGCTGTGGGTTTTTCTTGGAGCCCTTGCAGTATCCTATTCCATTGAGAGGAATTGATGCTACGCCTTTGGCCAAGAATAAGCCTCAGTACTGGACCCAATTGACCATGTGCATGGCTCCTGCGCATCAGGAGGATATTCGCTTTTTGATGTTGCATAATCTGCATGATGTGGTCGTGTTGGGGTTGCCATGGCTAAAAGTCCATAACCCAGTATTGGATTGGAAATCTATGTCTGTATCCAGCTGGGGTTGTCAGGGGGTACATGGTGATGTTCCATTTCTGTTTATTTCATCATCCACCCCTTCTGAGGTCCCAGAGTTCTTGTCAGATTACCAGGATGTATTTGATGAGCCCAAGTCCAGTGCCCTACCTCCGCATAGGGATTGCGATTGTGCTATCGATTTGATTCCTGGTAGTAAGTTTCCTAAAGGTCGACTGTTTAATTTGTCTGTGCCTGAGCACGCCGCTATGCGGAGTTACGTAAAGGAATCCTTGGAGAAAGGTCATATTCGCCCGTCGTCGTCGCCATTGGGAGCAGGGTTCTTTTTTGTGGCCAAGAAGGATGGTTCGTTGAGACCTTGTATTGATTACCGCCTTCTAAATAAAATCACAGTCAAATTTCAGTACCCCTTGCCGCTGCTGTCTGATTTGTTTGCTCGGATTAAGGGGGCTAGTTGGTTGTGCGTATTAAACGGGGCGATGAATGGAAAACAGCATTTAATACGCCCGAGGGCCATTTTGAGTACCTGGTTATGCCATTCGGGCTTTCCAATGCTCCATCAGTATTTCAGTCCTTTATGCATGACATCTTCCGAGAGTACCTGGATAAATTCCTGATTGTATACTTGGATGATATTTTGGTCTTCTCGGATGATTGGGAATCTCACGTGAAGCATGTTAGAATGGTGTTCCAGGTCCTGCGTGCGAATTCTTTGTTTGTGAAGGGGTCAAAGTGTCTCTTTGGTGTTCAGAAGGTTTCATTTTTGGGTTTCATTTTTTTCCCTTCTACTATCGAGATGGACCCTGTTAAAGTTCAGGCCATTTATGATTGGACTCAGCCGACATCTCTGAAGAGTCTGCAAAAGTTCCTGGGATTTGCTAATTTATATCGTCGCTTCATCAATAATTTTTCTAGTATTGCTAAACCGTTGACTGATTTAACCAAGAAGGGTGCTGATGTGGCCAATTGGTCTTCTGCTGCTGTGGAAGCTTTTCAGGAGTTGAAGGGTCGTTTTTCTTCTGCCCCTGTGTTGTGCCAGCCAGATGTTTCGCTCCCGTTCCAGGTCGAGGTTGATGCTTCTGAGATTGGAGCAGGGGCTGTTTTGTCGCAAAGAAGTTCTGATGGCTCGGTGATGAAACCATGTGCCTTCTTTTCCAGGAAGTTTTCGCCTGCTGAGCGTAATTATGATGTTGGCAATCGAGAGTTGCTGGCCATGAAGTGGGCATTCGAGGAGTGGCGTCATTGCTTGAAGGAGCTAAGCATCGCGTGGTGGTCTTGACTGATCACAAGAACTTGACTTATCTCGAGTCTGCCAAACGGTTGAATCCTAGACAGGCTCGTTGGTCGCTGTTTTTCTCCCGTTTTGACTTTGTGGTTTCGTACCTTCCGGGCTCTAAGAATGTGAAGGCGGATGCCCTGTCTAGGAGTTTTGTGCCCGACTCTCCGGGTTTGCCTGAGCCGGTGGGTATTCTCAAAGAGGGGGGTAATTTTGTCTGCCATCTCCCCTGATTTGCGGCGGGTGCTGCAAAAATTTCAGGCTGATAGACCTGACCAATGCCCAGCGGAGAAACTGTTTGTCCCTGATAAATGGACGAGTAGAGTTATCTCTGAGGTTCATTGTTCGGTGTTGGCTGGTCATCCTGGAATCTTTGGTACCAGAGATTTGGTGGCTAGATCCTTTTGGTGGCCGTCTCTGTCGCGGGATGTGCGTTCGTTTGTGCAGTCCTGTGGGATTTGTGCTCGGGCTAAGCCCTGCTGTTCTCGTGCCAGTGGGTTGCTTTTGCCCTTGCCGGTCCCGAAGAGGCCCTGGACACATATCTCTATGGATTTTATTTCGGATCTCCCCGTCTCTCAAAAGATGTCGGTCATTTGGGTGGTTTGTGATCGCTTCTCTAAGATGGTCCATTTGGTACCCTTGTCTAAATTGCCTTCCTTTGGTGCCATTGTTTTTCCAGCATGTGGTTCGTTTACATGGCATTCCGGAGAACATCGTTTCTGACAGAGGTTCCCAGTTTGTTTCGAGGTTTTGGCGAGCCTTTTGTGCTAGGATGGGCATTGATTTGTCTTTTTCCTCGGCTTTCCATCCTCAGACAAATGGCCAAACTGAACGAACCAATTAGACCTTGGAAACATATCTGAGATGTTTTGTTTCTGCTGATCAGGATGATTGGGTGTCCTTTTTGCCTTTGGCTGAGTTCGCCCTTAATAATCGGGCCAGCTCGGCTACTTTGGTTTCGCCGTTTTTCTGCAATTCTGGTTTTCCATCCTCGTTTCTCTTCAGGGCAGGTTGAGTCTTCGGACTGTCCTGGTGTGGATACTGTGGTGGATAGGTTGCAGCAGATTTGGACTCATGTAGTGGACAATTTGACATTGTCCCAGGAGAAGGCTCAACGTTTCGCTAACCGCAGGCGCTGTGTGGGTCCCCGACTTCGTGTTGGGGATTTGGTTTGATTGTCGTCTCGTTATATTCCTATGAAAGTTTCCTCTCCTAAGTTTAAGCCTCGTTTCATTGGTCCGTATAGGATTTCTGAGGTTCTTAATCCTGTGTCTTTTCGTTTGACCCTTCCCAGCTTCTTTTTCCATCCATAATGTATTCCATAGGTCATTGTTGCGGAGATACGTGGCACCTGTGGTTCCATCCGTTGATCCTCCTGCCCCGGTTTTGGTTGAGGGGGAGTTGGAGTATATAGTGGAGAAGATTTTGGATTCTCGTATTTCGAGACGGAAACTCCAGTACCTGGTTAAGTGGAAGGGTTATGGTCAGGAAGATAATTATAATTCCTGGGTCTTTGCCTCTGATGTTCATGCTGCCGATCTGGTTCGTGCCTTTCATTTGGCTCATCCTGGTCGGCCTGGGGGCTCTGATGAGGGTTCGGTGACCCCTCCTCAAGGGGGGGGTACTGTTGTGAATTCTGTGGTCAGGCTCCCTCCTGTGGGTCATGAGTGGTACTTCGGCTGGTTTTGTCCATGAGCTTCCTTTGGTGGATGTGAGTGGGGCTGCGGCTTCTGAGTTTCCTTCCTCAGGTGACGAGGTTAAGTCGTTAGGTGCTGCTCTATTTAACTCCACCTAGTTCTTTGTTCCTGGCCTCCAGTCTATGTTCCAGTATTGGTCTTGCTCTCTCCTGGATCGTTCTTGTGGCCTGTCTGCCCTGCATAAGCTAAGTTCTGCTTGTGTTTTCTTTTGTTTGCTATTTTTTCTGTCCAGCTTGCTATATTGGTTTTTCTTGCTTGCTGGAAGCTCTGGGACGCAGAGGGAGCACCTCCGTACCGTTAGTCGGTGCGGAGGGTCTTTTTGCACCCTCTGCGTGGTTGTTTGTAGGTTTTTGTGCTGACCGCAAAGCTATCTTTCCTATCCTCGGTCTATTCAGTAAGTCGGGCCTCACTTTGCTAAAATCTATTTAATCTCTGTGTTTGTATTTTCATCTTTACTCACAGTCATTATATGTGGGGGGCTGCCTTTTCCTTTGGGGAATTTCTCTGAGGCAAGGTAGGCTTATTTTTCTATCTTCAGGGCTAGCTAGTTTCTCAGGCTGTGCCCGAGGCGCCTAGGTCTGGTCAGGAGCGCTCCACGGCTACCTCTAGTGTTGTGTGATAGGATTAGGGATTGCGGTCAGCAGAGTTCCCACGTCTCAGAGCTCGTCCTATGTTATTAGTA